>NC_057403.1:31012830-31637830 GCF_019320065.1 Cervus canadensis | reverse complement strand
TGAACACCGTCCTCCACTGGCGGGCAGGGGCCAGCTGCAGGCTGTCCTGTGTGTCCCATGTGCCGCCCAGCAGCGCCCACTGGTTTCCTATGTCGGGGGTGCGGCGACCCAGCCGGGCAAAGCCCAGTGAGTCAGGCACTGTTTCTACCCTCGAGGTGGTCCTTGACCCCTGAAAGGATTTACTTTGCCTTTGAAGCTGAGCAGATTGCACCAAATGGTGCATGTTTTCAAAGCGATTTCCCTAAGGAGAAGAGTCCAGGCCCCAGCCACACCCCTTCAGCTCTCTTCTATAGATTACTCAGTTGAAGCCGTTTGTCATCCTCCAAGAGTGGGTGCTTAGGAAGAGGTTATACAGGTTACCTCCACCCTCAGAGAAGTCTATTTCCACTAGGCCCGCCCTCCCCTTGGACATGGCACGGGTGTCCCCTAGGCCGCGTGCTCTCATTCAGACTTGATCTAAGATGGCACGACCAATGCTCTGATTGTGTTGGAGCCAAAAAGGGATGGAACTGAAGAGTGAGTAGTCGATGGGTAGGGCGGGGTCTCCCCCTCAGGAGGCACAACTCCCCTTTGACAGCCCCTCTGCCACTGCGCTCCTGCTCTTCATCGGCTTTTCTGAGGAGGCGGTTTTCCTCCTGCATCAAGACCAGCCACTCCTGGTAGATTTCAGAGAACACCACCTCTCTGCCCGCCCCCAGCAGCCCCTCCAACCTGGGCTCCCACGCTCCATTCATAAAGCTGCCTCCTTGGCTCCCACCACGGCAGCCTCCATCTCCATTTGCCCTCACAGCGCCGTGAGCCTGCACCGTGAACTTCAGGCCCTGGGTGGCTTACAGAGGCTCGGGGCTCAGGAGACCCGCACGGCAGCTGGCTTTGTCCTGAGCAGCTGGGCGAGCTCGCACGAGGCCTTCAACCTCTGTGAGCCTCAGTTTTCTCCTTTGTACAATGGGAATAATCATATGTCCCACCTGATAAATGTTACAGCTGCTATCTTGATAGTAATCACAGTCTTAACATTCATGTTCTCATTGGCTGGTTCATAGTTCGTCATCATGATGAATCTTATTTTCTGTATGTTTATTTTGCCCACCCACGTGCAGGTTGAGCTCCTTCAGGGTAAAACTCCCAACCTCTGATCTTCCCCACTGAAGGTATCTGAAGCTGTTGGCAAGAGTAGGATGTCAGCAGGTGCCCTGGGCTTGACTACAGGAGCAAGAGGGCCACCTCTGGGCTCTGCTGATCAGAGGGCTTTCATTGGGCTCAGCTCCGTCGCCATAAAGCCATGGTGGATGATGTGGGAGTAGATACCAAAGTGCTTCCTGCCCTTCTGCAGCCCAGAGGAAGTCCCCCAAAGTAAAAGAAGAGCATTCAGAAAGGGACCCAGTCGAGACTCCTACACAGGTCAGAGGTTTGTCCCCAGAGGGGCAAGGGTGCCAAGGAAAAGTGGGTTCCATCTGATTTCTTGTAAACAGATGAGGACTAAGGAGAGAGCTGGGCCCCTCTGCCATCTGCCGTGCTCACCCACAGCCCCCGGGCTGCCCGGGCTGCTGCCCATCTCCACGCTCTGTGCCCAGCCCAGAGTGGGCAACATTCGTACTTGTGGGCGGGATGAATTAACTCACATCTACGCAAAGGCTGGGGGCCAAAACCAAATGGAAAATGAGGCCAGAGAGTCCAGGGTGTTTTCAGTCATTTGGTTGGATGTGCCTTTCTCCTAGAAGAAGCCCCGGGAAGAAAGCCCTGGAGGAGGTAATAACGGTGTCTTTCACAATGGAAAGGTCAACCGACCTGTGTTTATTGAGTGACTCAGTGGGCCAGCCCTTTGCTCGGCTTTGTAGGTGATTACGAGACAGGCAAACCCACGGGGTCCTCTTGGTAAGCAGGCTGGAATCAAAACGCGTGAGGAAAATGAGAGAGCAGCCCGGAGCAGCGTGTCATTGTGCAGAATCGTCCAGAAAAGGTTCAGAGGATTCGAGGCTGTGCTGGGGAGGCCCGGGCGGTGGGGTGAGTGGGAACACCTGAGGAGGCAGGAAGGCGAAGGCTGGGTGCCGCAGACTTGGAGGTCAGGGTGTGGCTGAAATCTCCAGGTCAGCACAGCTGCGGGGGTGTGTCCATGTCCCCTCGCCCAGAGTCCTGCGTGGGCTCTTTCAGTGGCCTGGCTCTCCGGCCCCTCCTCCCTCTCCCTGATCACTGCCCTTCCTGCCGAGGCCTCTTTGAAATTTGACTCAGGTTGCGAGCACGTATTTCAGCATTTCTGGATGCAATTTGGTATCAGAGCAAAAAATCAAAGGATATTTGCTATCACTTTAAAGTATGTTTCTCTCCCTCTTCCTCTGAGCACCTGACCCCACAATCATCGCTGGCTTTGAAATAATAGACCCATCATAATTACGAGAATTAGTCTGGAGGCTTCTGCCTTATTTGCTCAACTGAGGTTACTGAGGCCGTCTTTAGAGGTGGAAAGGGTGTCCCGGACCATCTCGGCCGAGATGGCAAGTACAGAGCCGTGCCTTCTGGGTGGGGGCTTCCAGGAAGCAAGAATGAGGGAGGGGGCTGGGAGCAGGGAGGAAGCCCCCAGTACCCACCCCAAGAGCTGCTGCCCCTTGGGGACCCTGGACCCAGCGTTGTGAGAGAATAGTTTTTCAGGAAAGGCTGAAACCAAGACCATGTGTGAAATGCCCTGAATTTGTAAATGTTAAAAACAAATTTGGCACATGAAAACCCTGAGTAACGAATGAGCTCTCCATTGGGTTGCTACCCCTGCTAGTTACAGAAGTGGAAACAGAGGCCCAGGTGGGGAAAAGAACACGGGCTAGCTCATTAAGGCGGTGGACACTTGTGTTCCCTCTGCCTCCTCGGTCCAAGCCCCAAGGTGCAGGGCAGTGTCCACACGCATCAGGCTAGGAACCTCCCATCAGCATGCTGCCCACACTGCCTGCTCCTTTCCAGAGGCTTCTGCTTGCCCTTGGCCAGGGGTGGCTGGCGGCCTCTCTGTGGCCTTGAACCTGTGTTGCAAAGCCGGACTGAGTCAATACTCTGAGCTGGCTCTGTGACCGACCCGTTCCAGGTGGTGGGTCAGTGGCAACGTTGCAGCCCTTGGACAGCAGGCGGGGAAGGCCAGGGCTCTTATAGAGGGCAGCTTCAAGGTTCTAATAGGGTATTTAAGGAATAGAGCCAGACTTAGTGCTGAACTCTTTCTTTGACTTAATTTATTATAATGTATGTGGCTAAAATGTAGATCACACTGCTGTTTTGGATCTCCGTTTTGATTCCCAAAATTGCAATCATGATAGGTGGATTATAACCGTGCTTTAACATACAGATGAGGAAATGTATTCCTGTGCAATTTCCCCCTAAGGAGAAGTCAGAAGATAAGGGGCAGGAGTTTTGAATAACCTTGCAACATTTAGTTGTCTCTCTCGGTTATGGGATAGAAATTAGCATTACAGGACTATATATGTTGTGACTGCAGCACTGCTTTGAATTTTAGCGTGGAAGGGCTTCCCGAGGGAAGGGAGAAAGCGATTTTCCTTATTAAAAGTTGTCACCAGGATCTAATCTACATCCAAAGTGGTGTCACAAAGTGTTAAGTTGTTGTATTTATTTAAAATCATGAAGTGCCTACTGTGTGCCTGGCACCTTGCTAGCAGGCTGGGGATGCCATGGCCAACCAGACAGATGGAAGAATCGCTGGAGAACTGAGCACTAGCAGGCAACATTGGGTGGTGCCCAGGTAGGGGTGAGCTGGGGAGGAGTCCGACGTGGGGGGCTGGGAGCGGTGAGAGCAGCTGCAGGGCTGGGGGTGGCAGGCCAAGGGGAAGGCGGGTGCAGGAAGCCTCACACAGAGGGGAGAGTGGAGTATTCCTCACTTGGGCGGTGTGTGCATGTGGTGGGGGCACCTCCAGGAACATATGTCTGGGCAGACTTTTCCTTGGGTCCAGATACTCAGCAGAAGAACTGAGCAGAACAAATGTCCTGATGAGCTGCCCCGGGACCTGCACTCTGCTCTCCCCACCAGCCCAGGTCCTGGACTGTCACCCACTCAACCTCTCCAACGCACACTGAGGGTTCTGTTTAAATTCTGCCACCCGCCACTCTCACCCCCGCACCCGGGCCGGGGCTCCTGAGAGCTGTGAGAACCACACCCCAACTCCTTTTCCCTGCTGTGAGAGCTGACTGTGCCTCTCCCTACACAGCACAAGCCCTGGCCTCTGGTATTAGGGCAGGAGAGTATAGGGAGTCTTAAAACGGTGGCCTCCTCTGGTTACACGGCGTGGAGGGACCACGCAGTCTTCCCAGCACCATTCATTCATTCATTCTCATCAATATTTACTGAGCACCGACTCTGTGCCAGGAGGTTTTGCATGCATGTCAGTCACTCAGTTGTGTCTGACTCTTTGCAACCCCGTGGACTGTAGCCCGCCAGGCTCTTCTGTCCATGGACTATTCCAGGCAAGAATACTGGAGTGGGTTGCCATTTCCTCCTCGAGCGGGTCTTCCCAATGCAGGGATGGAACCTATGTTCCATCCTTCCCAATGCAGGTCCTGCATCTCCTGCATTGATAGGTGGAGTCTTTACCACTGAGCCACCTGGGAAGCCCCAGGAGGTTTTAGGGAGATAATATTGAGAAAAACAGACAGCATTCCAGTTTTTAAAGTGTAGACAAGCTAGTTGGAGAGAGAGAAATTAAGCAGGTATCATTATATATCTATGGTAAGTACAAACTCTGAGAGGTCATGAAGGTTTCATTCTAGGGTAATTGGGGTTGACCTGACTCAGTGTGTAAGTACAAGAATGTCTTCCAAGAAAGTGGCATTGGAACTGAACTGTCAAGAATGGTGGCGTCAACCAGGCAAGAGGGAGGTGGTATGCTAGGGTTTGGGGTGTGTGTTTCAGGAAGAGGGATGAGCATGTATTGAGATTCTGAGGTCCATCAAAGAGAAAGTTCTCACCTTTCTCTTTCTGGAAGGTCAGTAGAGCTGCACTTGGGCTCTTAGACATTCTGGGAATGCCCTGGACAGACCCAGGCAGCACTGTGAGTGGCATCTCCTTGGCCCCCTGAAGCCTTGTCAAGGAAAGCTCCCAGCTCACATCACATCACAGTCCCAACTCACGTCTCAGTACCTGAAAGGTGGCTCTAAAATTCTTTCCCAGTATTGGGTTTGGGCATGAGCTGGTCGGAAGGCCTCTGGACTGAGGGGCCCAGTATGTCTGGGCAGATGGGGTGCTCTGTGGAGATGTTCAGAAGCAGCCAGCCTGTCCCCCTTTAACACCAGCCATCTCATGAAAGGTGTGTAGGATGGTGAGGCCTGAACTGCCCCAAATGGAGACTGCTCCTATCTCTCCCTGTCATCCTAGTCCAACACCTTCCCCCAGGTCTTCCTCCTCACCCTCTAGTCACTCATCTCAAAGGGATGATCTGAGTAAGTCTGTCTTGTCTAGGAGGTGTCTTGGGAGAAGGTGTTAAACTGTAATTTCGGGATTAGAACATAGCGTGCATGGAAGCTTGTTCATGGGTTTCCCACCACGGAAGCTGGTGTCACTTTACACATGGGAGATGATCTTCCCAGCTTGGCAATGTGCCGGGGGAGGGCGCTGACCATGAGCAGGCCTCCTATGGTGGTTCTATCATATGAATCATCACCTCTGGTTTATCCTAGTTGTGTAGGTAGGTCAAGGGTAGATCTGGTCCTGGGTAGTTCAGGGGAACTTTCAGTTGGGAGTCTATCACATGCCTTTTCCTCACATTATGTCATTTAGTTTTCACAAGGGATTGTAAAGTAGTGCTGTTATTGCCTCTTTATGGACAGTGTTTAGTCTGGGCAAGGCTAGGGGAAGCATCTATAGAAGTGTAGCCCAGAAGGTCCAGGTTGGAAAACCCAGAGCTGGCTGTCTCAAAGCCAGTGACTTTCCCACTTGGCTGTGGTAGCTCTGCAGGATTTAAGGTATATTAAGGCCTTGCAATCCCCCTATCTCATGAAACACTCAGATTCCTTTGTAAGTACCATTATCCAGTTAGTATCCAGTTATACAGATTAGGATGCTAAAGTTCATGAAGCTTTAGTGGTTTGCTTGGAATTCCAGAGTTTAAACTCAAACTCAGATCTTGGAGTCAAATACTTCTAGGTGTTTTGAGGTGACCCCTTCTGGCTGACAGTCTCTGTGCTTGCCTGGGAACCATGGGGACAATTTCCTCTGTCCCACCACCCCTCCCTCCACAAGCAAGGCTGCTTGTCCTTGTCCCCTTCTTCCCGGGGCCACCTTGGAGGACACACTCGTTTGCTTGTCCCTTGTGAAGATTTGTTTGGACTGGTCTATGGGATTGCTAGGGAAACCTGGAGGTTTCCGTTTGAGAACTTTGCCAGGACTTGATACTTTTATCTGTGATCAAAGGAAGAATGAGGAGACTTGACCTTCCTGTTGGAAGCTGCTACCCAGGAAGCTAGTCCCCAGGGGTCAGTTCATTCATTTGCACATCATTCATTCATGCGTGAGCTGGGTGAGTGATGGTTGGAGGCCTACTATGTGCCAGATGTGGAGGAGGAGGACTCTGCACCTCTTGTCCTCTGCCAGTTATAAGCTAGAAGGAGAACAAAATCCACATTCTTCACCTGGCCAGAGAAGCTAGTTGCGGGCCCACTCAGGATATGAGTGTAACCAGGAGCTATCTGGGGTTTATAGCATAACTTCATTTGTAGTTGAGAAAGGCCACTCCTATGTTTATCAGAAAGCAAAGTTACCTTCAAGCAGTCTCTGGGGGTCATGAGGAGGAAGACAGCAAAAACTTCACTGAGCATGTCACAGTCGTATTGTCTAAAGTCCACTGCCCAACCAGGAGCCTGGGGGTTGCGGGGGGTGGGCATCATCCTTGCCAGGACGCAGACAGTGGACCACTCATGGGGAGGGCCATTCTCCAAGGCATCGGCTCTAGCTTTGTTTCGCTGGCATGTACTAAGACAGTGGTCAGTGTGGTGACCTTGGCTGTCTCCTTGGCTCCTCTGCTTCGTGGCCTGAGCCAAGTCCAAAGGTTTTGTCCTTTGGAGATCTATCAGCCAAGCAAAACAGCTCCAGAAAAATGTTCGTACCGTGATGGGCAGAGCTGGATAGAATTTTTTTTTGCTAATTTTTATATGTCAACCAAAGTATTTATTACTACAAAGTGTTTAACATTTCAGCATTTATTCAAAAAAATTTTAAATCTTGATCCATTGATAGTGTTCATCTGATAAAGGTTCTCAAAAGGGCTAGATAAGTCAGTGCAGCTCAAAAATGGCAGTAACTTCAGAGCTGGCAATTGACACTTGTTTTCTGCCACTGTTTACTCTTCAATAAAAAATGCATATTTACCATAGCAACCTCCTGATCACGTGGTGCCCTATCTTACCCGCTACCCTCTAAAACAGAATAGCTTCTTAAAGAAACACACACATTCTAATATGTATGCTTTTCAGATGCAAAAATGTGTTCTTTATCAGGAAGCCCTCTTGCCTGGGATTTAATGCTAATAAACACGTCATCTTTATAGAAATCATTTTGGTCCCATGTCTTAAATTTTCAAGGTGTTCACCCTGAAAATCAAAATAAAATTACTCTTGGAAGGACTTTTGATTATCTTGAGAGTTTGTTGATCATTTATTTTAATACAGTTTTAAAATAATATATATTTGCATGTATACATGCATATGTATATATATGTATATATAGTTTTTTTTTTCCCCAAACAGTAGCCATTAGTATCATTTGGGAGGGAGTTTGATGTAGATTTTAATGACCTGCTGCTTCATCTGTGATTAAAGATTGTCATCTATGTGAAGCTCAATTGCAGCCTGAATTGTTTTTCACTTGGGAGAATTGCCTGGGTTTTCAGAGCTTTGGAGAAACTGCTGTAACCTGGACTTTTCAGAAAGGGAGCATGCCCTCTCATTCTGGACCTTGTGCAGGTTGTAGATTCTGTCACTTGGGGAGAGCGCTAAAGCCACAGGTCTCTGCCCTCCCCACAAGCCACCCTTGCATGCAAGGGATCCCTTTGGCAATATTCATGTTAAAAGCTGTTATTAACTGGACCATACCCTGCACCAGGCCCCTGCTAAATGAATTGTTACGACTATCCCCGTTTTGCAGATAAGGAAACTGAATGAACCTCGGAGACGTTATGTCATTTACCCAGGATTATATTCTCTAAGAGTTGGTGGAACTTGGTTTTGACCTGAAGCATCTGATTGAAAACCTTTTCCACTTAATCTGTGATTGGAACCTTTCTGTCAGACTTAAGCCGGAAGGACAAGTGGGAACAGCATGGGGGGTGGGGGGGGTGGCAGTAGGCAGTGCCTTCTTTTGCAGAATGTTCTCGGGAGATGTTGCGTGGCCTCAGCATCAGTAGAGTTTCTTGGCTCACCCTTCCCATCCTGGTTTGCACCTGGGCCTGCCAGCCATGTACCCCTGTGCTGCGGGTCTCTGGACACGGCAGCCCTGGGAGGGTGGTGTCTGGCCATGTGGGTGACGAGACAGCTGCGGTCAGTGCCCCAACAGCCTGAGGGTGGGGTGCATCTGAACCAGGCCTGGTGGATTTTTTAAATTCCTTTCGGCCACATACAGACCAATCTGAAAAACAAGAACATATTGTGACTCTGTTATGCTTTGTGGCTTTGGGGGAAAATCCGATTGTGATGTGAGGCAGGGCTCTCTGTGGCGATGTGGCGTTGTGACCCGAACTCAGAAGAGGAGAGCTGCCCAGACCCCATGGCCCGGCCAACCAATCTGACTGCAGCGTGTCCACAAGCCATTTCATAATTATCCATCATGAATGCCTCCATGCTGCCTTAATAGATTATTTAAAATGGTGCCTGTGCCTCTCATGCAACCTCATTGGCCCCGAACTGTACATACACACAAGCCAGGAGAGGTAATTGCTTATCATGTATCTTTTTGTTCCAGACACTTTTATAAAAGAGTATGTATTATGTATGGTGTGACCTTCAAATGTCAGGAATGTGTTGTGCAATAAACTGTCAATATTTGTGGTTATAAGGTACTAGATGACTTTTACAATAATTGGAACGGCTATATTAAAAGCTTGGATCACTCAGCTGGTTAAAGAGAAAGACACAGGCCAGTGTTCATCAGGGACTTGCCTTCTGCCAACGATTAAATGAAAGATATTGCAAGGTGCTTAAGATGTCTTCTTTGTTTAAAAAAGAATATGGCAAAACCTGTCTCCAGGGGAGGCGTTATCTCCAGATCATTCCTTCTCCTTTCAGTGTGTGTCCGTCCCTTGAGAAAACTCAGCTCACAGGTTATGGCGACTGACCAAGCGCATTTTGAAAAAGATCGGTCCAGCTTGTTCACAGTGTCACTTAAGTAAGAATTCCTGAAGACTACGCGGTAGTCAAAGCGATCTCCTCCAACCTTCCCTAGCCCCCACCCCAACCATAAAGGAGGGGGCTGTAAATTACCTTAAGAGGACCTTAAAAGCTATAGTTTTTTTAAAGAAAATAAATTACATAGAAATCTTTTGGGAATTTATGCTTTACTGAAAGTAGAGGCTTTTATAGTCTATAGTTTTTTTGTGTGTGTTTTTAAGAAAGGAACATGTAATTTAAATTATGAAGAAGGGAAAGCATAACAAATATTTTGCAACAATTACAGTAGTGATTGGGGGCATGGATTACTTTTTAAGTATCTGTTTTATTTTGCTTTTCTATTGATTACTGTTTCTTTATGCTGTTTCTTCCAGTGCAATGACATCTTCCTTTTTAGTCAGGAAGTAGGCAAATGAAATCGTGGAAGGTGCCTCAACGACACGCCACCATCTTCTCTCAAACTGTCTTGTGATCTTGCTGATTAAATTGTATGTGTGTGGTTCCTCCCACCTGGCGAGAGAGAGACCCAGGAGACAGCCTGAGGCCTCCTCCTTCAGGAAGCCTCCTCAGGTGCCCCTGACATCCTGCCCACCTGCTGTTTTCACACTCCAGCCCCAGATGGTCTTTGCTGAGCACTTTGGGGGCATTTCTGATATTTTGCTCATACAGGGGGCCAGTTCCTCCAGGACTACACAAAGCAACTTTCCTCTTGTAGTCAGGAGTTCATCTTACCCTCTGAATTCCAGTTTGCTTGCCTCTTCTGATTCTTCTATTTATTTTAAAAGGGCGTGTTTAAAAGAGTAGGTGCATTTTTTCAAAGTATTATTGAACACCTGCTAATGAGTGGAGCGCCTACCATGTGCTGGGGGTGTAACACCAAACCGTAGTGCGTGGTCCTTGTTTGCGTGGAGCTTGTGTCTAAGGGCAGACAGGT
Source organism: Cervus canadensis (assembly GCF_019320065.1). NCBI lineage: Eukaryota > Metazoa > Chordata > Mammalia > Artiodactyla > Cervidae > Cervus > Cervus canadensis. The sequence continues at coordinate 31,627,536 of NC_057403.1, read as the reverse complement.
GGTAAGCAGACCAATATGTAGGTGAGTTAGCATCTGCAATAGGTGATAGTTCCTTGAAGGACAAACCAGAGAGAGAGCACCCCGGGAATGTGGAGTCAAGGAGAATTGCTCCAGACAGTGTGGTCAGAAACAGCATTCCCAGGAGAGGCGGTGGACTAAAGTCTGAGTGTGAGTCTCTGTGTGAATTCTGGGAGGAGAGAATTCTAGGTGGATGGGGCCGCAACAACTAGTCAATCCTAAAGGAAATCAGTCCTGAATATTCATTGGAAGGACTGATGCTGAAGCTGAAGCTCCAATACTTTGGCCACCTGATACAAAGAACTGACTCATTGGAAACAGTCCTGATGCTGGGAATGATCGAAGGCAGGAGGAGAAGGGGACGACAGAGGATGAGATGGCATCAACGACTTGATAGATATGAGTTTGAGCAAGCTCCGGGAGTTGGTGATGGACAGGGAGGCCTGGCGTGCTGTAGTCCATGGGGCCGCAGAGTCAGACATGACTGAGTGACTGAACTGAACTGAACTGGGGCAACAGGAACAAAAGTGGGGTACCAGACAGGAGGCCTTGAGGAAAACAGATAGATGGAAGGCAGGAGTAGAGTTGGGATGAGGTCAGAAGAGCAGCGGGGGCCACTTAGGTGGGGGTGGGAGACCATGAGGAGTCAGGGGTTATTCTAAAGAGTGACAGAGCCAATGGCCTGTCCCTCCCCTGCCCATAGCCAGGCTTTTCCCAGGAGATGGCATCTCCCTGGGGCATCCCTCTCCAGTCTCATCCTACCTGCTTCTCCTCACCCAGACCAGTCCATAGTTGACCCTGTTCCGCTCTGGCTCACCTGATCAGTTTCTGGGATGTGTCCCTGCCCTGCAGGCCAGAGGGAAGAGAGAGGTGTGCAGAGCCCAGAAAAATCCATCACGCAGTCTGTCTTGTCAGGGGTTGCTTCTCTTGAGTCCCACATCCTGCCTGCTGCCTCGATGGTCACAGTTCCCAGCCTGGGGACTAAAAGCGCACGCCCACAGCCAGCCCTGAGCACCTTGGGAGAACTGGCAACCCAAGGATCACAGAGCGTGTTGTCAATGGCAGCGTCACATAATGCCAAAGGGAAGAGACCCCATGGGTGGCCCAGTCACCAGCAGGGGGGTTCCGCACACTCCCCTGACAATTAGGAAAGGGCTCTGGGCTTGGTAAAACCAGAAACACATTTGGCCCACAGTGCTTGATTTTGAAGCCCTTGTGTATTTTAAGGGAAATTTAATCCATATGTTTCTGATTCATTTTCACTTAACTCATCAAAATGTTGCTTTAGAGAAGCTGTTTGAGATCCTAGTATCTTATATTTTTTCTTCCTCCAAATTTTAGCCTTTTCGTGACCTATTTCCCCAATTCCAGAAATTCTATCTTGCTAAAAGCAAATGATGCTCTGCACAGTTTTGAGTCTGGGTCAGAGGTGAGGAAGGCGATGATGGAGGACTTTCACCTCTGTGACCAGTGATCTGTCACGAGCTGGGCCTTGCCAGGGAGCCCAGCCGGTCCCTGGTCCTCAGGACCCACAGGGAAGCTGGCTGTTGCCTTCTCACAAGTGGTCATCCTTTTCCAAAATAGCTCTCTATTTAAACAAATACTTTTGCCAATCCATATTAATGCTTAACTGTTTAACATGACTATATATGGCCATCATAAACCAGAGAACTTTGATGAAACGACAGAGACACCAAATTAATACTGACCTAAGGCATGATTTACGTTTTCCAAGAGTTAAGTACAATTGTTTACGGTAATGTTATAATTTTTATGCACACCATTAATTTATAGTCGTTTTTAAAAATAAAAGGAACCCTTCATCAGCGACCCCTACCACAGTAATTGTTTTGAGTCTGTTTATTTTAAAGTTTTCAAAATAAGGGAAAGTGTTAAGCTTTTAAGAGGAACTATACATTCCTCTGGACTTTCTCTCCAAAGTGTTCTTTCTTCTACCCTGAAACCATTTTAAAACACTGACATATGTGGGCAAAGAAATTAAGAAAGATGTGATTTTTCGGTGTCCTGCTCACCCTTTAGACTCCACAAATTGCTTTTTCCTTCATTAATGAAGTGAGAGCTGTGCTTTTGAGATGCTCTTTGCACAAGGCAGACTTTCAGAATGAACTGCACGACTCATCTGGGAAAATGTATTTACTGTTATACTAAGAGTTTCATAGAAATTAAAATACCGTGGCCTTTTATGTCGTAAAATAGTAAGCACTCAGGTGTATGGACAGCTCCCTCATCCCACTGAGGTTCCTGGGACAGCTCTCCATTCCTTTCATGGGCCTATCTTCATCATCATCATCATTACAATTTTTTTTTTTTTTTTTACTGAAAATCTTTCCAGAATGTACTTTTGGGCGTGTGAAGGGTAAGGCTGCCTGGCAGGATAAGGTGAGCAGTAAGGGTACATGCACAGTTTAAAAAGAAACCTCTCTTTGCTATTTCTTTTTGGTCCCACCCTGCCTCTTTTGGTCTCTCTGGACCTTGTTCTCTGTCACATAATGTGAATTAATAGGACTACCTGGAGAACAGGGTATAAACCCAAAAGGCTTCACCAGGAGAAGGTTCATACTACTTGGTTCCTGATTCCTCCCACTGGGACAAGTCTCCAAGTCTCCAGGACTTAACAGAGCCAAGATTTATTCTCATTCATGCACAGTCTGTCTTGGGTTGATCTGGTGACTCAGCGATCCAGGCATCCTCTATTTTTCGGTTCTGCCCCCTCAACACTTGTGTTGCAAGGACAGGGTGTCCGGGAGGAGAGGGAGGCAGCCATGGTTCCGTGTATCTCTTTTCAGTGCCTACAGCCATTGCCTGGACTAGTCAGTGGCGCCAACTTAGGGCAAAGGCAGTTGGGAAAAGTCGGGGCTCGTGGAATATATTGAAGCATGTACTACCCCTTTCATGGTCATTTCCTCCCCATCTCTCTAAAATCCATCCCCGTTTCTGATTAGGATGGGCTCGGACTTCCCCAGTGACTCAGCAGTAAAGAACCTGCCTGCAATGCAGGAGACACAGGTCTGATCCCTGGGCCAGGAGGATCCCCTGGAGGAGGGTGTGGACAGAGGGCTACAGTCCATGGGGTCACAAAGAGTCAGACACGACTGAAATGACTGGGCTCGTAGGCTAGGGTGGGTGAAGGAAAGGCCACAACGTGGGTGAAGACAGCCTGCAGTGGACTTGGGGCTCACAATATCGCAGGATTATGAGCTGGAGGGGAAGGGCCAGTAAGTCCAGCTGGGGTGGGGTGAAAGGTTTTGCTTAAGGACAGCCAGGCACTGGGGACCAAGGAAGAGATTCTGACTCCTGACTCCTTCTCTGCAAACAAGGGTATTTTAGATATGTACCAAGGAAGTCAAGTATTTAAAGATAACCATGGGGGGAGGGAATCTACCCTTAAAATGCAAAATTATTTCATAAACCAAGTTTTTAAATTCCAAACAAATATAACAGTAAGGTTAAGTGTATAATGAGGCACCCAGAAATTCAAAATATATTTGTGTACAAGATAACCAGTCTCAGGGATGGATTCAGGTAGCTACTGATGGTGTTTTATGTGCCTCTAGGTTTTAACTTTTGAAAAGTTGTTTTTCTTTCTAAGCATCTGATTCTTTGTCTCTCCAGGACTGCCAGTTTGTGGTTTAGTTGATGATGAGGATTCTAACATAATCCACAACCATTTTTAATCTCCCAGCCCCTTCTTTAGCCCACAGCTGTGGTCCCTCCCTCTGTGAATTCTAGGAAAGGTAATGCACCTCAATCACCTTGACCTAGGGCAACCTTGCTATATACTCAGAAGATTAGGAGAAGCAAATGGAAACATAGAAGGCAAGGTTTCTGACCTTGAGATGACAAAATCACGAGGGTCAGTTGTTCAATGTCCGCCCCCCCCCCAAACACATCTTTTTAAATTGAAGTATAATTGATATGTAATATTATAAATATATATATAAAGCATACAGTGTAGTGATTCACAGTTTTTAAAGGTTGTGCTCCATTTATAGCTATGATAAGATATTGACTATCTTTCCAGTATTGTACAATATATCCTTGCAGCATGTTTTAGACACAATAGTTTGTACCTCTTAATCCCCTGCTCCTATACTTCCCCTCCCCATTCCCTCTCCCCACCTGAAACCACTGCTTTGTTTTCTATATCTGTGAGTCTGTTTCTTTTTTGTATTCTTCAGTTGTTTGTTGTATATTCTAGATTCCACATGTAAGAGATATCATACAGTATTTGTCTTTCTCTGTCTGACTTGTTTCACTTAACAGAATACCCTCCATGTCCATCCATGTTGTTGCAAATGGCAAAATTTCATTCTGTTGTGACTGAGGAGTATAACATTGTCTGTATGTGTATTTTGTTGCTTAGTCGCTAAGTCATGTCTGATTACTTTGGGACGCTGTGGACTGTAGCGCCTCTGTCTATGGATTTCCCAGGCAAGAATACTGGAGTGCGTTGCCATTTCCTTCTCCAATGTGTGTGTCTGTAGTGGTTCTTTACCAAGGGAAGCCCACATGTACATATATAAACCCCACATGTTTCCCCAGGGGCTCAGGGGTAAGGAATCTGTCTGCAATGCAGGAAATTCGGGTTTGATCCTGGGCTGGGAAGATCCACTGGAGGAGGGCCTGGCAACCCACTCCAGTACTCTTGCCTGGAGAATTCCATGGACAGAGGAGCCTGGAAGGAGCCGTTATATAAGATATCCCCTCCTGAAGAATAGATGGCATATTATTTAGTGGGGTCAGGAAAAGAAACAGAGGTCCCAGGACCTCCTTCTCCGCTATTTCCCCATCCTGTGAGGCCCAGAGCACACTCAGGCTGAGGTCGTGTTGCCTGCAGCCGATGTCCCCACTCTTGGGGACACCCCAGCCTTGAGGAGCTGGCTGCGGTGCTTTCGCAGAGGAGCAGGAGGAGCAGACAGCAAGTCTGAGGCCCACCTCTTTTCACATGCCCAGCTTCATTCTACTCAACACACTTAGAGCAAGGGTCTGATCAGAGAGAAGAGATACTGCAGATTTTAGAAAACGGAATATAAAAAAAGCACAAACAAAAGCAATCCATATGTGGCCTGACAAAGGGTCACACATGTCTTTTTTTATGATGCTTCTTCCCTTCTATCATCTGGGGAAGGACTGGTCTGTCCATAACCAGGACCATGGATGTGTCCTTGGCTGGCTGTGTGGGGCCACAGGCAGAGCCTTGGGACTCCGTCTGGAGAGTCTTGCGGAAAGACAGCTGCTAGTGCTTCTACACCCTGGGGAGAGAAGAAATCAGAGTTAACAGCTTCATCTTCCCCTCTGAGCCAGCCTCTTGGATTCTCAGCGGGGCGGGGCCTAGTCTAGCACACCTTGTTTAAGGGTACCCATCCATGTATAGGCAGGGACTCACACACAGGCCCTGGGAGAGTGCGGCCGGGTGGGCCTTCCTCCACCATCACTGAGGATACTTGGCTTCCAGCCTCTCCGGACACTTCCTGGGACCACCCACAATTCCCCTTCATCCTCACTCAAGTTTGTTTTTCTACTTGGATTAGTCTAAGGGTAAACGCCATAGGCCTTCTGGCCCTCCAAGGGGGGAAAAAAAAATTCTGTGTAAAGTGAAAATTAGACTCTTAAATCTGCAAAGAAAGCTGTTTATCTTACAAATTTATTCTTTTTATTGGGCCACACATATCCAAGATAGAAAGATAAAAGGAAAACAGATACAGGCCATCACTTAGAGTGACATATAGTGGGACGCAGCTCATCCTCACCTTCTGTAAAGCCTGTGGGAGCGCATGGTGGCGGCCTTATCTGTCTATTTATCTATAGCATGCCCTGGGCCAGGGCTCACCAAAAGCTGCAGTGGAAATGCCTTCCCCCTACTCTCTATTTTCCTTTGTTGGACTGCTCCCCAGAGGCTCCAATGGAGGGGGGTCTAGGGGAGGTGCTCAACTGCTGATAGTGGGACATGGGGATGGGCAGGGATGTGGCGTCAAAAGCCCACACCTGCCTCCTCCTGTGCTGAAGTCAACACTTAGTTCTGTTCATCATTCAAGTGACGGCTCGTGACATCCTAACTTAAATAGGATATCTTAACCCCATTGCAGGGAGCACTTGGGCAGAATTTTAATTAGGCTCATTGTTATTTTAAGCTGACCTCATGATCACACAAAAGATAAGCTGAGTTACACTGGGACAGCAATTGCAACAGGTTTGGTATTGGGTGGCTATGTGGGTATGGCGAGATGAGTAGGAGTTGGCCTCCCAGTTGTTTATACCTAGGATGTGATTGACTTGGAATGGGCATCTGGTGTCTGGCCATTTTCCTCCTGGACTGTTGGCAAACTGGTTCTTTAACACAGAGGTGGCGGCAGTCCTCATGGATGTGACCTGTGGACGTGGGACTGGCCGCTATGACTGCATGTGGGGCATTTGTCTGCCATGATCTTGAGAGCCTCCTTTGTGCCTGCTTGCCCTTATCAGTAGCCATCTCTGGAAGTCTTTCCACAGTCTTGTGGACAAAGCACAAAGCTAGTGGTAGGTCAGGTGGGCTCTAGATGTGGATGAACCGAGTCCTCCTACCTGTGTAAAATTTTGAGGAAAAAGCTGGGCAATTAGACCCTTTGAACAACTCTTTTCCAAGGGTGGTTAGAAGAGTTGGGGAGAATAGGAGTCAAAGTGAGCCTTCCAGGAAACTTTCCAGGGTGGCACACAGTCTGAATGCACAGAGGATGCTTGAAGCCAAAGCGTTCTACCGTTGTTCCGAGCAAACATCCAGATTAGAATTAAGTGCGATTGCCTTCACCTTGTTCGTGGCCTATAAGTCTGTCCCTTTTGGCTGTGAGCAGAGAACACCAGGAACGGATGTTGAAGAATAAAAGCAATTTGCATTTTCCATTGCTTGGAAGGTACAAATCTTGTTTATTTTGCTCTCTGCAGAACTCACAGGTCTGCTTATTATCCCAGAAAGTCCCCTTGTTCTCATAGTGAATCTACCGCGAGGCCTGGAGGGTGGGCCGGAAGCTGTGGCCAGGACCCTGCCAGCCTCGGGGGCTTGGGTTCTGTGCCAGGCAGCAGCCTCCAGTCCGGCAGGGAGGCCAGGGGAGAAGGCTTGCGTGCCTCCCCTTCTCGAGGCAAGATTCCCGGCTCCTGCCCCACCCCCTGATGTCGCCTCCTTGGCAGTGTGATGTCAGGCCTCGGGTGTTGCAGTAACATATCCTCCCAACCACTAGATATTTTCACAGTTTTATTTACTATTATGTCCCATCATTTCTGTGCAGAAGGCAGCCGTATGTAAATTTTATTCCATTTTCTAATGGTTTGGGTTACATAACAAATAACAGCAGGAAGGAAAATTTGTATTGATACTTTACAGAGGAAGTTCTCAAGTCACTGCACAAAGATTTAACTGTGGTGCTCTAAGTTTATGGGAGTTTTGCAGCTGAGTTTCTGCACATGACTTTGAATATGTCACTATATGTTTATCATGGGCTAATTGTGGAACCACATTTCCATACTTTTTCTTCTCTCTTTCATGAGATTACACCAGCCAGCGATGGAGGCAAGACTCTACAAGGAAGAAATGATCAGTTTGGGATAATTTTCTTTCCTGTCCCAAAATAGCTGTATGTCTGTGTGTCTTAGGGACTCAGCCGAGACGCATTTTTTTCCATTTGTTGCTTGATATAATGCAAATGTGATTTCGATCCTATAGCAAACTCTCCAGCTAGTCCATATTATAAATTAATCAGATTCAACAAACACCAACATTTTTAAACTTTTGCAAAAAAATACTTAATAGGAGCTAAGCAAAAGAAGAAATCAAACCAGCTGCTGACACAGCTGTTTCTTTTCTTGTTTAATTCAGTTCAATATAAAGGTACCATATGCTGCTTAAAATGATGATAGGAAAGATGAAATAATTTAAGAGAATAACAAGAAAATACATGAATTGTCAGCATTCTGTCAGATTTAAAGAATGAAATAGACAGGTGTAGTATTGACATGTTTAACTTTGTGTGGTGTTAGCAGTTTTGGTGTGAACAACTTCTGACATGTACTGAAGTGATGTGAGAACGTTTCTCCTCCGCTGCAGACATTGGCGAGGAGGCTGGGAGATCGGCCGGCGTCCAGCAGCCCGCACTACTTCGTGACAGGAGCCTAGGATCGGCCATGAAGGACTGCCCGTACTGCGGGAAAACCTTCCGGACATCCCATCACCTAAAGGTCCACCTGAGGATACACACAGGTGAGAAATCTGGGTGCACAGCTCGGAGGAGGAGGCCCAGGCTGCCACGCTCCTATCCCAGGTCTAACCTCTGTGGGCCGGTCTGTGCACTACTGTCTGGGTCTGAACTGACCCTCCCGACCTACCTCCCTGCCCCACACTCACCCTCCTGAATGATACACGGCATATGGACGTGGGTCTCCCATGGTCCAGGTTCGGGGTGATGGTGCTTTGTCCGAGGCCCCGAAACGTTTTGCTTATGGTGTCGTTCTGCTGCACTGAAGTCGCACCTCCTACATCCTCCTACGGACCAGGGGTCTTTCAGGTGCAGATGACGAGACCCCAGCTCAGACTGTAAATATACAGGTCACGTAGGAGGTCTGTGAAGGCAGGCTGGCTTCCGGCCCCGTTGGGGTTCCGTGCCCACACCTGGGACTTGGACAGATGGCGAGGGGAATGGGTAGCTCTCCACTGCATCTCCTCGAAAGACAGACTGAGATGCTCTTAACCGAGCCTCTGGGCTACTGCCATCTCCCGTGTGCTGGCAGTGCCTGAGCCCCTCACAGTGAGGGCTTCTCTTGGTCTCTCTGCCTCGAGCCTCGGTCATGGTTCTTGTTAGCTTTTCTGCTAGTTGTTTGCACATTGCCAATACAAAAAAAAAAAAAAAAAAAATCTATCTGAGATATGGACACCTCCATTTTCTTTGATTTTTCTCCCGACACATTATCTATTGGAGTATGAGCTGCTTCAGAGGATAGACAAATATGCCATCTATTTTCAAAAATAATTGTGGTCTCTTTCCCAAGGAATCAATAAAGCTCAGGGTTGTGCACGATATTTAGTGCATACAGGCCTCGTGTTCGGCGTGCTGTGGAAGACAGGGAGCCCTCACCTGGACCCTCACCCATGCGCACAGGTCTCCCTGCCACCCAGCGTCCTGAGGACAGGTGGTCATGGACAGTGGCTACGGGCTGCCATCTTTCTATGCAGCCTGGGTACAGTTGGCGTCACCACTGTCCCTCCCTGTCCTAGAGTTTTCTCTCATGGGGTCACCCCAAGGCAAGAGAGGACTCCTAACATGCACGGACTCTGCAGCAGGCCCTGTCACCCCCTGGGGTCCATGGGATCCGACCATCTTGACCTTCTTCACCTCCCTGTGACCCCACTGCAGTCTTCCTGTTCCTCCTGTGCAAGAGGCCTTGCTTCTGCCGCAGGACCTCTGCACCTACTGCCCCCTCCCCCTGGACTGGTCTTCCTCCAGGTGTCACTGGGGGCTTAGCTTCACATGATCTCTTCAGAGGGACTGTTCCTAACTACTCTGCCTGAAATATCCCTTGTGCCTCTGTATTATTTTCTTCATAGACTTAGCACCTTGTGAAATTATCTTGTTCAGTTCAGTTCGTTTCCTTATGTGTTGTTTATCTTCCACCAAGTAGAAAGTGAGGGTGGTAATATTGTCCACCTTTTTAACTGCTACAGAATCCCAGGCCTGCAAGAGTACCTTGCAGTAAACTATAGCTTAGCAGAGGCACAGTACATTTATTTGAGAGGTTGAATGACAGACCAAATAAGTGAGTGACCCTTCTCCTGCGGTACCGGCTCTATGCTGGGTAGCGTGGAGTGGGTGAGTGCAGTGGGGAACCTGGACTCTTCCCTGGGAAACTGTGGTCCTTCTAGAAAGACCCCCTGCACACACAAGCTGGTCAGAAGCTACCATGTGGCAGCCACCCTGCAGGTGCTAGATTCATGGTTGTGGATGGAGCTCAGGGATGGGTCCCTGAGTTCCTGCCTCAGGACCTTTGCACTTCTCTGTAAGATAGGTCACCCACCGGCTTGTGCCCTCACCTTCAGAGTGGCACCCATGTCCCCTTCTCAGAGAACTCATCCCAGCGAAAGGGTTCAGGACAAGACAGCTTTCCCAACCACACCAATGTCCACTTTCCTTCTCAGGTTGTATCCAGGGCCCCCAATGTTGTGGCTTGGGGACCCACAGACTGCCAGGCTGTGGGAGACAGTCCACCAGGACATCCACCATCCTGCTGTCTACAGGTGTAGAGACCTGTCCAGGCAGGTATGGTGAGAGGGTGGTTCTGCCCTTTCTCGTGATGTAGATACAAGCTCTGGGGCCAGGATTTCCCAGGCAGGTGATGGTTCACCGCAGGTGAGACTGGCCTTGCTAGGGTTAGTGTGGGTCAAGAAGGAAAGAGGCAGGGTCTTCCAGCCAGGAGCTCTGCTGACCCAGGGACCCCCCCACCCACCCTCAGCTGGACTGTGGTTTATGTGGAAATGCCAGAGCATATTCCTGGTAAGTTAGGACTGAAGCCAGCAAAAAGAAGTCTTGCTGAACCTGAGTAGAAACAAATGGATACTGCTTTTGAAAGTTTTAAAGTTTGAGGAAGACTGTATTTGTCCAAACATCTGCTTCTTTTGCTTCGTAAACTTCTGAAGTTTGTGACCAACAGTCTTTGGTGACGTTGAGACAAGCGACATAGGGCCATGGACCGAGGCATTCTGGAAACTTCCCAGAATAAGGTTGAAAATGAACGAAGTCATGGAAACATCACACCAGCCCTCCTTGGAAGCAGAATTTGCAGGGTTTGAAAGGCAGAATGGTAACCAGATAAAGATCAATTTCCTTTTTTATCAAAGAACAAAGAAGTTGGAAAATGTTTACAGTTGTGCTTTTTAACAGAACAGAAAGTGTTACATGTTATAAATCACCAAAGTAAACATCCATTATGACAATGTAAAAGCATAGATTACGTGAGTAATTAAAAATCAAAATCAAGTGGTTTGTTAATGAATGAGTTAATAGGGGCCCCAGTTGTGGCGACGTCCTGGACTGCCTTCCCCTTTCTCTTTGTGGTTTTGTGTTTCCAGATGACATGGTCAGAGGACAGCAGTTTCCAAAATAGAACAGTTGTTTTCCAAAATGCCATCTTTTGAAGTTTTTCTATAATGAACCCATATGAGCATATTAAAAATCTGATGTGTAATAAATATATTTTAATTGGTCAGGATATGAGGTGGTATATTCTCTGTGTATCTTTCTGTCCTACTCCACCTCTGTGGGAAGTTTTGATCGTATAGCATCAACTGATAAAAAAAAACCACTTTCCTTTTTTAACTCTGCTACATTAACTCAATTACTGCTCTTCTTCTCCAACACCTGTCTATTAGAGAGGTTCTCAGCAGATGCACCAGTCAGATTGCTCTGAACACCTGGGGGCTGGGCAGAGCCTGCAGGGAGCTAGAACATTTCGGCTGCCGCCGAGCTCCAGCCAGATCTATGGGGAACAGAGAGGAGCACCCAGAGGACCCTCAGGTCCTAGGGCTGCCCCACTCTGGCTACTGCAGGGAAGATGTTGATTGCTGATTCCACCGAGGGAAGGCGGAACTCCTCTCCTGTTTGAAAGTCTGGCTGATTAGGACCAAATCACTAGATGTGTCTGATTTGTCTACTAGAGCACAGTGCTGGTGACTGGAATTCAGAGCCAGACAGTAAAAAGACTGTGTCAGTTAGGGCTCTCCAGGGAAACAGTGTGTGTTTACACATCTATATACATATATATGTATCTATGTATATATCTATATAGACACATCTGTGTGCATATACATATATAGACACATCAATCTACATATATACACATTTTTATATATACATATACACATCTATATACATCTATGCAATATACACACATATATACATATATATTCATGTGTCCATGCATGCTAAGTCACTTCAGTTGTGTCTGACTCTGCAACCATATGGACTGTAGCCCACTAGGCTCCTCTGTCCATGAGATTCTCTAGGCAAGAATACTGGAGTGGGTTGCCATTTCCTCCTCCAGGGCAACCTTCTGACCCAGGAATTGATTGAACCCCAGGTCTCCTGCATTGCAGGCAAATTCTTTACTATCTGAGCCACCAGGGAAGCATCTATATACATATATATGTATATGTTTTATGGAAAGATTGAGGGCAGGAGGAGAAGGGAGTGACAGAGGATGAGATGGTTGGATGGCATCAGCGACTCAATGGACAAGAGTTTGAACAAACTCTGGGAGATAATGAAGGAAAGGGAAGCCTGGCATGCTGCAGTCTTTGGGGTCACAGAGAGTCAGACACGACTTAGCAACTGGACAACAAACATACATATATATAGACCTCAATATACATTTGTCTGTGTGCTGAGTGTGCATGCTGTGTCACTTCAGTCATGTCCAACTCTGTAGCCCTCCAGGCTCCTCTCTCCATGAGGATTCTCCAGGCAAGAATACTGGAGTGGGTTGCTGTGTCCTCCTCCAGGAGATCTTCCTGACCTAGGGATTGAACCCGCATATCCTGTGACTCCTTCATCGGAGGCAGAGTCTTTACTGCTGAGCCACTGGGGAAGCCCTATATACATGTATACACATCAATATACATATACACACATATCTATATATATCTGAAAGTGAAAGTGAAAGTTGCTCAGTCGTGTCTGACTCTTTGCGACCTCATGGACTATACAGTCCATGGACTTCTCCAGGCCAGAATACTGGAGTGAGTAGCCTTTCCTTTCTCCAGGGGATCTTCCCAACACAGGGATCGAACCCAGGCTTCCCACATTGCGGGCAGATTCTTTCCCAGCTGAGCCACAAGGGAAGCCCCTATGTATATCTATATCTATATCTATATCTATATCTATACATATCTATGCACATATACACACACACATATATATACACATCTATATACCTATACCTAGTATATATAGAGAGAGAGAGAAAGAGAGAGAGGTCTTTATTATAAGGAATTGGCTCACTCGATTATGGAGGCTGAGAAGTCCCATGATTTGCAGCCAGCAGCTGGAGGCCCAGGACAGGGGATGGTATAAGTTCCTGTCTGAATCCAGAGGCCTGGGAAGCAAGATGGCTGATGTTTAAGTCCTAGTCTGAGATGGAGTCCCAGGACAGGAGAAGACTAGCCTTCCAGCTCAAAGAGACAGCTCCCTGTTCAGATGTGTCCTATTCAAGGCTTCAGCCGAGTGGTGAGGCCCTCCACACTGGGAAAGACAATCTTCCTTCTTGGTCTGCTCTTCAAATGTTAATCTCGTCCAGAAAGACCCTCACAGACACATCCAGTATCGTGTTTGACCAAACATCTGGGCAACCTGTGGCCCTATCGAGTTGATGCATACACTTAACCATCGCAGAGATGCATCAGCAAACACTTAGTCATCCATGTAGCAGGAGGCAGGGAGGCCCCCAGGTTGCCCTTGACTGAGGCCAGCCAGTCATTTCACTAAGAGCTGCCTGCAAAAGCACTCCATCCGTTCCCTCACTTCCCCCTCCTCCAGTACCACCTTGGGGATACTCTGAAGGGTCCAGTGTGTCTCTTTTGTGCAGGAGATTGGCAGGTGCTGATCAGTTCCTGAAAGGCTGGAGGGGCCTGTGTTTCCCACAAGCCCCAGAAGGATAGAACACCCCGTGTGTTGGCCCACCTGTGTGTCGAGTGTCCCTGGTGATGCCTGCTGTCTCAGGAATGACCAGTGTAGAGAAATGTACTAAGCAACCTCACTCATGAAAACTTGGAGGCACTAAAGTTCAGAGACTAATTAAAAATAAATCTCATTAGTTTTTGTCCCCTCTCAAAGTATGCGCGTGGTTTATTAATCTGGTTTTTATTTGCTGCATGTGCGCCTCTGGCCCAGAGTTGAGAACCTCTTTATGGGACTAGATTTGCACAGGGAAGCCAGCAGTGGTTCTCTGGGGGTCTCAGGGTGGGCTAAAGGGCATGCCCAGCGCTGCCTACCCTTCTGGGTGCTTCCTCCAGGATGCAGTGGCTGGGTGCTGCCTGGGTGGGATACACAGGGTGTCCTCCTTGGGGCTCACCTGCATTCTTGGCACCAGGCATGAGTCTTCTTTGTCTGATGGGTCTGAAGGAAGCGGTGGGGGTGAGAGACCTTCTCTCCTGCAGTCCCTCCAGAGGGCTGGGAGCCCTTCCTTGGGGGGAGGTACACCCTGGGGGTTTTCTTGCTTCATGACTGAGGCTGTCTACACAGCATGACAGCAACCAATGGCCACAGAAAAATTCAGCCAACAAGGATAATATAACAATGACAAAGGTAGTCACTGTAGTCATCACTTTCTATGCACTCACATGTGCAAACACTGCTAAGTGCGGCTCACTGCTCATGGATTATTATTATTCACCCCTTAATCCTCACAGCACCTTGGAGACCAGGTTCCACCCCTCCCATCCCACCCCCTCCTCTCCTCCCCACCTCATCCCCTTTGCAAGGGAGGGAACTGAGCCTCAGAGACGTGAGGTTACCCACTTGGAGTTGCCCAGCATTGACTACAGATCATAATTCAGATCTGCCTCATTTAGAATCCCATTCTTTTAACCACTGTGCTGTACTGCTATTTTTACTTTTCTGGGTGAACCTTTGGCTTGTTTTAGGGAATTAATGCAACATTTCTTTGACAGTGTGTGTCCACACCATAACCAGCGGGAGGAAAGGAAGTGACTTGTACCCACAAGGTGTGTTGACGCAGCCTTTCGGCGATTTAAAAGGGAAGTACTGTGCACCCTGGCTCCTCCCCTCCCCTAACTCAGCCTGGCCTGAGGCCCCCTTGACCCGGCTTGCCTCTGTTTACCCTTTGCACAAGGAGCTTAGGGAGGTGGTGAGGCAGGGGCATGGCCACAGAGGCTGGTGGAGGCGCCCTGGCGCTGGCGTGGAAGGTGGGGTGGAGTAGACGCTGGTCTCGTGGAGAAGATAAACTCCCACTGCCCTTCTGGAAATTGCCTTTTAACTAAGCACCAACTGGTATGCAGATGTGGGTGGGATGAAAGTTCAGCCACCTAAGCCAGGTGCCTTACACCTGATACGCACACAGCTTACCTTTGATGCGTCTGTATTTCCTCTTCTAGGCGAGGTAACCAGGCTGTTTTAACATTTATAAAAGCACTTTGAATAAATGTTCAAGAAAGGATTGGTTAAAATGGGCGCGCTTCCCATTTCCTTTTCTAAAAGGAGAGTGTGAGTTGTTGTTCTTCGTGGGGGACAGCCACCTGTGTAATGATGAAAAAACAAAAGACCCACTTGCCCAAAAGGAGATGATTCCTTTTTTTCTTTTTGTTTTGAATTAAAATTCCACCGTTTCTCTAAGATGAACTAAAAGCCCATTTTCTTCCTCCACAGTCCCCCATCCTTGCTTTTCTTGCCTTAATGACATCCCAAACTTTTGTTGAAAATAATTGATTGAATTTAAATTTCCTTAAAAGTTTAAGAGGTAATGTTACAGTATAAATTTCCTACCAAACACTAAGTAGGGAAATATCCATTAGTGAAATTAACTACAGTTTCTAGGTAGCTAACAATGTGCCGTATACAGTAGGGCATGGCTAATGAACACTGCAGTGGGTGATATTTCATTATACAAATTAATGCTCACATTTTAATGGGAAAGTCACATAATGAATCTCGGCTTCAGTGACAGCAATTAGAGACACAGATTGTCCCCTTCTGGACAAGGCACTGTTTAGCAATAAGCAGCTGTGTGAAAAGTCTTCAGGTTTACAACATATATATGCTTTGGGGGAATTAGTGTACAATTTATATTAATGTACTGAAGCTTCGCTGCAAAGGCACCACCATATTTATCTCTCCTGGTATTAACTAAGTAAAGATATGTAGAAAGACTAAATAAATATCAAATAGAGGGTGCAAATACAGAAAAATATTCGGTTCCCCAACTTAAAAGCAAAAGCACTTTTGCGGTTTAACACACACATACAAAAGTTAGACACATGAAGCCCTTCTTAAAAGCTTGATAAAGGGATTTCCAAAGAGAATAAAATGAATCCCCCTGTCATTTTTGGAGAAGTGCTATAGGGAACTTGCTCTGAATAGTTCCAGAATAACTCCCCAGAACAGTCAAGTTTCCTCGAATATCAAGTGCAAAGTGAGGCTCAGAATGATGAAAGACATGACCATGTAAAAATAGGTACAGTGAACTAATTAAACCACTGGTCGTATATTTCTTAAAATTTATGATACAACGACTTGGAGATGTTATCAATGATATTCCAAAATTGAATATACATCTTATGCCATGTGTCAGTGGGTAGCTGGTTTAATGTAAGATGGTTTCAATAATTTCACTAGTCCATGAAATGATGAACTGGCGGTTTTTTAATTTATTATGCCTTTTCTAGCAAAACTTTCTTTTCTAGCAATGCATTGTTTGGGACCACATCCTATTCCTTTAAAATATTGTGAGAAGTTTCCCCACAGAAAGGCACCCCCATTGGCTATCCTGCTTCCTTCAGTGGATGAAAGGCTCAACACTCATCGTGCTTTTCCCAGACACAAGTTTCATAGACCAGATGCAGTCTGCAGAATAGGGTCCTTGGCTTGAAAAAGTTTTTAAGTGCATGCCATTATTTAATAACTGGGATATTGCATGTAGAAATCTTGAGGTAAGACATTCCTTAGACAGTCAAAGGTCCTAGTATTCGCTCCTGATGGCGTTGGGTGACAGTTCCCCTCCAGGAGAGGGGGGTGGCCCCCCACCCCGCTCTTTCGCACACTCCTATCATCTGTTGGGTTCTGAAAGCATCTGTGTGTGTGGCTCCTGCAACAAGCAGATGCAAAGATATTGAATCCAAATATCATGGAGGTGACCAGAGGGCTCATGTTGCCCTGGAGGCCTGGGGCGAATTGTCTGATCCCCCAAGTAGATTTGGACTCATTATGGGCCTAAGTGGACAATCATTCAACTGGACAGAGCTGCTGGCAGGGTCTGAGGTTGCCTGGGCCACAGGGCTGCACAGAACGCCTTTCCAAGTCTCGGGCAGAGCCCGGCTGGTAGAAGAGGGCTGGGTGGCCCACTGACCCGCTCCTTGGCAGAAGCTTGGGGCTTTGTTAAAGCCAGCCTAGTGCAGGCCAGACGGGGTGGCGCTGACTAAGGAGAGGCTCCCGGCATGGGGCTCGGCATTTGTCCTGTCAAGCAAAGTGAAGAGCAGACCTTGACTGCACCTCCGAGCGCTGAATGTGCTGACGGTTTCTCCCACGCAGTCCAGGCCACTGTGGTGAGACGTTTGCCTCCCGAGCACACCGAAATGTGCCCTCAGGGAGGCTGGGAAACAGCTGGGATGTTTGCAATAGAAACAACACCGTGGCAGGGCCAGGATTCCCCAGGGGATATGCTCACCGCCCCCCCCACCCCCGACCCTGGTCTGCTGGCCAGAAATGCACCCAGCCGGGCTGGCAGTGGTCTGAGAGGCATTTCCCTGTCCTCTTCATGATGATGAAGCCCCTGAGAGCCAAGGAAAGGCTTCAAGGCAGAGGGCAATAGTGGTTATTACACATTAGGGATTATAAAGAAAGTGAAACTGGGTTTTTGTTCATTTTGGAACAAGATATCTAAAGTTTGTGGGTTTATCCCGTGGACTCACTCTGGAGCGTTTATCTGGAGGACTGGGTGGTAGGGGGCAGTCACCCAAACAAAGCCCCTCAGGAACTTGGAGGTGAAGCCACATGGAGAAACCCACCGCTGAGGGCTCTTCCAGGGTGTGCTCAGGGGAGGTGCACGGGGGCTTTCTAGAACCTGTGCCGTCGAAATAACCCTGGAGGACTCTATTAGTGGCCCTGAATTTACCAGGTGGAGACTCAAATGCTGAGAACGAACTATCCTTGTGTCTCAACTGTGGTCTTTCTCCCCTGAAACAGTGGAGGTCTCAGCCTACTTGGAGAAAGAGCAATGGGTCAAGTGAAGAGATCCTCTCCTACACTGTGTGATGTGTGTGTATGTGTGGTGTGTGCGTAGTATGTGTGTGTGAATATGTGTGTTGCATGTGTGTGATATGTATGTAGTGTCTGTGTGTGTGGTTGTGTGGTGTGTGTGTGTGTAGGGGGTTTATGTGACATCTGTATGTGTGTGTGCTATGTGGTATGTGTGTGTGTGTTTTTTGTGTGATGTGATATGTGGTATATGTGTGGTGTTTGTGTGTGTGTGGTTGTGTGGTATGTGATGTGTGGGGTGTGAATGGTGTCTCTGTGTATGTGTGTGTCTGTGGTATGTATGTGGTGTCTCTGTGTGTGTGAATGTGCGTGGCATATATGTAGTGTCTGTGTGTGGTTGTGTGGTGTGTGGGGAGGGGTTTGTGTGGTGTCTGCATGTGTGTGTGCTGTGTGGTGTGTGTAATGTGGTGTGTGTGATGTGATGTATGGGGTATGTATGATATATGTGCGTGTGTGTGTGTGCTGAGTTGTGTGTGTGTGGTGTGTGTGATTTGGTGTGTGGTATGTGTGTGGTGTTTGTAATGTGATGTGTGGGTTGTGTGTGGTATGTGTGTGTGTGATGTGTGGTGTGTGTGTGTGGGTTGTGTGGTATTTTTGTGTGATATGTGTGTGTGGTATGTGTGTGTGGTGTGGTGTGTGTGATGTGATGTGTGGTGTGTGTGTGTGTGATGTGTGTATATTGGGGATTATGTGGTATCTGTGTATGTGCTGTGTGGTATGGGGGTGTGTGTGTGTGTAGTGTGTAATGTGATGTAGATGTATGGGTTGTGTGTGGTATGTGTGATGTGATGTGTGGTGTGTGTGTGTGTGATGTGTGTATGTTGGGGATTATGTGGTATCTGTGTATGTGCTGTGTGGTATGGGGGGGTGTGTGTGTGTAGTGTGTAATGTGATGTAGATGTATGGGTTGTG
Source organism: Cervus canadensis (assembly GCF_019320065.1). Classification (NCBI taxonomy): domain Eukaryota; kingdom Metazoa; phylum Chordata; class Mammalia; order Artiodactyla; family Cervidae; genus Cervus; species Cervus canadensis. Next base: position 31,608,586 of record NC_057403.1, on the reverse strand, counting down.
TGTGGTATGTGTGTGTGGTATGGTATGTGTATAGTGTCTGTGTGTGTGTGTGGTGTGTAATGTGACATGTGGGTTGTGTGTGGTATGTGTGTGTGGTGTGGTGTGTGTGATGTGATGTGTGATATGTGGGGTGTGTGTGTGTGTGTGTGTAATGTGATGTGTGAGTTGTGTGTGGTATGTGTGATGTGATGTGTGGTGTGTGTGTGTGTGATGTGTGTATGTTGGGGATTATGTGGTATCTGTGTATGTGCTGTGTGTATGGGGGGGTGTGTGGTGTGTAGTGTGTAAATTGATGAGAATGTATGGGTTGTGTGTGGTATGTGTGTGTGGTATGGTAGTGTATAGTGTCCCTGTGTGTGTGTGTGGTGTGTAATGTGACATGTGGGTTGTGTGTGGTATGTGTGTGTGGTGTGGTGTGTGTGATGTGATGTGTGATATGTGGGGTGTGTGTGTGTGTGTGTGTAATGTGATGTGTGAGTTGTGTGTGGTATGTGTGTGTGTGCTCTGTGGTATGTGTGTGTGGTGTGGTGTGTGTGATGTGATGTGTGATATGTGGTGTGTGTGTGTGTGTGTGTGTAATGTGATGTGTGGGTTGTGTGTGGTGTGTGTGTGTGTGCTGTGTGGTATGTGTGTGTGGTGTGGTACGTGTGTGTGTGTGTGTGTGGTGTGTAATGTGACGTGTGTTGTGTGTGGTATGTGTGTGTGTGGTGTGGTCTGTGTGATGTGATGTGTGGTATGTGGTGTGTGTGTGTGGTATGTAATGTGATGTGTGGGTTGTGTGTGGTATGTGTGTGTGTGTGCTATGTGGTGTGTGTGTGGTTTGGTGTGTGTGATGTGATGTGTGGTACATGTGTGTGTGTGTGTGTGGTGTGTAATGTGACGTGTGGGTTGTGTGTGGTATGTGTGTGTGTGTGTGCTGTGTGGTGTGTGTGTGGTGTGGTACGTGTTTGTGTGTGATGTGTGGTATGTCGTATGTGTGTGTGTAGTGTGTAATGTGATGTAGATGTGTGGGTTGTGTGTGGTATGTGTGTGTGGTATGGTATGTGTATAGTGTCTGTGTGTGTGTGTGGTGTGTAATGAGGCGTGTGGGTTGTGTGTGTGTGGTGTGTAATGTGATGTGGGTTGTGTGTGGTATGTGTGTGTGTGCTGTGTGGTGTGTGTGTGGTGTGGTATGTGTGCGTGTGATGTGTGGTATGTGTACAATGTGTGTGTGAATGTGGTGTATGGTGTGTGTGTGTAATGTGTGGTGTGCCTCTCACTGTAATATCTCTGATGTCTCCTCTCAAAGCCGTGAGAGCAGGGGTCTTGTCTTTTTGATTCTTCACCTAGTTTCAGTGAAGTTTGAGTACTGAAGAATTACGGTACTCGGTGGGTAGGGACTTGCTCATTCCCTCACAGCCTGTGTGAATGAATCTGTGTGTTTCTGGGTGTGCAGTTGCATACAGGTATGGACATGTATGTCTCTGGCATCATTCAGGAAACTTGGTTTAGCTCTGGACGCGGCCTTTAGAATTGACACGATGCCACAGAGAACAATGCTCCAACTTGCCACATTACAGGTCAAGAAAGCAAAGGTCCCAAGATGAGAATCCTGTGCCCAGTGGAGCAAAAATAGTCCAGGATATCTATCCCAGACTCTCCAAATGCCTCCTGGGGTCCAGAGGTCCAGACTAGTTCCTCTGCTACTCGGTCCCACAGCATCAACGTAGAAAGGCACTTCCCAGGGAGGCTCCATGTAGTGGTTCTCCACCCAGGCTCCTGAGGGCCTTTGCCCCCTCAGGCCAACCCCAAAGGCCAATCTGCCAGGGGAACTTCTGGAAATAAAGGTGGGACCAGTTATCAGCACTTGTTAAAGCTCTTCAAGCAGCTCCACTTTGATTTTTCAAAATATAACGTTTACACTGTTGACATCAGAATCATCAGGGACACCTATGGAACCACCCACTTCTGCCTCCCTCCCCCAGACCCAGGGAATCAGAACTGCTGTGCTTTGGGTCCCAGGACCGTTGTTTTAAACTCCCTTGGGGGTTCTAATGCTCAGTACAGTCTGAGAACCGCTGCTCCAATGAGCATTTCAAGTGTGTGTCCCTTGGTAATCGACACACATCCCCCGAGCATGCTTGCAGTCGGCCAGGAAAGGCAGCCCCCACCCCACCAGGCGTGGAGGGAAGCCCTGACTTCTCCCGCTGCAGCTCATGCTGATGGATGCCCATGCATGCTCTGCACACCCTTCACCAGATGCGCTTAATCATTTTCAGGTGCATTTTTGAAATGCATCCTGAGTCTCATCCAATACCTGCAGGCACCTTTGCCAGCTCTCACTGCAGGGCCATCCCCCAGGCCTTACACCAGCCCGTGGACCAGGATCGTGAGTTCCTTGTCAGGCTTTCCTGCCACAAGCCCCACAGCCTGCTCCCCCCCAACCCCTGCCCCTTAGCTTCAGGGGCTGCCTCTGCTGCAATTGGCACTGGACTTCTAGGTCAGCCCAGAAGTACCCCATCCACAATGCCCATCCCACAGAGTTCCCTAGTCTCCGGTAGGATGTCACATAGCAGTGACTGAAGGGAATTGGAGCCTATCATGGGCATTGACTTCAAGAAGTGGGAAATGGTGCCTTAAGCCATTTGTACCTCTACGTCAAAGGGACTGAGTCTTCCTGTAGATCCATGTCGCTGGTCTTGAGAAAGAGAGTCCCAGCTGGGTCTTCTCTGATGCGTCCCGGGGAACCTTCAGCTGCACGTAGGAGGGAAAGAGAAGTACACAGCCCCCATCTGATGAGGCAGGTGTAGCTTCTCCAAGGCTGGAGCACACAGTCTGGAGGTGACACGGAGTCCTCTGTCAGAACCCAGGCTGGGGGTCCTCTTATTTACAAAATCCATGCACCCTCCCCTTGCCCCTAATAAGCAGATTACCCCAAAATACCCTGTGCCTGGAGACTGGGAATCCAGCATCATCTGAGACTAGACATGGTAAAATGTCTCCAGAATACACCATTCACCCTTGACTTGCTATTGCTTTAGATCACTCTGTTTTACAGCAGAACAGAAGAAGTGGTGGGGAATGCCTGAGTTTCCTTGGAGAAATAATTATGATTATTGACAGAGTGCTGTTGTAAACAAGGAACTCAAACAGTCCCATTCCTTCCAGAGAGCTTTTTGATTCCAAGGTCCAGAAAAGACCCTGGACTGTGCACAAATTCTTAGAATATATTTAAATTCGCATTTGTTTACCCCCCTCTCTTTTCCTCTCCAATAATGCAGGCAGGTCTCGGTCGTATGTCATGGTATTTTTTCCATAGTGGAAAGAACAATAGAAGTTGTGTGTTGGATTTAAATAAATATTTAATTCATGAAAATGATCTTATATGTTTTAAAACAGTCTTTAAAGCTATTTTTATTCTCTAGAAAGCGCTTATTATAGGTAAATTACACATTTTACTACCGGAGCATTAGGTTTGCCATTAGTACAAATTTAAGGCACTACAAAGACCAGTAGATAATGTTAATTTCAAATACAGAAACTAAATATATTTTGTGCCTTTTTATTACTCATTTTCTTTTAAGTTTTATTGACTGCTTTTTATCTTAACTATATGTCTTTACATGCTGCAATCATAATGCACTGTAATGGTATTAATATTTTATAGAATCGGTATTTATAGTTCTTTATTTAGAAACAATGCAGTAGGTCTGCAGATATCCGAGCCCGTCTGGAATGGTGCCCTCCAAATAATGATAAATTACTTGTGCAGTATGCCATTTGCTAATTATATCCATGATTTACTGCAGAGCAAGACTTAAATCATTCATTTCAGTCTTGCGTAACAGTGCCATAAAATTTTTAGGTTTAAAAATGGTTTCCATGTGTATAATTTAAACAAATTTTAGAGCTATTGTATACACAAAATATTGCAACCACCCATTTTGTTACATACTTTGTCTTTTTAAACTTCTACTTTTAATGATCACTGTGGTTGAAATTATTATGCTTAATTTTCATAATCATAGCTTTTAAATCTACAGCCGTTTTCACATGTTAGATAAAGAAAAAGATAGCTAATTGTGTGTAGATAGTATGTCATTCCTGAATAGTCCCAAATGGTACAAAATCATTAAAAAAGCTTAAGAGTACGAATTATTCTTCTATTAAAAAACAGTTGTTCTCTAACTAATTATTAGTTTGAGCTGCTTTGTTTCCAAGAACAAATGTTGATCCTTCTAGCCTTGTTCAGCACACCAAAATGAGATTAACACTTTTTTTTTTCTCCTTATACCAAAATCTTCCAGGTGAGAAACCCTACAAGTGTCCCCACTGTGATTATGCCGGTACCCAATCAGCTTCCTTAAAATACCACCTAGAACGGCACCACCGGGAGCGGCAGAATGGAGCTGGGCCGCTGTCTGGGCAGCCCCCGAACCAAGACCACAGGGACGAGCTGTCCAACAAAGCCGCTTTGTTTATCAGGCCAGACATCCTGAGGGGCGCCTTTAAGGGGCTCCCCGGAATCGACTTCAGAGGTGGCCCTGCGTCTCAGCAGTGGACGTCAGGAGCGCTCTCGTCCGGAGATCACACAGGACAGGCCAGTGGCATGTCTTCTGAGGCTCCTTCAGACACCCTGAAAGGCACTGACCTTCCTTCCAAAAGCACCCACTTCTCCGAAATCGGGAGAGCTTATCAAAGTATCGTGAACAACGGTGTGAATTTCCAAGGGTCCTTGCAAGCGTTCATGGACAGCTTTGTCCTAAGCTCCTTGAAGAAGGAGAAGGACTTGAAGGACAAAGCCCTCTCTGACCCTCCTTCCATGAAGGTCCACGGGGCGGACGGCGGCGAGGAGAAGGTGGGCAGCAAGGTGGCCCCCAGGAAGTCTGAGAAGTCTCAGTATGAGCCCCTGGACTTGTCCGTGCGGCCGGACGCTGCCTCCCTCCCGGGCTCCTCGGTGACTGTGCAAGATAGCATTGCGTGGCACGGCTGCTTGTTTTGTGCTTTTACAACGTCCTCTATGGAGCTGATGGCTCTTCATCTCCAGGCCAACCACCTGGGCAAAGCGAAACGCAAAGATAACGCTATCGGGGTCACAGTCAATTGCAAAGACCAAGCCCGGGAGGCCAGTAAAGTGGCCTTGCTGCCCTCGGTACAATCAAACAAAGAGATGGCGCTTTCCACCATGATGGGACCTCTAGACTCGGCTTCCGAGAAGATGGCCCAAGGACAGGTCAAAGAGACTCTGGGGGAGCAGAAGAGTGGCCCGTGGCCCAGCCACGTGGACCCCTCGTTCTGTAGCTTCCCATCAGACTTCTACAAGCAGTTCGGTGTTTACCCAGGCCTGCTGGGCTCAGGGGCCGCCAGCTCCTGCCCCAACAGGGAGCCCGACGGGAAGACCCACTCTGAAGATGACGCCCCAATCCTGATCCCCGAAACCACAAATAAGAACACTACTGATGACCTCTCGGACATCGCCTCCTCAGAGGACATGGACTCCTCCAAGGGAGAAAACAACGAGGAAGAGGATATTGACACAGAGCCGGAGGTGATGAGCAAGCCGCCTGCCCTGAGCAAGGACGGGGGCAGCGACAGCGGGGATGGCCTGCTGCCCACGGGCACCCCACAGCCTGTCCAGGGACTGGTCTCCCCTCTGCCCCAGGCGTCGGAGAAGCAGTGGCATAGCCCGGGCCTTCTTCCAGCCCAGGACCCCACTGTGGGCCTGCCCAAGCCAGAGCGGGGGCCCCAGGGCCTGGAGAAGCCGATGAACGTGCTGTCGGTCCTCAGGGCCTATAGCTCTGATGGCTTAGCAGCCTTTAACGGACTTGCAAGTAGCACAGCAAATTCTGGATGTATCAAGAGGCCAGACTTGTGTGGTAAGTTTTAGAATCCTCTTCCTTTAGTTCATTTCCCAAAAACATCAGTGCTGATTTGTGCATTTTTTTAAAGATGGGGTAAATCTATCCATGAGCAGATTTTGAACTACACATAAAATACCCCCAACTCTGCTGTATACGCAATGTAGACAATCATGAGAGTCAAGTTCATTTAGAAGTGTTGGACCTCCTACTTTTGTGTTTCAGTTTGCATTATTGTGATCTGAAATGCCTGTACTGAAGGCATAGAGAAGGGGGCGGGGTCTCACAGCATGAACTACTCCTGTTTTTTAATCCATAACTTGAGGGGGAAAGGAAAAACTTAAAAAACAAAAAGAAAAAGAGACCTGGTAACTTGCAAACTTTTCAGTCTTTCCAACTCACGCATAAGATGCCTAAAGATAATTCCTTACTGCTTTGCTAAGCCAAATCTGCTTTCTGAAACTTTTCTTTATAATGACTTAGAGGATACTAAAATCATATCACACTAACCACAATGTAGAAATAAAGTGACCCTCTCTCCAAATAGGGAGATGGTTGTGGGGTGTTTGTGATTCATCTTCAGACATATCAAATGGCAGTTACTGTGACTTTGGCCTTCTATTATTGCCTTCTGTCTGTCTCTTAACCCGTCTGTCTGTTGTCTAACAAGAAGTGTACATTATGAAGTCCCTGGTTAGCAGTGTTGTGATCTGTCTGTCTTGGATTTATGCCTGCCTGATCTTGTTAGCAAATTGGCAATTCTTTACTTCCTTAAAGAATATGTTTACTCCAAAGTAATTCCAGATCTTAAAAAGTAATGCTAGATTTGAAGCCTAGAACTGCATCAAATGAATGTCGGTGTGGGCAGGGAGGATCAAAGTCATTCTCTTGGCACCCAGATATTCTTATTTGAAAGTCTTTCTCCAAACTGAAGTTCAGTGTGTTATTTCCAGGCCCAAATTTCCCACTAGAGACAAATGACCATGGTATCTTCCCATCTGTAGCCCATGAATGCATTTCTTTGACTTTATTTGTTCAAAAAAGGAAGGAAAGTAGGAAGGGAGGGAGGGAGGGAGCAAGGAAAGAAGGACAAGAGGGAGGAAGCAAGGAAGGAAAGAAGGAAGGGAGGGAGGGAGCGAAGATCCTATTTAACTTCTGAATCCTGACATTCCTTTTAGCACAGAGCGGGATCAGCAAGCTGGATTCAGTTCATAATTTAAATTGATATATTTCTTTTTCTCTCTCCTTCCCTAATTCACTAAGAACTGGATCAAGCAGTCAGAAATATTTTTTGAATTGTCAAAAATCACTAAATGGATTTCTGACAGCTCAAAAAAATATTGACAGTTCCTTATGCTGAATGATTCATAAGGCCCCATTAACCAGCACCCCCAGATCTATTTTTAGTCACATACAATTCATTACTTTTGAAGCTGTTAAAAACAATATTTAAAGGAAGGAGAAAAGGGTTTCATGTCAGTCCAATTTTTTTTTTTTTCTTTTCTTCCAGGGGAGCGATATTTGTCTTTTTTTTTTTATTATTGTTGTTGTTTTAAGTTTGTGATTGGAGTGCTTTCTTTTTCATTGTTGTTTGGGGATTTTTTTTAAAGTCTATTTTCAGTTCTTTCAAATACCTACGTAGGACCCTAGTTCCTGCCAGGAATCCATGCATCAGAAAAGATCAAAACCTGGCATGTTTATACGCTCATTATTATTGAAATGAGCTCATATTACCCCTATTAATTTTCCCATCGTCCTATCAATGCCGAAGGAAGGCTGCCTGCCTTTGAGGAAGCATGTCTGCTTGTGTCCTTTTGCACGAGGCGAGGGTGGAGGGGAAGCTGTATCAGGGAGCCCTTTCCTCTGAGCTGTAGCTCTAAGGCCCTTCTCCCCCTCCCCAAATAGCAGCTCACCACACTCCCCTGACATTTCTAGGGTACAAGCAAAAGCTTTGCTTAGTCAGCCTTTTCAGCCACTGGGTGACAGCCTGAGATGTAAGTTGCAGCCCCTGCCCTGAAAGGGGAATGAAGACCCTCAGCCCAGCCAGGTTCTGGGGTACCTGGTTGCTTTCCCAGTGGGGTATCCAGGTCCCACTACTCCAGCTTGAACTCAGGCTAAGATGCCAAAAGTTATTCTAGTCAAAAAATGCTGATTTTTAGAGAGCACAAGTTCTGCATTTCATTTATCCTCAGTCCTTCTGCATCCTCTTGCTTAGTTTGGGAGCAGGCAAGAAAGGCCCTTCCCTGGCCTCTGTGTTTGCTTGGGTGGGGGGGATGTCTTGACTCTGTCCAGTTCTCATTCCCCTCTCCCACGCCAGCCTACCATAATCAAAAATCCTCTTCTTGATTTCTTACTGGCTGTTGTGACATGGGAGGGCCAGGCATATTCATCCTTCCTAAGAACTGATATCTGGGAGGAAAACTTAAACTCACTGAACTACAGAGGGGGCACATGGGGACATTTTTCTTCCTGCCTAGTCTACTGTCTTTTTAGCATTGCAGAAAGCACAAATGATAGTTGAAAACCTCAAACTCCCGTTGGCTTGACTTTGCCAAGGTGGATATGATATTGGCACAAGGAATCAAATATTCCTAATGTTTATTCCTTCCTCTCTGCTCCACTCAGAGTAGATATGGATTTTCAAACAGGCCCACCAGCTTGATAGCTGGTTTCCTCAAGAAGCTGGGCTTTGCACAACCGAAGAATTATTCTGATAGTTCTTATCTCAAGAGAGTTCGGAGTCTGATTTTGCCTGGTTAGTAAACCCAAATCCCTGCTTTGATGCCCCTAGAAACAGGCTTGTCGGATGAGCTGATGTCCATCTGTGTCTATTCTCATGTGAAATTGTTGGGAGAAGCATCAGGAAAGACCGTATTCAAGTCATGTAGAGCTCCCTCCCCCCAGAGCTCAGTGGCTCTGCTGACACAAGCTGGTGAGTGGAGAAGGGGCCTTTAACCCTCAGTTTGTGGGTGATCCTCACGTTGTAGACTCTACTTCTGGATTTGTAATTCTGCATGCCTGCTTTCTACTTTTAAAGCTCTGGTCCTACATTCCTCAGCATCATAGGCCTGGGGTCTTGGCCTACGTGTACTATCGACTCCTAGGCCATGCAGCAGTGAGAGACAGCCAGGAGAAAGGCCATCCCAGCCAGCTGGGTAGGGGAAGCATGCAGCATTTGCCAACATTGAGAGCCTGAGCATGAATTTCTAAAGATCAGAGACATGTTACAGATGATCCTAAGAAGGTGACTGAGCCATCTTGGATTAAACTGAAGGGCATGTGTTGTTGGCTTCTAGAGTGAGTCAGGTCCCATTCTGGGCCTGATCTTATTACAAGAAATCCTGCTCCAATCAAAGTCCCCATTTCCAGGCTCCAGGCATGGCCCACCTTTCTGTATTCTGTTGAAGAGCATAATGTACAAGGGCACTCCCATGCCATGGGAGAACTTGGATGTGCCCTTGGTTTTGTTGGAATGGATTTGACCTTGGTCTTGTAATGGGACAGGATCCATGTGATTATCTACTAAGAGGGGCCAGGGCAGACCAGAGCAGCATTCATACCCACTGACAAAACAAGGCAGACAGCTTCTTCGTCCAGGCTGAGAAATCTGATGAACTGTTGGATCAGCCAGTAGCTGGATATCTGAGAGTGCTCTGGTGGGCCCCAGACTGCACAGAGGTGGGTCTGCACAGCACCTGTGGGACTGGCTGCGTGGCCCAGGGACAGAACTTGCTTCATTCCAGAGTTTGTGGATTTGAAGAGCAACCACTACTTTTATTTTTGAACCCTGGATGGATGACTGGGAACCATGGTGTGTTGAGCAGAGTTTGTTCTGTGTTCTTTGGTGAGCCCAAGAATAGGGTTGACTAAAGTCAAATTAAGTGAAAGGGAATGAGCAGGGTACAACCCCCTTACTCTTGGAGTTACCAACACTCAGGGAAGCCCAGCTGAGCGAGGAGAATCTAGGAGCTTGTCTGTGGTGGGCCTGAGGTCCTTGTACAGTGGCTCCCAGACTGAGTGACCCACTGAGCCTGGAAAAAAGCAAGTGAGAAGGGGCAGGGTCATTAACAGCAATTGATTCAGTATTCCCAATTAGGGGCAACTGGCTTCCCTGACCCAAATTATGTCTGAGACCAAGAGTTCTTTCATGGCAATGAGAGACCCCCTTCCTGAAAAAAAAAAAAAAGAAAAAAGACAGGCTTCAAAATACTCTGTACCTCATGTATTCTAAAATGTCTGATGAAATGATAATGAGGCTCAACTCTTTTTGAAATGTGACTTCTGTCCTCCAGAAACCTTGTTGACTTTTCAGCATAGACAGTCTGAAAATATTCACCATTTTACCAGCTATGTAGTCTAGAGCAGGGGTAGGCAACTACTTTCCTAGGTCAGAGAGTGAACCCATTAGGCTTACAGATTCTGTGGTCTCTGCTGGGCAGCACAGTGCAGCCAGTAAGCAGTAAAGAAACAAATGGGCATGGCTGCATTCCAGTAAACTTCATTTACTGACACAGGCAGTGGGTTAGAATTGGCCCAGGGGTCCTAGTTTGTCCGCCCTTGCTCGAGTATAAAGAAGGTCATCCCTTCTTTATGCATTGCTGTGGTCATCCCTAGATGACCACAACCCCACCGTCTTCTGCAACCCCACCGGCCTGTGAGATGATATGGGCAGGACTCAGGTCAACATTCCATCTATTGCCATTTAATGCCAGAGATGCAGGAGATTTTCTGAGAGTGAGAGGGGACTTGTAGACCTACATGGCCTGGAGTAGCTGTTTCTGGAAGGTCACATCTCTGTCTATGTGTAAAAGATTTGCAGGAGAACACCCTCCTCCAATGACTCATGGTGGGTCCAGGGCCGCCACCATCACAGCCAAAGCAAGCAGAGGAGAAAGACGTAGGACCTCTTTGATGGACAGAAGCATAAGGATAAAAAGAGATGATGGAGGTAGAAGAGCTTGGATGAATGGAGCTGATATTTTCTAGAAGAGATGAATGTCCACGTTAGGCTATCACAAGGAGGTGACGTCACTGCCCAAACATCTTTGGGTTGCAATTGTCCCTTTTAGCACTGAGCATGTACAAATCTTACTTTCCATCAAGGTTATGGAGGCGTGCCAATTTTATTTCCTCATGTCCGCCATGCCAAGTCACTGATGGCTATTTCTTGGTATGTGGGAATGTTAGCTTGGAAGGCAGTTCTGGCAATTTGGTGGTGACATCCCATCGCTGTGGTCACACTCTGTCGGTTTCTACCCAGTTCGCCTCCTGATAGAAAGCAGGTGCTTCAGAGTAGGAAATAAGTTTTACCACCTCAGGCTTTGGCCAAGAAATGGCTAAGGTCTGTGGTTAGTCAGGGATTTCCAAGCGAGCTGTGGCTGGGGTGTGTGACAGTTTGAACATCGCATATGTGTGTGTGAAGACACCCAAGCACAGGCTCCCGGTACATAGTCTATGATAGGTGGTACTTTTTTGGTCTCGTGGACAATTCTAAGTTTTAAGGTGTGGCCCTGAAGCCAGCAGGTTCTAATGGAGAAATAAAATTAGTTAAATGGCACAGGAGGAGAACCACAAAATCCACGAAGTGTACAGGTGCCCAGTTCAGCCAACCCGTGGGAGGGCAGTGAGCCTAGGAGGCCCAGGGAATCTCTGTCATAGGGTCTTGTCTCCAGAACTGCCATGCTTTACTTAAAGCCAAGTGAGCAATTATTCTCCTTTTCCTCTTCCTGAGCTGACTCTTACTATCAGCTTACAGACCCTGTGGATAAAGCACAACTTTTGCACTCCCTTTCTTTGTCCAGTTTTATCATTTCCAGGTTGGCTGTTGACTTCCATAGTCCAGCCTGCCCCCAGTCATGGTGCGTGTCCAGAGCCTGATGTTAGACCTCAGTAGGGAGGACCAATTGGCTTGTCCTGAAGTCCAAGGGCAGATCCTTTCAATTAATGCAAATCACCACCCCATCCCGCCTGCTCTGCCCCTGCTGACTGCCTCACAACTGGCTGCAGAGCCTTTCCCTTTGTCTCTGATGGGACAAAGCAAAGGTGCTATCCCCTTGGGGTCTCCCACAGAAACCAGCACCCTGGGCAGGCTCTCCGCTGGCCCCATCCAGAGCCTCGCCGGGTGCAGCCTCGTTGGATGACAGCCCTCTCCAAACTCTTTCGGCATTCTACTCCTCCTCCCTTCCCTTCTTCTTAAATTAAATGGGAATGCCACTGATGTGATGTCGTTTGCACTGCAGGATGACAGAACTGTTGTGTGAATACCATTGTATTTGCCAAATGGTCCACTCGTCATTTCAGAACAAACAAATGGATGGTGTCTGTAAGTCGGCAAACACTGGTGACATTTAGCCTTGTTTATGTTCCTTTCCTTTTGCTGCATATTTTTGGCTCCAAAAGCTACTGTCTGAATCAACAGTGCCTCCGAAGCAGAAGTCTGGTAGCTTTCATTTTGGTTGCCGTATCCATGTTCTCTTTGGATCGCGTGATACCTGTTGCCCAGGATCAAGGCTGGGCTGGGAGAAAAGAACAACCAAACTCTTTGGTTCAAAACATACATGTGTATATACAGTAATTTTTCCTCCCTAATGATGACTTCAAATTGGGAGAGAGGAGGAGAATGCCGAGTAAAGAGAGTGTTGTCAGAATGGACATCCACATTCCTGGGGAAATGCCATCTCTCCAGGCAGGCCCAGCCACCGCCATATGCAATAGGAACAGAGTGACCCTATGTGTGTCTTGAGTGCTTTTGGGGACCCTGGGCTTAAGCTTTGGGGTCTGCCTTCTTAGGCTGCTGAATCAAAGTGGTGGTTGGCATGGACAGCCATCTTGCTACAGACATCTTAGCTGCTAAAAGAGTCAGGTTCTTTCTTCTTTTTATTCAGATGTTATGTGCCACGCCCAGATTTCAAATAAGTAGTAATTATCTCCTGTTACTTAGCTCTAATCAACAGCACCTCTGCATCTCATGGCCAACCTACTCTAATCACATAGACTATTCTTGCTTTAGCCAGAGATGGAAGGACCAAATTTTATAAATATTGCTTTATTGTCATCATTCCATTAAACAGTTAGGGAGTGTGGCCCTGCCCTTGCTTTCAAATGCCTCTAGCCCACATGGTTTCTGGATTGTTTAATGAATCTGCACATTTTCTTGCAGGTAAGTGACACCCCCTGTTCTAGTCGGTCTAGCTGGATTTGCCCTTGTCTGTTCGTGTTCCTCGGTGGCTATCTGCAGCTTGTTAATCGTGTAAAGTCAAGAGAAGAATGTATACACATATGTGTGTTGAATAAATAATTACTATTGGCATAGGTATGTGTATACACATGGCACACCAACCTACAGTATATATAGCAAAGAATCAGGGAGACTAAAAATACTGCCCCATATGTTCCACTATTAGCAAAGGATGGTGAAGGCTTAGTAACTTGAGCGAGAGAGAAAATTCCCTCAGACTCATGAATTCTGCAAAACAAACACTGGTGGACTGGAGTCCCTTCACCTGTGGAAATCCTGTTGTGGGGGGGAGGGGGCTTCCGCTCAGCACAGCTTCTAGAAGCGGGCCCTGCGATGGTCTCATTGGCATTACTGCTTGTGTCCGATTGTCCTGTATTTTGTAACACTTTAGAAGAATACAGAAAAGTGCAGTAATTCTCTTTCTCCGTAGTATTTAAGCAGTAATATTGCTAGTTTAACATTGTGTCAGGTCGTCACGTTAACCAGGAACAGATGACAGTAAAATACCAGTGAACAGCACCTCAACATCCACTCCTTAAAAATGGTGATTGAAGCAAAATGTGTAAACTTGTACCGGGTTATCGTGTGCTTTGGAATAGAGTATTGTTGAAGTAATTAGAAGATATATGAAGGTGTTCCTGGTAATGAAGGCATGTAAGTTATAATAATTGTAGCTTTCCGAATAAGTGTCAAACTATATCTCTAAGTGTGCTGTATGCTGAGTTACAAGTTAGGTCATTTATGAATGGAATGTAAAACAATACTAAAAATGCTTCAATAACTTATCTTGGTATTGCTAATAAAAAAAGCTGTGAAACATTAGTGCAGTTTTGAGTCATTATGTTAATTCACTCCGCAACACCCTCCACCCTTGACATCCCTCTGTCTGTTGGAAGCCTCAACAGGACATTCAGGGAAGCTAGAGATGCTGTCCCATGGGCTGTTTGCTGGGTCACCTGCTGTGTTTTCCACCCATCTTTAGGTGGCTCCAAGAGTTACAGTTCCTAAACATACAAATGTCAAGGCACCTCCCCCATTGGGTGGGTTTGGGGAGAGCATCTGTGTGCACAAGTGTCTCTCGGGTGGGTGATTAGACCCCATGACAGCTCACAGGCCCTGTGTCCCCCATCCCTGGTGTGGAGGACCACACACACCTGGCCTTGCTGCAGCAAACCTTACCATTTTCTTTTCATCCTGTGAAGTATAGTTTTACATGGGAAGGTCCTCGGAATTGCTGAAGTGTGAAACACTTTCTTCGTCCACTGTGATATTTTGGTTGTGCCCTTGTCTGTTTTAACAGGCTTCTGCCAGCTCCTCCCCCACCCCCATCACAGCAGGAGGCACGAAGCAAGGATTTCACTTTTCTTTTGTGATTGCTTAGATTTTTTTTTTTTTTTTTTGTCCATGAGCTGGACTTCAGTCACCTGCTATTTCAAAGGTGTTACCAAGCTTCTCTAATTGGGCGTGTTTTGTAAACTTTTAAATTCCATGCCCATGCTGCTGCCTGGCTAACTGGTCCTGGGTGTGGGGGAGGTATTATCATTGTTTGACAGAAGCCCCAAGCATGGTCCCCCCTCTCCAAATAAATGAAGTGTCCTCTGTACAAGGGAACAGAAGCCCAGAAGTATCCACTGGAACATGCCTGGCCCAGCAGTAGGTCAACCTTGTCACCTTGACTCCTGGAAATATTCCCATCAGTAGGTCTCGTGGAAATTGTCCAAGCAACCCCAAAGACCATACAGTACAGGATTAGGTTGTGTCTTATCAGAGATAAGAGGTGAAAGTGAGAGTCTGAGAATAGGATACTTGTTCCATGAAGCTGAGAACATGCACTGTGTGTTCCGATGGCAAACTTGGTGGACGCCCATGTGCCTAGCCAAGATATAGCAAGTGACCCCAGCCACACCTGCCTGGACCAGCTTTCACCAGCAGTGTGTAGGCAGAGCCTGAACCGAAAGAAAGATTCCGGGGCGCAGGGATCCCATCTTTGTTGCCAATGCCACCTGAGTCTGGGGAACTGCCCTAGGACAAGAATTCATCCCTGCCCTTTCCTGGGTCCCCACCTCCTGATGGCTCCATGAGGCCTATATCACCTCCTCACACACACCAAGCCTCTGTGAGCCTATTCTCTCCACCGGGGCCTGAAGCCATGTTGGGTTTTAGAAACCACGTTTGCAGCTCCCAAGGAGGGGCTCACCACCATCCACTCTGTGAAGGCAAGGGGCTTCCTCTTTACCCCCTGGCCAGGATGCAGTGGGGACCAGAGGGCTCTGTTGAAGGGCCCGGGGTTGAACACATAGTCCCTGGCACTGTTCTTCATCTACAGTCACGTTGCACACTGTGGGAACCCTTGCTGATCCCACCATTCCGGCAGGGCAGGGGCTGGGAGTCCAGTGCAGCGCGAGCGGCCAGGTCTTATAGCAACAGGCAGAACTGCTGCAGGAAACTTATCATCCTGGCTCCTCGTGCTGACACAGGAAAGTTCCCTGGAGCCCCCTATCCAGGCGTCTATTTCCCTCTTCCCTCCACGAGCACTCAATTTCCCTAACGGGGGTCTCCACATTTCCACTTCAAAAGCAGGGGGTATTTCCTGGGTTGCTCCCCTGGGGGAGCTTCTCAAGCTTAGAGGAGACCTTTGTGGATTCTCTCCTCCAATTTTTTATGAGCCGCCCTCAGCCTCCTACCCCCTCTCATTTCACAACCCTCCCTCCTCTGACCCCTTCTTCCCCACCTCCCTCTCATCCCCCTGCCTCTGGGGAAGAACTCCTTTCCCACCAGCTGAGTGTTCTTGGGAACATCCTGTCTGTGGCCGTGAGGGAGCTGGATGGATCCAGGCCTCTGGGATGAGCTGACTTCATTTCACAGCTCAGCGTGGGGGCCGGCAGTCCTGTTTCTGGAAGCCTGCCTCCCCCTCCTCATACCCACATGGCATTACAACAAGCACAACCTGTTTGGACTCAGATTTGGGGCAACCCCAAGCATCCCCTGTGACTCAACCCTTGGCCCTAAAGCCTAGACTCTTCTAAGCAAGGATGGCCCACTGGTCTGAGGCGGAAAGAGGGGAAAGGAGTTTCAAGGAGGTAACTGCCATGAGATGGGATAGGCCGAGGGGGAGAAGGCTTGTGCAGCTCATGGTGAAAACTGGTCTTCAAGTCCACTTCTTCAATTACACGTGTTTCAAAGAAACTCAGATGCTCTGGTGCAGGGGAAAAGAGTCATAATTTTGGGAGATGATTTCTTCTTACCTATAGTCACTTTTTCTCAAAGAAGCGTCATGATGACTGAATTACAGCCCTAAGTATGCAGCTGAACATGTACAGTATTGTCTGGGCAGGAGTGGATTCTGTCTCTAGAGCAAACTGTGCATCCTCAAGGTTAAAGTTGGGGAACTCTGCACAGCAGTTTCATGAGCAAAAATCTCCATCTGTGCACCCAGAAATTGGCTGGCTGTGTGAAGGGTTTGTCATTCATGCTCTTTGTGGAGTTGTTCAGACACACCCATCTAAGGGTAACCCACTGCTCACAAGGTTAAGTTTTCTTTTTGAACTTCTGTTGTTGTCAAATTAATATAATATACTCTCAATTATCCACAGAAAAGGAGAAAGGCAACCAAGCGGGGAAAGCAAATTTGCAATTAATTTACCAAATTATTGCTCTTTTTCTATGATGGACAAGTTGCTTTTCTCTTTGGAACTCAAGTGTTTTGTATGTCCTGGGGGGGAGGGCTGGGGCAGTCGCAAGGACAAGCCACCCAACTTGTCCCTGCACCTAGGGACCGGGTGGAGGCAGGTGTCTTATTGGGGTACAGAGGCCTCAGTGGTTCATTGGGGGTTCATAGAATATTGGGCTCTTTCTTGTCAAGGCGAGTCCACTAATCTTCTCAGTCTTTCAGGAGCCCATGGCTGACCTAGTTGGGGTCTCACCAGAGCAGAGCCTGAAGTAAGGAGTGGTGGGGTGCAGTTTGTTCATGTGGGGGGCAGGAGCCCATGTCTGACCTAGTTGGGGTCTCACCAGAGCAGAGCCTGAAGTAAGGAGTAGGGTGCAGTTCGTTCATATGGGGGGCAGTCCTGGGAGGCATGTGTGAGGGTGCTGACAGGGCTGCCACTGGTCAGGGACTAGGCAATGTCCCCTGGGGATCCTCTAGGACACGATGTGACATTCACCTCAGAATGACCCCTGAGGGCTGAAGAAGCTGGGGCATTTATCCACCAGCTCTGCAGCGCTCAGTAGTTGAGAGTCATTGCAGCTTACCCAACAGCCAAACAGTCTCTCACAGTCAGAGAGAAACGAGGCCACTGGCGTCCTGGCGAGCCAGAGGGGAAGGGGTCGGGCACGGACAGCGTCCAGCGCAAGCCAGGACCCCTTGGTCTGAGGATTTTTACATCCCTGGTGTGCTGCAGTGGGTCACCAGTCTTCCAGAGCCCAGGGTGAGGGCAGATACACACTCTAAGGTGGGAAGCGAACTGCAGATTTTAAATATTGGGACACGCATTCAGCTTAGGGCCAGACTTTCTGGAGGTTGGATGGAGAACTGGCCCGGGGGTCAGAGGACCTACAGTATCTACAGCAGTCATGCTCCAAGGAGCTTGGACAAGTCCCCTCAGTATCCTCTTGGGTCTCAAATCCTATGGCATTCAGGATCCCTGTTTCCTTGACTTTTCCGGTGAGTCTCTAAGACTCCATCTGTTCCAGAATCCTCATGAGCGCTCAGTCTTGCAGGGTCCCAGATGTGGGCACCAAGTTGGTCTTCCCACAAGTACATGAACATGTGGGGTTTCAGTCTGAGAATGGGCCATATGAATACTTGCTTCTTCATCAAGACATTTTTATTAACTCATAAGAAGAGCATTGAGTCGTTTCCCTTCTAATTCTAGAAGTCAGTCAAATTTTTTTTTAAAAAAAGAGGGAGTCAGTAAAAGTGGATCTTTGGGTTCATAGTAGAGCAAGAAAAATCTGATTATTTAACTTTTTTTTCATTTTATAGCAGAGCTTGAGAAGATAGTATTTTCATGATGATTAAGGTTTCCTCCAGTGCTTTACTGACAGCAACTAGATAATCCAAGGTGTCCCTCTTGGGTGTGACAGTATGTAGTCTCTCTTGGGAGCCCCCGACTCCCACCCAACACTCCAACCCAGTAACACTTAGAGGGAAAGGCGGGAGGTAGGGAGAGAAGAAGGGTCATGCTGTGCTCCGTCTTGCATGCATGGGGCATGAGGAACAATTCACATCCCCTTCCATATCTGCAACCCTTCCACTCTTCCATCCTCAGCATTCCTATGGCCACTCAAAGTCACTGTTGGCTAGCAAGCCCCCTAGTTTGGGACAGTGTGTACTATCTCCAACTTTGAACTCCTCCATTCCTTGGCTTTTGTTTAATTAAAAAAAATTATCTTGGAGTATAGATGATTTACAATGTTCTGTTAGTTTCAGATGTACAGAAAAGTGATTCAGTTGTACACATCCATTTATCTATTCCTTTTCAGATTCTTTCCCCATATAGGTCATTACAGTGTACTGAGTAGACTTCCCTGTGCTATGCAGTAGAGTTAGGGTTGATGGCCTCTCGTTTTGTCATACATCAAAGGGTACAGTTGTGCATCCTCAAGACAATATAATGAATTTGAATGAGTAAGTTGGATGTTGGCAGATCATCCACATTTCAGTTATTTTAGGATTTCTGCTGCCATGCAGGCCCCAGTCAGGGTTGCCACGAAGATTCATACTCCCTAAGACCTTGCCAAGTGGGAAGAGAATTTGGGTAAGGTATTGCAGAGCATGGAGCCCTTCATGCTTGCCAATCTGTACTCACCACCTGAAGACCTCTGTCTAGACAGCCTCGCTGGGATTCTATCCCATCCATGGAGAAAGGTGTGCTAAGGTTCAGTGATCCCATTCCTGGGGTATACAGACATCACCCCTGTTGGCTCCAATTGAGCTCTTTTCCCTGTTTTTTGTTTCTCATGCTGCAAAGGATTTACAATTAGGAGATTAAAAAAAAAATGTCCAGTGGTCAGCTAGCAGGAACAGGGTTCTTATACAGTGGCTTTTGCTTTTATATGGAAATTTTGGGCTTGAAGTGTCATCTCAAAATCACATTCAGGCAATTCAGTTTAAATCACCAGGGGAATTTTCTTGAGAACTTTGGGATAAAAGCCCTCACAAAGTGAGTAATCCTGTCTCCTTTGCACAGGTGCGTGCCTGGACTTCTTTATTGTTGGGTAGTTCTGGGAGGCCCCAGCTCTTTTTCATGACACAGGAGATGTGTGGGTGCAGAGGCAGGCTGAGCTCAGCATCCTGGGACACACGGGAGGGAGAGGGTGCTTGGACCTGGGGTGGGGCATGAGGGGTTTCCCAGTGGTGGGAAGAGGGGTTCCTGTGGGCACAGTGCTTCTGATCGGCCTTGTTCAGGCCTGACGGTCTGAAAGAGCCGGGGAGCAGATGAGGCCTGAAGACCTCAGAATCTCCAGACTCTTCACCAACCCAGAGTCTGGAGGGCTGGGCCTGGGATGGGAGGAAGGGAGGATAGACAGCCACCATGAGACCAAGAGCAGGAAGGACCAGACAAGGAGAGAGGGGTGAAGAGCAGTGAGTCAGAGGTGTGGATGAAGAGAGAAAGGAGAGAAGTGAAGATTGGAGTGGAGAGTAGGGGGAAGGCGTGAAGAAGGGAAACTGGAGACCTGGGGAGAAAAAAGGGAAGGAAGGAGCCGGTAAGAGAACAGAAAACCAGTATGAACAGAGTGAAAGAAACACGGTGGAGGTGGCATCTGGAGAGGGGAGGAAAGTGGGAAATAGAGTGAGGAGGAGGAGGAGAGCCAGCAGAACGGAGAGCATGGCGGCAGGGAGGAACCTTCTGGAAGCCACCTGGGGTTTGGAGGTGGTCAGAGGGCCTGCTGGCGTGGGCAGGGCGAGGGTGCTCAGGCCTGGAAGATGGGTGAGGGGCAGGGGGCCGGGGGAGGCTCTGAGCATAGCACCTGGTGGCCCAGGCCAGCTTCCCAGCAGCACCCTCCCCCTGGTCCCCACCACCAGCTTCAGGAGGAAACGCTGCAGCTTAATCAGAATTATTTACAAGATAATGGTCCATTGTTTGCACTAAGACAGATGTTGACTGTGGGAACTTTGTGTTTTATGCTTCTTTCCCTGCTCTGCCTTCCCTGGGTGCAGATGGGATTGAAGTCATGTGAGTTGTTATTCCCCGAACTGGAAATTTGGAGGTGGCTTCACCCCAGCCGCTGTTTGGCTGGGCTGCCAAGCTGGGCCGGCACCCAGCAGGCAGGCAGCAAGCGGGGACAGTTGCTGCTGGCGGCAGGGTCAGCCAGGGCCTGTGGTCCACCTCCCAGCCCCTTGAGGCAGCCTGTGATTAAGAAGGTCTTGTTTCCTCGAGGGGCGGGTCGGAGCAGTAGCCTTCTCTGGTGGACAGGAAGGGCACTCTCTGATTAAGATGCACTTGCTGTTTGTTGAGTCAGGAGGTCACAATTGACATCTCAGATGAAGGTGGCCATCTGGCCTTCTTCTTGCCAAAAGGAAAGAGCAGTCCCTCTGGGGTGGGGGCTTTGGATTCCCCCTTTATTTAAACTTACGAGAAGGCTTCCTCTCGCCTTCTGGGGTCACTTGGAGGGCCAGATCTGGACTTGTGATTCCTTCATTCCTCCTCCAAGGGTGGGTTTGGCTGGCTGAAGGCCTGTCCCACCTACTCACCTGGAGAGAGCCTGTCCTAAAGGAGGAAAGAGAGGGTGGCATGGGAGGATGTACCTGTCATGTCTCACTCGCAGCCTCACCTGCAGGCACGTGGGCCACTGCAGTGTCCCAGGCCCACTGCCAGCTGGTCCTTCTTCAGCCTTTCTGGTTGCCAGTCACTTCTGCATAACCAGACTCACCTGTTTAGCAGAACCCATCTTATGAATGAGGCCACCGAGGCCACAACACGTCAGGTGACTTGCCCAAGGTTATTTTCCTACTCGTTGGAAAAGCCTTCCCACTTCTCACACCATGAGCATCCCATTAGAGAGCCTCCCTGAGCTTCAGCTTGGTCCATGCACACAGGTACCAGGCGCCTGCCCGACAGCATGAGGGACCTCAGTGGACGGAAGTACATGTCAGGTGTTGTGCTCTAAGCCTGGCAGAGCATGTGCTAGATGACAGTGGGTTTCAGCTACAGTATTCCTCTTCTAGAATGTTCAGTTGACTCATGACCATTAGGCTCTCCTGGTGGCTCAGACGGTAAAGAATCTGCCTGTAATGCAGGAGACCCAGGTTCAACCCCTGGGTCAGGAAAATCCCTTGGAGAAGGGGATGGCCACCCACTCCAGCTTGTCTGGAGAGTTCCATGGACAGAGAAGCCTGGTGGGCTACAGTTCATGGGGTCACAAAGAGTCAGACAGGACCAAGTGACTAACACTAAGTTGACCAATTAGGGTGCTGATCCCTTACACAGTCAAAAAGGGTATAACCTTTCACTGCCCCAAACTTAACTACTAATAGCCCACTGTTGACTGGAAGCTTTACTGATAACATAAATAGTTAACATATATTCTGTACATTATATGTATTATGTATCATATTTTTATAGTAAAGTAAGCTACAGCAAAGGAAATATTTAAAAAAAAACCATAAGATAAAATACATTTGCAGCACATACATATATTTATTGAAAAATATCCTCGTGTAAGTGGACCCCAGCAGCTCAGATCCACATTGTTCAAAGGTCACCTGTATTGCATTTCCAGTATCAAGCTATGACAAAGAAAAAAATCAAAGTAATACAATATCATAGAGTCACATTTGATTGCTAAAACCTCCAGTAGTGGAAACGAGAAAGCCACTTTCATGACAGCTGAGTGGAATCAGACCCGCCATTTGGATAGCCTGAGAAATTCTGATGACCATTGCTCCTAACACTGCCCCCGCCCCCTTGATTCCTTGAGAGGTTGCCAAAAAGCAGTTATAACTGGAGGTTTTGTCCCATTCTAACCCAGCATCTTGGCTCTGGTGTTTAGGGATGTGACTTTATCCTTTTGATCTCCCCATGCCTAAGCGTCACCTACAGGATCAGATCCTCTGAGCTATCCCCTCCGTCTACCAAGTTTGGTTTTAAATAATAAATGTTTAGCTATGTGCCAGGGCCAACTCCAATTTTAAATACCATATGTATATATATGAAAGTGAAAGTCACAAATGTTATTCTTTCATCTAATCCTTATATTATAAAAGTCCCATGAGGTAGATGTAATTTTTATCCTTCCCACTTTACATATGGGGAAATGGAGGCACAGAGAAGACACTTACCTTACCCAAGGTGACTCAACAAGGACACGAGGGTCTGACTCACTCAGACAGTGGCGCTGCCCCCAGATGACGTTTTGTTGCCTTACCCTGTGGGGCTTTCCCACGCCCTTAATCCTTGTTTGCGCAGGTGTGCTGTTGGTTCAGTCATGTCTGACTCTTTGAGATGCTACAGACTGTAGCTCTCCAGGCTGTCTGTCCATGGGGTTCTCCAGGCAAGAATACTGGAGTGTGTTGCCATGCCCTCCTCCAGGGGATCTTCCCAACCCAGGTGTCGAACCTGGGTCTCTTACATCTCCTGCATTGGCAGGCATGTTCTTTACCCCTACTGCCACCTGGGAAGCCCTTAAACCTTGTTTGGGATAAGTCAAAAATGAGCAGACCAACCAATGAATAAATAAAAATAGGGTTTTCTTGCCATCCTGTAGATCTGGGTCCTGGGAGAAAATGTGGCAATTCCAAGCAGAGATTACACCCACAGGTAGAACCTGGGAAGAGGCAGATGGGGCGCTGGGTGCGGTCAGATGTGCTCCATGTGACCCACCCGGCCGAGGGCTTGCCTGTGACCCTGAGCAGGTCTTTTCCTGTCCCCCCAGCATCCTCACCTCGTCATGAATGAGAAAGTCCCACCGGATCATTCCCATCCCAGGATTTCTTCTATCTCGCGGTCTGCGAATTAATTATTTTTAAGGCTGTGTTTATTATACTTCTCAACCTCCAGGAAAAGACTGTCTACCCAGCCCTCCCCGAACTGAGAGGGCCTCAAGGAAACCTGACCCCTCACCTTGCAATTGTTCTCTGGGGTCCAGGTGGGGGAGAGTGGAGAGTGGGTGGCCCAGGGCACCAGTGGACCCTCCAGACGGGGCTGCCACGGGCCCAGCCCCCAGCTGTGAGGGCAGCAGAGGTCAGACTAGGATAATATTTATCAACCCTCTGCCCACTGTGTCAGGCTCTGACTAGACCCCAGCGTCACTGGAGATCACAGATTCTGTCTTTTAAAGGTCCCACAGAGCCGCTTCACATGCGACCAATTACCTCTGTCAAGCAGGGGAAGGAGGTCCCTCCTGGTGGGTGGGATCTGAACTTGAGCTTCCAGAGGTCGATGACAGGGATCTTAGGCCTTTGAGCCTGTCACTCCCCTATAGCCAGACCTTTTCTGTTAAAACTGTTTAAATTACAAACCAGTAATAAAAGGATCATATGTGTTTCCCACCGAACAGGTTCTTTAGGGCTATTATGGTAATTAAAAACATATGGTGCCTGTGCCAGTCAGAGGGAAACCGCAGATGTACAAATTAGGTATTATATAAGGGTTTTCTGCTTTTGCCCTTTTAAAAACGTCAACCGGAGAA
Organism: Cervus canadensis; assembly: GCF_019320065.1. Classification (NCBI taxonomy): domain Eukaryota; kingdom Metazoa; phylum Chordata; class Mammalia; order Artiodactyla; family Cervidae; genus Cervus; species Cervus canadensis. Next base: position 31,584,880 of record NC_057403.1, on the reverse strand, counting down.
GTTTAGAGAGATAAAATGGCAATTGTGCAGATAGTAGGTAGCATTTTGGTTTTAGAATCATTAAATATATAAACCCTTTTCTTTAGACTTAATAGGAATAAACGGCTCCTCATCTAGGAAGGAGAGGAGAAAAGTCCCGAGGCCCGGAGTTTATAGGGAAGAGGCCGCTTTCCACCGCACAGGATCTTGGATACCATGGAATTCTTTGCATTTTTTATGATGTTGATCTGCCCAGACAAAGAGGATTATATTTATTAACTATTGAGGTATATTATAATTGGATTGACGGGAGCAAAGATAAAGATTTCCTTACATTCAAACTTTTTACTTTTTAAAAGGCATAGATGCAAGTATTGATCAGTCTAGAAACAGTCATTTGTTTTCATTTAAAATACACAATTGATTTTGAGAAGGTGATAAATACTGCTAATTAAAAAAAAAAATTGGGAGGGTTTTTGTGGTCCCTGTCCATGACTTTCCAATGCAGAAATACAGTACAAGTCAAGTTCTACTGAGCTGTTCGTATTGAGAGGATCCTGGGCTGGCTGGGGACTCAGGCAACATCCAGCCGTGCTCTGGGGCAGCGAAGAGGATGCCCTGGGTCCGGGTCCTGATGCACTGGGGTCTGGGCTAAATGACAAAGAATTTTGCACTTTGTCACTGTATGTCTCTGCTACAGAAACCCAACTGGACTGCTCTAAAGAAGGAGGTGATGGGTGAACAGGTGGGGGGAGCTTGATCCCTACTAGCTCTGCTCCTCAGAGCCTCCATTCTTCCTCCTCCTGAAAATATGTCCTTCCTGAGACAACCCAGCCAGAGCCAGGATGGCCTCATCTCTGACCTGCACCCCTTCTTCCATGTTATGTGGTAGTGTCTACTTAAGAAAGTTGAGTGAAAAGCCAAATTTCTAATCAATACAAAAAATGTGCAGAGAGGAGGTTCTACTTACTGTCCAGCTGCCTGAACATTCAGATGACCAGAATTTTTTGAATCCTGGTGTATAATTATTGAAATTCATAATAATGAGTAGAGACCAGTTCTCCTCGACACAGTTTTGTGTTGAGGCATTTATTATGTGAAACATTTCCTTAGACTGCAAGGAGCTCAACCCAGTCAATCCTAAAGAAAATAAACCCTGAAGAATATTCATTGCAGGGAATGATGTTGAAGCTCCAGTACTTTGGCCACCTGTTGAGAAGAGCTGCCTCATTGGAAAAGACCCTGATGCTGGGAACAATTGAGGGTAGGAGGAGAAGGGGGTGGCAGAGGATGAGATGGTTAGACAGCATGAGTGGACACTCAAAGGACATGAATTTGAGCAAACTCTGGGAGATAGTGAAGGTCTGAGGAGCCTGGTGTGCTGCATTTCATGAGGATGCAAATAGTGGGACATGACTTAATGACTGAACAGGAACGCACATTTCTGAAGATCCTGACGAGGGCACAAGATCCTGTAACCAGAAAGTGCCCTTTTTTAGTCGCCCCGGCTGAAGGAAAGTCTGGGCTCCTGAGGAAAAATGTCCTTCGAAATTCCTGCTGAGGTGCCGAGTCCTTCGTCCCACTGCTCTCCTTCGCCCACACCCTCTCGATGGTACAGAAGGCCCACCGTCCTCCTGCTCTTTTTATGGGGAGCAGTGGTCTGAACCTGCCTCTGGGTCAGGTGGGCCCAGAGAGCTTGAGACAGAATAAATCAGAGGAGAGTTCTTGAACCTTCGATCTACTCTACAAAAAACAGTCTGGGGTGCTAGGTAGGGCAGTGCTTTCCAACTAAGAGAGTTCCCCGACCAGGGACATTGGACGGTGTCTGGAGATATTGACAGCGCTACTGGTATTTAGTGGGTAAAGGCCAGGGCAGTTAGCAGTGTCCCGCAATGCAAGGAATTATCAGGCCCAGCATGTCAATACTGCAGGATTGAGGAATCCTGGTGGACAGGTGGGAGGGAGTACCTGGCCCTCAAGTGGAATTACAAGCTGGGTAAATGGCAACAAGTCGAATGACAAGATTTTCCACCCAACTCAGTGGTGGCATTCGGCTGGCTCGGCAGACACCCTCCCTTCAGCTCATGTCACCTGTGGACCCTGTGGCTTTGTGAAAACTTTGCAAGAAGCCCTGTGGTGGGGTAGGAGTTGGGGTTGGGCAGGCAGAAACTTCCAGCACGTTCCTCCCATCTCAAAGTGGTGTGTGGTGAGGGGGCCTCTGAGCAGACAGCCAGAGTCGGTCTTTTCTTCTCTGCACCCCCCACCCCCACGCCATGAGGGAGAGCAAGCCTGTAGCTTTACTGCACATGTAGGTATTACCACTTTAACTTTTACTGAGATAAAATAACACCTTGTCACTCAGTTCAAGTACCAATCACCAAATGAATTAATTGTAATAACTGTTGTCAACAGAACAAAGGACTTGTTGCTTTCCTAAGCAGATTTCAGCACCACTGAGAACTATGTACAAGCGTTCCCATTGGGCAGGCTGGCGGAAACTAGTCAGAACATAATTGTATCTGTCTATCTCTTTACTTTGTTTTTAAGGGCTGAGGAATGGAGTTAAAACCCTATATTTTATACATATCAATAAATATACCCCTTTTTGTGTTCGTGACGTCTCCTCAAAAACATGGAGTCTTTAATAAATTGGCCATGAAAATAGCATTTGCTGCTGATGGTCCCAAATCAGGGCCAGCTGTAGAGGCTGCCTGTAGACTCTAAGTCATGAAGGGAATTATGCCCAATTACCCTCCCATAAAACACCCTCTCATTTCTGGGAGTTATCAAAACACATCCTGTGGACAAGCGGTCAGCTGTCCCCTGCTCCTCAGAAGGAGACAAGTGGGCCTCACGCTGGGCCCGCGGCGCTCCTAACTGCCTCCGCCCGACACCAGCGGCTTGTTTGCACTCAGCCTCTTTTTACAGTCACCCTTCCCATTTTTTTTGGCTCTGGCTTTTTCACATCTTAGCACATTTCCCACTTTAAGAAGCCCCATAGGGAATCTTCTAAGAAAAGACTTGCTCCTGGAGAGGGGAGGGTGGGAGTGGCCTGGGAGGCTGGTCGCTCAGGAGTCTGTGGCCAGCAGACTGTGTCCCCAGCAGACTTGGGCTCATTTTCATGGTGGGGGTGTCCTCTGGAGCTTGGGAGTCAGCGACAGACTGAGGGTGGCATCTTCTGGCTTTGCTGAGGTCCAATGTTGGGGACTTCCCAAAGAAGAGTCCCAAGGAATCTGCATCCAACTCCCAGGAAAAGGCTTCTTCAGTGCAGAGTACAAATGGCTATATTCAACAGGGATACAGACTCTCCAGGCGACACCACCTTCTCGGTGCTGACCCCACACTTCTTTCTTCCATGCCTCCTCCTCCTGCTGCTTCTCCAGCCTCCTGGACCCATGTGACCCCAGCATCCAGCTCCATCCCAGAGTCCAGATGCCTGAGTCTCCCCCACAGCATCTCTGACGCCGCTTAGGTAGCCTACTTTGTTTTTAGAGCTCACTGAGGCCGAAATTGGTTCCTCCGCAATGAAATGGAAGATTCCTAGACTATCCAGAGCTAGAAGTCATCTCAGAGGTCATTCTCCAGATGCAGATTAGGGAGCGAGCTTGCCCTTGGTTGTTGAACCAGAGACAACAGTTGCTGCTGTTTCCAGGAGTCCAGGCAGGTCCCCGTCACTGGCCCTCATTCTGCCATCTGGGGCGGCAGCCTCACCCTCTTGGGGATCGGTACCTAAGCAAGGGAGGTGTTCCTGTGACATGTCCCTGCAGTGCTGGGGCAGTTTTTACTACTCCCCTCCCCTACAGAGGGCCAGGCCACTTCAGAAGCAAGGGTAAGAGGCAGGCTTCTTAGTTTATTGTAGCCCTGGCTCAAATATGCTATGTGTTCGAAACGGTATAGTCGAAATGGCTAGAACAAGCTGCCACTTGCAAAAATGCCGAGAAGAGCCCTGATCTGAAAAAAAAAAAATCTCTCCTGCTTCTGAGACCGCTCTTTTCTGCAGGCACCCGGGAACGCAGACTGCATGAGGAAGGCAGGCTCCTGGCACAACCCTGGAGAGGGGACTTGTGGACTGTTGGTCACAGGAGGGTGCCAGGCTCCTGTGCTAAGAGGAGGCTGTGAAGTTGGACAAAGAATCACAAGAGAGGAACAGACATAGGGAGTGGGGAAGGAGGTGGAAGGGGGCAGAACTCAGGCCATGTGGAGAAAACAGTGAGAGTTCTTGGAGTCTCCACCTAGACTCAGCTGGCTTGGTGCCGGAGAAGGAAGAAGTAGTTTTTTCTCCCAATCTTTTAGAAAAAAAGAGGCTGCGACAGGAAGTGAATTTGGTCATTGGTTCATTTATTTAGCACATATCAAATTGTTCCAGAGAGCTGGGAGATGGTTACCAACAAAGCAGTCGAGGTTCTAGTCCTCATGGGACTTGCCTTCTATGGGGGACACTGACAATAAAAAAAAAAGACAAATGAAAGTTCAGTTTATGATAAATGATGTGAAGATGATGAAGTGGCAAAGGCCTATAGAGTAATATGGGAAGATCGGGATCACATATCCTTAAGTTGGGGAGGCCTCTCTGAGGAGGTAACACTGGAAGGAGCCATGCAGAGATTGGGGGTGCATGTTCCAAGAGAGGGGACAGTGAAGATAAAGGAGCAGACATCTGGGGCTCTTAGCTCTCAGGTCCGTGCACACTGTGTGTATGACCAGCATTTCTGCAGGTTTTCCTGGACATTGAAATTTCACTGAGCTTCTCTATGGCCATGTGTGGTCAATAGAGTTGGGCCTGAGGTTCTCTTCCCCATTTTTTCAGGAGGGTGAACTGAAGGTCCAAGAGAAAACAATGACTTTCCCTGTTATTTGTAGGCAGGATAGGTGCCTATGCCTCCAGACTCCCAACCCTGGGCTTCTTCTGCTGTCCTGAAAACCTCTGACTGATCCCAGGACTCAGGTGCTTCCTGTAAGCCTGGCCCTCCATATTGGAGGATTTCTGGGTCTTGAGAATGCACCATGACTGACTCTTTGCACACTAACCCAGTCTTGCAAGTGACACTCGAAACTAAGAGTTTATCACATGACTTTGGGAACATGACACCATGAGAAATAAAGACAGCCATCCCTCCAAGTCCTCCAAGATGAGGATCACTCATCTCCTCAGACCAAGACTGCCCCTGCCAGAACCCATTCTTTTGGTGAAAGTCTACGGTTTTCCTCTTAGGGATCCTGTGGATAGAGAGCTGGAGCTAAGTCAGGACTCTAAATGGCCACACCCAACAAGTCAACTGGAAAACATGAACCAAAGCCTTGGAAATCTGAGTCAAGTTTCTTTGGAGAAAGACAGCTGACTTTCCATGAAGGATTATTTCTCACTCCAGCCTTTGGCTGTGAAGCGTCACCCCATGCTGACCTTGGCTGGTACCAGGTTCAGCTCTCCCTGATGCCTTCCAGCAGTGCTGTGATGGTAGATGCTGCTACCCTGAGCTGCAGGGGCACCTGTTGCCAAGACTGGCTGCTCCCTTCTCGTTTCAGGGTCTGGTTCTCATCTGGCAAACTGCTTTCAAATGAATAACTATTTCTAGTTTTTGCAGTGTTTCTTCTCCCAGCTGGTCGCTATATTATTTGCTTCTCATGCCATTCTCGCCTCTGTGGGACACAAGAAGTAGTCCACCTTTGGTATTAGCTGTGACACTATCTGCTTCCCAACATCAAAAGGTGAAATTAGGAACTATAGCAACTTTAAACACCCTATGAGAGCTCAAAAGTTCAATGGTTAAGTGGACAGACTGCTTTCCCCTCCCCCAGAAATATGTGTGATGTTCTACACACATAGGGGAGGATTCACAGTGGGGACAGAGGACTGGGATAAGCATGGACTAAAGTTGGGGGAGGAAAGCCTTTGAGAAGAGGTGCAAGGCCTCTAGGGGCCATTCTTAAAAGAAGGGCCCAGGAGTACACTGTTTCCTTGGGGAGGTTGGCTTGTAGATGCCCCCAGGAAGTGTGTGACTAGTGTAGACAGCTCATCTTAATAGCAGGGACCTGCTCCTTTCACTGCTGCTGCCATGGGCCAGGCACAGACAGAGGGCTTGCATAGCAGCAGGAGAGTTAAGGTTGGATGGGTGTGGATGCCAGGGCTTTCTGGATTCTAGTAGTTGCAGAGCTCTTCTAACAGGGGTGCTTATGTGGATGCAGGTGACCCAGATTGAAGCCTCTCCAATGCCATGTTGGGAAGAATGACAGGCCAGACCCTAGTTTGTTAACAAAACTGAATGTAGGCACTTTATAAGAATTGAGTGTATGTCAGCGTGTGTGTGTGTGTGTACACATATGTGTGTGTAATACATTTTTAATCAATGAACTTCCCCCTCCTGGTCTCTGCTGAATCCTGTTGGAGTTATTCACAAGTAGGAAACAGTCACAGCATGGTTTGAATTTAGTCAAATGCAGCCCTTCATGGAAGAGTGAGAGCTGGGAAGCTGAGGGCTGAGGCTCGTCACCTGGACTTGGTATTGTATAGACACGTCTGCATCAGCACAGGTTGACACTGGCTTCCTCCACTTGGGCAGTCCCTACCCCCTCATCCCCTGAAGTCTGAGCAGGGGGTTCCTGAGTTTGCAGGATACAAAGTCAAGAGATACTATGTGGCAGTCATTAATTCTCTCATTTATTCATTCCTTATTTCATTCACCAGTATTTATGGACCATTTCTTATATGCCAGTTATTCCTCCAAGCATCCTGGCACAAGAATGAACAAAGTGGCCATGGTCCCCACAAACCTGTTTCTCTGCTGCTCTGGCCCACCAAGCACTTACCTCCTCTAAGAGCCCCTCTCAAGTGATGAGACTTACTGGTGTGGCACCTCACCTTCACTCCTCCAAGGACAGCTCAGCCAGCGGAGGCTGCAACCCCATCTAGAGCCTCGCTCTGTCTGCACCCTCAGATGACTCTGTGGGCCCAGGTACATGGCATCGACTACAGGGAAAGAAACGAGATCACAGGACCCATGACACCCTCCCGTGTTTGTTCATTCAGCAAATATTTCCTGAGTCTCTGTGCCAGCTCCTTTTCCAGGCACTGCAGACCTAGCAGTCAAGAAAATCTCCTACAGGGAGGTCCGTGGGGTAGGGTGGGGCCCAGCCTGTCAATGAAGTTGCTCCTTGCGGGGGGGTGGTGATAAGACTTTAGAGAAAAATAAGGTAAAGAAGGAATCTGGGGAGTGCCTGGGTGGAGTTGCTACTTTATGTTGGGGGGATAGAGACGAAGCCTGAGAGGTGACATTGAAGCAAAGACCTGAAGGAGGCCGGCGAGTGTGTAGGAGGGTCTGGGGAGCACGCTGTGGACAACGAGGCCCCAGGCCTGAGGTCATGAGCCGCTTGTACACAGCTGAGAAGAGAACTGGTAGGAGCGGGTCAGGGAAGGGCCACGGGGACAGTCCAGAGCCTGCTGGGCCATTGTGAGGACTCCAGCCACGGGGGTTCTGCAGGCCTGGGGCACAGAAGAGCTCTAAGCTTAGGAGAATGCTTGGCTGTCACCATCTTAAAATTCTAAATAATATTTGAACCAGAGCCCTTGCATTTGCATCTTGGGGTGGGCTCCACAAATGATGGGGTGGTCCGACCCCAGCTTTACTTATGCCAGGTGTGAGCAGCTGGCGCTGAGGAGGTGGCCCATGGTGGGGGCTGAGCAGAGGAGGCCATGCGGGAGGTGGTGAGTGACACTGGCTCTGCAGATGCGAGTTTTAATGGTGACGTGAACCCTGAGGACCTCTGCCTGCTCTAAGTTCCTCAGTCTTGGATCTGACCTGGGCCCTCCCTCTGCCCAGCCCCATGCCCCAGCTCCCACATTCCCTGAGTGCCAGGCTCACTGTTGAACTTCACTTTCCTTCTCATATCCTCTTCATACACCTCCCTCGTCCTTACCTCCTGGGGACACAGGTAGCTGTCCGGTAGACGCAAGTGGTCTCACTCTTGTCTGAGAAGGAAGTGTCTGCCCTGCATTTTCATGCCTGGTACTCTGGGGTAGATAGCCAGGCTCTGGTCGCAGGAGTGGGGACCCGCTGCCCCTCACCATCTACTCTTCCTGCCCTGCTTCCTCCTGGGCCCCAAGGTTACGTTTCTGGGTCTGGCTGCCCTGTGAGTCCTGAGGGGTTTGCTTCTTGCAAAGCTCCTGCATGTGCATGCAACTCAGACCTGTTTCTCACCCTGGGCAGTGCTCTGAGCAACTCAGCCTTCCTTCCAGGCGAGCAGTCAGTGAGAGCAGCTGGCCCTTTCTGGAGAAGCATGGTTCTTTAGGAATGGGCGCCCAGGCCGGCTCCTGCCAGCCTCAGTTTCTCCGATCACATGCTCCTCAGAGCTGCGTTTTAAATATACCTCTCACTGGTTTTATTTCCTTGGGATCTGAAGTCTATTTATTTCCTATGCTTTGTGGAGCATATGTTGAAAAATAGTCTTTTGATTTAAATAAGAAGGGAAAAAAAATCAAGTCTTCAACTTTTACTTATTGTTTTTTTTCCCCCTTCCATTTCAATGAACCATCTCTTCAACACAAAAATATCACACATACAAAGGCTTAAAAAAATCGGATGGGGGTGGAGTGGTGATTGTAGCGTAAATTTGCTTTCTGGCCGAGGCCTTGTATGCCAAGTTTTAGTCTGAATTACATATTTACAGCTGAGTTATAAACCCCTGAAAAACAGGATTTATCATGGAAATAGTGACACCACCTCACCCAGTGTGGTGTTCTTGGGGACCATGGTAATATACTGTGCAGAGAAATCAGTTCATTAGTTAGTTATAAACAAAGGACAGAGATAGTAAATTAGAGTAGGTATTTCAGCCGTTTTCTATGTATTTATGACAGCAAAATATGCAGCTGCATTTTATTCCTTGAGATAGTATTTAAGTATTTTAGATTTAAAACGCCTTTTTAGATATGGCCATGGTGCATTTTTAGCCATGGTCGTTCTTGTTCCTCTGTAGTTTTATTCGTGGTATTTTCTTCCTTCTCTGTTGCTCATTAGAAAAATGTTAAAAATCCATTTTCGTCTGATTAATAATAAAGCTGATCACATGTAACCTAATTTTCATTCCGTGCTGCCCCTGTCTGTGGAGTCATATACAAAGTGACCTTTGAATCGCCAGTGGACTCATAAAGTACAATAAGCACCATTGTCCTGTCAAAAATTGAAGATGTTTTACATCATTACAAAATTTAATGTTCCATCTTTTCAAATGCACTACTTTTCAAAGGCCACATTCCAATTGAAGCTCATTAAAATCAGACTCAAGTTTCCTGTGGTGGGGATGAAGAGAGTTTCGTAGGCAATGGGAGGAAAATGAATCACTCTTTTAAAACAGATATGGTTACATATTAGTTTTGAAAGGTACGGGGACGGCAGAGCCTCCGCTGCCGGCAACAGAGCGGCTTTTGTGCTGATAGATCCAATAACTGCCTCCCAGTCGCTTTGCCTTCACCCACACTGTATCCTATTTACTTAGGAATAAATCAGCTCTCTAAATAAAATTGTTGTTTTAAAGTTCTGAGGTGGAATGTGAAGGGGTTTTTGGCCCTACAATTTCAGATTTTTGAAGAAGGTTCATCTGACCCAGGGGCCTGAAAGTTTGGAAACTGAGTCACTGGAAACTGAGTTTCCTGTGGGGGAGGGGGAGTCAGCCAGCAAAACGCGTGATGCTTCCTGAGATGGAGATGCTTGGTGGATTTAAGACTCAGTTCATTCACTTATCAGGGACCTGGGAGTTCTGAGACTGGCTTGCAAAGAAAATGTGTTCAGGTCTTCTTCTCAAATTCTCCCTCGATTTTAATCCTGGGCTTCTTGCCTGTTTCTTGGCCGCATCAGAGTGCTGAGGACATAGCCTGGCCTCATCTTGCTTTTCTTCTGGCAGATTCCACCGCTCTGAAGGTGTTGGATTGTGTGACATAAGGCACGCTCCCTTCTCCCATGGGGTTCTGATAATGCAGTCAAGTTGTTCAAAAGCCCTGGTATTACAGAACATGAATGCATAGCTCTTGAGCTGTCCTCTTCCAGAATCATTTCAGTTGGGCAGTTGTCCATGTCAAACTCTGGGAGAGAGTGATGGATAGAGAAGCCTGGTGTGCTGCAGAGTCGGACACGACTTAGCGTCTGAACAACAACAGTGCATTAATGATATCTTGAGGCTGACCTGGATGCCGTCACCAGATTATTCCTAAAATGGGGCTGGCGCTTTAGGTCCTCATTGATCAGGGTTTGGCACTTAGTCGAATGAGGGTCGTCCAGGTTCTAGACAGACTCTTTTGTACCGTAGTGCCCTATTTACAAGGACAAGCATTAGCGTCAACTAGAATTGAGGTGGTGTCCCACTTTTGCCACTTGTAGCTGTGTGACCTCAGATAAGTTGCTCTGCTTTGCTGAACTTCAAATTTCTCATGGGGATAATACAACATGACTGTGACTGTATCATATCATACATGGAAAGGATGCAACTGAGGCTGAGTTATTGATCATTAGGTATAAGCTACTGGCTATGAAGGCGGCAGTATTAGTTGCTGTTTTAATTATATCTAGAAAATGACTAGCTAAGATCAATCCTTGGGATGTAAGAGAGCTCAGAGAGCTAAAACAAGGAGCGGCAAAGTGTTGTTTCCCTGATCACATAACTAAAACTGTTTTCTCTCACTATAGTTGTCGCAGTTAGCTACTGCTGCATAACAAACCACACAAATACTTAGCAGTTTAAAATGATAACCACACATATTTTCTATAAGTTTTTGGGTCAACTAAATGATTCTGCTGATCCAGGCTAGTCTCGATTGATCATAACCAGACTTGCTCATGCTTCTATCTATATCTGGCTAACAGGCCACCTGGGGACTAGCTAGGCTAGGGTGGGTTTGGCTGGGGTTACTTGGTTCTGTCCCATGTGTCTCTCCTCCCCCAGCAGGCTGGCCTGGACTGGTTCTCATGTCAGAGGCAGGGTCCAAGACAGCAAACAGAAATGCAACAGGCGCCTTTGCCTGACTATGCCTGCACTGCACAGAGTCACTGTTACCCATTGAATAAAGCATGCCACCTGGCCAAGCCCACAGTCAGCTTGGGAGGAGGCCAAAAAAGAGCACGAAGCAAGAAGGTATAAGCTTGTAGCCACTAGTGCAATCCATCAACCGCCTTCCGGCCCCAAATCCCCAATGGACCCATCAAGTGGTGTGAACAGGATGGAATCAAACGTCTTAGAAGATAGCTTAAATCCTCCAATCTCAGGACACCATTAACAGTGAGATGTTCTATTTTCTAGTGTGTTCTGAGGTCCTAGCTGAAATAGCCTGCTTTATCACCACTGGACACTTCCTTTCCATGAAGGAAATCTGCCTTATTCTTTTTGCTGGTAGACTCTCTTTTTGAGAACACAGAACACATCTTGGAAAGATTTTCCAGCTTCTTGACTTCCACAGGCACATGGCTGGAATTGGGCAGATGTGTCCGCTGACTGTGACAGCTCCGTCCTCCCCACTGCCTCCCACACCCCTCACTGGCTTCCTCCCTTCCCCTCCATCCTTTCCTGATGTCTTGCCCCCAGGAAGACCCATGCTCACCCAGTGGTTCTGGGATTGAGGACCTGTTCTATCTTCCCTGGTGGCTGACATTCCCACAGGCCACTCCATTCTCTCCGTTTTGCACCCACATCTGAGTTCTGATTCTACTTATACGGTTGAGGTTTGAATAGCAGTAAAAGGGGCCAGCTCTTAGGCAAGCTGGAGTCTCTGCAGTGAGTCCCTAGAATGTTCATCTTACCCCTGATGGCAAGAAGACAATGTCTCTCGGGGAACCAAGGTCCAGAGTCTGACCCTGTAAGTGTGGGCGTGGTTAAGGCAGTGAGATCAGATGCCTGAGAAGCAGTCCTGAGTGTGGCCCCCCTGTGTGTGCACGAGCAGGGCTACACGTGTGCACCTATGGAGTGCGGAGAAGAGCTGGAAATCAGACCCCCATTTACTTCTCCAAAGAACGGCTAGGATGGGGCCCAGGACCCTGACAAGCTGTCCATCAGCCAAAAGATGCTCTGGCTGGGAAGTAGTCATCACAGCATCCTCTGTGCTCTGGGTCCCAGGATCTGTGGGAGCCCTGAAACATTGGGGCTCAGGAAATCACAGCTCAACCCCAGGCCTCAGGTAAGCCCTTGGGGCTTCCTGCACTTTCCTTCCTCCCCAGGGACTCTTTCTCACCTGAGCATCCTTGGTATTCAGGCAATCCCAGGCCTTCCAGGAGCTCTTTGCAAGCCCTCCTTGCTGTGTGACCCCCACAGAGACCATCCTTGGAGCCCTGGGCCATAGGTCTCTGCAGATCAGACAGGTTGTCTGATTAAGGCACAGAGGTTGTGCCTTAAGGAAGCGGGTAGCTGTGGTTGCAGGTGGGCTCAGCATTTTCCAAGACCTGTGTGAGTCCGTCAGTCCTCATTTCATCTAGAAATGTTCCCCCCAAAGAATTAGCGTCTGGAATTATGAGCATTGACAGTTTGCTTTAGAACCTCAAAAATCTGAGATTCCATCCGAAGCAGATCTTATAAAGACCACTATACAGGTGAGACTCGGTTCAGTTCAGTTCAGTTGCTCAATCACGTCCGACTCTTTGCGACCCCGTGGACTGCAGCACACCAGGCCTCCCTGTCTATTACCAACTCCCGGAGTTTACTCAAACTCATGTCCATTGAGTCGGTGTGCCATCCAACCATCTCATCCTCTGACATCACCTTCTCCTTCTGCCTTCAATCTTTCCCAGCATCAGGGTCTTTTCAAATGAGTCAGTTCTTCACATCAGGTGGCCAAAGTATTGCAGTTTCAGCTTCACCATCAGTCCTTTCAATGAGTATTCAGGACTGACCTCCTTTAGGATGGACTGGTTGGATCTCCTTGCAGTCCAAAGGAGACTCTCAAGAGTCTTCTCCAACACCACAGTTCAAAAGCATCAATTCTTTGGCTCTCAGCTTTCTTTATAGTCCAACTCTCACATCCATACATGACCACTGGAAAAACCATAGCTCTGACTAGATGGACCCTTGTTGGCAAAGTAATGTCTCTACTTTTTAATATGTTGTCTAGGTTGGTCATAGCTTTTCTTCCAAGGAGCAAGCATCTTTTAATTTCATGGCTGCAGTCACCAACTGCAGTGATTTTGGAGCCCCCCAAAATAAAGTCTGTCATTGTTTCCATTGCTTCCCCATCTATTTGCCATGAAGTGATTAGACCAGGTGCCATGATCTTAGTTTTCTGAATGCTGAGTTTTAAGCTTTTTTCACTCTCCTCTTTCACTTGCGTCAAGAAGCTCTTTAGTTCTTCTTCACTTTCTGCCATAAGGGTGGTATCATCTGCATATCTGAGGTTATTGATATTTCTCCTGGCAATCTTGATTCTAGCTTGTAATTTATCCAGCCCAGCATTTCTCATGATGTACTCTGCATATAAGTTAAATAAGCAGAGTGACAATATACAACCTTGATGTACTCCTTTCCTGACTTGGAATCAGTCTGTTGTTCCAGGTCTGGTTCTAACTGTTGCTTCCTGACCTGCATACAGATTTCTCAAGAGGCAGGTCAGGTGGTCTGGTATTCCCATCTCTTTCAGAATTTTCCACAGTTTGTTGTGATCCACACAAAGGCTTTGGCATAGCAAATAAAGTAGAAGTAGATGATTTTCTGGAACTCTCTCACTTTTTCGATGATCCAATGGATGTTGACAATTTGATCTCTGGTTCTTCTGTCTTTTCGAAATCCAGCTTGAACATCTGGACATTCATGGTTCACATACTGTTGAAGCCTGGCTTGGAGAATTTTAAGCATTACTCTATAGGTGAGACTAGTTCTTTAGGAAAAGAAATGGTAACCAACTGGTAAGTTCAACTAACTTCCTCTGCCTCTAAACTTATAAGCAAAAGTTACAGTTGTTGGTCATGGTTGCAGACTTGCTTTGAAGACTGGAGGCAGCCCTTGCAGGAGACAGAGAGAGGCTGAGACCAGCTGACAGGTCTGTGTGCCTCCTTTGGAGTATTTTCTGGGCCTCGTGAGACAGGAAATAGGGTGGCAAAATAATGAAGTTACATCTGAAAGACAGGTACCAAAGAACCCAAAGTAAGTGGATGTTCCCAGGGTTCAAATAGACTTCTTAGAGGAGGAGAGGATGGGGAAGGGGCTGAGCGCCCCAGCAGGGTTTCAGCAGCTTCCAGGCAGTTTCCAGCCCTGTCCACAGCAATAGACTCAGTATCAGCTCCAGAAACTTTGGCTCAGAGCTGGGAAAACCTGAGGGCTGGGAAAACAATGCAATCTGGCAGCTCAGGGAAACTGAGGCAGTGAAGCACAATGGGCAGAGCACCCACCAAGCAAAAAGGATGGAACCTAAGCCCTTTAGAGCATCTACAAGGGAGTGTGTTGTGGGGGAGATTTTGCTGCTAAAACAGTTGAAAACAATTTGTTTACACCCTGGGGCTTCCGAAATTACAATGTCTGATGATCTGAGTTCTCTTACTAATTCTTTGATTGACCTTGAGTAAGTCTCAAACCCTCTTTAGGCCTCAGGTACCCCATCTGTGCCAGGAGGGGCGGATCACCAAGGGCTTCATAACACCAATAGTCAGGGCCTGTTGGAGGGAAACCTTTTCCTCAGAGTGGGTTTTCTAAGACCAGTGGGGGAGTGACAGAGTGGGGTCTCCAGCAAGCCAGGGCCACGCTGGTGATGCTACAGGGAGAAAGGAGCTTGGCACCGTTGGCCCTTTTCTCAGCTAGTGAGCTGATGCCACCAGAGGCCCCGACAGTGGTCCTTCTGCCTGGTCGCAGGGCCTGGAGCGATGCCTTGGAGATGCATGCATGCGTGCTAAGTTGCTTCAGTCATGTCTATTTGCGATACTGTGGACTGTAGCCCACCAGGCTCCTCTGTCCATGGGATTCTCTGGGCAAGAACACTGGAGTGGGTTGCCGTGCCCTCCTCCAGGAGATCTTCCCAACCCAGGGACTAAACCCATGTCTCTTTTGTCACCTGCATTAGCAGGCAGGTTCTTTATCACTAGTGTTACCT
Source organism: Cervus canadensis (assembly GCF_019320065.1). NCBI lineage: Eukaryota > Metazoa > Chordata > Mammalia > Artiodactyla > Cervidae > Cervus > Cervus canadensis. The sequence goes on along the minus strand of NC_057403.1, from coordinate 31,569,855 downwards.
GGGAAGCCCGCCTTTGAGATAAGGAGAGGTCACTGTCAGGCCAGGGTGGGAGGCAGGTGCCACACCTTACTTTGCATCCAGAGGGCTTCTTAAAGGAAGGGGTATGGTGTTGGGTGTGCATGCAACTCAGCCCAGGTGCTTGAGGGTACATGTGCTTGGAGCTTGCTTAGTGCAAGCAGATGTTTCCTTCTAAAATGAGGGCGCTGGCCAGGGTGGCTCTGATCCTGGGCTCCTGCACACAGCGTCTTGCTGCCACTGCTTCCAGCAGGTGGAGGGCCCCTCTCCTCTGCTCCTTGTGGGACTCAGGCAGATAATGCCTCTTAGCTTCCGTGTTATTTACACTCTTAATTCTCCCAGCACCAAGAGGAGAAGGGATCAGTGGTAAGAAAGCTGTTGGTGAAGCTCCAGTGTGTTTAGTCTGGGTGTCGTAGAAAATGTGGCTTCCCCTGTGGCCCTGCCATGCGATTTCCTTCCCTGAAGTGTAGCAGCACTCCTGATTAAGTACAAGTGTGCAAATATCTCTACACGTGGATATTTATCTCTACAAAGCACAGTTTAGGTATCATGAGGACAGCAATCAATGCATTCCTAGTGCCTGGCACAGGGTAGGCCCTCAAGAATCGTTGTCAAATAATGAATGAAGGAATGTATGGATGGATGGACAGAACAAATGAATGAGTAGACAACTCTTCAGGCTTGACAACCCTGGCTATTAATGGGGACTTCAGAAGAGTGATTGTGGCTCCTGTGGTCCAAAAGCGTTAATAGATCTTTGGGAATAATACTGGAAATTCAGGAAGCAGCCCTTCCACTCACTGCAAGTGCCACTGGCTCAGGGTGGGTGCTGTTTCTTGGCATCACCAGCCTTTTGTGTGTCTAGAATCAATAGTCAGCCCAAGCTAATCTCAGGCCTTCCATTGTGAGCAGCCTAGTCTCATCTCTGCCACCACACACATCATTTACATCTTCACCTCTGCATTCTCCTGTCTCCCCTGAGACACAGACCATTTGGAACGCCCTCCTGTCTTCACCACTTACCCAACATCTAAGGCCTACATCACGTCTCACATCCTCCAGCAGCCTGTCCTGTCGACCTTAGGTGACACACGTCTTCTCCCACTTGATGACCATAGAACATTCTCTCATTGTCTGTACCACATAGCTTGACACTTGAGACTCAACTTCAGCCTTTGTCACACTGCAGCACTAAGTATCACAGCGAATTTCTTCACTTATTCAAGAAATAGGCATTGAGTTCCTATTCTGTGCCCGGCACTGTTCCTGAGCTATGCAGTCAACAGGATCACTCCCAGGCTCCCCCAGCCCCCAAATCCATCCTGACGCTTACACATAGTCAGTTTGCATCCCAGCTCTACCACTTAGTAGCAACGTGTCTTTAGGCAAGTTCCAAGACAGTTTAAAGGCTGAGTTTTATCAGCCATGACAGGGAGCTGAGAGGGCGAATTCGTGGAGCTGGAGCCAGCCAGCACGAGAGCACCTTTGCACACCAGCCCAGAAAGCCACGCAGTTCCTTCCTTCCTCTCCTCCTTCCTTCCTTTGTTTCTCCTTCTGGCACTCGGTGTCAATTCCAATATTGAGTATCATTTTCAAATGGCTTTCCCAGCTAGCCAACTTCTTAAGGATGATCATAAATGGGTAAATTATTTGCAATCACTTCTTGAGGCAACTGCACCTTCTGGAAATTAATTACATTTTTAACACATTTAGCCTGCTTTTGGCCTACCTGAAAAATATTGTGTGGATTGAGAGTACCATGAGTATTTAAAATGTAGTATCATAGTCCAAGAAACATTTGTCAACATTATATAGTAATCTATGATCAAAACACTAAAACTTGTCAACTCTTGGAGTCAGTTGCATTCTCACTCTACAACTGAAACTCATTTAGAAGCAAATGAAAATCCAGAGGATGAGATTCAATTAAAATTAATTTAAAGTATGGAAAAAAATGATTCACAATGATATAAATCAGCACATTGTTATTGGCCACTTTATCTTATCCTATAAGGGACTCTCTAAAAACAACCAGGGAAGATTACTGAGTAAAGGACAAATTGTGTGCAAATAACATGACTCTGTCCACACATATCTCGGGAAAAGATTTGAAAGGGGTTAAGATGCCCTTTTCCTTCTAGATCCTCATCCAGCCATTTCTACCACTGCTACTTGCCTGGACTGAGGCGTAGCAGGAATCCAATTAAAAATCTTTCTTGTTACTTTTTTTCCTTCAATTTTTGAGTATGCATGCAATTTCACTGATAGCAGGATCTCAGCAGAGAAATTAACTTCAATAATCTATGGATTACAAGACATATCAAACCTTCAAAGCAACCCGATGTTAGATCTATTCTCAGAAGGGTTTAAATGACTTTAATAGTTAACAACAAATGATAGAATGCATTTTCCCAACTAAATCAAGATCAGTTGGCATTACTCTCCCATTCTCCAAGTCTCTTAATTATGGCAAGCACATTTTCCGCCACTCGTCAGGAAGCCCTTGAGGTCCTTGCCCCCAAGGTGTGCCTGGCGTCTACCTCAGGGCGTAGCAGGCATGGCCAGCCCAAGGCTCTAGATAAGACAATCCGGGCAGCCTTCCCCAACCTGTGGTCACTCACATCCTTTATTGTCAATTGAGCTAGTATTGATCTTCAGCCTCATACCCTGGAGAGTTCACTCCCTGAATGAGTTACCAGGTCGTGTTTCAGATGGTGGCATCCTGGAAGGGAACCCCAGCTGCCAGGGGAGTGAGTGTGGGTGTGGTGTCTGCAGGGTGGGGCTCCCTTGAGGTGAGAGAGGGGAGGAGCCTAGAGCTGCATGGGCTGCAAACCCTTTCTGACCTGCTTAGTCCCCATTCAGCTTGAAGCCTGCAAGAGTGCTAACTCTGCAGCTCACAGGGTTGAGTGAAACTGCTTCAGTACATTAAAAATGTACTTCTGTTTTGAGTTCCCCATCATACAGCAAAGTTCCATTGGCTATCTATTTTACATATGTTAGTATACATAAGTCTGTGGTATTCTCTTCATTCGTCTCACCCTCTCCTTCCTCTCCACTACCCTTATCCATGAGTCTCTCCTCTATGTCTGCTTCTCCATTGCTGCTCTGCAAATAGAGTTGGAAAGGGTGGGAGGAGGGAGGGAGATTCAAGAGGGAGGGGATATATGTACACCTATGGCTGATTCATGTTGATGTATGATAGGAATCAAACCAATATTGTAACACAATCATTGATCAATTAAAAATAAATAAAGATTATATTAAAAAAGGTACTTATGTTTGCTGACTTACTGCACTTGATTGGTCCATGCATGGAATTGCCACTTGTGGCACTCCGCTTCCTCCTATGAGAATCCCACTAGATCTCGTAGGCCCCAGCTGCAAAGCGCATTCAATCTTCATCCGGTAGCAACACATGGCTTCCCAGGGAGCTCCCTCGGGCAGCAGCTGTGCCTTGAATCGCAGATGCACCTGCCAGGCTGGAGGTCAAATTGAGGGCCTATCTTTACCAGCTCAGGAGGCCATCTGGGGCCGTTCTGGCGGACAGCACCCTTGCAGAAGGGGCAGGGTGATCCGGAGCCTGACCCTGGGATCTCTGCAGCAGTGGCAAGCCAGGCCCAACCCTGAGCCCATGACACTGATGTGATCCTGCCTACATCAATAGAAGATGAGTGTCCCAGCCACAGTGGTCAGTAGTAGGACCGAGGTGGCACCGGTGTGGTCCCAGATGCCCCATTTGGGGAGAAGATTGACAAACTGGAGGTCAGGCAAAGGAGAGGAGCCACGTGTAATGTGTCCCATGTGGGCACATGCCACTCACTGAAGACTTGGTAATCGTCTCAGATGAACCACAGCCTACAGAAATGTCATGGGAGATGAATTCCCTTTCCAGTTTTCTCTGACCTTTCTGATTCAAACCAAGAAGAAAATATGGCTTTGGTGCTGCTCTGTCTTTAATGTCTCCCCAGCATTTGCTGATTACAGTTTTTAACCCAGAGACAGAAGGTCTTAGTTGCAGAGCCCTTTGGAGCAATTGATTCTAGCTGGAATTGAGTAATGCGCTCCTGTTTTCATTGTTTCATTAGTGTGACTTCCCTAATTACGTCAAGTAGTCCTGGCTTTCCATTTATGGTTCTGATAGAATGCTTCCTTTGAGAATAAATGTAAAGTGTAAAAAGAGCTAGGTTTTTAAAGTAAGGAAAAGCTAGTACAGGTGATAGGAGAATATGGTGATAGTCCAGAGGCATCATGAAGATAAGTGCAGTTTGGGCGCTGTGATGGGAGGTGCGGCTGTAGGAATAGGGCTTTTCAGGAAGCCACTGGGTGCTGGCTTGGTGATGGGGGTGGGGTTGTCTTGGGATGTGCTCGAGTCCCCAGGAGACCTCAGAACAGAGCCTGGTGGGAAACTGGAGGATACCACATATAGTCCAGAATAGGAAGGGACTTCCTAGTGCCTAGCAGCTTCCCCCCGGGAGCAAGCTTTACTGCTGCTGTGTGGAGGGCTGTTTGCGGTGACTGCACTGCCTAGAGGGAGGGCTCAACCCTGCCCAGGACTCTACTGAGCCCGGGGTTCTGTGCAGTGGACCTTTGTTGCTCTTCTAGAACACCACGGGCAGTGATGCTGACTCCCCCTGCGGGAGATGACAGGTCAATGCCTCCACTAAGCAGGTTGCTCAAGCAGTGAGACATTTCTAAGACTTCCTTGTGAACTCGAGGGGGTCCGACCAGAACTCCTGTTTTGCTTTGACAGTCATTGCTGTTGGGGGAACTAGTTCTGATATCAATGTATCTCCTTCGAGGGACTGTCCCCAGGTCGTGGATGTCTGATTGTTTAGTGCTAGTCCTTCGTTTAGCGTGGTCTCAGGAGGGACAGGTAGGGGGTGGGGAAGTGAGACCAGGAGGGGAAGGCAATAAAAAGGGTACATCTCCAGCCGGTGACTATGGTGGCTGCCTGGAGTTCCATGCTCCGAGAATGTGCCTCAGAATTTTCCCAGTGGAGGAGCCAGGAAGCGGGGCCACCTACCCCCTGACTCTTCACTCCCCACTGGTTGGGAGATTCTTCTAGGGGAAGGAAACCCCTGGCACTTCAGCCAGTGCTGCTGCATGTGGGCTGTACATGTTTCCATGTCCTGAAAAATGCCTTCTGACAGCAATTTCCATGTGTCCCTCCCAGCAGCCTTTGGTGGCAGAGGTGTACGTGGAGGGGGGTCTGGGTAGGGTGCTGTCAGCAGCTGCCACAAAGGATCTTCATTTAAGAGAGTGAAAAGTTGACTCTTTTAGAACCAGCCGTGTGGATCTCTCCAGGTGACCCACTTTTGCTGACTGGACGAGCCAACCTGCTCTTCCCCCCACCTGCCTGGGTCAGTGCTGACTTGGGCCATGCCCATGCCCTGCACCTTGCTCACAGGCCCTTTGATCTGCCACCCTCAGTGGATGCAGGAGTGTTGTCCTCTCTTCCTGGGGACTCCTGGTCAGGGAGAGCCTGACAGTGTCCTCAGAGTCAACTTGTTCCTCTGAGGTCTTCTTCCTAGGCCTCTCGGTCCTTGGTGTTGATGAACAGAGAATGGGTGACATGCAGATCTTTCTGTTACTCCAATTGCCTTTCAGGATGGCTCTTTTGGCCTTGAAGACCTTGGCTCTGGTTTGGTTTGGGGAAGGCAAGACCTCCCACTTTTGCTTTTCCTTATCGTGTCCCTGAAAAGGGTTCCACAGTGGATTGTGTACTTTTCCTGCCCAGTCCATGCTGCCAGCTTGCACCACAGCGTACAGGCCACTTGCAGAGCTGGTATAGGCACCCCTCTTTCTACCAGATGTTGTGGGCCCAGGGAGAGTGGAAACACGGCCCAGGAGATGGGCCGAGGCATCACTGTCCCAGCTACCTCCAGAGCCCCTTTATTCTCTAGGGCCAGTTTCCCCAGCGGCAGAGTGAGTGGTGTGGACTCGAGTGTCTCAGAGGACCCTTCCAAGTCTAGTGTTTGTTTTCTGTAGTTCTTACTAAGCCAGCACTTACTAACAAAGCCTCTTTGATGGCCAGCTGTTTGAAGGAAGGCTGGCCATTGGGAAGAATAGATGAAAACTGTCCCAGGTAGCAGGGAGCTGGCAGGAGTATGGAAAAGACCCAGGGCTTCTGGGGTGCCCTAAGCGCCCCAGAAGCCCTGGGCAGGCCCCAGCTGTACACAGATGGAAGAGCCCAGTCCAGCTGGTCCTGTTTCTCAGACAGTGGGATCAGCACTGACAGACAACTGATAATTCACGGGAGAGAGGCAAAGACAAGTGCCACCACCCATTTAGAGGCAGAGAGCTCAGACCAGAAGCAGATAAGAAATGGCCATTCCCCTTATCAAAGCAGCGTTCTGGTTTGAGATGTCAGGGGGCAGGTATCTGGGGTGTCCTTACTGCTCATGCTCCACGGAATTGCCACGTCCTTCTCTTCCACATACCCCTCTCAGCCACCCCGTTTCAACTGTCTCATCCAGACCCTCCCCTCCTAGTCATGGCCAGCTTTGAAGGGTCACTGGAACAACTTGGGAAGGGATGATGATAGGCTGTTCCAGGCTTTCCATCACAAAGGGTAATTTTATTAAAAATATAAGAGAAACATCCCTCGGAGAGGGTTACTGCCCTTCAAAATTTATTTTCAACATTCACAAGGTGGCCTTGGAAAACTTTCCCAGTGTGGTTTGGAAAGCTTAGTACTTGCTGAGCAGGTAAGGTGCGGTGCATTTTTCCTGCACTTTGGAAATCATTTGCATATTTATAAATTTAAGTATTTATTTTCATATTAAAATTAAAGCTCTATTGTCTTGCAACTAACCTGCCTTGTTCTGCCACTCCAAAACAAAACCTTCTCTGGTGTGATAACCTTTATTTATAGATGGCAATAAGCATATTTAGCAATATTATTATTCATGACCCTTGCACTAAATATCATAATCAGAATACAGATGTGCAGGGTAATTTCCATGCACAAGTCACTATGCATCAAATTCTTGCAAAGCAAAAATAGCATCCATTTTAGGATAAATTTACCATTGGTGTTGCATCAAGGTGTCAAGGGGGGACAAAAGATTTCAAGGAGTAGAACTTGGAGAGACTAGTTAAGCCAAGGGGTGCCCAACACCTGGGGAATGCAGTGGGACTTTCCCATCCCCGCTCTGGTAACTTGTTTAATTACCTCCTTTTCTTGGGCCCATTTTCAGGATGTGGAATAAAAGAGAGTCAGGCAAACAGGTGTCTGGATACAAAGTGTGTGGCTGAATCAAGGCCTCCCTCGACCCATTCCCCATCTCTTGGAATATCTTCTTTACTTTTGTCAGACTAAAGATGCAGATTATCGGATAAGCAGCACACTCAGGCTCAGCTCACTAATTGACTGAACAAGACGCGGTCACACTTTACACACCATTCCATAATGGATTTTCATGTTTGTGAATCCTAACTGGCTGTGGAAATGAAAAGCAAATGTCTCATAATCACAAATATCTTTTTTTTTTCTAAACCCAAAGATTAAATCAACTTTACCCCTCATTGCCAGCAAGTTCATGGTTATAGAAGGATGATAAATGATTGGGTGATGGACACATCCGTTGTACTACTGTTTAGCAAATTCTTATAACTGATTGCTAGATATAACACATTTCTCAGTTAGGTGTTACATGAATAATTGGTATATTAAAGAAAGTGTGAAATAAACAGGTATAAAGCTTGAAATGCGCTTATTATTTGCTGAGGTTTTTCACATTCATACCACTTAGAAGCCATCGTCAGGTTCAGCGTCTTCTCCCATATATCTGGAGCAGAACCCTTCATTAAACCTGTTGTAAAAAGATCCTTTCGTGCAAACATTATCAGGTATTTATAACTACAGCCTGGTGGACCAGAGAGAAGAGGCTGTGTGAAAACCACGTGGCATAAAACCACTGAGAATACCTGCATCTGTCAGTGTGAGGGTGGGAACAAGCGGTGGGTTGTCCAAACGGATCAGCAGGGCCTCCCAGCTCCGTTCCCCTTTCTCAGTGCCTGCTGGGCTTCTGTTTCTTGGTGTCAGTCTGGTTCCAGGTCAATCCCAGCTTTACTGGGCTCTCCCTTGGAGTAGATGCCCCTTCCTGGAAAACTCCAGGGTGGCTGCTGGTCCATGAACAGCCAGGAAGAATGGTCGTGAGAACAACACCTGTGAGCCATGATGAAAGGGCCATCTGCTACCCTGTAGCTTAGTCACCCAATATTCCACATGGGGGGACCCAGGACAGGTTCCCCAAACTTCTCTATGGACGGCCCCATGAGCTCTTGTCTCTGCAGCTGCAGACAGCCCAGCCCTGGCCAGCATCCCAAAGGTAGCATCTCTCACAAACGATTTCCACTTTCTGAAATGGAGCATTTCCTAAAGAGGTAGGCATGCGGAGCAAACATGGGTGAGTCTCTGCCACCCATGTTCACCACTCTCTGGCAGAGCGAAACCCTTCTAGTTTTGGTGAGGCCAGCCTTGGCTCTGACCCCAGCTGGCAGGCTTGGAAGCAATGGAGTTTTACTGTCCTTTGTCTTTCCCACTGCTCTTCCACCCTCACTTGAAACTCCAAGATTCTGAGAAGGGAGATTAGCTGTCAGTCAAGGGTTAGTCATTTACCCACCTTGCAGTGACCTCCCAGAGAGCCTTGAGCCTGAGATCTGGGTCTGCTGGCCTGGCAAGTCTTCAGAGCACTTGGAGGGCATGAGATAGCTGGATAGAACGAGCCTTTCAAAGTAGGGCCCTTGAGATTCTGAGAAGATGAAGAAGAGAGAAAACTCTAGACTTAAAGATATCAACTGCCCCACGGCCTCATTTCTCAGCCTCATCCTCTCAGTCTTACAAGCTGTGTCTGTGTCAAATACAGCATCTCCCACAGGGCTACCGTGCCCTATAATTGTCCAACACCAAAGCACAATCGGTGATCCACAGCCCTTTCTCTCCGTTTCTCCAGACCGGCAAAGAATACAGAGGACTCCATATGGAGGCAAGCTCAGAGGACTGTTTGCCCCGATCTCATCTCTCCTCACAGCTGTGAGTGCCCAGCACACAAAGAGTCCCTTTGAGCCACTCTCCCAGAATCTGTTTACACATTTCTGGCAGTCATGTTCTTAATGCACCTATGGGTACCCCATGGAGGCATCTGCAGAAAGGCAGGTGTCAGGCCCCAGGGCCCATCCCAGCCTGGTCTCCAAGGTTGCCTTCTGGGCCATGACCTGGGCAGACATCTGTGAGCCAAGCTGAGGGGGCTGCCCCTTCCTTATCTTCTCAGTGTTGGCCTGGCTCTCAGGGTGAACACTGTGGCCTGCCCATTGCCTTCCTCCTCAGCTCCTTCCCTCACTGGCTGCTGCCACTTCTGCATCAGTTCAGTTCAGTTCAGTTGCTCAGTTGTGTCCGACTCTTTGCGACCCCATGAACTGCAGCACTCCAGGCTTCCTTGCCCATCACCAACTCCCGGAGTCCACCCAAACCCATGTCCATTGAGTCGGTGATGCCATCCAACCATCTCATCCTCTGTCGTCCCCTTCTCCTCCTGCCCTCAATCTTTCTCAGCATCAGGGTCTTTTCCAATGAGTCAGCTCTTCACATCAAGTGGCCAAAGTATTGGAGTTTGCATAACTGGTAACAAATTGCTTGACTCACTGAGTGACACTGACTATGCAGATTCAACAGCCCCCTGGACCGCATCCCCAGATGTCCAGTGAGGCCTTCTGGAGGGATGCTCAGGTGGTCCCTGGTTGAACCCCAGCTCCCTTCCCTGTGGCAGCAAGGGACTTGCCTGCTTCCTCCCCTCCCTATTTCTTCTTCCTCTTCTGTCTCTCTCTTCTCTCAAGAGAAATTTGCATTTGATCTAGTGAAAACTAAAGCCAATACCTCAGTCAGCCTGGCCCAGAAGAGCCGTCTAGATGGATCTGGGTGTGAATTTGAGGGGTGGGATTTGAAACACCCCTGGACCACCTCCAGCTTTCCCCTGGAAACCTCTCTCCCCTGGCACCCACACCAAGGAGCCTCATTGTGTGTGCTCAGAATTGCCCGTGGCAGGCAGGTTCCTCTAGGGTTGCGTCTCTGTGTCACATGCTTCCAGCTTGGGTCCTGGGCACAGGTGGTACAGTGGACACAGCAGAGAAACAGTTCCCCAAGTGGTGCCAGGGAAGCACAGAGCCAAGTTGTGGTTCAGCCAGCCTGGTCTGAGGAGTTGGGCTTAGTCTGAATTGCAGGCATGACCTCCACTTCCTGACTGCGATCTGACTGCTGGCTTTCCCCACACACAGAAGAGGAACTGGGCACGGCCTCGTAGCGGGCCATCCCTCGGGACCTGGTGATGGTGGCAGGAACTCCGTTTTTGATGGACTGTTTTTGTTCATCCCTCCAACTGCCTTCTCCAAGGCAGTTTTTGTGGATGAAATCTCTCTCAGTTCAGTTCAGTCCCTCAGTCGTGTCCAACTCTTTGCAACCCCATGGACTGCAGCACGCCAGGGTTCCCTGTTCATCACCAATTCCTGAAGCTTACTCAAACTCATGTCCATCAAGTCGGTGATGCCATCCAACCATCTCATCCTCTGTTGTCCCCTTCTCCTTCCTTCAATCTTTCCCAGGATCAGGGTCTTTTCCAGTGAGTCAGTTCATCGCATCAGGTGGCCAAAGTATTGGAGTTTCAGCTTCAGCATCAGTCCTTCCAATGAATATTCAGGACTGATTTCCTCTAGGATGGACCAATTGGATCTCCTTGCAGTCCAAGGGACTCTCAAGAGTCTTCTCCAACACTACAGTTCAAAAGTATCAATTCTTCAGCGTTCAGCTTTCTTTATAGTCTAACTCTCACATTGATACACGCCTACTGAACAAAGCCATAACTTTGACTAGATGGACCTTTGTTGGTAAAGTAACGTCTCTGCTTTTTAATATGCTGTCTAGGTTGGTCATAGCTTTTCTTCCAAGGAGCAAGCGTCTATTGATTTCATGGCTTCAGTCATCATCTGTAGTAATTTTGGAGCCCCCCAAAATAAAGTCTGTCACCATTTCCACTGTTTCCCCATCTATTTGCCATGAAGTGATGGGACCAAATGCTCTGGCTCTTTCAAAAGCCAACTCTGCAGGGTGGCCTTGACTTCTGCGGTTGTGCTGGGAGTGTGGGGGGCTTTCCCCAACTAGCTGCTGTCCTTTCCTGGCCGCATCTCATGTTACTGGGCAAGAGGAGACCTGCATTCTTTGGGGTTCAATGTTTTTTGGGACAAATATTGAGTGGGAAGGAGGAGGGAGAGAGCACAAAGGAAGCACAGGGCCCAGGGGGTGATGAGAGAGGACCCCTGAGAAGACGGGGGTTTTTGAGGGTCACACTTTCAAGGAAGGCCCAGCAACCCCTCACTTTCAGGGTGCAGAGCCTCGGGGAAGGTTCGTTCTTTACCATGGGCTAATTCCCACCAGGACTGGAGCAAAGACCATCTATGGGACAAACTATTCTTTCTTCTTACAGTCCTAATGTGGCTGAGCTATTTTGGGCAACCATTTAAATAAAAGCCAATTTGACTAAAGAGCAAAATATATTCCACCGAATGACGGCAAAAGGGCAGAGCTTGGAAAGGGAAAGGGAAAAAAAAAAAATAACAGAAGAGAGGGAGAGGGGGGGAAAAAAGAAAATGCAAGGCATTCATTTTTCCTTTGTACTTTTTAATAAAAGAAATTCTCTGGCTGCTTAAAGTGACACATTAAAAGATGTATGTATCGTGGCTTTTAAAAACACAATTAGATAACACCTTGTCAAAGACTTACATTCTTTGTTGACAGCCTTGAGCACAGGCACAATCTCAGCACAGCCATTGGGGCAGGTGTCTCCCCTGACACGCTGGCAGCCGAGTCAGCCATTTTACAGAAATGTTACTGTTTACCACTTTAATCATCAATCCACATCTAGTCACAACAATAAGTCAGAAGGAGCAGTAAATTATACTTGTTCAGCCCTGATGAGTTTGAACTGTTTTGCTGAAATTAACTGAAGTAATTATCTATTTTTCTAAAGCTGCAAAAAGGAAAAAAAAAAAAAAAAACAGAGTAATGTTCCATGGGGGAAAGAGGCTCTTCAAGTCGTCGGTCTTGCAATATTTAAGGAAACTATTTTTTTTTTTGGTCTGATGACCACATAGGTTTGATGAGGCTGTGAGATGAGGCAGATTTCATGTGCTATATTCTCTCTCTCTTTTTTAAGCTTAAAAATAAATCTCCCTCAAAAGAAGACTCTCCCTTCCTGAACTGGTTTCTCCATCCACCTGATTTGGCCTTTTTGATGAGCTCATTACATTTTGGAGCTGTTTCCTCTTGTGATGCAAATCCTCAAGAGCAGAAGATTTCTGCCTTTCTGTGATCTTACGTAAAAGGGGCGGGGACGTTTGCATGGTGACTGGATCCCCTAAGTTTCCTCGGCCAGACAGTCTGGGCATTTATTCTTGGGAGACCTCTGTCCCTGGACCAGTCCCGTGGGTGATGGAGCCCACCAGGGCGAGAGGGCAAACCCCACATCCCCCAGCCCAAGGCATGGCTGTCACGTCTGGCTGACCTGTGGTGTGGTCTGCCTCGGTCCTGAGCTGCTGCTCCTTCTGGGGTCTCTTCTCCCTGAGTCCACCACCATGGGACGTGCAGCGCTTTTGTGCACTCCTGTGGTGGGAACAGCACACGCTTTGGAAACAGACAGAGGGCATCAGCTTGACGAGCTTCGGTTTCTCCTTCTGGAAAACAGAGCCAATAGCACCAACTTGGCAGGTTTACTTCAAGAGGCACATGGATTTCTGTGAGATGATATGAGTGAAGGCGACAGTACAAGGCTTGGCCCCTGGGTGTTGCTCAGTAACTCTGAATTCGCTTTGTCTTTGGTTATGTGTGGGAAAGAAGCGTGGGGCAATGGTTAAGGGCACAGCTGCTGGGGTCAGATGCCCACACCTGACACCCGGCTCCTCTGTGACATTGAGTGAAGTCTGCTTGATGCGGCCTTGGTTTCTAAATCAGGGATAATAGTTACCCTTGTGAGTTGACTAAAAACCTCATATGTAAAATACACAGTAATGCTCAATAATTAACTATTGCAATTAAAATCATAATTTACTTGTGCATGTAATGTGCAGAACAGGTACAGATACATAGTAGGCAGACACCATTGATTGAGCTGGTGAAATTCCCACTAGTTTTCTGCAGTTCAGCTGTAAGATGACTCACCCTTAACAAGGAAGGTGTGGGTACACAAGTATCCATCCTGGGAGAATCACTACAGAGACCCCTGGGCCTATGCAAACTCCTTCATCCAGAGCCCCTTAAAGACTTTGAAAAAACTCCTGTTAAATCTACACCAAATATATATCCTTGTCTAGATTATTCCAAAACCTAAGGACTCCACTTTCTTCTTAATTTTCTGGGTAATTAAGGCAAAATTAAAGCAAAGCAAATGGTTAGGTGTGGGGGAGGGAGAATGAAACATAATTATCCATTCTGCCCAGCCAGACAACTCCCAGCCACAGAAAGACTGTTCATTCTACCATGTTCTGATCTGGGTAAACATGATGATTACCCAGGGGAACATTATTTTCTTTGATTCATTGTGATAAACCAGCAAAATTAGAATCTGAAATTCTAATTTAAAAATACTATATTTTCATATGTATACCTATGGCTGATTCGCTTTGCTTATATGACAGAAACCAACACGATATTATAAAGCAATTATCTTTCAATTAAAAATAAATAAATTTTAAAAAATAAAAATACTATATTTTCTATTTAAACTTAGGGATGGCAGTGGTTTGTCTTCTTCTTCTTAGTTTACTAGTCAGTTTTCTTGCAAAGAATTTCTTCTGTTCCTTCTTTCTTTCCTTCCAACATTGCTCATTCATTCTTTTATCTACTCAGTAAACTTTTGCTGATTTACCCTGGCCTGCAGACTATAGCTTAGAAAATGGACCAATCCAACTCTTCACACTTGGGCTATTCGCAGGCCTTCACAGGACAAGTCAGAAACTGTAGATTCTTTGCTAATCGTATGAAAAATGAGAGCTACAAGTAAGGCATTGAGTTTGGACAACAATGGCAAGACAGACGAGGACCTGATGAGGTTCTGTAAGTTTCACAAAGCCTGTTTGTCTTCCTTTTCCCTGGCAACCTTGAGGCATTTTGCCCTATTCACGGGCTGTTTTGTGGACTAATGGGATTTTCATCTTTCAGTTTCCCTAAAAGCTGTTGGGTTCCCTCAGAAATTGAGTGACAAATCCCCACTATAGGTTTGATTCTTGGCCTTGTGCATGTCATGTTTATGATATAACAATTTTCACCAAGCGTCACTGGAGCAAGAGTGACTCTAGAGCTGTATTCTACTCCCAAATGCTCCGAACTCTTTATTGATCTTAATTTCCACACACTGCAAACCCAAACCTGTGTGATCTGAGGCAGTGTCTGAGGCCAGAGCTGAGGGAAAAAGATCAGTGTCCCGTCATTCCTTGAATGCATCTAGGATGGCTTTTGGGGGTTCGGGCGTTCCTTATCCAGCCCCTATTTGTCCTACCCACATACTGAACACACACAGGTGAAACACACTGGAGGGAGTTAGAGGGGCCAGCATGTTGCAGGTCAGCAAGTGGAGCCCCCAGTGAGGACACAGCCTGACTGGCAGTCCCAGCAGCTGAGATGCTGTGTGCCCTGAGTGCTGGAACCTTCTGCTCTGCGCTCCGTTCCAAGGCCCCATTACTTCTCCACAGCTGTAACAGACTCAGAACTCACTGACTTCTCTGAAAAGGCAGGCACCAGACACGTTGGCTTGAAGTTTTCCTGCCATGATGAATGTGGACCTATGAAGAAGAGCTCTTTCATAAAGTGAAATGTTGCTTTATTTGTTGTTTTTGTTGTTGATTGAGTAACCGCTTTCTAATTTTTTATTTAAGGCATTTTCTTGTAGTTGGGTGCAGCTGGTATTTAGACCCTGTTTTCTGGGGAAAGTCTTCGGCTAAAGCCTGAGGGAACAGTTGAGCCAGGAGAGGGGTCATCCCCAGATTTTCCATGTACTTTGGGTGCGGACACTGGCACTCAAAATATAAACTTTGGGGGCTGGAAGATACCAGAGAGTTCATTTAGCATTTGACATAGAGGAAAACTGAGGCCTGGGGAGACAAGGTGATCTACCTCTGTTGGGTACCAGGCATCATTCTAGTTGCTGGGAATCAGGCAGTGAACACACAAATCCATGGAGATTGCACTGGAGTTGCATTCTGGGAAGTCACATGCCCGGGGTGTGGATAGTAATACAACAGAAGCTTCTTCCTCAGACTGTGGGACACAACTCCTGAGTAAAGGACCAGGTCAAGATAGTGGAACCACCCAAGCAAGACTCAAGCCCAGGTTCGGGAACTGAAGGACCCCCCCCCCCCACCCCTACACTTGAATCCATATTGGAATATGGGCATCACTGTAATGAGAAATAAACCACACATGCCATCAGGCCCTCTGTTGGACCCATGGCTCTTGAAAGGAGTTCAGAAAACTTCTTGGCATCCATCACTGAGAAACAGAGAGTAAGGTGGCATGCTGTTGTCTGAGTGAGAGTGGGCAGCCATGGATGTCAGTACCGGGGACCCAGGAGGCTGTGATCAAGCTGCGTTGGTGGGAAAGGGTCTGGGGCAGGGGGTTTCTGCTGAAGGAACTTGTTCTCCAAGTTCTGCAATTTGGCTGTGGGATGCTGAGAGGAGGTGGTGATGCAATAGAGTGGAGAGAGGACGGTAAGAAATTCCACTCTGGAGAGAGGACAGTAAGAAATTCCATTCTAAAACTTGCTAGCCAGGGATGAGAATTTCATTGGTCCAAAGAAGGAAAATGGAGGGTGTTGAAATAGCATGTCTCTTTGGTCATTGGGAAGTGAAATCCATTCATCCTCAACTCACTTTGGAGCAGTTGATTAAAGCTTCATGAATGCAAAGTGCTTGGAAAACTTCAGTCCACCCACACTTTTATCTGCAGTAGTTATAGGATTGCTGGAGGGTGAGGCCTGCGTGCTCACTTCTGTGATGAGGAGGGGCAAGAAGACCAGTGGATATTACTAACATATGTTCAGGGGCTAAGTGTTTATATTCATTCTCTCTTTCCTTCAAAGATACTGAGCATCTGCTCTATGCCAGCCCCCTGTTGAAGTCAATGGAGAGAAAATGGGGAGCAAGCAGATGTCCCTACACTCAAGCAGCCCCATTCTTGGGAGCTATGTGGCATGCTGTTACAGAACAAATATACATCTTCAAACTTAGAGCTACAGTTAGAGCCCTTGGCAACCAAATTCCCGTAGATGCCAAAAAGTCGTGACTGGGTGGATGTTAACTGTTCTCCCCATGAAAATTAGCTTGTGCAAAGAGGTTCAGTCATTGATGGTGAAATCCTGGGATCCCATGGTGCCGCCAGGCCTGTGTACATACCTTCATCTTGCTTGAATTCGGGGACTCGGTCCACAGGAGCCAGACTGCTGACTCTGAGCAGTTCCAGGGCTCCAGGAGCAGGTTGGTGGAGGAGCCCAGGTAGGAATGCCCTGGTCAGCATACAGTTCTGAGCAACATGCGGAGGTGTTCTCTGTGCAGAGCATGGCTGCCGTGACCCGAGTCTGAGGAGTAAGCTGCTGCCTGGATGCTCTTGCGAGATTTTAATCCTGCCTTTGAAAAGCTGCTTAGAAATAATACTGCTCAATAAATCTTCACAGTGGATGGGACAAGCCAAGCATCCATCTCCTGCCCCGGACAAGCAAAGAGCGGATGGGAGCAGCAGCAGTCAGATGTAGTATTAGGTGGCATCGGCGGGGTGGCCTGCCAACTGTGCCAAGGCTGGTCCTCTTGCTCTCCACTCTCCCAACATCCCAGCACTGTGCTCTCACACACTCAGGCATCATCGTGATCACACAGGTGTTTGGGGTGTGGACACGTTTGATGTCTGCCAAGTGCTCTAGCCTAGCAGATACAGGAGGACACGCCTGTGCCCCTTTTGTCATCTCTGAACCCACAGGGCCCGACGCAGTGCCTGAGACACAGGAGAGGCACTCAACAGACATGTGCTGAGAGCAATGGGTGGATGGATGGATGCATGGATGGACAAACAGCAGAATTTTGTGACTACAGGAATTGTCAGACCTTCTGGTGCTCAACCTGTCTCCTTCAACTCCACAGGCTCTGTAGAGGTAGCACAGATGGCCTACACTTATCAAGTCATTTTAAATGGATAAATAAAAGCCATGTGCTTACCTATAAAAATACTGTGGATCTTGTTTCTTGAGCAGGTAAAGAGTATCTAGATATTCATTTTATTGCTATCATAATCTTTGATCACTTTGGATATTATTTTGTACACGTTAAATATATAATTTAAAAATTAATTGGAAAAAAAAAGAGATGTCACTAGTCTTGTACCCTGGCAACAGGAGTAGAGTTTGGTGTATTATTTGGAGAGAGTGATTTCATAAGACAGAATTATACATGGTAAAATCTTTCTTAAAAAAGGTACATGGGATTAGAAGCATCAATTTCACTTCTAGAACTGAAAACGAAATAATTAAATATGTGCCCAGACTAAGCCACAAGGATGCTCAACACACTGCTGGATAAAAAAGAGAAGAATGGAAACAGCCCAGAAGTCCAGGGATAGGGGTGTCTTGAATAATTTGTAAAGCACTAAAATGATAAAATACATTTCTGTGGATAAATAAGAAAGGCAGTCAATAATACATTATTAAGTCTCTTAAAAAGTTACAGAAAATATACATAATAAAGTTCACTTTTATAAAGATATGTACATTTATATATGCATGGGAACATTCTGAAGTGAGTATTCCAAGTCTACCTTGTATACTTGAGTATTATTTTATATTTTTATGATCCATATATATTAAATTTATAAGAAGTGAAAGTTGCTCAGTCGTGTCCGACTCTTTGTGACCCCATGGATAGTCCATGGAATTCTCCAGGCCAGAATACTGGAGTGGGTAGCCTTTCCCTTCTCCAGGGGATCTTCCCAACCCAGGGATCAAACCCAGGTCTCCTGCACTGAAGAATATTTCTTAATTTGGAAAATATAAAATAAGCTAACTGTAGCTTTAAAAAGAAAGTTGTTGAACTTGACCAAAATGTTTTTGGTAAGAATTCTATCTGTTCCACTGGTTTCTTCTTCCTTATCACAGGCACCCATGGGTCTCACAATTGCCTTTGATGAGTTAGCATGGGAAAACGAACTAGCTATTATGTGATAGGTTAACTTTTTCTTGGTAGATAAAATCTGTCAACAAATTGAGTTTGTGGGGCTTCAGGAATGAATCAAAGGCAATTTTGTTGATTTAAAAGTAGCAAACTGCTAAGGTGATTAAATCAACGCTCAATTTTCATATGAAGAAACTGAGGTTCAGAGAGGATGAGTGGCCTAAGGTTGCTCAGCAAACCTCAAAAAGCCACAGAAGCTCTGGGGGCAGAGCTAGGAACCCTGGCCACCAGCCCTCCATGCGAGAATGGCTTTGCCCAGCAGGGTTTCTCGACAATGGATACCAGCAAGGCATGTGATGTCCCTGCAGAGACAGCAGGCTCCCAAGGCAGGAGTCCGGCATTCAGAGCAGCTCACTCTTCTGGAGCACTTTATACTCATCATCTTGTTTAGTCTTCACCATTGCACTGCTGGCTAAAGACTCTGATGATCCCCATTTTACAGATGAGGAAAAGTCATTCTCCACCAGGTGGCAGTTACACGCCCCAGCTGCTGATGCTGCAGGGAGCGGGTAACAAATGACCAGAGGATGCTTTTGGACATCAGAGTACGATGGGTGGGACGAACTGCTTCCATCACCAACAAGATTCCTCTCCTCAACCCACCCACTCCATTCTTTTTTTTTTTTTTCCTCCCCGTACGAGGACCAAAATAAAATGATTTCATATAGACCCTGGTTGCTTCAAGTTTCAGTGGAGTCAAATTGATACCCAGCAGGGAAAAGAGGTGGGCTGTTTGAAAAGACATAAGTTGGGGAAGAGGAATCAAGTCTCCAAGTAGCAAGGCTTCTTTGGGATCCTGAGCTGAGATAATGTATAAGTTGCCAGCAACCTGAAAGTGTGTACATCACTAAGAAAATGTGCCTACAAGGATGCACACATCTCTCAGGGCTTTTGGAAGGCACACTCTTCTTTTGAAACACCAAATGCCTTCTGCTGTGGCCCCTGGCCTTCGTGGCTGCATGATGTGGGTCCTTGGCTGCCGGGGGCTGCCTGGCTGGAGCAGAGGGTTTGCCCTGAAGGCACGGGTGGCACTGAGTTCCACTGTCAAGAGGCCACATCTTCCTGCCTCTCCCCATGCCTAGGCTGGGGTGGAGGACAATTTACCTGGAAGAATTTTGGTCAAGACTATCAAGGCAGGTCCTTGATGGAATGAAGACACCATGAGGACACAGGGAGGACTGGACCTGAGTGTGAATGGAATTGAAACCCGCACACAATGGCGGGGGGGGCGGGGGTGGAAGCAGCTTGGGCTCTGTAGGCCAACAGTGGGGACTCCTGTTCAGATGGATCCCTCTCCAGTCTGTGATCCTGAGAAAATCAGCCTCTCCATGCCTCATTTTCCTCTGCTATAAAAAGAGGGTTGCGTGATGACCTCATGGAAGAAGTGGCGGGGTAGCAGGAGGGTCCCCGTAAAGGGCTGGCTGTGTGCCAGTTAAGTCAGTGTGCATCACACACTGGGGGCGACTGTCAGTGAAGGGTCCACAAACAGGTGAGGGGGCATGCTAGAAAGGGCCACTGGCCGGAACAGGAAAGGGAAAGGAAGATGAATGTCGGAGTGGGTGCCTAGGCTGGCTCAGAGGTTCCCCAGGGCGAGGCGGGCACACCAGCCCCAGGCCAAGTCATCACCCCACTGTCTGCATAATGCTTAACCTCCTCACCAGATTTCTCCTTCAGTTGCAAACTAACTTACATCAAATGATCTTTTCGCTTCCTCGAAGCGCCATGATGGATGGAATGATTTTTTCAAATTTATTTACTGAAGATTCCTGAATTGCAAACACTGCAAAATGCCATTAGATATTTTTCCATACTTTTTTTTTGTGACTGGGTAACCTGCTCTCAAACAATTTTTAATATGTATGTGTAATTTGCTTTCTTTTGGAAAGTGTAAAATGAAGATTTTTAATTGATATTTTGTGATGAAGATATTTTTATGATTATTTTTATTCTGAATTTTAATTAAGCTCTCCTTTGTTCATCAAATTTTTCTTTCACATCCCCTCTCTACTTAAATAATTACATTTACAAGTGAAAGTAGCATATGCTATCATAAAAAATTTTCCTAAGCATATGTATATAATATGGTAGATATACATATGTTTTATATTACTGTATTACTGTATCCTTTTACTCTTGTTTATAACTATGATGATACAATAACCATAAAATGGATATTTTCTACAATTTGCTTTTTTTTCACTTAAAAAGAATAAGGTAGATGTAGAAGTACTGACTTTAGTCTCAATTTTTATTGTCACCACTTGCATAGTATTCTATTATATTATTGCAATAATTTATGTAACCGGTCCTTTGCTGATGCCCATTCATACAGGATATTAGGTTGTTGTGTGTATCTGTTATTTCAAACAATATCACCCCAAGTATCTTTTGTGTACTTGCACAATTGTACTCACACAGTAAGTTCATAAAAGAGAAATTAAATTGATTCTTAAGTGGATTTGTTAGGAATAATATTTACAAAATCTTACATGGCATGACTCATATGAAAATGCACTTTTTCATCGGGTGCTAGACCAGAAGAACCTTGAAATCTGACAAAGGTAATTATGGGCTGACAAAATGGATTTCTAGGAAGTGGTTACCTGGACCACATTTTGCAGGTAAACATTTCCTGGGGGAAGGAGAAGGTGAATGCTTGGCTTGGGCATCTGTAGGTGGCAGAGACCCAGGAGGGTTGCATGGGCTGATCTGACGTGTATGAGAATGAGAGTTTTCTGGAGAGAAACCAATTCTGGACCAAAAGAGTCAGTCAGGGCTGGTCCTGCTGGAACATTTACAAGACATCAACTGTCTGCCCAGCTGTAGGCTGCTGCTGCTGCTAAGTCACTTCAGTCGTGTCTGACTCTATGCGACCCCATAGACAGCAGCCCAGCAGGCTCCCGTCCCTGGGATTCTCCAGGCAAGAACACTGGGGTGGGCTGCCATTTCCTTCTCCAATGCATGAAAGTGAAAAGTGAAAGTGAAGTCGCTCAGTCGTGTCCTACTCTTCGCGACCCCATGGACTGTAACCTACCAGGCTCCTCCGTCCATGGGATTTTCCAGGAAAGAGTACTGGAGTGGGGCAGCTGTAGGCTAAGTGGCTACAGCTTGGAGTAAGTCATGCTGAGTAGTGGTCCAGCATGCAGTACATAGTCAAGCCAGGTGTGGTCCTAGCAGCTTGGGAACCTGGAAACTGGATCACCATAGTTCTCTCTGTGGCTTTTTAAGGGGCTTAAACTAGTGGTCTGGCTGAGCTTCTGTTGTAGAAAGGCTCCTGTGATGCTCTCTAAAGAAGATGCAGGTCCTTCACTCCCCTGACATCATGGCCAGTTTCCTTGATGCCTAAGTGATACTGACCAGGATTCTTGGCCTTCCCTAATCAACAGAAATTGATAACAGGCCAGACAAAAATTCAGGTAAGGCTTTACTGGGGCCCCTGCTGCACAGGAGAAAGCAAAAACTACTAACAGGGTCCCTTGCTCACTCCTCCTGTTTGAAATAACAGGGTGGGTGGGGTATGAACTTGTTTTATACGGGGTGAAGGTAAGAATGCGTCCAGAGGTTGGGCCAAAGGGGTGGTTTAGGTGTTTGCCTACCCTTTTGGGGGTGTTGAGTGTAGGAGGCATGCTTAGTACCCTGTTTTTGCTCCCCGCTATTCAAAAGTGGCAGCTGAGCTTCTGGTCTTTTTGTATCTGATTGACCATAATTTGCTCCAACTGCACATGCACTCAGTTATTTTTAGTCCCTTATGGTTTATTTGTATTTTGTTGCTCCAGGAGACATTCATCCAGGTACAAGCACTGCAGCAAAGGGTCCCAGGTCCCAGTCCCAGTCTGTCTCATAAGGAATGTGCATCTCAGTTAGAATGCGTCCTTGGAGCTGTGAATAGAGACTAACACTGTCATGTGGCCACTGGGAGATGTGTTGGCTCTCATCTCAAAGCCAGGAGGCAGCCCTAGAAGTGGAGAGGGCCAGGTGATAAAAATGCTCTGTCCATTTTTATCTGGCTTCCTCTGTTTTTGCTCACTGCATCTGGGTGGCTGCTTGCTGGGTTTGGTGGACATGGCAACCAAGAAAGTGCTGACTTCTGGACCATAAGAGTATAATTGCATTTTTTACTTTTATCTTCCATTGGTCCCCTCCTCATACACTGTAAACCTCTGCTCCATCCTGGCTCTAAGAAAAGAACTAAGGCAACTTAAAAAATTAAAACAAAATCTTTGCCCTCCAAGAGATGGGCTACCAATAAGGAACTGAGACTTCTAGCAGTCACTGTAAAAATGGAAATTTGATGAAATAGATGAGTCACCAAGACCCAATAAAATTTATCTTGTCTTCTTCCTATATGATTTCTAATTACTTCTTATGAGCTGGTATATGAGGAGCTTCAAATGTATTTTTGCTTCTAAGTTCTACTCTTTACTATTTCTTACGAACTATGTGACTAGGTCTTAACATTTTTGAATCTCAGTTTTCACAGCTGTCAAAGAGCGTGACAATTCCTGCCAAACCTCTCTGACAGAGTTATTGTGAGCACACATTGAAAGACAGTCAAAGAAAGTATTTTCTTAATTATAAAACTTTTGAAAATGATTGACAGGTTCATGGTCATGGCCCGAGATGAGGCTTGTATATTCAGGTTGGCCAACAGCTATGATAACAGTAGAACTGGTTTTGTTTCATAGCCAAGTGATTCAAGGGCCTCAAGGTGTTCATTGATTGATTGACTGACTCACTCATTCATTCACCCATTCATTCATTCATCCACCTATTCATGCCATAGATATTTATTGAATACCTACTATGGCTAGGCATTGTGGATAGAAAGATGAAAGACAGGGCACACTCCCAGCCTCTCAGAGGCTTCCTTCTCGTGGGAAGACTAACAAATATAGTGGACATGACAACTCATTTTCTCCTTTTTTAACTAAAATGAAAAAATTATAATTGTATTTGCAGAGTGGTGAATGGTAAATAAATGTTTTGAATTCAAAAAAAAAAATTATGTTTCTGATTTATGTAGATCTAAAAAAAAAAGGATCTAAATTATTTTGGGGGACAGGCAACCATATTTATTCCCACCTGGCAGGGCAGTTTCAAAGGCCTGGCAAGATTGGTCCTCCTTCACTCCTGGGGCTGGTCTGGTCCCCTCCCTCAAGGAACCCCCCAGTGGCCTGCGGGACCACCCATCATTGTGCGGCTCTCCCCATCAGGGGCTGGGGAAGCGGAGGGGTCTATACATGACCGCTCAGCCACCATATGCGGTCACCTCTCAGCTGACCTGGAGGATGAAGTATTTCAGTGTAGTTTCTCTCTGAATGGGGAGCAGAGTGGAAGCTTAGTTGTTGAAACAGAAGGGAACAGAGCTTCATGAAACTTTTAAGACAAACTCAGTTTTTGGACCTATATCCCTTAGGACACCTTTTCTCCAGTGGCCACGTGTTTAGTTTGCCTCTTTGAGAGTTGGAGGCTTCTTCGGCAACCAACGGAAGTTCTGTCATTGTTGCAGTGGATGGAGAAGCTAGAGAGGACTCACCTGTGCAAGGCCACACCCAGAGGGAGCTGCCTCCAACTCTGAGAAGGAATAGCAATGCCCGAAATAATGTATTTGAAATTAACTGAAAATTAGGCTCTACCAAATGTAGCATCATTTCTTGACAAGTCCCTCTTATTTATTCTCACTGTATCTGCTAACCCGGAAGACTTGCCAATCATTTATCCATCTACTGTATCTTTATTGGGGGCCTACTGTATGCACTCCATGCTCTGCCTCTCTGCATTTTAAGGCACAGGGCCACTCATGCAAAGTAGATCAGTCATTGCTAGGACAGGGCTAGGTGAGAGGGAGGCCAGGGGACCCCTGGAGTCACTGGGAGCCACTCCAAGCTCTGTTGGGTGGAAAAAGCTACCTGGCCACCTGACATTGCCGGAAATCTGACTTCCAAGGTGATGGGAAGCAGCATTAGCTTCTGGAGGCTCCTCTGTTCCCCCTCCCCTTACACTCATGCCACTGCCTCTAAGGCAGTAGCAACGTACACAACCGCGGCAGAAATCTGAAGTGTGGGGAGCGTGGACTCAGAGGACCTCAAGGCCACTCAGTTTATAAACAGGCATCACAGAGAAGCTGCCCTTGGGCCCCTCTTACCCTTCTTATTATAGTTCATTAGAGCCTCTGCTCTGTTCAGTTGACAAAGACAGATAAAAAGGGTCCATTCTAAAATGCAGTCATATAAACCATACACTTACCACATAATCCTTAATTACTTCCATACTTTTATGTATAAAGAGCTTTGACTGCATTTCTGGATACTTAGTAAACTGAATAAATCAGAGATTATTCCTCTGTCTAAATTTGGACAATCTGTGGGAGAGGGGAGCAGTTAGCATTAAGGTTGGTGACATGGTGCATATTATTTCTGAATAAATTTCCTTGGAGTCATTGATCCACCGAGTGTCAAATAAAATGTGATACCCACAAAATTCATGTATGACCCTGACATTTTTCCAGTACTTAAAGTAATTGCCCTTCTGTTTAATAACAGTGTTTATAAAATTACTTTCTGATTGGCTAGGTCCATGGCACACTCGTGTCAATAATCTGCTGCAAATATATGCCCGTGGCCTTTGGCCTTGGTTTTCAAAATAATTTTCATCTCTTAAGCGTGAACTGGTGGCAGCCCTGGGAGCTAGGAGTCAAGGCTCCAATATACCAACCTTCTTTTGCTCTTTGGTGCAGGGCATTTTGGAATGTTCATTTCAGATTCCTGGCTTTGCACTCTGGATTGAGGATGGGTCTTGTGTTCTTGGCGGTAGCTGTAGCCTCCGAAAGGGATCTGAGATCTTGGAATGAGCCTCTCATCTTAAGGATTCACTGCTTTCAGGAGCATTCCTTTAACCTTGTGCTGGTTTTTATTCCTCGGATTTTACAGCTACAGAAATGGGAAACTGAATAGGTGATTTACTTTCCAAGACCACTCAAGTGGGAAGGAGATGGTTTCAAAATCTGCCTTGTTCTCCAAACCCAACAGGATACTGAGATCCATGGTTATGAGTATTTAGATTTAAGGCTGAAACAGACCCTTGAAGTTACACATCCAACATTTCTATTCTGGAGATTTAGCTGATTTCTGGTCTCTTTGCACCCCCACTGAGATCTCTGAGTATGGCATTCTCATCTGAGGCCCCCAAGGTCTATTGTGATTTCATGACTTGTTGACCTGTCAGCTATCTTGTATCTTTCATTGTTTGTCCCAGTGGGACTTCTAGGAAGAATATTTTTAAATTATTTTAAAATCTTTTTATTTTGAAATAATTTCAGACTTACAAAATTAGTTTTAAAAATGGTACAGGGTTTTCTAAAGGCTAACGTGTTACACTTCCTTAGTTTGATTATCAAAACCAGGAAATTAACCTCCATACAATATTATTAGCTAATCTACAGACCTTATTCAAACCTCCCTGACATCCCACAGATATCCTTTTTCTGGGCCAGCATCCAACCCAGGATCCCACATTGCCTGTAGTTGCCATGTGTCTCCTCCAATCTGGGATAGTTCTTCAGTCATGCTTTATTTTTTGTGACCTGAACGCTTCTGAAGAGTACTGACCAGCTATTTTGTAAAGCATTCCTCAATTTGGGATGGTCTGCTATTTTGTCATTTTAGAGAAGAACGTCAGGGGAGTGATGCTATATGTCATCAGTCCATCAAGGCAGGAGGGCCCCACATATCTGGTGATGTTAACTTCTGATCACAGGGTTAAGATGGTGTCTTCTTAGCTTTGGGTTATTATTTTTTTCCTTTGTAATGTAAAAGCATCTTGTGGGGATCCTTTGAGACAAAGCAAATATCCTTTTTATTCCCATGCTTTTGTCCACTAATTTTTATATGCATTAGTGAATCTTACCTATAATAATTATTGCTATGATGTTGTAATTATGATTTTTTTATTGCTCTCCCTCTCCTACATTTCTTAACTTGGAGTTACTTTATAAGGAAAAGCTGTTCCTTCTCTCCCATTGAATTTCTTTTTGTCATATTACTCAACAATACTTATTTTATTCTGTGTGTTATAAATCCATTAGTATCATTATTTTGTTGTTCAAATTGTCAGAGCTTTGGCCACAGGGAGCACCTTCAAATTGGCTCCTGTGTCCTTTTAATGTGCCTCTATCATTTTATGAGCACTCAAGAAGGGTTTTTTGTTCATTTTAGTACATGCACATAAAACTCAAACTATACAAAAGAGTATACCTGTACAATGAGAAGTGAGTTTTCTTCTTACCCCAAACTCTTAGCACAATCCCATTGATTAACTACCATAAATAACATATATATTTCAACACATTGTCTGCACAAATAAATATGAGTATCTGTACACTAATTTTTAAACACAACTTGAAACATACCTTGCTTTGCTCCTTAATCAATGTAGCATGCATATCTTTCCACATCTCCCATAGTTTTGTTAATGATTTCATAGAGTTCCTATTTCCTTTGTGGATATTCACCATAATTTACATAAACAGCCCCTGCTGATGAATAATTATATACATATATGTGTCTATATATCTAATATCTAATATTGTTGTTGTTTAGTTGCTAAGTCGTGTCCGACTTTTTTCAATGACCTGGGCTGTAGCTCAATAGGCTCCTCTGTCCTTGGGATTCTCCAGGCAAGAATACTGGAATGGGTTGCCATGTCCTTCTCCAGGGGATCTTCTCCTCCCAGGGATTAAACCGAAGTCTTCTGCATTGGAGGCAGATTCTTTACCACTGAGCCACTAAGGAAGCCCAATATCTAATATATATCTACCTAAAATCTCTATCTATCTAAATTTTTGTTTTGTAACTGGTCACCTTAGAAGACAGAAAGAGAAGGAATGAGAGATTCCTTTAAGACAAATTCTAGGAAGCAGAACTGCTCAAGTCAAAGATGGAAGCCTTTGCCCATCTGATAGGTTTCCCATTGTTTTTATTTGCATGTCTTTAATTATGAGTGACATTGAACATCTTTCCATATGTTTATAAGTCATTTATATTTCTTTCTCTGTGAATTGTTTTCTCATATAATTTTCTTATTTTTTTCTATTGAATGATTGATATATTTCTCACTGATTTGCAAGAGCTTATTATATATTAAGGAAATTAGCCCTTTTCTGTCATTTGTGTTATAAATATTTTTCCCAGTTTGTCATATGCTTTTTGATTTTATTTATAATTTTTTTATCTTACTGAGGTAGGGTTTAGATTTTTTTATACTTATATTTAGCTGTCATATTATGGCTTCTGTGACTCACTCCTAGATTTTATATTAATCTCTTATGTTATTTTTTTATGATTATTATTTTTTGCCTTCAGATTTTTAATCATCTTGATTTTATTTTGGTATAGGAAGAGAATTAAGGTTCCACTGTTATTTTTTATCCTACGCCTAACCCAGTGGCTAGCCAGTTAACTAAATAACGTTTATTAAAATAAATCTTTTTTTTCACTGATTAAAAAGGCACCTTTATCATTTACTAAATTCTCAAGTGCATTTACACTCATTTCTGTACACTTTACTCAACTGACCTGCCTGCTATTTCTGCACCTGTTCCAAATTGTATTAACGGCTATATGTATAATTTAATGTAGTATCTGGTAAGTCTTTCTCTCTTTCAGAATTTCAGTACATATTTTCATGTTTGCTTTCTGATTTTTAGTCTTAAAATACTCAGGAGAATATTTTTGGAGGTGGCGGGATGAGGAAATACAATAAGCTTATGAATGTATAAGGAGAATTGCTATTGTTACTGCTTAGCATCTTAAACCCAAGAGCAAACTGGGGCTTTCCATTTGTGTTGCTCAGTCATTGGAAACAATTGTTTGTTTTTATTTATTTGTATAGGCTCTAAAATTTATATTTAGGTTTACTTCTAGGTATTCTCTCTCTCCTCTCACTTCTCTCCTCCCCACATAGCATTGCACTGTAAATCAAACCTTTTCTTCAATTAGGTTTCACTAATTGGTTATTGTTTGGATTAATAGAAAATACTTATTTTTGAATATTTGTTTTACAACCAGCCACACTGCTGAATTGTCCTATTGTTTCTAATATTTTTTAGTAGTTTCTCTTAAGTATTCTTAGTGTAGGAATCATATTACCTACAACTGATAATAATCTTCCCTTTTAAAACAAATTTAGAATCTCATATTTCTTTTTCCTTCTCCACTGCAATGACTAATATGTTTGAGAAAAATGTTCATTAATGATGTGCAGGGGAGAGCCTGTTTGTATTGCAGTGTGCATGATTTGAGCATTCCTGCATTAAGCATCTTGTTATATGTATGTTTCAAAAACACAGATGTATTACTATTTGTTAATTATTTAAGCAGGGATTTTTATTTAAATTTATAAGTGCCTCTTATAGATTTGTGGAGATGATAAAATATTTTTTCTCTCTTTGAAAATTTGTTAACATAGCGTGTCATATTAATTGATTCCCTAATAGTGAAACACCTTTTAGTTTATGGAATCAACCCTATTTGACAGAGGCCTGTTATCCTTTTTAACACACTACTGCAGAAGTCTACTTTTAAAAATATTTAGGATTTGTTGCATTGCTGTTGAAAAGTATGATTGATTTATGCTTTTCTTGCTTTTTATGTCTTTGTCAGGTTTTGATGTCAATGTTATGACACTTCTGGAAAGGAATTAGGAGATTTTCCTTCTCTCTTTAAGCCCTAAAACAGTTAACTAGCATTGATATCATTTTGTTTTTGAGGGCCTGATAGAATTAACCTGTGAGAACATCTGGGCCTTGTGCATTTTTGAGATAGCTCTCTGACAATTCTCTCAGTGTTTTTCCTCATGGTAATTGACCTCTTTCTCTTCTGTTGTTAACTCTGGTAATTTCTACTTTCAAAAAAAAAATATTCATTCTATCTACTTAAAATTATTTGCACAAAATGAAATAATGTATTATTTTCTCTATACTTTAGTATTTCTTTTTTCCTGTGGTTGTATCCATATTGTTATTTCTATTTTTGTGAATCTCTGCTTTCTTCTTTTGTCTTTATTAAGATAACTCAGAGTTTTTCAGCCTCGGCACCATTGACACTTTAGTGGGTAATTGTTCACCATTAGACTGTCCTGGGCACCATCATACACCCAGCAGCATTCCTGGCTTCTACCCATGAGTTGCCCAAGCAGCTCCCTAACTGTGACGACCAAAAAATATCTCTGGACATTGCAAAATGTCACCTAGAGGAAAAAATTTTCCGTAGCTGAGAACCACTGAGATAGCTAGAGATTTATCTATTTTATTGTGCTTTCCCTACAAAGATATATATTCATTAGATGTTTTTCATTAATGTCTTCTGTCACTCTAATAATTCTTTTCACTTTAGTAAGATATATTTAGTTCCTCTTTTTCTTCATTGTGAATTGATTGCTTGGCTCACTCATGTCCATGCTTTCTTACTGAATAACCTATGTTTTAAAGGTTATGACTTTCCCCCGTTATAGCTTTAACTCCCTTGATATGCAATGATTTTTCTTAAACCAGAGATTCTGCAATTTTCTCTCTAATTTTTATTCTATCTCAAGTAACTTTCATCTTTAAAAGGCTTTCAATGTGCTTTTTTGTTGTTTTGCTGTGTTTTCTATTTTAGGTATTAATGTCTAGATTCATATAGATACTGCACAGACACTGTGATCTGTCTCAGATTTTGGTGTTGCATCAATTTTCTTTGTGGTCCATTGTTCTGTTCATGTTCTACAGGCATTTGGAAAGAGTGTAAATTTTCTATTTTAAGAGGGTGGAGTTTGACAGATGTCTATTAGACTTACTGTATCAATTATACTACTTTTATTTTTTATATCTTTTCTAATTTTTATGTACCTGACTGTGGTGGAATGAGCATGATTGAAGGTTTTCTATTACTATTTTGTTTTGGTAACTTAGGCTTTAAAAAAAAAAAATTCTTTGTTGTTGTTGTCCTGTTTTTTGGTTTTTGCTTTCTCAATATTTTGGAGCACAGCGACCTAACTAGATCTTTGTGTCTTCTTCAATTGATCATTATGAAGTGCTTCACTGGTCTGGTTAAATACTTTTACTTTAAACATATGGGCTTCTCAGGTGGCTCAGTGGTAAAGAATCTGCCTGCCAAGCAGGAGACACAGGAGACGTGGGTCGGAAAGATCAGGAAGATGCCCTGGAGAAGAAAATGGCAACCCACTCCAGTATCCTTGCCTGGGAAATCCCATGGACAGAGGAGCCTGGCGGGCTACAGTCCATAGGGTCTCAAAGAGTGGAACATGACTTAGTGACTAAAGCACCACCACTTTAAATTGAAATTTATCTGATAAAATTATCAAAACCCTAATTTCTTTTATAGTATGTGTTCATGGTATGTCTTTACCGATCATCATAATTTTAATCTTTCTGAGTCACTTTGCCTCAGATGAGTCAAATATGCAGCATGATATTTTGTTTTCCTTTTCTGTAAGTTTGTTTTCTCTTAACAGGTAAGATTAGCCTATTTATATTTATTGATGTAAAAAATATATTTGATTCTAGTACTATGATTGTACTTCAACTTTTCTTCTGACTTAATATTTTGTTTCCCATCTTCTGCTATATTATCTAAGCTTTCTCTGTTTTGTTGTGTGTGTGACTGTATATCTTTTTTCACCAATGCTATGGAAAAGTAGTATACTAAATATTGTAATGGTTACCTTTATATAACTTTATATATTAATAGTATTCTCAAACCTTTTGATTTATTATTTTTGTTTTATTTGCTTGTTTACATGTTATTGTTTTAATATGGAATCTACAGGCTTTTAATTTTATTCTTGAAATCTAAAGTGCTTCAGGATTTCCTGACTTGAGTACTGTTTCAGCCAAAGATTCCATTCCTTTCTTTGAGGACTGAAATATATATCTCTGTGTTGTCAGCAGTGTTGATTTAAATAATTCTGCTTCTAATGAAACTTTTATTTCTAAATATTGGCTTTATTTTTTATTCTTTGTTTTGGAAAAGTGATTTTATTTTTTTTTCCATCCCTTTCTAAGTCCTTCTCCTGTTTGCCTACATTTTGATTCTTTGTATCTCTTTTTTATGCTTTGTTTCAAAGACCTTCTATTTTCATTATTGTGCATGCCAGTTGAGCATTATTGCATGTCAAGTTTCAATATGTTCTTATCCATTCCTGGAGAAATTTCTCTCTTGATACATATTCTTTTTCCTTTCTTTCTTTCTTTCTTTGGTAGTTATGCTTCTGATGCCTTTTTTTCTGGTGTCAGCATTAGCTGAGGCATCTGATGAGGTGACTGACTGGAGGAAATGGAATAGGGGAAATTGGGTTGGAAAGCGGCTGAGGCCTTGAGTGCAGAATGGGAAGACTTGACTGCATCTTGTCAGGTGGGAGTCAAAGACGAGCTCAGGGCAGCAGTGAAGAAATGGGAGGCCCTCAGTGCACCTCACATTCTGGCTGCAGGTGATGCCTCCCGCCCTGAACTTCAGCTACTATTTCTTTCCAACCTCTTTTATAATGCTCAATATTTTCTTTCACCGGAGTAGTTTGTATGCTTGCTTCATCCCTAGATTAGACTCGGCTTGTGGAGGGCAGGGACGCCACTTCCCCCACGGTACCAAGTGGAAGACCCAGGTCCCCGAAGCAGCTCAATGCATATTCTTCCTTAGGACCAGGGTGCATGGCCTGTAGTCAGTGCTATTGTCCCTCAGAGAAATCAGAGGTAGGCATGGGAGACGGTGGTCAGGGAAGACTTCCCGCAGGAGATTTGGTGGGGGTCAAAAGGGCAAAGCCCAGAGCTCACAAACTCAAATGCGTATTCAAAGCTGGATTCCATTCCACACACTCCCAGGATTCTTTTTCTGCTCGCTTTTTTTCATTTTAGCGTGTTTTACTTTGTAGCATGCATATGAATCCTTTATTTCTCATGTCTATGTACTTTCAAATTTTCTGCCCTTCCCTGCAGTGACGCAAGCTCCCTGGGGAAGAAATTTTTGTTTGCTTTGCTAGCTGATAGCTCTGATATCTAGGGCAGTGCCTGGCACATAGTAGGTGCTCAATAAATGCCCAGAGGTGCCAGGCAAGTGGCAAAAATGACTGACCTGGGCTTGACATTTATACATATACCTATAGGGATAGTCTTCAATTTCACAAAGAAGAGTCCTTTGTTGTATCTTACTTAAAGCATGCTGCTTCACCTATAAATTTTCTTCTTTTTCGAATCCTTTTTTTTTTTTTAAAGGAACAGTACAAGTAAACAGAAATGTTTCTTTACTATAGTAAAAGAAGTGAGAAGAAATGAAGTCGCTCAGTTGTGTCCGACTCTTTGCGACCCCATGGACTGTAGTCTGCCAGACTCCTCCATCCATGGGTTTTTCCAGGCAAGAATACTAGAGTGGGTTGCCATTTCCTTCTCCAGGGGATCTTCCCAACCCAGGGATCGAAACCCGGTCTCCTGCATTGTGGGCAGATGCTTTTTACTGTCTGAGCCACCAGGGAAGTCCAAAAGAACACTCCAAATGTAAGGATAAATGCTGGCTGACACTCAGTCTCAATGACAAGTCACAATAGGGAGTGGTGGGCACTGTGGAAAATTGGAGAGCATAGGTCCTGTTTAAAGGGGCAGCCTCCACTCTACTCCCAGACATCGGGATCTTGTGAAACTTTATTATTGCTAAGTGTTAACCCCTCGAAACAGAATACTATGTGGGTCCAAACCAGAGAAAGTACGCTGGGTACCGGAAGGGCCAGTGGAGCTGCTTGGCTACAACTCCTGTTCGGCCAGCGGATGGAAGACTTGCAGGTGCCAGGTGAACCTCGGCTTTTCCTCCACCATCCACACTCCCCACTCTGAGACTGCTTCTTCCCTGTGCTGCTGTGCAGAGTCTAAATGTCACCCACACATAGAGCTGTGTTGGCTCCAGAGCCATCGTGGTGAGCTGTCTGAAGGGGTGTCAACTCATTGGACAGGGTATAATTTCAGTCAATGTGTTCTTGTCTTATTTTAGTTCAACATCATTTCCCAGTTGCAAACCTTTTGAATGACACGTGAAATGCAAAACAACATTAAAGGTCCTCCCTGAGGCAGATCTGTGTCCATGTAGAACTTTAATTATTCTTTTTGAATCCTCATCATAATGTGCTACCCCAATTCTGGCAAAAAAAAAAAAAATTAAAAAGTCTGATGGGAAAGATTTGTGTCACCTGTAGTAGGATTTTACTTTTTATAATAGTCTTTATATTTTTAGAAACAGTGAACAAAAGGAAGGACCTTTCTAATCAAGAGTATTCTTTAGATACAGAGCATCAGACAATATTTGTGATAAATAGAAAATAACTGCTCTTATAGTTCTCGGCGGTGACATTTAGAATATCACATTTGTCTTTTGAAAGTATTTTTA
Source organism: Cervus canadensis (assembly GCF_019320065.1). Lineage (NCBI taxonomy): Eukaryota > Metazoa > Chordata > Mammalia > Artiodactyla > Cervidae > Cervus > Cervus canadensis. The sequence continues at coordinate 31,536,163 of NC_057403.1, read as the reverse complement.
GTTAAGGTTTGAAGAACAGCATCTAACATACTTGTTGGGTAGAGGAGGGGGAGGAGGATCAGCTTAGGAGGTTTTAAGATACTAGATTAAAAAGCAAAATTTTTGCCAAGAGTGAAGCAGTTAGATTTGGATAGATTATTTCCTGTATAGATCATTACAGATGATTCGAAGACCTTTTGGGGGGAATTGACTAGTCTTCTCATCCCAGAGTTTTAGGAAGGGGCTGCTGGGGATGAGGCTCAGCTTCTTACTATGAGTAGGGTGAGTTTCTTGTTCCTCAGGGGGGGCTCCCAGAGGCCAAAATCAAGTATCCTTTTCCATCTCCAGACTCATCAAATGGTCCATATGAGACGAAATCTGAGCCCGAGAGCGCTCCATTTTCTTTGAAAGCTATCCAGGGCAGCCTCTAAGCGCCAGACCTAAAAACAATATCTTTACAACCGTCAGCCGTAATTCAGCGTGATAATGTAACTATGTTTTTGTTTTAAACCTGACAGCATGTAAAGTTATGACAGGCATAAAGCCGGGGTGGAGCGTGGCTTGGAGAAGGAGTTGAGGCACCAGACCTGCACAGACAGTTGGGGGCTCGGGTCAGGACCCTCAGAGCATCATCGAACACCACCGGTGCTCCCCTCTTCCTCTGGGGGGGCTTCTCCTCGGCTGATTTGTGTTTTAAACTAAAGCACTTTGTTTGAAACGGTCCCCTAGATGGTTTGCGGTGCCCTTCAATTCATATCCACGCTCCTCAAACAGAAGATTGTAAATAAGTTTCTGGCTTCTGCATTTAAATGGAAACCTTTAGTAACCAAAACTAGCTCACCATGAACTTCCCGGCTTGAAACGTCCATTTCTCCTGCTGATGCAAGCGAGAGAGTTAGTTATTTCCATTGGCTTTCAACTGACCCTTTGGAAGACGGGAAGAATAGATTCCCTGTTATTTATTTGGGTGTTTTTGGCAATTTGCTGTATATAAAAGCTGTAAGTACAGCAGCAGCTGTACTTTCCCTAAGAAGGGGCTAATAATGCAGATTTAAATGGTGTTTAGCAGGAGCAAAATCTCAGAGACATCAGCAAAGTTCACCTTAATTCCGATTCTATGAACCAACAGTGTTTAGGAGAGTTCAATTTTCCCTTCGATTGCTTGTGCAGCCTAATTCACAAAGCTCCATCATTTCCCCCTGGGGGCCACGCTTGGCTTGGGGCCAAGAGCAGGCAGGACCTCCTGCCCACTGGTGAACCAGAAGCACCCGCTCTGTGTCAGAAAACCGAAGATCTGGTGCTTTGCTGGAGACATATAATTAATAGACAGCTTCACTTTCACACCTCTTAAAAATCTTTTTAAAAATAGCCCCTCTAGCAGGAGGCTTTTTTGGGATGCCGTGCTTTACACCTCTGTATTTTCAGGCTGTTTGGGGAGAATTTTTGTATTTGTTGTTCCACTGGCTACACTGCCAGGGTTGGAGGCCTGGCTGTCGGAGTCACTGGGTGGGCGAGGAGCATACCTGTCATGGTATGCGTGGGGCTGAGGGGTTAGCAAACCAGGGTGACAATTTTACAACTCTTTTCTGAGCAATTCTTCAGGGTCCTTCAGCTCATCTGATGGCCCTGATGGGCTGGCATTGGCCTTCTGTGATTTCAAGGCCCCAAATGCCTCAGCCTTCCCACATGCCTCAGGGTGAACCCTAGGAGGCTCCTCCCTGTTTGTTCAGCTCTGCCCCTAGCCTTCCCAAGCTGGATCATCTAGGTAAGCTCCCACATTGATCTCCATTCCCACTGGGAATCCTGGTCCTGCCCTGTGGAATCCAGGGCCTTCCTCTGAATCTTGGGGTCCTCCCCACACCTTGCCCAGGAATATGAATCAAAGCCCCAGTGATCCTCTAGTGTAGGGAGGGTACTTAGCATAAAGAGAGGTGGCTTCCTAGGGGCCAGCATTCTTTTTTTTTTTTTTTTAACTGAAGTATAGTTGATTTACAATGTTGTGTTAATTTCTGCTGTATAGCAAAGTGATTTACTCATACAAATATATACATTCCTTTTCATACCCTCTTCCATGATGGTTTATCACAGGACAGTGAATATAGCTCCCTGTGCGTTACAGTAGGACCTTGTTGTTTATCCATCCTACACATTGTAGTTTGTGTCCCAGTAGCATTCTTACTACCACATGTCCTTATCATTCTAGACTTTGAGATACGATCAGCCATTAATGGGCCATCCTTTGAGGGAAACCATAAAGAAGTCCAGTGTCTATTGTAAGTTGCATTATTACTTCAGACGCATTCGATTTGGAATGTCTGTGAGCCTTAACGCCGAGGAAGCACAGCATTACTGGTTTGTTAAGGAACAGAGCTGATGGCCCAGCCATCTGGAAAGCAACCCAGCCCAAAGAACCCCACATGAATGCTTGGGATGAGACCAAAGCTCAAGTTGGGCCCAATGTGAGCATCGGTGACTGGGTGACAGGTGAGTTCTGCCCATCATGGGATAACAGACAGTCGTGACCCTCAGAGTATAACCCTCTGGGCGACACTCTGACCTAGCCTCAGAGTCAGAAACACTATTCACTTGACCAACAGATGCACAAGAACCATTTGATCTAAAAAACACTCACGTGTTTGGATTTTCTGTGCAATAACAGCCTTCCAAATTGGAATTAAGAGGAAAGTTAGTCAATCTGGGCTAGCCCTATTATACATCACAGCCAGAAGAAATTACCATTATAAATAATTAGAAGATTATTAGTACAAACAGTATTATTATCTTATATACCATACATTAATATTACAACAATTATAATTACAACTATTAGAAGCAACCATTTAGGAAATGCTTTCTTTGTGCAAGGAACTGGGTTGGAAGTTTGATGTTATTTGAATTACCTCAATCATCATGAGAACTGGTCAGTTGGCATGAGTGAGAAGACAGTCTCAGGCAGGTTTAAACATTTGTTCTAGGACACACAGCTGAGAAGTGGGGGGGAACAAGATTCAAAATCGCCTTCTCCCCAGTGTAGCACATTTAGGGAGCCCCCCCAGTCAACTTAGACTGTAGTAGACAGTTGGTAGACGGAAACGTGATAAAGTGCTCTGGACCTGACTTCTTCCTGTGTTCCGATGGTTTCTGGGCCCTGGCAGCTCAGCAACCCGTGTGCTGGAGCCTGGCATGACCTTCTGAGAGTGGGAGCTGGGAGGGAGCAGGCTGAGGAGGGTCTCCTGACCTATTAAACTGCCATGTCTTAGGACATTCTTGATTTAAAAAGAAAAAAAAAAAGAATGGCAGCTGCGCTTAGAAATTGAAAGGGTGGAAGTGGCTAAAATATTTTTAAATGCTTTTTTCCGCATATAGGCAAGAGGTTATATTGCAAGTTCAATGCTAATTACAGTTATTTACCAAGAAAAAAAAAAAATCCATGTGAAAGGGAAGGAAATTTGGTTCCAGAAAATGCCTGCTTGTTTGTGCCGCCCATTGCGGCCGGTGTCCGCGCAGGGAGCCAGGCAGGAGACATCTCTGGCTGGCGCACAGGGGGGCTAAATAACTCACAGGTGTCAGACACACAAAAGAATTACGGCTGGCTGACCTATGCGGGGATAAATCCTGCGTCTCTGCTTATGGCCAAGAGATGTGTCTTTAAGTGTCATAAAAATTCAGCATTTTTTCCTCCTAATACTCTTCTATAATTTTGCCAGATTTATTAAAATAAGATTTTCTGGGGGGTTACTATTTTTTTTTCTTCTTTTCACTGGTAGAATGTGCTCTTTAGTATCATTTTACATAATTTAATACAATTTGTTCCATCCATTGATTTTCATGGGGATACAAGCTGTTCGTTTGTGAGAAAGCTGGCATGGGCGTGAGTGTTGGCAAGGAGGCCCGTCGAGAAGTCGATCCTGATTTCAAAGTTCTGAGGGGCGGAGGGGCTTCAGCCATTTTGAGGCAGGTTCCGTGGAGTTGGGGCTCCCAGGCCTCTCGCGTCCCCCTCGGGGATGCCGCACGGAGGCCGAGGGCTGCCCTGCGCGCTCGCGGGGGACGGGCCCCGACACGGCGCCGGGGTGCGGGCGCCCCCCGAACGCGCAGCCTGACGGAGGAACACAGGTGTTTCTTAATTACTTGTGCAGAAGGGACCGGAGCGCCGGCGGATGTGCGCGGATGCCGCGCCAGCCCCGCCGCCCAGCCCGCGCCGCCTCCGGGTCCCCCGCCGGCTCTGCAGCCGGAAGCTTCACCTTCGCGGCCTCCCTTCTCCGCATGCTTCTTTTGTGAAATCCGACCGGGGACATTTAAAGAATCAGCCAAACTCTTGAAACGTGGGAAGGGAGGCAACATAATCAGGCTGGTGCTAATTCGTGAAAGTGTTGGGCCCCCGAGTGTTGGAGGATCGGCTAGTGCTTTCATCCTCGTGGGGATGCGCCCACCGAGGCCTCTTCCTGAAAGAGATCCTGGGCGCCCTCGGCCTCTCCCCGGCCTCTCCCTGTAAGCTCTTCTGACCATTCTGTGCTTCTAGGGATAGATCCCAGGTGAGAGAGGGACATATGTAGGAAGGTTCCAGGCTGCAGGACAAGAGAACTGGATCCCAGTCAACTTGCATTTTGCTGTGTGACCTTGGATAGGTTACTTCACCTCTCTGGGCTGTAGCACCGCCTTCTCCCTTAAAGGCTGCCTTTCAAGCCCTGTGTACCACATGGAGGGTGTCTGCAACCCTTTGAGCTGTCCAAGACCTGAGTTGACAACCGGGCTTCTGCTTTGCTTTTCTCGCAGCAGTCCTGCCTGAGACAGGTGGGAGGCATGGGAGGAGAGCGGATGGTGTGGGAGTCTTGCATAGACATGACCCGCTCCCTGGCCAGGAGGTTGAGATATGCTACACGAAGTGCAAATTCCTGTCTTGACTGCTGGTTTTCTGAGCGGCCACCATTACCTCTACCCCAAACCAGCATCACCCTGCCTGCCTCGGCTTCCTGCGCGGAGGGCCTGGGGACCGTGGCTGTCATGTCACACAGACTGACAGGTTCACAGACCCCCTTGGGTGGAAGGCTCTCTGCACGAGGGTGCCCCAGACAGTGATGAATCATCTCCTCCCTGCACCCCTGGGGAAGGCTAAGTAGGCCAAATGAAATGATCTGAGCTGGCCGCTGGCCAGGGCAGCAGGGCTAATCCTTGCCTTTGTGGGAGAGCCTGGGGGCCCCGGGGGGTCTGCCACCAGCCACAGACGCCTGTTACGGCGCTGGCCCAGCAGCTCTGCCACCACCCCAGGGGCCTCCGAGGCCTCCTGCTCACCCCAGTGCTGTCCCCTTCCCCCATTCCTGCACTGATGAACCCTCAGAGACCACAGCTGCATCCACCTGCCCCGAGGACATGGAGAACAGGACACCACACAGCTCTCATCCATCCAGGGGTCGCTCTGAGCACCTACCTGTGGGAGGGGTCGTCATCAGAGAAAGAGAGGAGACTGGGCCCCCTGCATCTGCTGAGTGTCTAGTGCCTGGCACAGGGAGGCTTCCCTGGTAGCTCAGCTGGTAAAGAATCCCCCTGCTCAATGCAGGAGACCCCGGTTTGATTCCTGGGTTGGGAAGATCCCCTGGAGAAGGGACAGGCTACCCACTCCAATATTCTTGGGCTTCCCTGGTGGCTCAGTAAAGAATCTGCCTACAAGGCGGGAGACCTGGGTTCAGTCCCTGGGTTGGGAAGATCCCCTGGAGGAGGGCATGGCAACCCACTCCAGTATTCCGGCCTGGAGAATCCCATGGACAGAGGAGCCTGGTGGGTTACAGTCCATGGGGTTGCACAGAGTCAGACACGACTGAACGACTACGCACAGCACAACACAGGGAGGTACCAGGTGAGTGTGAGCAGTTCTCACAAGTGCTTGCTCAGGGCTAGGCACTGTGCGGAGCACTCGGCAGGGCTTACCTTCCCCGTAGTTAAAACAGTCCTAAGAAGTGGGCATCCCTTATTATCTCCATTTTATAAATGAAGAGCTGAAGCCCAGAGAGATCAAGTAACTTGCTTAAGATTGCAGAGCTGGTGAACAAGGCAGCCATCCTAGGTTTTGGCCCTGCTTGTGCCCTGGAATCTGCTGGGAGTTCCTCTCTGTCCACCCGGCACTGTTGTGCCATTCATCAGCCAGCTCAGAGCTGGGTGGGCAGATGCCAAGGTCAAGGGGAATGAGCGATCTCCGTGTGCAGGAGCTCACAGTGACCTGAGCACAGTGGCCCCGCTCAGCCTGGACCCAACAGATCTGAGCAACCCGGCCCCAGTCCAGAACCAGAGAGAACACCAGTTAATGTGCAGACATCAAGGAACTGTGCCAAGGAGGAGAGCAGAGCCTGGCTCAGCCTGAGCTGTGAGGAAGAGCAGATTTGGGAAATGCACTTTGGGGTGGAGGGTTATTATCCTTACAAGTTCATCTCTTGAGGCAGAGTATGAGAGGCCCACAGTGGGCCTGCCTGAGAGCACCTGGGGCCACAGCTGTTACCCAAGCTGGGCTGAGCAGGTGGGAGAGATTGAAACATGGCATCTTTCATTCATTCACTTGTTCATTCAACAAATACCACATCCTTACTAGTGCCAGCACTGGGCCGGGAAGAGGACATTCCGAGGAGACTTGGATAGACAAGGGCCCTGCTCTAATGAAACTTATAGTCAAATGAGGGGAGATGGACCATAAGCCTGTAAATAAACATGTAAACAAAGTCATTTCAAATAGGGTTGTATGAGGAAAACAAACAAGGGGATGGAGTTAATAAAGATTTTAGTCATTCATTCATTCCTTCACGTATTCACGCATTTATTCATAGAACAAGATTTATTGAGCACCTAGTATATCTCAGGCACTTTCTAGATGGGGGATACGTCAGTAAATAAAATAGCCACAATCCATGTTCCCAAAGATGTGTCCTGTGTGTGTGTGTGCGTGTAGCTGTGTGTGAGTGAGTGCATGCCTGCCTTGGCATGGCTGTGTGCCTGGGCACACAAGGACATGGGTTTCCTGGAAGAGAAACGAGACCTCGGGCAGGAACAAGAGTGGGGCTGAGCCTCCCTATCAGCCCAGGCCTACAGACCTTGCCAGCAGCTTCAGCTGAGAGGAAGCTTTGAAAAATCCTCAGCTCTCCAGAAAGCTCTCCTTGGCACAGGCTTCCTCCCTCCTGCCTGCTCCTTCTATCTGAGGGCTGCTCCCGCTTTCCAGCACCTTCTAGGTCATTGTCAGGACTCACCACCGGGCCAAGGTCAGCACAACCCTTCCCAGGACAGGAGGTTAGGCTGGCCTAGGCACCACAGGGAGGCTCCTTTTTATTGCTCACCCAGCCACTTGCTGAAAAATTAATCTGCAAATGAATCACATTTACTGAGACCTTCTGGATCAGATAACAGATGCAGCCTGGCCTGTTCCAGAAGACCATCCAGAGAAGAAATCCTAAAAGCTAAAAGCTTCCATGGACAAAAGAACTCCCGCTGGCCTGGCTGAGCATCACTCCCCGTTTGAGCTCCTCACTTGAGGTGTGCTGCTGGATATTTGGAAGCCTCTCCTGGAAGCACAGGCTCAGGCTCCCGCCCTGTAAGTGCTCCTGGAGCGGAGGCTGGGCTGGGCAGCCGGGCACTCCCGGCCGGCTCTCTGGATTGGTTCTCCTGGAGCCCCTCGGAAGCAACCAGGAGCCGGCTCTCCCCTCCCTGGCCATCTGCTTGAAGCATCTGGTGATCAGGTGCAAGCCCCACACCGGAGCATTCAAGCTGAAATGTGCAGTCACCTTGCCACCCACACTGGCTTTTGTTACGCCGCCAGGCTGCCCCTCTTTGTGTTGGGGAGAATGGTTTTGGGCTGGAAATCCAACTGTCGGCGCTGGGAGTTTATCACGGCTGTGCTGAGATCCTGCAGCCTGTGGTCCAGCCTCCATACCTGACTTTCCCCACCTGTCAGGGTCTGTGGACACAACTCCAGTGAAAGGCTGGAGCTTCTGACAGTGGAGAAAAGACTGTTCTTTGATGCTTGCTTTTACCCAGCTGGGTAGGGCCAGTTGCAAATATCTGGATCCTGCTGTAAAGAAGAAGGGGCTTCCCAGGTGGTGCTAGAGGTGAAGAACCCACCTGCCAATGCAGGAGATGCAAGAGACGTGGGTTCCATCCCTGGGTTGGGAAGATCCCCTGGAGAAGAAAAGGGCAACCCACTCCGGTATTCTTGCCTGGAGAATTCCATGGACAGAGGAGCCTAAGGCCCATCGGCTTCCTCTGTGTCCACATTTGTTTAATAAAGAAAGAGTGGGTTGCTCCCAATGCCACTGCTGGTCTTGAGTGAACTGTGGCTGTTTTGAAGGTGATTCACTGTGGCCACAGCTGACGGCTGCTGGGGAAAAGGCCCCAGACCTGCTGTCTAAATTGCTTCCTTCTGCATTGCCAACCCGGGTATCCTGAGAGCCACATGGGTGTCCACATTGTTGAAAACAAGGCAGATCACTCATGGAATAATGGGAAGCAATTCTCTTCAAGAGGGAACATTGCCTTTTCTGAGCCATTGAGGACTCAGCTGATACCTGCAGACTTCCTGTGAGAAGAGGAGCTTACCTTGGTTCTTTGGGCTTGTAAAACATGGCCCCAGCTGCCACCTCCCAAAACAACCAGGGGGCCTGTCCTTGGGGGTTCCGGAGCGCATGGGCTCTGCATTTACAGGCTTCCCTCTTGGAGAGGGTCGGAGATGAAAGGTCTTGGAAAACCTTACAGAGGAGAGAAGAGAATGAGCCTCTGTTTGAAATATTTAAACAGTGAGTGGTAGTTTTTTGGAAACGGTTTCCTTTTTTCTGGTTGTTAATTGCTTAGTGTGATCGAAAAGATGACAGTGATGTCGTAATACTAGTTTGGGATGCATTTTTCTATTCCTCTTTCTAGATTAGCCATGGGCATTACCCTGGAATGTTCTTACAGGAAGACATGATTCTTTGAAAACAAGAAGCCCTGCCCAGGCCCCAGTCTATGGGTGTTCACTCCTTCCAATGAGCTTTGCCAATGCTAATTGTAACAATCAGTTGCTGCAGGGCCTGCTTGCTGAAATTAGTGTGAAACTTTGTTCTTGAAAGGTACAGAGAAAAAAATAAAGAAGTAAAAATCTCAATCGGGCTCCATCCGTTGGTCTCAATCCCAAGGTATTTTCTTCAGAAGATGGGGAAGTTGAGTGCGTGGAGTGGAGGGTAGGATGGAGGTAGGGAGGTAGGGAGGGGAGGGAGGTGGAGACAGAAAGAGAACTGAAAATGAAAGGCTAGCCCCACCATGTCACAAGCACCGTGATTCCTAGACAGCCCACATCTATCACCTGGCAATGTTCTGCCAGCCATCCCTAGGCTTCCAAACACTTTCCAATAAGATGATCAAAGGGAAAAATAATTGATTTTAAGGGTGAATTTTTGGAAACTCTTAAAATTTCACAATTAATTCACTTCCTTAGTGGGGAAGTACAGCAAGAAGATCTTCCATTTTAGATACTGAGCTGAAAACTGACATTGTTCAAAGGTAAAGAAGAAGCTGATGTTAGTTTCAGGCATAATCTAGCTTTTAAATGTTTCCATATGGTGGTTTTTAGTATGTCAATAGTAGATTTTAAACACACCCCAAGGATCTTTTATTTTAGAGATGTAATCTTTTCGCCCCTTTTAACCAGCACATGCGTGTAACATGTGGTGGTATTTCCCTCATAAAGTACCACCGTCCTTTGCTCATGTGCCCATGCTGACACTCCCCTGCTCCTAACCACCCCCCCTGGCCCCCCGATGTAGCCCCTTTCCAGGAGTGGAGACTGCAGGAAGGTCAATTCTATTTTATCCCTGTGCCGGCTTGGCACTCCACCCATACTGGCATCAGAGTCTCAAACATCTTTTTCTCCCACATCTTGGTTGAGCATAACGACGAGGTCCCATTGGCTTAAGGCGCGGTGCTGGCTTTCTCTGGTGGTTGTGCCGTAAGTTAGCAGGATAAGTTTGACAGTAATTTAATTTTCATTGACAAATGCTGTCATAATATTGAGAAAAAAGTGATATATTGTATCAACAGTAGTGGTCGACGCTCAGCCAGTCATATGGACTGGGCGAGTACCATATGCTTCTCCCAAACTCGCCTAGGAAAGCTCTGGCTAAGAACTTGACAAGCTTAAGATACCAGTCGGGGAAAAGCGATTACCCTCGAGAGGTTCTCGCTGTGTTTCCAGCTTCCTCATTTCCTGGGGCAGCCACTTCCTCAGCATCATGGGCATCAGCCAGCCTCCACCATACCCCGGGTCAGGGTGGCCCCTCTTAGACACCCGAAAGGCATTAGCCAAGGAGTGTCTCCCAGGTACCAGGGCCAGTGGCAGACAAGCGGATCCCCTGCTGACAATCGGAATAGCCCAGGGCCCGTGATGATGAAACACCATTGATTTCCTGTTGGTTTGCGTTTGTCCCAGCTGCGGTTCCCTCCACTAATGCTAGTGGATGTGCGTCTGTGTGTGTGAATGAGGCCAGGACCCGGGTCTGGCCTGCACTGCAAACTCAAACAATCCGACAGCAAAGGGGACAGGATTCCCACCTTGGGAGTGTAGCTCATCATCACCGTATATTCAAAGCCCCTTCTGGTCCAATCTCAGAAGCAAGTAGATTAAGTGTGGGTGTTTCTGTACCTGGTACATGTGCGTCTGACTGAATTCGTGGCCGAAATTTTAGTTGGATGATTCGAGCAAAAGTGTGATTAGGTCAGTCTTCCTTTGCTCTGTTTTTTAGCACTGAGTTTATTTTAATTTGGTTACTGTTCACAAAAAAAAGCAATTGAACAAAGTTACAAATGGTCTGGAAAAGAACACTGTGTGTGTGTGTGTGTGTCTCTGTGTGTGTGCCCCGCACGCACATTCAGGGACACAGCATCCCTGCGCACATTCGGCTGGTGTCATTGTCTGGCTTGCCAAACACGCGGGGACCTTCCATTCTCTGAAGGATTCCCGTCCCAAACAAGGCTAAGTAAAGAAACAGGCATATGGCGTGTATTGGAGATGGTTCAGCATTGGCACAGGGCATCTGCTGTGGTGAACAGGTATCTGGAAAAGACGACAGTCCCATCCGCTCTTTTCGGAGCTTATCATTTATTTGGCTTTTGTTGCTGCTGCTTCGTGTTTATTATTATCTTAACAAAGGGAGAGGGAGTGGCAGTTCAGGGCCCTGGGAACCGGTACAACTGCCGTCCAAGATGGCTGCCCGCTCGGGCCGGAAACTAGCCTCTGCTTCCAGGCGGATGGGGTCTCGGCCGCCGGGGGCTCCGGCTAGGAGTGAGGCGCACCCCGAGCGCTGGGGGCCGTGTCTGAGTGCAGACCGGCCTCTGAGGCGATGAGAGCTCCTGGGTGTGGCCGAGGGTGTCCTTGGTCTCCAAAGAGAGCGTTGACTTGAAAAAGCAGGCAGATTGGAGGAGCAGCTGCCCTCCTTGTGGATGGCATCCGTTGGTGGCTGCGTGGAGAGGCGCTCCGGACTGCCTCCCATTACCATTTCATTACGCGACAGCAGATCCATACACAGATCCATACGCTGCCTCTTGGATGGGGTTTCCGAACACAGCAGGACACTGCAGCAAGAGCTTACCTCCTCTCTGCCTGCTGGAAACCCAGCTCCCTGCCATGTGGCGCTTACTGAGCTGGCAGCTTCAGGCTCACTCCGGGCAGTCCAGATGATGGGTGCAGCCCTCCTGTGGGCCTCACGTGAGCCGCAAGTTGCCGGTGGCTGCCACAGTTTCCGAGGGGCTCCTGAGAGAAGAACAGACCAGCTGAAGTGCTTCTCTCACTCCGGTACCTCGAGCCTTTGGACTATTGCTCAGTGGGGTAGCTCAGAATGATGGCTGGCCTCACAGGAGTTGTGGGTCTGGTCACCATCATTTTAGTGATGAAGGAAATGAGATCATCTGGGTCACTGACACTCAGAGAAGGCGAGAGTCGGGGCCGTATCTGCTGAGTCCGTTTTGGGCCTCCGTCTTTCTCTGGTGGAGGCAGGACCAGATGGCTACCCAGGAACCACCATGCCTCAGATCCATCTCCCTCCTCCTTGGGTCTCCATCTCCTTATGGATAAAACCTAATGATCGGGATGCATTCCTTGTTAAAGGGTGATGATTCTGCACATTCTTCCAGCAAGGAGCTTCCTTTCTTTACTGACCAGCAGATTTCTTAATTATCTCTGTATTTAAAGAGAGAAGTCTGCTCCGTTGGAGCAATGAATGACATTATTCTTTCTCCTCATTTAAACCCATTTTGTGGAGTTAGCTTTCCCCCACCTACCCAGAATGAAATCTAGGAGAAGTCAGGGCTGGCTGTATGGCCGCAGCAAGTATTCTCCTCTGGGCTGGATGTTTTTTGTTCTCTGCAGACTGCCCCGCATCTTCAGGGTGCCCCCACCTACAGTTGTAGAATGTTCTCTCTGCTGGGTGCCAGCCTCTCAGACACTGCGGTCCATAGTGAGCATCCAGTCTCTTCCTATGGAGGTTGTTTTGTCCTTCCAGTGGCCCCTGGGGCCAAGTCTTTTGCTGTGGATTTATGCAGGGGCTCCCTTCCATAGTGACCCACATCTGGACCTTGAGAAATACTTTTCATTTGTTCCCAAATCCTCTGGAAGTAGAACCACTCCCCACATGGCTCCTCCCCTTGGTCTGCCATCCCTGCAGCCACCAGCCTTATGGCTTTTCTAAGTTGGGTCCTATGATGACCTTGTGTCCCACTGATGCCAAATGACATGCGACAGGCTCATTTTGAGTCTCCATTCACTAAGCCTGAAGGGGAGAAGCAACCATTGTCCCTCCTCATGGAAGGAGGGCTAATGAGCATGGCACGCCGACAACTCACCCCAAAGAGCTACTCTACTGTACAGATCCCTGCCTTTTCTAAGTTGGTCCTTCTAGAGCCTCAAGTTGGGGGCTAGTTTGGAAGTCTGGACACTTCCTTGCCAGTTGACATCTCACTTTGGATAGATAAAGCAATTGTTAATTCCTTTTGTTTTATGGGTAGCTTTTTGGAGCATCCATTTAAAGAGCAGAAGAAACGCAAATTTTAATATCCTGCTTACTTGATTATTAAGAAGCTCTTCTTAGAATCCGAAGTAAAATCTCTTTTTTTCTAGAATTTTAGGCCCTTCTAGCTGCTTGGTGAGAGCAGATTAGTGTCCACTCTCGGTGACCCTTCTTGTACCTAAAATTGATGCAGCTTGTAGGTGCTCACACTGCTCTTCTGAGGAGGGCTGTGTCTTTCTTTGTGGTGAGCGTTAGACAGAGCAGCAAGGTATTTCCAGAAGTCCTGTGCAAGGCCACTGCTGTGTGGACAGAATGGATAGTCTCCTCCCTCTGTCCTTCTCTCTTCTGCTGGATGTTTAGGACATCACAGCACAGCATAAACATCCGGTGGCTTCCTCATGGACCACCCAGAAGTGGACCAGCCAAGCCCTGAAGGCACTTCCCGGAATGTTCCAGTCAGAAAACCCTGTGTGGCTGCAGAGCTATCCTGTTGACGTGGCTCCTGACCTCTGGGGAATACCAAGGCCAAACTTGGTGGAGGGCCTGACCCTCCTGTCCACTGTGGCCGGTCCTGTCTAAGGCCTGTATCCTGACCCAGACCTCTGTTTAGCATGTCTCCTGCGCCTGTCGTGATGACCTTTAAGGTTCTGATATCCAATACCACTCAGCCCTCTGTCTCTCTGGGAAGGAGATCTTGCAGACTCCTTAGGAAATGGAAGGTAGCCAAGAGGTGGACTAGCACAAGTGCAAAACTTAAATGTCTTTAGGGTCAAGAGCAGGGCACACGTGCACTTTGCAAATGAAATCTTCTTCCAGTTAATGAATTCTTTACTGAGATATGTCAAAACTATCTAACTAGCTTTTAATTTCAGAGAGACCTGGGTTCGACCCCTGGGTTGGGAAGATCTCCTGGAGGAGGACATGGCTACCCACACCAGTATTCTTGCCTGGAGAATCCCCAAGGACAGAGGAGCCTGGCGGACTGCAGTGCATGGGGTTGCAAAGAATCAGACATGACTGAGTGACTAGGCATAGCACAACACAGTGTATTTTTAATTCTAAAATTTCCAGTGGATTTCTTTTATAGATTCCAATTTTCCGCCAGAATTCTTCTCCTTGTCATCTGTTTTCTTAAATATATTAGTTACTATTATTTCAAAGTCTATCAAGTCTCTAACTCTTTAACTCAATAGCTGTATCTTGTGTGGGTCTGTTTCTAATACCTGTTGTCTCACTTTTCAATTCTTATTTGCATTCATTTGGTCTTATTTCATGGTGTGCCTGGTAATTTTTTATTTAATATCAAACATTGTATTTAAAAATTTTTTGGTCATTTTAGCCTCTAGATTGGCACTGCCATATAGGAATAGAATGTGAGCCGTATATGTAACATTAGATTTTATAGTAGTTACATTAAAGAAGTACAAAGAAACTGGTGGATTAGTTTTAATAATATATTTTTTTAACATTAGATGTCCAAAATACACTTGAAAATGTGACTGATATAAAAATATTTATATTTTCTGATTTTTTACTAAGTCCTGGAAATGCAGTGAGTATTTTATACTCACAGTACATCTCAGACAAAGTCACAACTCAGGTGCTCAAAAGCCACCTGTGGCTTGTGACCACCATATTGGAAAGCACAGCTGTAGATGCTGCTGCAGCCTTCCGGGGCAGATTTACTTTTGTTTCCAGTAGGCCTTTAGTCAAGGGGAAGATCAAACTGGGTGTGTTTATTTTCTATCTGCCCTTACTCCTAAGCATGTCCCTGCTGGGGTCATAACTGCAAGCACTAGGTATTTACCAGGTAACTTCTATCTTTCCAGGCCCTAGATTCTAAGATTTGTCTCTTTGGTCCCTTGGAAACCTCTGCTTAGCTTCTCAGTGTCTCAGCTGCCACTTGTAAATTCACAGCTCCCTTTAGGGGAAAAGCAATGTCAGAAAGAGGCCCTGCTCTCCTCTCCCCATCTTGCTAGAATCTGGGCCCCTCAAGTCCTGGATTCTTTGATAACCCTCTCATGCCTAAAAATAATTTACACACACACAATTTTTTGATGCAGTTTTTCTATTTATTCTCATTAGAACAGTTGATTTGATACAAGTCTTTTACCATAGCCAGAAGTAGAAATAAAATAACATCTTAATTAGCTGAAAACATATTTTTTTTTTTTCTGTTAGGCCATCAGCACTGTTCCAGCCTTTAAAAAAAAAGACTTCTATCTCTCCCCTTGATTCAGCACAATCAAATCCCTGGGGAATAAGATTATTTTTTCCTAATTCTAAGGATTGGCAAATCGAGGCATAATGGATTTATTCCTAGGAAGAGTCAGGGCCAAGATCCAAACCCAGTCTGTCTTTGTTCTCAGCCCAAGAGATTCCCACCTGCTCCACGCTACCCACCTGCCTGGTAGGGAGGTTCGCTGAATCTCCATCTCTGTGCAGGTCCTCCATGTGGAAACAGAGAGAAATAGCAGGATTGGTAGTTATTCTGGGCAAGAGCACAAGAGGCATGCTCAAAGACACTCATTTCCTGTGTAGCATTTGTAGAGATGCCGCTTTATACCAGACCCTGTGCTTGGCCATGTGGGAGAGGCAGGATAGTGTCATTCAAGCCCCGCTATTGCGGGCATGTTGTTCACCTACCCGGGTCGGGTACCATGACCCTGTCAACAGCACAGAGGCAGAGCTCCGGAAACCTTACGGCCCTACGAGGCTGCACACGTTCCCATGTACGTACTGCCCCTGGCCCAGCTTCAGTCTGGGTTAGTTACCTCTGCTCTGGCATCTGGGACCTGCCTGCACGCTGGGCTTGATCATATTTCAAGTATGTGCTTAGTCGCTTGGTCGTGTCTGACTCTTTGCCACCCCATGGACTGTAGCCCGCCTGGCTCCTCTGTCCATGAGGAGTCTCCACAAGAATACTGGAGTGGGTTGCCATGCCCTCCTCCAGGGGATCCTCCAAACCCAGGGACTGAACCCAGGTCTCCTGCATGGTGGGTGGATTCTTTACCAGGGAATCCCATTTCAAGAATAAAATATTCAAATAAAGGATTTTACAATGTGAGTGAACTAAGATCTTTGACATTAATATAAATTTTAGTTTTTAACAATAAATATCCAGGTTAATTGAAGCTTACTTTTAATTCACTGCTTTTAACCTAATATGTTTTCTTTTCTTATAAAAGAAATCAACTTGTGTTTTCTAAAAATAAGAGCAACTTTTACCATTTTCTTGTCTGATTATTGAAAAATAAGAATGTTTCCCAGCCATTTCTCACTACATGAAGACTGCCACAATTGGAGTTGATTTCCTTTCAGGTTTCTTCCTGTGCCCGTCTTCTACATAACTATAAACATACCATACATATATACGTGTAATATGAACATTTTCTCATATTATTAAAACTCTTTATATGTACAAATTTATGGTTATAATAAAATATCCTATTTGGGATTTTATAGTCATTTCTCCTATTGTTGAATATTTAGGTTGTTTCCCATTTTTTTAATATTATAGATATAACACAAGAGATGTCTTTGGGCATGAAGGTAGCCCCTCTTAATCCCCCTGTGCTCTCACATTTTAGATGAGTTTTCTAGAGCAGATTACTAGAAATGGAGCTAATGCATCAAATAATAGAATATTTTTGTGCTCTTTAACATATTTTAAGCCTTGAATATACTCCGCAAATGTGCAATCACTTCACCCCAAATATCAGATATAGCGCGAGGCAGGAGGACTTGGGCAGCTCCTCGTGGCGAAGACCCAGTGCCTGGCTGAAGGTGATGAGTCCCTAGACAGCCCCGAGCTGTGAGTGGAAAGGGACTCCGATCCCCAAGGGCTAAGGTAGTAAACCAAAGGAAGGCCAGTGTGAGGGGAATGAAGATACACAAGTAGGAAAACCTTTTGAGAAGAAAGTAAAATCAAGTCTGCTGGAGCACCTCACTCTTCCCATGGCTGTAGCAATGGGGCTGTTGCGGACACGGTGTGTATATTGAATTTTGGCAACTGAATCCCATTTTAGACGTACTATGAGCTGAATCCTATTTTAGATTGACTCATATAAGGAACCCCGTGGTGACTCTATAAATCAGAAAGTTCATTTGCAATGCAAATTGGTCCTTTCCTAAGTAATCTTCAGCTCCTTAATTTTACAAATTGTATATTGTAAATTTTTTATTTTTGTATATTGGTTTTTGCAAAGTACACTTGGAGGACACCGGGGGTCCATTTCAGCCATGGGGCTGGTGGGTCTCCGTGGGAGAAAGTTCTTCTCTTGGATCAGCCCCTGAGGTTGACAGCCTGTCCTTGACCCCCAGCTGTCAGGTGAGTCCTGACGATAATGGAATCAGTCCCAGGACCAGCACATTGAGGAAGAAGTGCCCACAGGTTTGGAGGAGACTGACAGGTGTGAGGTGGAGGGGGGTTCAGGGAGACTAAAGAAAGCTCACATCTGAGGGTCCCGAGCCCCCATAGGAGAGAAAAGCTGGATGAGCCTGCAGTGGGACTGAAGTTTCCGAAGGAAGCCTTAGCTACCGCAGGTGCCTGCAGGGGGTTCAACTCAGCAAATTAGAGCCCTCTTGGAAAGAGAACTTGTGCTGCAGATTGTTCTGGTCTGGTTTAAGCCGATGATGTAGAGGGCTTTGTCTGAGGGTGAGGCAGACAAGCTGGCAGACACCTCCTTTGACTCCTTCCGCGGGGGATCACATGTGCGCAGACTGGATCTCTTTGCCAGGCACACCGGAATGGCAGAGGCGGGGCCGCAGGGCACGCTGCCGCCTCCCCAAGGGACATAACGGAGGCCTTTGATTTATAGTAGCCTCAGCTTTGGGGTTTTCTTTTACCCTTTCCTGTCAGCACCAAGAAGCCATGGAGTTGGGTCTTAGAAATTCAGCAAAGCACAAAAGTCACATCTTAAAGCATGATCATGTTTGAAGTATTTCAAATGACTGATCTGATTTTCTAAATAAATCCAGCTTTGCATAAATTAATGGAAATATGCACTGGGTTGCATGGGAAGTTACTTTCCCAAGTTCTTGGGGACCCTGTGGCGGGGACACTTGTTCTGCTGAACTCATGAGTCTAAGCTTTCCAGTGAGGTGGTGTCCTTCTTATCAGGCTTGAGTGCTGAAAACTGCTAAAATGTCGCTGAACTTTGCAAGTTGCTGTGTTTGCTGGGGCACTGTTCAAACCTCGAAACCTAACTGGAGGTAGAAGTGGGAGAGACACCCCAAGACCTAAACTCAACTTTGGGAAAATTTGAAAAGGGCCCCATGAGCCACATTCCCGCTGGAGCTTGTTGAAAATTCACACGTGTATCAGTAATGATTTAACAATCAAGGTGTCCTAAACTTTTCTACAGTGCAATTTACATTGATTTCTTCATTTTACATGTAGTAATTAATTTTGTCTTACTGACAGATGATTCTCAATGACTGATTTCAAGAGACGTTCCTGACAGGTACTTTTTAACTCTTTGTTGTCTTTCGAAAGCCTTATCATACCCTGGGGTGGTGTTATGGGCATCACAGGGATTTTCAGGGCGTTTGGGCAACAGCTATGTGGAAGCAGGAGGTGGGAGGCAGTTTACATGTAGCTCATAGGTCTGTTTAGAGTCACTTTGGGATGGAGCTTGGGGGTCATATAGGAAGGGCTTCTATCTCCCCCTTTTAAATCTTTGCTCCCTTTAAGAGCTGGCACCTATATATACTGTCCTAGACCATGCTCGAATAGGCTCCAGGATGTAAGAAGGATTCTCTAGCTTTAGAAGACAAAGTCAAAACCCCTAAATTTACTTTGAATGAAAAATTGGGAGATTTAAAGATAGTTATAAGGCAAGTATTTTGTTTGTTTGTTTCTGTAAATACCTTTTTCCTTATAACACATGAGAGTTATAAAAAGTCCTTGTACGATGGAGAGAGCTGTAGAAATGACATGTGGGGAAGCCACAGGTCCTAATCCAGTCCTGTGTTTCAGTTTTATCTGGACAATGAGTGCTTGTTCATGTCTGTTATCTCTGTGACATGTTGGCAGAGGGACCCTGATGTCAAAACAGCACAGGTTACAATTCTGCTGTGTTTCTTTTTTTTTTTTTTAAATTCCTTCTGACTTTCATCCCTCTTTTATAGTCTCTGAGTATTAATTCATAACTCTTGGATTTAAGACACGGGCATATCCACGTTAGAATTACAAAAATGGTGATGGAAGTCACAGGGAACATTTCTTTTTAAAATCTGAATTGTGACTGAATGCTTTGCCCCCCTTTGCATTGCAGGTGATGACCATTGGGCAATATTCTTGCTATTGTTAATGAGGAGGACGTGTATCCTTCACTTTGCAACTTTCCATCTTAAGTGACCTTTTAAATTTGGACACTATCCAAGTCGCATTTTAGTATTAATGAATGATGGAAAAGGTAAATGAGGTTCAGAGTGTTCTAACACTCACATGTTAGAACCTATGTCTATATCTATATCTAGTCATGACTTTATATGTAGAGAGGGGGTTTCAGCACCGATCCTGTGGGTGAGTCTTGCATGTCAGTGGCTGCATCCCACTTAGACGGCAGTGACCGCCCTGTAGCATGGAGCTTCCCATACAAACATATACTTCTTTCTGAGCCCAAGTATCATGTTTGTGTTCCTAAGAATGTAGAAGCATTTGTCTGGCAAATACCAAGACATTTTTGGAGAGTTCCCCAGGCCTCTGCCCAGCCTGGTTCTTCCCTGGGCCAGACTCTGGTCAGAGTTCTGAGGACCGCAGGTCCCAGATCTGGGTCACCATCTTCCTTAGGCTCTTGCTGCTGCCGCATCTGTAGCTCTGCCTCTGAGGGCAAGCTTGGGCCCCTTTGGGGATCTCTGTCGTTATCATTCCTGAGTACTGTGTCCCTCGATATTTCGTCAGAGAAGGTGCCAAGGTCTGGCTTGGCTTGCAGTAACAAAGGTCTTTTTGTGCCTCATGGTTTTCTGCTTCTCCTTTCATTCCCCAGTCATCTATTATTACTGTAATGTGACTAAGGGGGCCTTTTATCCCCAAAGTGCCTCCCAATATTTCCCAGTAGAAAATAGTTAAGTTCTTCTTTTTACACCTGCCATTTCCACCTACTTGTGCAGAACAGTCTCAGGATACGTGTGAGCATGTGCACGCATGTTCTCAACCTTGTGTGTACCTGTAGTGTGTTTGTGAAGGTGTGTGTAGGTATGTGCTGTGTGAATGTAGGCATCTTTGCAAGGCACGGGGTGTGTTAGAGTGTCCCCATGAGGATTCCCCCTGGAGAAGGAAATGGCAACCCACTTTATTCTTGCCTGGGAAATCTCATGGACAGAGGAGCCTGTCGGGCTATAGTCCATCTGGTCGCAAAGAGTCGGACCTGACTTAGCAACCAAACAACAACGTGTAATGTGTGAGTGCGGGTGTGGATGCGTGCGCTCTGGTGAATGGAGGTGTGTGCATACCCGCATGTGAGGGTATGGTTGTGGGCATCAGAGGGCTCTAGTGTTGAGCCGTCCAGGTCATCGGGCTTTGTCTCCTTAGTCATATCATAGCCTCCTTCTTTATTTGTGTTCATTATTCACAGGGCAATTAGTGGCTATGCCTGCCCCCTTGTTGGCCACAAACAGTCTCATGGTATTTAGGAATAGTCAAGTCTTCACCAAATGTTAGCAAATCCTTCCCAATGCTATTGCCCTTGTAGCATGAACTGGCACCTGCCCTCCAATACTACACCTGCAGGAGAAATTCATCACATTTCGACACATTTCCTAAGCAAGCCTGCTGATGCACTATGTTAAAAAAAATTAATTAAAAAAATATTCAGATCTCGGGAAATTCCAGCAGTCAGTCTCCTCCCTTTATCCTAATCTCTTCATGGTAATGCTCACAAGTACCCTCGGTCCAGACAATTCTTCATTCATTCTCCACCCCCCACCACACTCATACCCAAACTCCCCACCGCTGGAGATTAGCCTTTTGTGAGGCAGTGCATCAAAAGCTTTCTTAAAGTCCCAGTAAATTATACCCCTGGTTTCCCTCTTCAATTCCTTTTTGTTACTTTTTCAAAATATTCTATTAGTTTTGTTACGTATGATCTCCCTTTTGTGAATCCATGCTGAATATCTTTAATTAAATCATAACTTTCCCTATTTTGTCCCTGATTAGTGTTTCCAATATCTTCCCCACCGCTCAAGTCAAGCTTACTGGTGTTTAATTTCCTAGATCTCCCTCAGAGTCGTTATTAAATATAGGTGTTGCATAAGGGCTCTCGTCCACTGCTGCTTCTCCCGTTTCCCAGGGTGTTTTTAAAAGGTATTTACTAATCGTTCCCCTGTCTCCTCACCTCCACTTGCACAAATTCTAAGATGGTTCCCATCTGGTCCTGGAGTTATCAGTCTTCAGACACTCTAATTTCTTTCTCACCTGTTCTGCTACGATGCTGATTTCCTTCAGAAATGTTTTCCTCTCCTTGGGAGATGCTTGTCTGTCACTGGCATCTGCTCTGTCCTTCCCTTTACGGACATGAAGGCAAACCTTCTATTTTTTTTTTTTCCTTAGCAGTTGTCACCCCTCATTTCAATATACTATGCTCTATGCCTCCTTACATCTTTAGAAAAGCATTGCAGACTCAGGTCCAGCACTACCTTGCTAAGCCCCCCAATTTAGAAGTCAATATTTCCCTTCCCTAGGGGTGATAGCATCACCAACTTTTAATTTGGGGCAGGGAGTGCTGACCCTCTGGTAGTTAAACTGTTCTTGATGCCCTCAGCTCTTCTAGGGGGAGGGTGATATCTTGAGCCGCCCCCCTACCCCCGACAACCGGTATAAGAGGAACCTGGCTCCCACGGCAGCTTTCAGGGGTTTGTAAAGTTTCCCAAGGGTCATTTTGCAGCCCTCTCCTCCGGAGTCAGCTTCAGCCTGGGCATTTTCCTTCCCGCATCCCAAGCTGTGCTGATGCTTCCCCTGTGCCTGATGGACGCGCTTGTCTCTCGTGGCTCCTCCAGTCTCAGGCCGTGTTGCGGACTCACCTCATGGGATCTGCTTCCTTCTAGACCTCCGTTCCCAGGACACAGATTAACGGGCTGCCCGTGGAGGGTGCACACCCGGTGACTTTCAGACGCCAGCACCAGCAGGTGCCCCTGTGCGGGGGTGGCCGCAGGGAGGGGTTTCGCATCCCTGCCCTGAGCACTGGGGAAGCCTCTTTAGATGCACGATCCCCTCCTAGCTTGACCTCGTTTCCTTTTCCAGCACATACAACCCAGATCTGCATACTGAAACATCGCTCTCAGGTTGTAAATTCTACACCAAATCAAAAGGCCAAATCCTTCTGTAAACCCAAGGGCCGCTCGACCTACATAATACCAAAGAGCCTGGCGCTGATGGCTATCGTGGGGCCTGCGGGGCAGGGGGAGGAGAGGGGTGAGGTCCGTGCCCTCCAGGGCAGGCTACCGGCTGGAGTCAAGTTGCAGAAACAACATCAGTCAAAAATTTCAACCAAATAGGTGTTTGACATCAATAGTCCTTTGGCATTATTTTATGTCAAAAGGCACACAGTCCGTGTCCCGTATCCCTCGTCATGCAAATGATGGTAATTTGCACACACAGAGGGATTTGAAATTTTAAAAGCTTAATAAAGGCTGTGTATACACACACACTCGAGCCAGTTTTTAAAAACTGCATTTAATTGAGTCAAGTAGCATGTTACTTTGGGGAAAAATGAAGATCGTTTAAACTGGTTTTTTTTTTTTTTGTTGTTGTTAGTTCAAAAGTCTTTTTAAAAAACTGATTGTGTGGTGCAGACTGGCTGAGGATCCTGCCCAGATGCAGCAATGAAAGGAAGATGGGCAGCCCCCTGAAGCTTTGGGGTTTCTTTTTCACCCCTACAAGTATGTCTCCATCGAAATGGGCCACTGTCCCTTTGCCTTGGGGTTGTGGGATGGGATGGCCTGTGCCTGTAATTCTATCATTCATCAAGACCCTGAGACCGGGGACCCAGACCTTTGATCCACCCACCTCTGAGCCCCCCGATGGGGTGCGCTGTCTTGTGTCCGCTTCTGAGTGCCTTTCCCAAAGCAATTTATAGATGGACTTTGTAAGTGAAAATAAGAGACACAGGTGCTTCATAATAATTACTTGCACATTTACAGAATCGGACATTCTGTCATTTAATAGACCTAAAACTAAAAAGCTTTTGTCTGTGAAAGGTGACCAATAGAAAAAGGGTTTGGATTATATGATATCCCATAACTTAATCATATGGCTCTTAAGAGGGGGACATACACAGCTGTGTCTCACTAATATGCATGCAATATGTGTAAACTGATACGCTTTAATCCTAAACTTGTTTTTAGCAGGAAGAAAAAAGCATTTAGATGAGGAACATTAAGATTCAATATTAACCATTTTTTCCCCTTTGGGCAAAATTATTCATCACTTGATATTTATTAAAACAGCAATTTTTGCAACAGTGAGATTGATCCTCCTGAAAAATTTCCAAACATCCTTAAAGTTATGTGACAAAGTGAAAAGGGGAAGAGAACAGACAACAGCCTCCTTTTGGCCACAGAAAGACAATGGACTTGAAGGACAGACATTTGTTCTTTTCAGGCTCAGAAGTCATCCTAACCCCCTAGACCTAGGGATGGGGCAAAGGTTGGAGTCATTTAGGAGGGCTGTCCTGTTGTCCGCCTCCCCTATTATAAATATTTGATTTGTCCATGTGCTCTGATGTTTGAATTGTTCGTTTGTGCTGGTTTAATCTAAATTATTTAAGTGTACTTTCTTTAATAATCTTAACCAAAAGAAAAAGAAAAAGAAAAGAAAAAAGAAACTAAGACAAAGGAATTGTAGATTAGAGACTTTATTTTCAGGGCAAAATGATACGGATAAGTGAACATCAACTGACCAGAAATTATTTGCTTCTGTCTGTTAGACACGTAATGGAGTCATTTAACTAGTCAAATTAGGAGCTGCAGAAATGCACCATGCTTCATTACTGAGTTCGAATGGGCACCATTTTACATTTACGTCAAAAATTATCTCATAGCAAATTAATGTTTTCATTGTGCTGAAAAGCTGAAGCTATGCAGTGTTAGCACCACCTAGAGGCCATTGCAAAAATACTTCAAAGGGATCTACACCCAAGGACAAGATGATCAATAGATTAGTTTTAGGGAATAGAGTCCTGACCCCCTTTTCAAGTAAGAACATAGTCATTGACTCTAATTAACTGGGTTTGGCTTATGATATGAAGTTCTGAGAGTTCTATGAAATATTTCCCTGAACTTGGCTTAATATGCAATGTGCTGAAATGTTTCTGCAATTTTCCACCCTCTCTCCGTGTTGCTCTTTAAGTCTTGAAAATATGTTTGTTTGTTTTTTCTCACTTTGATTTTTTTCCACCTGCGGACTTGTATTATATCAAAATCTCAGATTTTAGCTGAAATAGCATAATTTTAGCTGAAATATCATAGTAAATAAACAAGGAGAGTTTTTTCCTCCCATATTGTAAGTTGGCATCGTTATAATCTTTCTTTTGTTAGTAAAAAACTTGCTATCTATGGAAAGAGGCAAAAACATGCCATTGTTTCATCTTAAACAAAATACTGAAACTAGTAAATTCTCTGTTCACATAGGTTATAAAAGGTTGGTAGATTTCTCAAGAATGTTGGTTTCTGTTCAGTTCCGAGAGAAACCATTTAGGATAAAATAGCAAACCTCTCCCTGATAAAAATATTTATTAAAATGATGTGTGGGCATTCAGTGACTCTGGGAAACCAGAGCATACTGTCAGAGCAGAAGCAAAGGGAAAGATCAAAGCATATAAATAGCACTGAGAACTTGAGAATATTTCAAGACAACATTGATGTCTAAAATATATGTGAATGACTGCATAATGATTGAGGCAGACATATTTCAAAGTACAGCCAGAATCTGACCTCCAACTTGGAGCTTTAAATTCTCCAAAAGACATCTGTTTTCTGAGAGAGCTTTACCTACTGCTGCTCCATACAAAAGGAGGAGCCTTGGGCTAGGTGGGGAGCTGACAGGTGGGTGACCCTCATGGGTTTCGGGTCCAGGACACCGGGAGGGCATTGCAGGACACCCTTCCTCTGAGCATGGAGCAGGTAGTATTGCCCTGGCCCCAGGTGAGAGAGGAACCCCTGTTTCTCAGAGTCGGGGATGGAACCTGCCTTTGTGTGCTTCCCTAGGGGGCACCCCACTGTGCAGCGTCTCTCAAGGGTGAGGGGGTGATGCCCCTCTTAGCTGTATCTCCTTTCAGAGAGTTGGCTTCACCCCTCTGGCCCCCGTATTCTCCCAGCTGCTATTCTCCTGCTACTTAACTTTTTCAGCAAGCAGAAGCTGGAGAAAAACAAAAGTGGCAGGTGTGGTTTCTAAACGAAACAGAAAACTCTGATTTAAAAACAAAAAAAGAGAGGATAAGCATAAGTAAATAGAATAGCACCCATTTTTATTCTTAACTGTGATTCACAAGTGACCGTTTTTAATTAAAATGCTGCCTGCCAACCTCTTTGCAGACCAAAAAAGAAAATTTCCTCGGAATGTTATCAACTCTTCAGTTTCTGCAAAGATGCTGTATTTTCAGATTTCAAAGAGAGGATCTCCTTTTGAAAGTAAATAATTGTTGGCGATCATATGAGCCTGCTAAGTACAGTATTTTAAACCCATGTTGTGTTGAAAAGTTCAAGAATTTTGCAGTGACCTTAGGGCCACAGATAGGATAATGAAAGATGGAAAGATGAGGGCAGGGTCTGAAAGCGAGTTCTCTTTTGTTCTAACGGAAGCTTTTTGTGTGTGTGGCTTAAGCTAGTGGTTCAATAGAATTTCTTTGAAACAGAAACAAAAAATGTTAAGGGCTGGTTACAAGTACTCTCGTCTGCTCTTCCCCTTAAAATGCAGGGAGAATTTTACCTCTTCTCATGAATCTTGTCTGCTGAAATGTCTCTGTCTTCATGTTATGTTTACCAAGGCCAGGCCGGAGGATCCGATAATTTATAACCATTCCTATTGGGTTTTATGTAATAACTTTGGAACTCATATAAAGTAATGATCCACAAACTCTTTTAATGTTCATTATAAAATATGAAATATTTCTCAGAACCATTGCAATTATGTGACCAGACATAACTGTTTCACACATGAGTAAATACAGGGAGGTTTAACATAACTTTATTATCTTCCTGTCTTTTCTCCTCATTGATGTGATAATACTGTTTTAATATTTTTCTAAAGAAAAGTTAAGTAATTTTAGAATCTCTACTGAGGCCCGCTTTATTGGCTTTTGTAATAGAACTCTCAAATCTAATTGTATTTATGCTCAGACTGACACCAGTAAATGTCGTGAATGGAAGGGAAATGCCCCCAACGCTGTGTATTCTCTAATTATCGATAGATGTGTCTCTGCTGACAAGGCCTGGGGATTTGGGGAGAGTTGGAGAAGCAAAACCGCGATGGAGGCGCAGCCATCCGAGGCCCTGCAGATGCTGAGAAGGGCTTTTCTAAGGGGCAGATGAGCCCCATTGTTCTGTACTCACCAAGAAACTTTCCTCCTTCCCCGTGTTACGTCTACCTCACCGGGGCCCAGAGCCAGCAGCGTGAAACTTCTCGTACGATGGAAGGCTGATCTCCAAAGAGAATTATTCCTGGGATCCTGTCCTGGAGATTTGAGCTGAGTGGCATCAGTCTGCCTGCTTGACCTCTGTCTGGAGTGTGACCGTGGAGGTCAGCTGTCCATGGTGTGAAGTGGCCCGCAGTGGTGGGAGGCAGTGGGGACCGCTCTGTACCCACTCTTCTTACTCCCTGTCTCTGCCACCCATGTCCTGACTACAGTGACTGTTTCTAGTCTGAAAAGTGAAAAGTGAAAGTGATATTCGCTCAGTCATGTCTGACGCTTTGCAACCCACGGACTGTAGCCTGCCAGGCTCCTCTGTCCATGGGATTCTCCAGGCAAGAATACTGGAGTGGGTAGCCATTCCTTTCTCCAGAGGATCTTCCTAAGTCTGGGACCTGGAAAAGATTGACGAGGGCAGGTCGTATGCTTGGGTTTCTGCATCTTCTGGAAAAGGAGATGGTTTCATAGTGTCCCATTTCTCTTAGTCTTAGACAAATGCTTCTCAAAGTCTAGTGTGCAAACCAGTAGCCATGTTTCTATGACAATGCAGATTCTGATTCAGTGGGTCTAGGAAAGGTCCATGAAAGGGCCTTTCTCGTCTGCTGCTGGCTAAAGCCCCTGCTGTGGGTTGCCTTGGCCTGGATTCCACGTCCACCTTCTCCTCACTGCTCTTCCCCTGGAGGTAAACAGAGCTGACAGTGTCTAGAGGGCAAGGTGAGGCCCTCAGAGCTGCTCACGTAGGATAATGGGAACCAAAGTGTAGTCTGGGGGTTGGATCTAGCTCACAGATGTGTTTTGCTTGGCTTGTGTGATATTTACATGTTTATCTTTGATTGCAAACATTCTAAAACTGTGGGGTTTTTACTTACAAACCCAGGTTTCCGGGTTCGCCGGAGAAAGTGGACTATCCAGGACAGGTGATGGAACTGGATGGGGGGCTCACTTTAGGGACACGTGGCTCTCGCTTTCCCCAGGGACCTTCCTGCCCTCCGTGCTCCACCCTCTGTGCTCAGCTCGGGCTGCCCTGCTCAGAACACAGCTTTTGACAGTCTGGCCCATCCAGGGGTCTTTCATTGGAGTTTTCAGGATGAGAACCCACGCCCCCTCAGAACCCCGACTCCTCCCAAGTGCTTCAACTCCGCCTCCGGCAATCGCTCCTCCTGTTTCAGGAGCTGTTCGAGAGCTCCGTTCTCCCAAGCAAGCCGCTGGAGAGCAGACAACTCTTCGCTAATTAAATGTCTCGAGAACCCCCCTCCCTGAGGCCAACTCCACATCTGAGACAAGCGGGCGTGGTGTGAAGGCTCCCTGGCAGCAGGTGTGAGCCAAGGGCGACTGCCCAGGCTGCAAAGGTTCCAGAGGGGCACGGAGCCTGCCTTTCCCGGGGGGTGGTCTGCTGCTGTCCAGTCCGCAGGTAGGCAAGTCGGGGGCTTGTCACAGAGTCGGGAATGTTCCTTCGTGCTTAGAAACGAAACTGTGGCCCCTGTCACCACTTCCCATCCCATGTTCACTCATCCTCAGTCACCCCTGAAAGCCAGGAGGCCGTGTTGGAGTTTGATGTGGCAACAAACAGCCGAAGTCAACATGTGTGGTTGCTCAGGTAAACAATGTGGAACCCTTGCATGCAGAGGTTTCTCATGACCGCCCCTGGTTGGGTGATGACTTTAAGGGAAAACCAAAAGGCTCTCCTGCTTCCCCGGGCAGCGGCCACCTTGGCCTCCCGTTCCTCTGGCGGGGGACGGTGGATCCTTGAATTGGTCATGCTGTTGCTATGCTGACTGTGCTTGGTTTTCCCTGGATGAGGACTCAGCAGCCCAGCCTCCGAGTGAAAGGTTGGACCTGGCCCTGGCGGATTTCAGAGCCAGCCTCGGGGCAGGCCCTGCTGAGCTAAGACAGTTCAGCTGTGCCCACCCTCTGGTCCTGAGCAAAGACTGCTTGGAGCATAGACATTTTCATCCCTGGGCAGAATTCAGGGGTAAAATCTCTTTTTTTTTTTTTTTAACTGTTGAATACTGGTTAGAGATGGGTCTTCCTGCTGCCGAATTCCTCAAGCTGCCTTCTGCAGAGTGAACAGGTGAAGGGGTCCTCCGTTCCTGCAACTGAGCTCCGCACATCCAGGGAGTCAGAGGCTCACCGAGGACACTCGGATCTTCCGTCTTCACTCAGTCGCTGGTTAGGTCAATCTCACCTGAATTAAAATTTCCACTTCTTCCTTTTTCAAGATCAATCGTTTTACAAGATCAATCGAAAACAGTCATTTCACAGGTGATGTGTCGTTTCTGGACTGCTCCATGACGGAGGGCACAGAGATAGCCAACTAATGGCAAGAGGTTCCTGCTTTCTCAATCATCTTCTCAGAGGGTTCTGCTCAATGCTGTTTGTGAATACGGACGAGGGAATCTATCACATGTTGCACTCAAAGAAAATGGCACCCGGGTATAGCCACAAGCAAAAGAAATGCCATAACCACTGCAGGACACACTGCTAGGCACAGGGAGCTGGCAGCCAGGGAGCAGCGGCAGTCTGCAGAAACTGGGGTGAAATCAGCCCTCATCCCCAGAGTTTGCAGGCTACTCGGGGAAATGGAAAAATAATATGCATGTAAGTCAAATCTGAGACAGTGAATGGTAAAGTCAGAATAAATGGTGGGAAGGAAAAAAGGTTGGGGCGGTGCTGAGGAGCAGGAGGGCATTGAGCTGGGGTCTTGAAAGATGGGGAGGCTTTGATGCAAAACAGTGTTTTAAAGCTTCATGCAAAGAAGGCAACTTGCAAGGAGGTCCTCTTGCTTTCAGCGGCCTTTTCTCTTCCACCTTCACTCACGTCTGACAGTATTTGAAAGGGCTCAGAAATGAGGCTCGTTCTCTTAGCTTCAACAAGTTGTTCTAGAGACCTACCCGAAGATCCCTCTCCTGTCTGCCCTTGGTATGACTCTAAGGAACAATTGCCTGGCCTTCTGAATTGGGAACTACTTAAAATAAAATGACTGTGTTTTATATGATGAATTCAATTCTTTTCTAATGAATTTTATCAGACTGCTCTTCTGAGCACACTGCAATATGGCAGTGCCGGACTATTTTCTAGCATAAGAAAATAAATTAATTTAGGATTTTTTAATCACATTAAAACAATATTAAAACTCTGGCGTGTCTTTTACTAGCCCTTGGCTGGAGCACCCTGTGCTGTCGTTGACAGCCCAGCCGGGAGCTGCGCTGTGGCCTGGCCCTGGATGCCCGGCGCAGCGTCGCTCCTAGCATCAGCGGCTGCGGGTCTCGCGTATGCGCACGGGGACGGTGAGCTAGCTGCTCTGCGGCTTGCTCTCCAGAGTTAGGAGGTGTCGTGCCATCTCGGCAGGGACGCAACCACACATGTGCTCTCTGGTCTGTGACACTCACGGCCTTCCCTTCTGTCTCCAGACAGCTATGCCTGTCATCTGGTTACAAGGCTCTACAGAAAGCCGGGCTCACCCCTAACACGGCAGAGATGATGCAAGACTACCAAGCCAGGCTCATTAGATGCCCTGCACTTGGGGTCCTTGGTCTGATTCCCTAACTCAAGGGAGCCTGCCTGTCTTAGATGGCATCTACTTGAACCATGGAAATTGCAGGGGAGACTTGAGGGTAGGAGGCTCATGGCCTGATTGGAAAGTGAGAAGCTACTTCGAAGGCTTTCCTTTCGCTTAGCTTGTCTGCTTTACCAAGCCTCCCTTTCCTAGAGTTAATTCACAGTTAGTCTGTGACTGGCCCTGATGCAGTATAGGAAGTCAGAAAGTGAAAGTGTTAGTTGCTTAGTTGTGTCTGATTCTTTGAGACCCCATGGACTGTAGCCCACCAGGCTCCTCTATCCATGGGATTCTCCAGGCAAGAATACTGGAGTGTATTACCATGAGCTCCAGGGGATCTTCCTGACCCAGGGATTGAACCTCGGTCTCTTACACTGCAGGTGAATTCTTTACCATCTGAGCCACCACAGAAGCCCATAGGGGGTCAGAAGGGGTAAATATTTCATCTGAGATACCATACTGACGGTGGCAATGCTAGTGTTAAAGATACAGAAAAAAGATATTCAAAACATGTTTGTAAGTTCTCCCAGAGGTGTGTCTTGGCCATACTTGGCAGACCAGACACTCAAATCCAGGAATGTCCTAGAAAGTAGAAGGCATATAAATAACAGAGTAGTCAAGAGCTAGGGACTGGTGCCTAATAGATTCCAACTAGGACGTGATGCCCAGGAAGCAACTGAACCTTACTGAGCTTCAGTCTTCTTCTTTGTAGGATGAGGGTGGGAATAGAACCTCCCTCAAAGGTTCGTCACTCTGTGGGATTTCAGTATCCAGAGGCAACAAGATTCCAGGAATATGAGATGGTGGCAAAGTCCAAGAGGACCCTCTGCTAAAGTCACTGCCCTCCTGGTTTCTGTGAGACCACAGGCTCTGGGCCTTCTTCTCCTTCACTGGCTCCCCCTTCTTGGTGTTTTTTCTGACTCCTCTTCCTCATTTGCCCTCCTCAGGCTCTCTTCATGGTTCAATCCTGACTTCTTCCTGGGAGATCCCATCCTTCCTTATAGATTCCACCACATGTCTGTTGGTGGTTCTTAGGCCCCAAAACTTCAGCCCACTTCTCTTCTCCAGAATGTCTACTCTAATATGCTATGGGACTCCTCCATGGGGAGATCTTACAACATCAAACTTAGGAGTTAACCTTGATTTCTCCCTTTCCTCAGTACTCCCATCGAGTTCACCAAAAAGTCCTGTCAATCCAATCTAAAAAATAAATCTAGAACCTCTCTTTCCTCCATCTTCACCCTTCACTGTGGGTGATCATCATCTCTTACCTGAGCTATGCTTAACTGATCTACTAGATCTTCCTCCAAACCAACTTGTACCCTTAAGCTAGAGTGAGCTTCAAGGACATAAATTAGTTTAACACCTTTCAAAAGGTTTCCCTCCCCTTTGGATTGAAACTCAAGGCCCCTTAGCTACAAAGCCCAGATGATCAGGTCCCTACACAACCTTCAGCTTCATCTCTCAGGCCCTGCTCCAACTGCATGGGTCTTCTCTCTGATCATTAAACCCTTCCGGCTGTTTGATACCACACGGTCTTTGAGTACTCAGGTCTCAACACCTGGAATGAATGACAACCTCTCCCTTGACCATGCACACATACACACAGCTTTTCATGGCCAGCTCCTCATTCATTAGGCCTTACTTGAAACATCGTGCTCTCAGAGAGACAGTTACTGACCATCCAGTCAATAATGGCTCATCACTCTATTATTCCCTCTCTCAGGGCCTTGCTCACTTGTTGTTGTTGTTTAATTGCTAAATCTTGTCTGACTCTTTTGCGATCCCTGGACTATAGCCTGCCAGGCTCCTCTGTCCATGGGATTTCCCAGGCAAGAAACTGGATTGGGTTGCCATTTCCTTCTCCAGGGGAGTTTCCTGACCCAGGGATCAAACTCACGTCTCCTGCACTGGCAGGTAGATTCTTTACCACTGAGCCACCAGGGATGCCTGCTCACTTCTTAGCTATTATTTTAAAATGTGTGTGCTTAGTTTTTTCATCAGTTTTGGGCCCAATTCTCCCTCCAAACTGAGAATCTAGGCTGTCAAAGACCTTGTCTATTCTGCTTATGCTTTCATACTTCTAAGTACCACAATGTCCAACCCACTGAAGAGATTCAATAGTATTTCTTGAATGAGGGAATGAAAAATCTGCACAGATACATAAAATAAAAAGTACTTATGTAAGCATCAGTTTTCACTCATGTTTAGAATATGTTTCTTGGGTCCAGACAGTTATTTCTTAGGTGTGTTCATTAGGGGTGTCGAAGACTTGGTTCAGCAGAATCTAACTTTACCAAGTGCATGGGTTTTTTTTCAGAGATTCCTTACAGTAGATAAGGTCTTCTGAGCCCCTGTGAGAAGCCAGAAATGATGCACGCAAGTGTGGCCTCCAGGGTGAAGAGCTGGACCTGTCCTTTTGAAGAGCAGACTTAGTCTTTATCCCTGACCCCCCACCCCAGTTTGGCCCAGTGGGGTGTGTGTGAGTGTGTGTGTGTGTGTATGTGTCTGTGAGTATAGATGGTGACCGTCTTTGACAGATTGTTAGCAATTTTAAAATCTCCATCTTTACCTCCTGTGAAAAAGCCATAGATGACAAATTTAAGGGATTTGTTAACAAATGCTAGTGATACACGTGGTCACTCCACTTCTCGGTGGAGACAGGACCACTGATTACTTTGGAAGAGAAACTAGGAGGAGGAAGACCCACATGATGCTGACAATTCAAGAGCCAGTGTGTAGAATGCAACTATAATCCCATCATCCAGACTTCCCTTGCAAAAATGACTGCATTTTGGAGCTGGCATCTTTCTGAGAGGCCTTGCTTGACGAGTTTATCTGTTAGTTGTCACAAAGAAGCTGTTTCTAATGTTGGGAAATGCTTCGATGTTGGCAACCCTGGATCACAAGGATTTTTCTCCACCCTGCCATCTCCTTGTGTAGTAGTAAAAATATATATGTATCCTTTCACCTCGGGGACTCTGATGTTAAACTATATAAATGAAAGAAATTGACTTTGAGCCTAAAAATAAATATATAACACAGAAATAGCTGATAAATGAATAAATATCTATCAGCATTATATTTCAAGATTTCCCAAAGATATCTGAAGAACACTTAATTGTTACTGAGTAATCAATTATTCAATTAACCTTCTTCTCATTGAATATATTTTTGATACAACTTTTTGAAGCTTCAGCTTTAAAAGGTTCCTATCGATTGAAAGTTTCAAGGCCATATGGCCTGAATATTGGATTTGTGCCGTCATGATTGACAGTGGACGCTGGTAATCACATGCAAATATTTCAGATGGTGTGAGTTTCAATGATGAGACTACAATGGTGATGCTCATTTTGTAGATAAATATATTTATGTACCTGTGAATGTATATACACATGTACGTACATACACAAAATATCTGCCTCCTGCATGCACTTCCCCAGCCCTGTGCATACACACACAGTGACTGCTTCATTTAGTACAAACATTGACCAAATACAAGCCCCACTCCAGACGTGAGCCCAGCGTTCCGAAGAGTAACTGCATCATCTCGGAGGCCACCCGGTGATTCAGTGATTTTGGAAGTCTTCTATTTAAACAAGATAAGAGACTGGCAATGCTCTCAAATGCAAAAATTAAATTGCATGAGGCTTAAACTTGCAGGTTGAAAAAAATCATTTCCATCCAAAGGGAATCTTTTCTGCTCTGTTTTGTCCCATTTTGTTTTTCTAGAATCTTCTTAGGTAGCCTTAGGTTTGTCAGAGCCTGCATTGACTTCTTTTCTTAATTTAATCTCTCTCCCAATGACAGTTTAATGTGTGTGTGTGTGGAATTAACAGTGGTTATGATAATCTTGGGTGGTACAAGTAGTATATGCAAAGAAATCTCTGTATTGTGTCATGTGGGCAAAGTCTGAGGCTACTGTAGCAGGTTCTGAGCTCATCCCTTGAAATAAGTAGTTTCAAGCTTTCTGGAGGCCAAGGAAGAAATGTATGTGTTAAATAGATATAAAATATGCAACCCCTTTCACCCAGAAATTCCACTTCTAGGCATTCACCCAAAGAAAATTACCTGATGTGTGGGGAAAGATTTTTCTATAGACATAATAATCATTACATCCCTTAAAACAGGGGAAACTTAGAAAACAACCCACATGCCCAAGAAGAGGGATAAAGTTAAATAAATTAGGTGCCTCCACAGGAAGAAACACCATGTAGCCATAAAATTATATTGCAGAGGAATAATTAACGACATGGAGAAATATTGACAATACCTATAACATTTAGTGAAAAGCTGTATTTGAAGCATAAATTTTGTAAAAATATATATTTCTACATAGAAAAAAAAACCCAAAAAGATTGGATGATTTTACATTTAAAATGCCCAGGGGTCATTTCTAGGTATTGAGATGGTGGGAGATTATTATTCATTCTGTCTTTAAGCTTTTATTTTCCACATCTATATATTTTACTAACAAACCCCTGAAGATCTTGAAGTTAGCATAGTTTAATAGCTCAGCACTTACATTATTTGATGCACCCAACTTTCTTGAAAATGGTTTGCGATTGTGGAGACTCTGCTGACCCATCTCCAGCTCGTGTTTCAGTGATCTCGCCCCCCAGCCCCCACTTCACAACATCTCCTCGGAAGCCACAGTACTGAGCTGTGGGTGCTAAGACGGGCCCCCCAGAACACAGTCATAATCAAGATATTAGCAAAGAGTTTCTGTCCTGAAAAATACCATAAACAGGCTCGGTTTGACCTCCTTAATGCAGGAGCACTTTAGTAATCTGCGCCTAATGATTTTTTACATTAAGCCCCAGCTTGTGTTGGGCCCTTGTGAGGCGCAGTAATTTAAGAACAGTCATTTTGCACATTCCGATCCCATTATGTTACATTGTTACTGAATAAAGACTGGTATTATGTTGCTCCCATAAAGGGCAGAAGTGGCCTGAATTTTATCTGCTGAACGAATCAATCTGGATTATGTCAGCTGAAAAGAATTGCGACTGCAGACTCTCCCGCAGATGGGGGGGACAGGGTTCTTTTTTTTTTTAATGTATCTGGTAGTTCTGAATACATGATCTAAGATAATACCTTGTGGTGACTGAAAAGTAGTTTTTCTCTCTTATTTTTCAGTGAGGAGTGTACCAATTATCATTTCAACATCATGTATTAGGAGATCAATTGGGGACTGAAAGCCATTTCCCCATGTTAATACTCTGCTGTATTTAAGCCGCCCTGACGGCCTGTCGGGGCTGTGGGAAAAAGATTGAGCAAATAATGAGGAAAGAGCTTAGAAAAAAGGCAGAGGGTGGGGCTTGGCAAGGGATGTGAACTATTCATCAACAACTCAACAAGGATGATGGAAATAATAAGTTCCCCTTAAAGAAAAAGGGGAAAGTTTTTTTTTTTTTTTTAAAGAAATAGTTTCCCCTAGGTAGGGGGTGGGGGGAAGAAAAACACATTTAACCCTAACTTTGTCCTGTTTCTCCATGAACTGATTTTAAACTTCCTGAAATCAGCCAATGCTTCCCTTTGAAATGGATAGTGCACGTTTAAACAGGGTGCATTCTTTAGCAATCAGTTTAAGAAAACAGTGTCTAATTTCCTGTCCATTTGTGCAAATTTCTTAGCATGTGGTAGTGTCATTTAATATCGAAGTACAGTAATGCTCTGCTTTAACGCAGGCAAATCCTTTGCGTGAAATAATTTGTGTGATCTTTGAACTGACCATGAATAAAATCAAGTCCTTACTCTGCACCCTTATTTATACGGTAGAGAAAACCTTTGAAACCTGAAGCCCTTTGGGATATGGTTTATGTATCCAGTAAGTTGCTTAAAATAATATAACTCTGTTGCATTTTATAAGTTTCCCCACACTCCTCTAGTCACCATTATGCCACCCCTTCCAAATATTTACCTTAGAAATGAATAGGCTTTTCTAATATTATTGTGCTCAGAGTTGCTAAATTTCCATTCAGCAGACCTAATTCCGCCATCTGCAAAGTTCTAGATTTTATAATTCTTATAAGCTGTTTCTAATCTATTTTTACTGCCTTGTTCTGTCCTGAAATGTCAAAGAGTGCAGAATAGGTCTTGGAATTAACATGACAGTTAAGAAAGTTGGCAAGGTTTTACAGCAGATTGTGACATTAACAAAATACAAAGGAGAATGGTGAAATTAACATTAATGTATGCTTGCAGACACTATAAAAATCTATATGTCCATGATCAGGGAATTAAAAAATAGGCATGTTTTTAGGATGATGCTATTAAAGGCAGATCTTTACTATGAAAAGAAATTTCCATATGAAAAGCAACTTACTAAAAAGTAATGCCGTAATCCCCTCTCTGGAATGAACAACAGGTTTATGGTCCTAGGTCAAGTAGGCATATGGCTGTCTCCGATTGCCAATTTTTTTTTTTTTTCCCTAGGCTTCTTTAATCTGTGATAAAACTGCTTTGAAAGCACTAATAGCATTTTTTCACAGCTGTGAGGGAGATCATATGATAGATGTACCTAGAAGGGAGATCGTTTGTTTAGATTCACAGATTGAAAAAATAAATCACTTAGGGCCCACTTTTAATTTCATCATGGGAAGGTTTCAAACAGTGCTTTCTAGAGGAATTCATATTGTCTCTCTCTCTCCTCTCTCTCTCTCTCTTTCTGCAGCTGCCAGAATCTGCCTGTCCGGGCGTTCCTTGGTGATTGTCGTTGTATACACTATCATAATTTTGACCTTGGGCTGCTGTTTTAGGAACACTGTGTTTTAGGAACGTGGAGTCTTGGTGTTTGAATCATGCTAGGATGATTCTGAGGACTGGGTGAATGCGCAGACTGTGATCCCATCACTGGACCTAGACTCCGGCTCTTTCTTCTGTCTGTGTGATCTCGGGCCAGCTACTTAACTTCTCTGAACCTCAGATTCCTCATCCAAAAAAGAGGGAAACAAAAACATTGACTGGTCCAGCGGTAGCTGTCTTCGAACAGTATATGTATATATGAAAGTCCCCACCACATAGTAACTGTGATTTATGCAGTTGTTTATGTTTTGAATCTAAGAGTGGGAAAACTCAGTGAGGGTGGGGGTGGGGGAAGAAAATCTGGGCCTTGGAACACACTCCGCTTCCTGTGGAGTCGGTGCAGCTGGCATCAAAGAGCATGTCCTGCTATAAAATTCTCTGATCCTACGTGCCCTCTGGACACCTCCCCGTCAGGAGTGCTGAACCCCGGGCTGCCGGCCCAGTTCTTGGGTCCAGCAGCTTTTCCCTTAACTCCTCCAGGCCTCCACATGTCCATCTGTAAAGAGGGCACAGGGCTTCCCAGATGGTGCTCATGGCAAAGAACCTGCCTGCCAATGCAGGAGACATAGAGAGGTGGGTTCGATCCCTGGGTCCGGAAGAACCCCTAGAGGAGGGCATGGCAACCCACTCCAGCATTCTTGCCTGGAGAATCCCATGGACAGAGGAGCCTGGCGGGCTACAGCCCATGGGGTTGCAGAGAGTCAGACAGGACTGAAGCAACTTTGCACACACACAAACAGGGTACAAGCCTGCCTCCTGCAGGGGCTGGGAGAGCAAAGCCAGTTACTCAATAGAAAGCCCTTTGAATTCTAAAAAAAAAAAAAAAAAAAAATCACATTTTTTAAAAAAGGAGAAAGTTTAAAGAACAGTAAGTAATGCAGTGTTTTCTGAGCTGTCTTGGGGGTGGGGGTGGGGGGACTTGGCTCTGCTGCTCTGTGCCAGCCGTGGGGCAGGTCCCAGGAGCTAACTCAGCCCAGCCTTGAGACGCAGGGTCCTGTGCGGGGGAGCCGTTGCTGCCCTGCCCTCCCTGCCTGCCTGAGCTTGGAGCTTTCCAGGGCGGTGGGGGGTGCTCCTGGAGGAGATCCTGTCTGTCTGTCCGAAGGCCCAGGACAGGTAAACTCTGGATCTCACCTAGACTTGTTGACAAGTCATGTCAGCCCCAAGGGGCCAAGCCCGGTGTTCCTCCAGCTGGACAGGGCACTCCTGCAAATAAAGTGAGGGACAGGCAGTCATGAGGAGCCTTTTTGCCGCCCCGGCCTCTTCGTTGGGGGGTGGGGGTGGGGGGGGTGGGCGGTGCTCCCAGGCAGTGGGCAGGTTCACATGGGGTCAGAGGGCTGAGGGAAAAGAAGAGGTCATTGGCTAGAGGCAGGCATGCATGCAAACACGTGTGCACGCGTGCTCACTGGCTCACCTTACGCTTCTCTCCAGGAGACACTGTCCTCGGCCGCCCTGCCTTCTCCCAGCAGTGGGTGTGGGCCTGCCTCCCTCTCTCTTCGTGGACACAGGCACTGATGCCCTAGGTGCTTCTTGCCCCTGATGCCTTGGGTCTCTTGGGCCCTCCTTCTGGGTTCCTTCCAGGTCCTGGCCAGGCTGGGAATTCTCTTCTCCGCATTCTACCCGATCCTTGCCTGGAGATGCTGGCCGGCACTGGCTGCGCTCACCTCCTTCCACCAGCAGATGGCGCTCTCTGCTCAGCAATGAGGCCCACGTGTGCGTTTAGGATAAAATCCAACCTGTTAGTCTCCCTTTGGGCGCCAGGCCATCTGGGCCTTAGGGTGGATGCTCTCGGAGCAGCCCCGTGTCCTGCACAGAAGCCCAGGCCTGGGGTGAAGGGCGGTGTCGGGTGTCTGGTCTGGTTCCCTGCTTCAGAACTGGGGCTGAGGGATGTGTTTTAATTGCTTCATTTGCTTAAAAATGAACTTAACCACATTAAAAATTCAAGGTATATAACAGAGCATCACAGGCAATCTCTGGAAAAGTCAGAAGACTCAGTGACAGGGGACCCATGAGCCACAAGGGGTCAGCACTGAGCGCCCTCTGTCCCCCCGGGGCCGGCTAGGTGCTCTCGGCTGGGCCCACTTCTAACATGACAGCGGCCTGTCCCGTGAGTCGGGGACCTCAAGGCAGACTACGCTTGTTAGGGTCTCGCAAGATCATAGGAGCAACAGCGGTTCATTGGGCACCTGTTGTGCGTCGGGCCCTCGCCTTAGCAGCAGTTCATTTATTCCTTGAGCAGGTGTGACTGTGCCCATTTCACGGGAAGGTAAACTGAGGTTCAGAGGCACTGTGGCACGCCCCAGTTAGCAAAACAGGGACCTGTGCCCGGGGAACGCCAGGCCTTCGGGAGAGGGAGGGGCACTTGAGCTCCCCGGAGTTCACCCCCCTTCCCGGGGCTCTCCACCGCTGTCTCCTAGCGCCCACGTCCATTATTAGTCCAGGAGACCTTGTCCCTGCTGAAGCTGCCTGCTGGGGGTGTGGCGGGGGGTAGGAGACCCCAAGGTGACAAAGTGCCCCTGCAGATCTGAAGCAAGATTAATTGAAGGCAATGATAAAGACTGTGTACAAGACATCAGAAGACTAGATTTTAGTTAGTTGTTTTTCTTTTTTAATAGCAAGAAATAAGGTAATTCCAATTTTTAGGTGTCCAGACTAAATGAATGCCTACCTACTCTGGAAGCCAGGCATCTGTCAGGTTGTCTTAGCTGGACGGTGGTAGGTGAATGCCTACCAGCCCATTTAGGACAGCGGTTGTGCTGGCAGATTGTAATAGTGGACAGTGGATCACACACTGTGTGTCTTGAGGGCTACAGTGTGATAGGAAACTATGCTATGAGCCTCACATAATTTAGATCATTTTATCCTCAAACCCTGTGAAGTATGAATTATTATTAGTCTCATTTCACAAATTAAGAAATACAGGCTCAGAGAGGTTAAGTAAGTTGTCCAAGGTCACACAGCTGGTGATCAGTAGAGTCAGATTTGAAATCATGTCTGCAGGGCACCATCATTTCAAGGCATTTTATTTCAATGGGCATGTAATTTGCCTCTGAAATGACTGCAGTGCTCTTTAGAAGTGCTAACTGCCCTGAGCTATCTAGATGCCTCTTGGATGTTAAGTGCAATATTAGACAAAAATTTAATTCTTTGGTTCATGTTAATGGTCTTGGCCGCATTTTCTCCCTCTCCAGGAAACAATTTTTGCACAATTAGAACATTTACCCTAGAGATGCTCTTCCAAATTTGGCTGAGTGCCCCTAGAGTGGCAGTTCCTGACCTTGACTTAAAGATCTAAGTAGCTTTTCTTTGGGGTTGGGAGTTGAGGTTTTCTCTCCTTATGCTTGCAGAATGGTTCCAGCATCCCCGGGCCAAATGATGGGACCCTTCTAGACATTTTTCCCCAACCTCTAGTCAGGCTACAGATACCGCATGCTGTGTGTGGGTACAAGGACAGTTCCTGAGTATGGGGGTTCCATCCAGGACTCTGGGGTCCAGGTTAGGGGTCACTGCAGCCCCAGAAAGCTCCAGTAATGGCAACATTTAAGGTGGGCCCCAGTTCCTTGCTTTAGAGTTGACCTAGGTCTGTGCTGGGGTTTGGAGGCCAGCTTCAGGCTCTGCCCTGCCTCAAGTGCTGATACTGCTCAGAGGCTGTGTGTCCCTTCTATACGGAGGACTCACAGTGCTGGCCCCCTAAGTCCTGGCCAGGTGAGGGAATATCCCAGTTCCTGGCCTGGGGAGAAAGCCTTTAGCTGCCATCATCACTGGAGCTGTCAACATGCCCACCAATCCCCCCTTCTCAGCTCTGCTCACTCTCCTGAGGGCCTCCTGGGTGCAAAATGCACCCAGGGCCTTGCTGGTGCAAAATGCAAGACATCTGAGGAGCTTCCATTTAATTTGGAAAAGGATCTCACCTTGGATGTCCAGAAGAAGGTGCCAGGCCCCTGAGGAGAAGGACTGATCACATCTCAGCTCAGGGATTGTGAGTTTTGAATGAGTAGCAGGAACAGGTGACTTTGGGGGGCCCTTAAGTGCCAGGGCATTGGTCCCAGGGCAGCCCATGGAGTTATCAACGGGGCGGGCCAGAGGCTTCTCAGAGCCCAGCTAGATCATTCCTGGATGCAGCAGGAGCAGAGTTCAGACTGTCTCTTGGAAGTGATGCCCTGGCTAGCGGGAGCAAGCATGTAGTTTCGGAGAGGAACTACGAGCAATTTTGGGAAATGCTTCTTGTCCAGTCAGGTCCCCCATTTCTATTCCCCACTCACGTCCCCAGACTGGACATCTGGCAGGCTGAGCTGTGCAGATGTGTTCCAAGGACCCTTAGAGATAGCTGAGAGCTTGGAGTCCCCTGCTTGAGGGAGGAGCCACCCACATCCCCACTCTTTCTGGAAGGCTGCCTGTCCACCTTTGGCATCCCCGAGGACTCAGCCTCAGTGTCCAACCTGACTGAAGGAAGAAGGGAAATGCTCCGGGGGAATCTGGGGCTGCAGGCAGGTGGGACGTTCCAGACGGCTCCCTTTCCCAGGTCAAGGACCCGGTGGCAGGAATCCGAGATGGCCACAAGAGGGCGCCCGAGGCCTGCAGAAGGCATCCTGCTCAGTCCCCTCAGTCGTGTCCGACTCTGTGCGACCCCACGCTCTGCAGCTCGTCAGGCTCCTCTGTCCGTGGGATTCTCCAGGCAAGAATACTGGAGTGGGTTGCCATTTCCTTCTCCAGGGGATCTTCCCGACCCAGGGATCAAACCCGCGTCTCTTACATCTCCTGCCTTAGCAGGCAGGTTCTTTACCACTACCCATACCTGGGAAACCGGGCTCCATTTGTAGAAAACCTGGAAGATTACTCTATGAGAGGAGTTGTGAGGGATAGGTGTGTTCAACTAATAAAGGTCCGTATTGACCATCACCGGCGTGTTGGGAAAAGATATGGGGCTAAACTTGCTCTTACTTTTGGAAAAAATTAAAAGAGAAAAGACATCAGGGTAGTCACTTTGTTCAATTCTGTATTCATGGAGACAAGCTGCATTTATGGAGCATCTGCTGTATACAAAGTTTGAGGGTACGATGTGGGCAAGACAGAGCTGTCCCTTCCTCCCACAGGACACAGGGGAAAGAGCTGGGCCCAGTCCCCACTCCACATCCAGACCCACATCTACCCAATCCAGCATCTCCCACTCTGTCACTTTCCCTGGAGGGGAGAGAGCTCAGATCCAAAGGGCATGAGGCTTGTCTGGCCTGAGTGCCTTGGCGTGGGAGTCTGGACCCACTCTCTATCCTTGGGATTCTCAACAAGGATAAAGGGCGTTTCAAGACAGGTGGGGTCAAAGGGAGATTGGAGCATGCCCTCAGGTTGGGTTCGAATCTGTCCTCATTAGCTGTGTGCCCTGGGGGAGCCATGCGCTCCTCTGGGTGGCAGAGTTCTGCGTGTAAAGCTGGTGGGGTCTCAGTTACTGCTCCAGCTTAGGGCAGGCAGGTGGCTCGAGTGAAAAGATCTACGCAGAGAAGCCTCTTTAGCCTGATGCTGGTGCAGGGTAAGGATTTTGCAACGGAGGCTATTATCATTATTGACAACGTTGTTGTTGTATCCTAGGCCCTGCCAGGCGAGTCCTGGGAGATTCCAGGATCCTGGGGGTGGCCAGTGGGTCATTCACAATGAAGAGAGTTTTGTTTTCTTTATTGGGGGAGCATCGTCAATGCTCCATCTGTGGAGTCAGAACCCAGGAGACCCTTCTGGAGTGGGCCCTTGTTCCTCAGTGTCCCTGTGGCAGGTCTGAAATCGGGAGCTGTCCTGGGGCCGGTCCCGTCCATCGGTGCAAGAGCACGATCTGTCGGTTCTCCCCATTTCATGGCCACATCCTGCTCCTCCATCCTCTGCTCTTCTCCCCATCAGATCCTGCCCCGCCCCAGGATCCACTTCGCATCTCCTGAGACATCTTCCCTCGCACTCATCCCCTTGTTCAGTCATTCATCCACCTCTCATTCACTCAGCGCATGTGCAGGTCAGGCCCACGGCAGGCCCTGGGACAAGGAGGACGCACAGATCTTCATTCCTGTCCACAAGGAGATGGTGGGTGCGGGCATGTGAGTGTGTGGCGGGTGCCCTTGGGTTCTGCCTGCCTGACCTGTATTCAGGCCTGAGACTGGGGAAGGGGGCCAAGGGAGGTTCCTGAAGGAAGAGCCAGTCTGAGTTCTGGAGGGCTGAGCGGGGTGACCGTGACAGAGGTGTC
Source organism: Cervus canadensis (assembly GCF_019320065.1). NCBI lineage: Eukaryota > Metazoa > Chordata > Mammalia > Artiodactyla > Cervidae > Cervus > Cervus canadensis. The sequence continues at coordinate 31,492,972 of NC_057403.1, read as the reverse complement.
CTGGTTGAGGACATAGCGTGCAGCGATGGGCCCGGCTTGGGGCTGACGGGGCCCTGGGGCTGACGTGGGAGGGCAGTTTGGAGGTGGAGGCAGGGACAGGGGTCTGCAGAGAGACAGAGGCCGAGTCATGGAGATCTTGTCAACCTGAAGGAGTTGTTGGTGGCCTCGTCTGAGTGGTTCTGGGCTGCAGAGGGCTAGGGCAGGGATAAATGGGGGCAGGGGGAATGGGGCAGGGCAGAGGTCCTGAGCTTGGTGAGGACCTGGCCCAGACTGGGGGGAGGTGGCAGCGAGGCTCTAACTTACGAGCACCCGCCCTGCCTCATGAAGCACTAGCATAAACAGATGCAGTGGTCAACAGCTGAGAGCCTCCTTCCGGGCCTCATGCAGCAGGCAGGACGGCAGGAGGTCCCGTGGGCACCAGGCTGGGGCACAGGGCTGCCCCCCAGGCACCAGACGACTGTCCATACTGAGTCTGGACATTTCCATGTCAGCCGGACTCTGAGGACTGGGGTCTGTGGGACCCTGGGAACCCAATGCACCGAGGCCAGACCAAGCCACTTACTAGAGGTCCTAACTGGGGGCAAGAATATTTTATTCCAAACAAGATTGATTACACAGCTAGAGAAACTGAACCTAGACAGAAGCAAGTAACTTCCCTCTCTTGTGGAACTCAGAACTTCTGATGCATGGTCACCAGCGGACGCTGCCTTCTCTGGTGGTGTCCATGTGTCTGCAGAATGTCCTGGGGTATTCTAGGGCTGTTGCTGCCAAGTTCCATCCCTGATAGTCCTGAGTTTACCACCAAATGTAGTATTTTATACATGAATACACATATTTGCAGAAGTACAATTAGTGAACATATCAGCTAGGTGTTAAAAGAGTTCTGAGGGCTGGCCTGGCCATCAGATTCGATTTGGGGCATTATTTCCACAGAAAAGTGTGTTTTGAAGTTTGTTCAGAAAACAGGATCAGAGCTGAGAGAGACTTCCCCTCCCCTCCACCAACATTTCCTCCTCACTCGTCACGATGTGTTCATCCTGGTTCACTCAGTTCCTAGCTTGAGGATCTGTTAGAAAGAGCACTGGAATGCAACGATGAGAAGTCCTGGTTTGAAAACAAACAAAAACATGCAAACAAAACCAGACCCCACTTAGCACTTCTGTGACCTTAGTCCTTTGCTTGGATGCTTTCAGAATCAGGCGCTGAGACAAGGATTTCCCTACAGTTAGTCTTCAGGGGAGAAGGTCCTGGTAAGGATGAGGCAGGGGTGGGGACATGAGGCAGGAGGCAGGGGCTGATATATAACTCATTTCGGAGCAGGTTAGTGCTCTGGGGGAGGGGGCTCAGGTCTGCTGGGGACGCTCTGAGGACCAACGCGGGTTGTGACCGAGCTATCCCACTGAGGCCCAGGGGAGCTGGGCGTTTATAAACCAACCCTTTGGTTGAGTGAACCTGGCACTTCAAACCAACGTGATCCCTGGGCTGGAGAACAGCCTCAGAGACCCTGCAGCCTTTGGCACATGTGGGAACAGGCCTGAGACCCAAGGAGCCTCACCTTGGAGCCTCAGTTGCCTGGCCTGCAAGGTCAGCGGTTCTGTCCTCCCAGGACCTTCTGGGACAGTGAAAGGGATGCGCCGAGCCCGGGGCTGGTGCTTGCGAGGCGCTGCCGACATCACGCTTCTTTCATTGCTTTTCTGTGTGGTCTTCCTCTTTCCTGACTCAAATACTCATCTTCCAGTTCATTTTCAAATCTTCCTTCTCCTCCGCTGGGGACGACTTTTGATGCCGCACCCTTGGGTCCCGAGCACAACCAAGGTGTCCTCTTTGGATCTCAGAAGCTTACTTTTGCGGCCTAGTCTCCCTGTCTGGGTTTGCACATGGGCCACCATGGCAGCACCCTTGCATTGGCTGCCCGGCAGGTCCAGACACAGGGATGTTGACCTTTCCTCCTCCTTGCCTCTCTGGCCGAGGCCGCTGTGCCCACCGCCTCCTACTTCTGGGCTTACCGCTGCCACCCCGCCCAGCACCTCTGTCCTGACAGACACACCTCCCGATTTCAGGTTCCCTGTGTTTATGGCTAAAATATTACTGGTGACCGACATGCAGCCCCTTTCTCCTGCGTTGTCATTTTATGTTAATTGAATGCTCGTGTTAATCTAATAGAGTTTAGATTTATGTTGGGTTCTGTAGAGCGTCATATTTTAATCAATACACATCCCAACGTTTAGATGGACAGATGAGAAAACCTGCTTCGTCTCTGCACTTGGGTTCCATCAGCTGTCAATAATTCCTAATTTGAATCCTTCAGACAGTCAGATTTATGAGTTTGAGTATATTGCGTTCATCACAGAAATTAACTTTTGGGGGAAATGATGTGAAAGGTCACATGATGTCTCGAAGAGGCAGATATTATGTTTCAGAGATGAAGCGCTCTGAAATATTTATCTGAGAGAAGTGGGCTAGCAGGGTGGTGGTGAGAAGGTTTCAGCCCAGAGGTGGAGCTCTGTCAGGAGATTCTACTCCTTAGGGAGAATTGGCATCACGCAATTCCGGGAAGAGCCGAGGTCTAGGGTGGTGCTGTCCATGGGCCCCCAAGGGTGGATAGGGAGTGAGCAAGTGTTAGGCAAAAGTGGATGCCGCTAGCATATACAGTTCAGTTCAGTTCAGTTCAGTCCCTCGGTCATTTCCAACTCTTTGCGACCCCATGGACTGCAGCACGCCAGGCTTCCCTGTTCATCACCAACTCCCGGAGCTTGCTCAAACTCATGTCCATTGAGTCAGTGATGCCATCCAACCATCTTATCCTCTGTTGTCTCCTTCTCCTCCTGCCTTCAATCTTTACCAGCAACAGGTAAAGTGAGTCAGTTCTTCGCATCAGGTGGCCAAAGTATTGGAGTTTCAGCTTCAACATCAGTCGTTCCAATGAATACTCACGACTGATTTCTTTCAGGATTGACTGGTTGGATCTCCTTGCAGTCCAAGGGACTCTCAAGAGTCTTCTCCAACACTACAGTTCAAAAGCATCAATTCTTTGGTGCTCAGTTTTCTTTATAGTTCAACTCTCATATCCATACATGACTACTGGAAAAACCAAAGCTTTGACTAGATGGACATTTGTCAGCAAAGTATTGTCTCTGCCTCTTAATATGCTGTCTATGTTGGTCATAGCTTTTCTTCCAAGGAGCAAGCATCTTTTAATTTCATGGCTGCAGTCACCATCTGCAATGATTTTGGCGCCCCCCAAAATAAAGTCTGTCACTGTTTCCATTGTTTCCCCATCTATTTGCCATGAAGTGATGGGACCAGATGCCATGATCTTCATTTTCTGAATGTTGTTTTTTTTTTTTTGCTGAACATTCTGAAAAAGATCTTTTATGTTTTTATTTCATTTTATTTTTCCATTTACTTTTATTAGTTGGAGGCTAATTACTTTACAATATTGTAGTGGTTTTTGCCATACATTGACATGAATCAGCCATGGATTTATATGTATTCTCCATCCCTGTATATCTACCTAAAGAAACAAGAGAGCTATACATAGAAAACTATAAAACACTGATGAAAGAAATCAAAGAGGACACAAACAGATGGAGAAATATACCGTGTTCATGGATTGGAAGAATCAATATTGTCAAAATGACTATACTACCCAAAGCAATCTATAGATTCAATGCAATCCCTATCAAGCTACCAACGGTATTTTTCACAGAACTAGAACAAATAATTTCGTGATTTGTATGGAAATACAAAAAACCTTGAATAACCAAAGTAATCTTGAGAAAGAAGAATGGAACTGGAGGAATCAACCTGCCTGACTTCAGACTATACTACAAAGCCACAGTCATCAAGACAGTATGGTACTGGCACAAAGACAGAAATATAGATCAGTGGAACAGAATAGAAAGCCCAGAGATAAATCCATGTACCTATGGACACCTTATCTTTGACAAAGGAGGCAAGAATATACAATGGACAAAAGACAACCTCTTTAACAAGTGGTGCTGGGAAAACTGGTCAACCACTTGTAAAGGAATGAAACTAGAACACTTTCTAACACCATACACAAAATAAACTCAAAATGGATTAAAGATCTAAATGTAAGACCAGAAACTATAAAACTCCTAGAGGAGAACATAGGCAAAACACTCTCCGACATAAATCACAGCAGGATCCTCTATGACCCACCTCCCAGAATATTGCAAATAAAAGCAAAAATAAACAAATGGGACCTAATTAAACTTAAAAGCTTTTGCACAACAAAGGAAACTATAAGCAAGGTGAAAAGACAGCCTTCCGAATGGGAGAAAATAATAGCAAACAAAGCAACAGACAAAGGATTAATCTCAAAAATATACAAGCAACTCCTGCAGCTCAATTCCAGAAAAATAATTGACCCAATCAAAAAATGGGCCAAAGAACTAAACAGACATTTCTCCAAAGAAGACATACAGATGGCTAACAAATACATGAAAAAGATGCTCAACATCACTCATTATCAGAGAAATGCAAATCAAAACCACAATGAGGTACCATTATATGCCAGTCAGGATGGCTGCTATCCAAAAGTCTACAAGCAATAAATGCTGGAGAGGGTGTGGAGAAAAGGGAACCCTCTTACACTGTTGGTGGGAATGCAAACTAGTACAGCCGCTATGAATGTTATAGTTTTAAGCCAACCTTTTCTCTCTCCTCTTTCACTTTCATCAAGAGGCTCTTTAGTTCTTCTTTGCTTTCTGCCATTAGGGTGGTGTCATCTGTGTATCTGAGATTGTTGATATTTCTCCCAGCAATCTTAATTGCAGCTTGTGCTTCATCCAACCTGGCATTTCGCATGATATACTCTGCATATAAGTTAAATAAGCAGAGTGACAACGCACAACTTTGACGTACTCTTTTCCCTATTTGGAGCCAGTCTGTTGTTCCATGTCTGGTTCTAACTGTTACTTCTTTACCTGCATACAGGTTTCTCAGGAGGCAGGTAAGGTAGTCTGGTATTCCCATCTCCAACATATACCCAGTACTATATATAAACCAGATAATCAACCAGGACTAGTGTGTATAGCACAGGGAACTCTACTCAATACTCTGTAATAACCTCTATGGGAAAAGCATCTGAAAAAAAATAGATACATGGATATGTGTAACTGAATCACTTTGCTATACACCTGAAATTAACACAACTTTGTAAATCAGCTATACTCCAGTATAAAATAAGGATTAAATTTTAAAAAGTGGTTTCCATTCATGTCAAGTGGAGGACTCTTCTCCTCTGGAATTCTGCTTCCCCTCTGTCATGGAGGTTTCTCTGGAATCAGATACTGCCTGAAGGATTTGCCTGGTGTGGGCTGGTGACCTGTAGGGAAGAGAACAGAGCCTGGGGGCTGCTGGAGCTTTGGGGAAACACTCCTTCAAATTACCCGGGGGAGGGGGCCTTCCAGGTCGCGGCCCACTGTGGGTTGAGGGCACCTTCTGGGGACATGAACTCTCGGACACCTCCTGCTCATCCTGCCCACTGGCCAGGCAGCCTCTGCAGCCAGGAAGAGAGTTTATCAAAGCCTCAGGTGCTGCAACCGTGCTCGCGGGAGGCAGAAATGAGAGTTTAGAGCCTAGAGACTAGGAGACAGGGTGCTCAGACCAGCCGTGCTCAGGGTGCAGGTGAAGATGGCAGGTGGCTGCTGGGCACTGGGAAGGGCCCTCTGCCTACCTTTCTGCCTTGCCAAACCCCTACCCCTGAGAAACCATAGCAGCTGAAAGTGGCTGGAAGGCTGCGCTTTCAGGGCTCTCTAAGTGATGTATAAGACGGTCCAGCGCTTTCTGGGACTTAGTTTTCTTCTTACAGCTTTACTTCCTGTAGCATCTGTACTGCATCCCCTATTAGTCTTGGGGTCCTTTTGTGCTGCATCTGGGGAACTGGAGATGCACTGAGACGCTGAGTGCCCCCAGACCCCTGTGCAGAGATTTGTTTTGGGATAGGGGCTGCTCATCCCTCTTTCTGTATGTGAAGGTGAAAGTCACTCAGTCGTGTCTGACTCTTTGCAACCCCATGGACTATACAGTTCATGGAATTCTCCAGGCCGCAATACTGGAGTGGGTAGCCCTTCTCTTCTCCAGGGAATCTTCCCGACCCAGGGATCGAACCCAGGTCTCCTGCATTGCAGGCAGATTCCTTACGAGCTGAGCCACAAGTGAAGCCCAAGAATACTGGAGTCGGGTAGCCTATCCCTTCTCCAGCGGATCTTCCCAACCCAGGAATCAAACCGGGGTCTCCTGCATTACAGGCGGATTCTTTACCCACAGAGCACTCAGGGAAGCCCCATTTCTGTGTGGAGATAAGATGAAGGACTTTGTCTGGAGTTTGCTGTCTCAAGTGAGCCTAAGACCACCACTGATGGACCCGAAGCAGGTTTCTGTAGCCAGTGAGAGGAAGCCTTGAAGAGGGTCCCAGGGAGACCAGGCAGAGCTGGGCAGCTCCTTGGCTGCATTCTCTGCTAGAGCTCTGTTTGTTTCCACTTGGTTTGCAGAGGGAAAGGCAGGGAGAGCCCTCTGAGTCCTGCACGTCCTGGCACCCACAGGAAGGATGGGGCATCGGGTGACCTCCCCAGTCTAGCTGCTCTGCACCCAGAGGAAGTATTTTCAGGGCTGGAGAGAAGGCGGTCCTCTGGGAGCTTCTCTCTGCATGATGAGGGTGATCAGTAGTGAGCTCTCACACAGATACGCACTGGCTTTTAAACTCTGAACACTGTAACTGAGAAATTCGTAGCACTTGGTGTCTTTGGAGGCATTCTTTTGTGAGCTCTCCAAAAATGGTGTCCTTGTGAACCCTTGTGCATAAAGTCTTATGCATTCTGATTAGACTCCATGGCAATTTGTGGATCGGTAAATAATGTGGCTTCCACCTGTCACGCCCATGTGGCTTCCAGCTCTCTTTGCCTTGTCCCGGGAAGCATGCTCACCAGGAGAGGGGGAGTCTTTACATAGACAGCGTTATTTGGGGACATATCTGTATTTGTAAAAATCCATTACAACCCCATTGTTGTGGGAGATGCAGTTAATAATGAAGGTAGCAAAAAATATGATTTTAAATCAGTTTAATAAAATTATTCAAGTAGATTTTAAATCATTTTTACAGTTGATTTAACATTTGTGACTGGTTTATAGATTATGATATAGGATGGTGTTTGCATCTTTGCAATTTTATTCCAATTTAGAAACAGTGCAAATATTAATTTTTGCTTCAATAATGGAGCCTTTGAGAATTAAACTTGTCTTTTCTCAACACACATTTTATGAAAATGATTTTAATATGATTTTTTAATATATTTTTGAGGAACCTCTTGCAGGAAGCCCTTTAACAAGGACTGAAATGGAAGTCTCTTCTTGGAAGTTTCTCTCGAGACAAAGGGGGACAATTTTCAGGGAGCAGGGTTTCTTTGTGGGAGACCTGACGCTTTCTCTACAATCGAAGAAAATTTGGAAGCTTCTAGAAAACGTTTCTCAGGCATTAGGATCCCAATTACAGTAAACACTGATTGGTAACCATTGGGTTACCTTGGTTACCGTGGGGCTGCCACAGGAGGCTGGGTCTGTGGAGAAGTCAGATGCCCGGCTGGTACTGGGGGAGACTGGGGCTTCTGTGGGTGCAGTTTTTGTTCTCATGGTTGGTAGGGACTGGCCACTTCTCAGCTTCGTGGTCTCAGCAGCTAGGTGACCCGTGTGCAGGTATTAGCTGGTCGTGTTAATTTGGCCTCTTAAGGGCCTCCTGTCAGCCTGTGATGAACCTACAGAGCAGATTGGCAGGCTGCAAGGACGGGACCCCGGTCCCTCAGCTCGCCAGAGGGGTCATGCTAGGCCCTCCGGCCCTCCAGAACTGGCTGCGGTGGTCATGGCACCCCCATCTCAGCCCAGTCTACTGTGGGGAGGGCGTCCACTCTCTCCAACACGGGGTGTGGCTCCCAGCCTGGAGTCTCAGTGGGAAGAGCTTGTCTGGGGGCAAGAAAAGCTGGCATCACACTGACCTCCTACAGGGCCTCTCTGAGCCTGACCCGTGGGAGCTGCTCGTTCTGTGAACTGTATGACAGCAGGGACTGAGGCAGCCAACCTTTCCCGTCAGATGGGGATTTTTGTCTTCCTTTACAAGTCCCCTGAGGACTTCGGCACGCAGCCTGGATCTAAGTCAGGGCCACACGTGTGGACCATCCTCTCAGGTCTGGGGGGATTTGGTGAATCCTGAGTGGGAACGAGGGCCCTTGGAGAAGGCCTGGCGTTCTCGCCTCCTCTGCGCGCAGGGCTCCCTGGGTGGGAGCATGGCAGTCTCCAGCATCACCCTGAATCACAGCGTTTTCTCCCCTGGGAAGGGAGGAGGCAGAGTTTAGAGACCTCTCCCTGAAGCGGTGGAGAACATCAAAACTGTGAGCAGTCAATGGGAGTTTCTATCTAAGAAACAAAATTGTCAAGAGGGCCTAAAGTGAGAAAACAGCCTGGGACATGTCCACAAAAGAGTGGTATGTGGAGCATCTAGAAAGAATCAACGACAACCATCTACAGCACCTAGAAAGAATCAACGATGACGGAGAGAAGCCAGGGGAAGGTGTCTTCAGGTGCCTCACGAGGGTAACAGCTTTCTTCTGCAAAAAGGTGGGCCAGTTTCTGGTGATGAGTGTGAGGTGCTCGGGATGTGGGGGCAGGCTCGGCTCCAGGGGCTCGGGGACCCTGGCAGCGGTCAGAGAGGCTCGTGACCGGCAAGGTTTCCCTCCCGAGGCGTCCGTTTTAGCATTGGTCAGAGGCCAGAGCTGAAAGGAGAGCTGTCCAGCCCTTGACTCTGGACTTGGGGACAGCTGTGCAAAAGGCTGGATCTCCCCACTCTGAGCTGGCCCTTCACACATCACATCACGGGACTTCCCAGGCGGCTCAGTGGTAAAGAATCCACCTGCCAATGCAGGAGCAGCAGCAGACTCGGGTTTGATCCCTGGGTCGGGAAGATGCCCTGGAGGAGGAAATGGCAACCCACTACGGTATTCTTGCCTGAAAAATTCCATGGACAGAGGAGCCTGGCAGGCTACAGTCCATGGGGTTGCAAAGAGTCGACATGACCTAGCGACGGAGCCCCCACGCACATCACATCACATCACCTCTCAGGAAGGAGCCACCAGACCCAGCTGAGTGTTCAGTTCAGCTCACAGCACGGGAGACTGTGGGAACCTGAGATAAGAAACCCAGGGCATTTCAACTGCAGGTCCGGAGCAGAGCTCAGACCCCAGCCTCTGCCATGGCTGCTGGACCCTTAGGCAGGGGGTGGGCACTGGGAGACATCAATGTGTCCCCCACCTGACTGAGCTAAGAATCATCCCAGGGCTTAGGATACATCCTGAATCCCATCGCCTCCCCAGGGCGACAGCTGATGCGGAGAGCCTGGGAGTCCGTGTCCTATCAGGGCTCTGCCTCCCCACCCCCTGCCAGATGATTCTCTGCTGGGAGCTGTAAAGACAGGGCAAAGGGAATGAGCTCTCAGTGCAAAGCCTGGAGGGTGCAACAGGGCGGGGTGGGGCCTGCTGTTCTGGAATTTTTCCCCGGTTCCTGGGGCTCCCTAGTCTCCCTTCAACCTCCCCTACATCCGAGAGTATTTTTGCTTTCTGTTCTCCAGCAATCCACCCATTAAATCTTTGTTCACAATGAGGGAGGGGCATGTTGTGACCACAGCAGCTCCCTGTGGCCCCCTTCAGCACTGAGCTCCTGGTGGGTGGGAGTGGTTCCCTTCCCTGGCAACAGGTGGTCCCCTAGAAGAAGAGAGGAGGGGGAGTTGAGCCCTAAATCCCTCTCCAAGCGCTTATCCAGGCACCAGCCTGATGTTTTATTTTTGAAAGTTAATCCATCTGCAAGGTGGATTACCAATAGTGCCTTCCCTTGTACTGCCACTCCATGATCATCTCGGAAGGAGCAGAGGGCAGAGTCAGTGCCCGCCGCTGACTTACTGAGGAGACGTCTGGGGCAAAGGAAGGAGCTGGTGGTGAGTGTCCTCGGCTTCGGCAGAAACAAGGCCTGTGGGTGGACCCCAGGAGCCCCTCAGGGTGTGGGGCCAGGAGCAAAGCCCACAGGAGGCCTGAGGGGCTCAGGGCTGCATTGCTCCCTCGGAAGCTGCCCCTTTGGAGCATGGCTCGTGCACACAGGGTGCGGTTGGGGTGTTCTGGCTGGGCCCTGGGTGTGAGCCAGCAGGGAGGGAATTTGCGGGCGTGGCTGACTGTCACGACCAGGGCTCAGAGGCCCTGCCCGCAGCTTCAGTAGGAAGGTTACAGGCAGGTGTGTGTTGGCTCCTGACAGTCTGCACACCCCGGCCGCCTGGCCCCCATAGAGCCTCTGAAAGCCTGGAATTGGTAGTTAACATTTAAAACTCAAGGGATTTCACATAAAAATCTGCATTTCTGGCTCCTCTGGAAAATTTAGAGGTATTGCAACCCGCAGTTTGTTTTGCTGCCAGGCAGTGGGCAGGCAGCCTAAGCTGGGCAGCTACTGCCCCTTCAGGGCTGGGGTCTCTACCCAGCCCCTCTTCCCCCAACCTACATCAGGGGCTTGGTGCACAGGTGATGGGGTTCCTTGCCTTGGTGACCAGGGCTCGGTTTACCCGAGATCCCCTCTACTGTGCATTCTGGCCAAGGCCCAGGGCCCTGCAGGGGGCAGGGAGGGGCAGGGGCACAGGCTAGGGCTGGGCTGGGTGGCACAGTTGAAGAGGAGTCAGGCTGAACAGAGAAAACTCTGGCAGGTCTGGACAGGGGGACCCTCTTGGCGCCTGGCTGTCACAGCAGGAACAAGGAAGGGAGAGGCAGGGACCGATGGGCAGTCTACCCTCCCCTGAGCTGTCCAGCCTCCAGTCATCATGGACAGTTGTTATAGAACACTTGCCACGTGTGCCCTTCACCCACCCCAAGAACATCCCCTCTTTCCACCCTCACACCTGGACGTCTTCCCAAGCCCTGCAATAGCCCAGCCTGCTGGGCTGCACTCCAGGGGGTACCCCGCTTGGTCTGAGATCCTCTGTAGATACAGAAAACCTGTTTTCGAGATTGAGACCCATGGAGTGACTCACTGTTCAGTTGGCACCCGGCAAAGTAAGAAACCTCTGGAGGGGCCTTGATTTACCAGGCTTCAGGCAGAGCTGAGGATGAAAGTGGGAGACACAGTCAACTGGGACACAGCCTGAGTGTTCACGGTGGAGGGAGAGGCGCATGGTGGGCTGTGGAGCACCACAGAGGGCTTCCTGGTGGAGCGGGTATCTGAGCTGGCAAGGCTGGGGGTCCCCAGCAGAAAATGCAGTGACAGGGAGAACTCATGGAACAAAGTGGAACGATTCCTTCCTCAGTGTTCCTGACCTGCTTTTGCTGGGTGATGGAGCTGGGATGATGCTGGGATGTTGGCCTGGAAACACCTCAGGGCCCAAGGCCCCTCCTCCAGCTCTCAGGGTAGCTATCCACCGGCCCAGGAGGTAGACAGCCTTGAGAGTTTTCTTTTATCTTCCTTGCCCGTTGTCCTAATGGGGATTCCGGGAAGCCAGACTGCAGGCTGGTTTATGCGGCGGGAGACTGGTGCAAACCAGCCTCATTTGATGGGTCCTAATTACTTAGGAGCAGAGTGGCTTGAGCCTTCCTGTCCGTTTCCACGCTCTGGTCTCTGGGTACCCCCCGCCCCCGTAGCATCTCTACTGTGTGAGAGAGACCAGCACCTCCGTGAGAGAGAGGCCGCGATGGTGTCAGCCCAGCCAACGTGGGATACAACAGACGCTAATTGTGTCCCCGAGGAGGTTTCCTGAAGTTGGGGTCACTCCACTGTGTCTTTCCTAAGTGATTTGTACATAATGGACAGCGAGAACTGGAAGGGGGAATGCTGGACACTCTCCACAGGCAGGCGGGAGGGGAAGGGGACACAGGGAGGGGCTTGGGGGCCCCAGGGCAGAAAAGCTGCCTCTCCAAATCCCCAAACCACTGGTGTCACCTTGATCCTGGACCCCTGACTCCTGAGCCCCAAGGCTGGGGTCTGCACAAGCCTGTCCCCAGTTGCCCCCAGTGTAAACCCACTGTGTGCCGAGGCCACTAGGACCGGTTGTGTGTTTCCTCGAGGTAGGAGTGATCTACTCAGAGGAATCACGAGATGTACAATCAGAATTGGTTTCTCTCCCAAAATATACATTCGTGCTGGTTGTGCGCACACGCAAAGCACCGTATAATTCACACAGGCAAGCGAACCAGCCCCATCTAGATTCTTGGGAAACGACCAGCTCTCAGATGAGCTGGCAGAGGGATACGATTCAGACATGACACCCATTTCTTTGGAAAGATGCCTTCCCCACCCCCAACCTCCAGGGGCGAACGCGCCAATTGGGCATAACGTTAAGTAACATTGGCAGGGGGCACCCAGGGTCCCTCCCGGCACTGCTTCTGGGGTCTGCAAAGATGGTGTCTTTCTTCCCTGCGCTCCCTCTCTGCCTCCCCGCAGCCCGGGCAAGAGTGGCGTTGGGGTCGGGGCGGTTGCACCTCTTTCCCTCTGCCACCTTCGGGCAGCACCTCCAGCCGCTGAGATGCCCTCTCCCCAGGAGTTGAAAGAATCACCTGTCTCTTTTTGGCACCAACACCCTCCTGAATGCCATGAGAAACCGGTGACCTTCACTCTGGTCTCCATGACGACAAGATGGTATATGTTTAATTAGTTCAGGCTTATTTTAGGACCAATTTTCTTTTATTTTAGGGCAATGCGAGCTATGATAACTGTAAGCATGTTTACGACGCGCGCGAGGCTTAGCTGAAATGTGCCAACAATTCTAGTCAAACAGATGGTGACCCCTGATTCAACTTGCCCTCTCATTCAATTATTCAGCTGTATTTAATTTTCCTCCGGGTGACTCACATGCCATGCTTCCATCTGTCCTCTAGGTGGCGGAAAAGACCATCTTTATGGATGCAATAAAATGTTGAAAGCCAGGTCTCGGGGAATTTTCCCAGCCCGGCCTTGGCTGCAGGAGAGGATAATGAATTTCAGCATTGGAACAATAGTTTCTGCCTAATATCAAATGATGTGAAAGGGTGGAAAAGAATTGGGTCAAATTGTATGTGATTTGGCCACAAGCTCTAAGTAATCTCCATTCTAATAAGAAATTTGAAAGACCTTCCAGGCTTAATATCCTCCCAAATAATTTGTTTGGAGTTCAAGGAGTATTAGAGTGTTAGAGCTGTTTTTATAATTGTGGAAATGTTCTGTTTTCATTTTGAAAACCTCTGCTATTTAATTTTTAGTGGCTGCCAGCCCACCTAGTCTGGGACTGGGGGTGGGGGTGGGGATGGGGGGGAAGCTGAGCAGAGTCTCTGCTCTTTTCCGCTCAATATTCTCTGATCTTTCATGTTCTCGGGGCTTAGCATTCGGAGTTGAAAACTGGATGTCCCTGTAAAAAGAGGAATGGAATTGCTCACTAAATATCTTTGCAAAGATATGACATTTCTAAGGAAGGAACCAAAGAAGCATGTGGTCACAACCCATACTCACTAAAGACTGGAATTTTTAGAACCTTTGGAAGATGAAACAATCTACTTAATTACCGCCTGCTCCACACTGGTCCCCTAGCTCCCCAAACTCCTGCAATAGGAGGAGCTGTACCTCAGATACATTGCATAATGCTTCCTGTTAATGAACATAGCTGGGTTAATTAAAGCATGAAATTCAGGCCTTTATTCATATCTCATTCAACTTAAGAATTCATACCTTTAACACTGCTTTCCGTTTTGGTTTTTTTTTTGATTCATTAAGACAAGCTCATAGCATGTTACATGTATATTACCCCCTGGGGAATATCTCACTTTAGAAATCCTCTTGGAACATTGTATATCTTCCCTGTCCTGCGTTTGATCAAACCACAAATAAAAGCACCATGTGTCCAACCAAAACCAAGCGGGCTCCACATGTGTGTGGAAGTATCAGTGCAGAGACCGCTTCCAAGGACAATAAATTTAATTTCCATGGATTAACGGGAGATCTACCTGAAAAGGCTCAGTTCTCATTTCTGCTTAAGGGCAAAATCCTGGCGACGGAGAGGTTAAAACCACATGCACGGACTGTCTTCCTGGAACTTCATTTTAAAGGCTTGGCTTTGGCTTGCTTTCCTGCTTTATTTTATCCAGCCAGGGCTTGGTTCAGTCGTTTCGCATTAAAGGGTCTGCATGTAAACCAGGAAATCTTTAGTTCAGTTAAGGGAGAGGGCTGTTGCGCATCACAGGATGACCTCATAGGGGCTGATGGCTTGGTGGGGAGAGCCACGCGACATCCGAGAGCTGACCCCACTGCCCAGCGAGGCGGCCTCCCCCAGCCTTGGAGGGCAGGCACAGTTGCTCCCTGTTGTGGCTGGGACACTCACACTTAGCCTTGTGAGGCCATGTATGGTTTGGGCGAAGCTTCCAGGGGGTTAAGTGGGAGTGGGGGTGGTGGTGGTGGCTATCTCCCTCACTGCGACTCAGGCCACACAAACTGTATTTAAACACCTTGGCCCTCTCAAGGCTACCAGATTGGGCTGGTCACCTGTCTTGTCTTCTCAGAACCCTCTTACCGTTGGCACCACTAGATAACTTTGGGGGGGCTTTCCCAGACTCTCACAAAGAACTGGGTGCCAAGAGGGTATGAGTGCATCCCCCTGGATAACCCGAGGTCCCATGGCATCTGTTTCCCAGGTTTCCCCCGCCTCCCCGGGGGATGCAAGGACAGTGAGACGGGGGCTTTGGAACAAGCCTCGGGCCTCTTAGAGCGCTGTCACCTGTCCTCCTGGTCGCCCTGTCAGAGCTGCTGGAGATGCCAGTTGGGCAGAGACGCCCAGACATCTGGGGGCTCTTATGATTGGGGAGTGTTTTTATTTGTGTGTGTCTGGTGTGTACGCACAGGCTCGTATACACGAGAATCCCCGCTGATTTGTGGGGAAATCAAACGCTAGGATCTCCATCCGGTTTGGCTCCTTGCAAGCGGCACTTGCAGCAGAGTGGAGGCCACATCGAGGGAGCGAGGAAGCGGGGGCCGCCTGGAGAGGGGAAGGCAGGGGGCATGTGCAGTAGCCAAGTGAGGTTTAAAAAAATAAATAGTGAAAACGAGTCACGGCTTCTCTGGGCCTCTAGCTTCAGTCTGGGATTTGTCCGTATTACATAATTGGTCATGATGGTATCGGCGTTAAAGAAGGGGTCCCGCGCAAAGTGCCGCCCAGGGGGTGGGGCCTGGGCCCCTCCGGGGCCGCCCTGACCTCCATCCCCCGCGGGCGCCCTGCCACCCGCCACCTGCCCCCACGGTCCTGTCCTGCCATCTTGCTGAGTTCCCAAGTTACTCTGCCGCCCGGAACATCATTTGTTTTTCTTTGTTCGGAAGACACGCTACATGAGCATTTGCGTGAGGCCATCTGTATCTTTACAAGCAAATAATGGGGCAGGTAGAGGAGGGTGGGTCAGGATCCTGACCCCGGGCCGGGCTCCTGCGTCATGGGGCGAAGGCCAGAGGAGGAAGTTCCTGCCTGGTGGGGCTCAGAACCCTGTCCCCGGGCCAGTGCAGGGGCCCACCGGCCTCCCCTCCCCTCCTCTCCTGTCTCTGGCTCTGCCTCGCTGCTCCTGCAGCCTCGAGACCCCCTCCCAGTCCCGGGGAGGGTCGCTGGGAGGGGGAGCTATCTCTAGCCAACTCTTCTGCAGTAGCCAACAGCCCCCAACTCCCAGGGACTGCCCCCCTTTTTTGGAAAGGGCCAACTCTTTTTTTTTTAAATTTTTCCTGAAGGTGGCAGTGAAAGAAAAAAAATGACTCGCTTTGAAGATTTAGGAATTTTATTACAAAACAGATGGAGCCAGCGTCCCCTTCATCCTCTTGCGCCCAGGGGTACCGACAATGGAAACCCACAAAGTGATGCTCACCTGGGCCGGGCCACCCCTCTCCCCTCTGACTCCGTCGCCGGGGATAATAGAGGATCATAACGCTGGGGAGGGAGCGAAGCTCGCGGTCTGTCAGATACCTGCGCGTCTTCATGTCATCCGTCAGCATTGAGCCTCTCTGTCATCTCTCCTCAGCCTTCAGCGTCGCGCTCTCTCATCGTGTTCATTATCTCGGCTCAGGCCGGCCCTCCCCCCGCTCCCCCCATCCAGTAAATGCATCTTTGTGCAACTCTCAGTCTCCGATTATGAATCGATGATCATGTGGTATAAGAGAGATAGATGGCTTTTAGTTCCATCTTGTCTCCCCTAATTGTAAAATATTAGTTACATTACACTGTGTCTTTTGATTAATGGAACTTATTTGGAGTAGCCTATCCGAACCCTCCCCCTTCTAAAGTCCTCCACTGACTTTTGAGAATTGAGTGATTTCACTTAAAGCAGACAAATAGGCCCTTCAGCGGGGAGATAGTGAGACTGTGCTACTGTGGGCAAGACAGGCTCCCGGAGTGCATGGAGCAGCCAGTGCCGGGAGAGGCTCCCAGGCCAGCCAGGCAAACACTGGGCTGCTAATACATGCCCGCGGGGAACTGCCTTCCCTTCCTTATTTCACCCCCTTTTTGGCAAACCTAGCCCATCTTGCTGACTTGCAAAACAGGATGTGAAACAAAATTGAATTAAAATTAAATAAATTGCAGATTGCCACATTCCCACACTCAGCCTGCGAGAAGCCAGTCACATCTGAACTTTGATGAATTTGAGCTCTCGCTGGCTGGCTCCTTTCTCCCCGAGAAGGGCAGGGCGGCCAGGGGCATGTAGCAGCCCACAGCTGAATCTGTCCTTTAATGCAGAGTTCACCTTATTTGGCACTATTTACTTAAATATGTCTGTTGATAAAATCCTTGTCATACAAAAGGGAAGTCGGTGGCTAAATCCCTTCTTATAATCACTGTCTATCTTTCAGTGTAAATTCAAGGACACGTTCACTTTCAACCTATCAGCTCAATTAAAAAGGTCTATTTACTGTCGCTGTGTGTAATGTCTATATCTCGGGGAAATAGGAAGACTGACTTCATAAACAAACTATCAGAAAAAAGGCGCCATAGATTAGGAATTCTAGAATACATCTTGATAGAGGCATTTTCAGGACACAGGCTATGTAGAATGCATGCAAATATTTATCTGTATTTTTGTAGGATAGGCTTAGTGCTTTATTCTGACCTTTGGATTTTTATTTTTACTTTTATTTGCATGATTCTTGTAGACACTGACTATTATGTATTTTCTGGGGACATGCTATTTCATTTAATGTACTAGAGGCAGAAGACTGATTTTATTATGTGTATAGGAAGCTGGTAATGTTTTACTTTATTTATTTATTTATTTTTGAGAGCATAACAATGTGTTTATGGCTGCCAGGAAAAGTGAAGGTAGCAAAACAACGAAGCTGGAGCAGAAAATTCATCCTGAGGAGTAGATGCCCACAGACATGTAGATCACAAATGGGCAGGCTGAGCCCACGCCGCTTCAGCCCCCGCTCACCCCCCATGCCTGTCTGCACGGGGACCTTGCGTGTGTCCAGAGAACCAAGGTCCGCGTCTGCTGTGGGTTACCTCTCAGCTACCCGGAGAGCTCCTTCCTGTCACCAGAGCCTAGACTTCAGATTTTATTTATTTCATTTTTCTGTGTGTTTTGAGTCCTTGCTATGGGGAAAGTGTATGCTTGAGGACTCTTTGTTCTGAGTATCAAGGGACTTTTTTAAATGTCAGCTGAGTTCGGGCTGTTGTGTCTCATAAGCCTCCTCGGGGCTTAAGATGTACTTTCTCCAAGTTTTCATTAGCGGCATCACTCAGTTACGCACATCCATCATATTTTGAGAGTATTTTATAGAATATTCTTACTACGGCATGTGAATGCATATTGACAATTGTTGGCACTTTTATATATTCCACGATACACTTTTATCTGTTATGGATCCATAATACCAAATGTGTAGTAAAAAGCTATATCAAAAGGCAGTTATCCCACGTGCATAAAATGCTCTGACTTAGTCTCTTTAATTTTCTTACTGCGGCTTTTGAAACCCCCACTTCCTCCTGATGGACTGCAGTATTTCATTTAAGAGAAGTGCATGCCTTAGAGGGAGTGGAGTGACGGTGTTTCTAGGGCCAGTGGTGGCTCTAGTTCCGGGGAACCCCCCGTGCTGGGGCTAAGAGCAGGTCATGAGGCACTGCACAGCCCTGGCCGCCCCACCTCCAGCCACCTTCTGCTGGAGATGTGTCATCCCAGGGGACACGGGCTGGAGAGAAGGCAGACAGAAACTTCAGGGACCTGGGCTCTGCCAAGGATCAGCAGCTGACATTTCCAGTCACAGCAGCGGCACGGCATGTCTGTGCTAACCTCTGGGTGGGTGTCACCAGGCGGACCTTGCCGCCGTCAGGTGAACCCCTCTGACAGATGAAGAAGTGGAGGCTTGCAGCTGTGGGGAGCTTGTCGCTCAAAGGCCGGGCAGCTAAGTGCTGGGGTCAGGCTGCTTGCATGCCACGTCTGGCTCTGCTGGTTCTTCTACCCTGTCTGCATGTGTTTGCAGGAAGTCTGGGCTTTAACTGACTGCTTGATACCATCCCATCATTTTGAGGATTCAGCGAGATGATAATCCTTGTACCATCTCCGACACATCATTAGTGCTGAGACACCAAGAGCATGTGTGTGTATGTGTGTGTGTGAGTGGGGGGGGGGGTGGAAGCATGAGGGGCAACTTACCCCCCAACTAGAAACCGCTTCCTTTAGGAGACCCTCATTTTCTCCTTCCTTTTCTGGTTTTCTGAGTCATTTTTGGAGGGGGGTCAGTTCTTTGGGTAGGCTTTCAGATTGGCTGTGGTTATTGTGACAATGTGGTCATCAGACAGGAAATAGAAATTTGGAGATTTCCTCTAAAAGGAAGACAGCCAGGGCCTTGGGATGGTGCGTGGATGGATGGTGGTTGGAGTGACAAGCAGGAGCTGTTGGGGTCACCTGTAGCCCTGACTTCCCCATGCAAAACGTGGTTGGTGGGTGTGGAGTTTCTCAGCCAATCACAAAGAGTGATGCACGTGCAAGAGGAGAGAAGGACAGCAGTGATGGTGGAAAGGAAAATGGGCACAAGTGCTTGTTAACTGGGGCTGCGAGATACAGAATGAGGATTTCCTGCTCAAGACCAGAAAGTGAAAATTCCACTGTGGCTTGTTGTTTGGCATCATGTATTTTAAAAAATAAAATAAACATCTGGTTGTTTGAATGCAAGTGAGATTCCCCTGCTTCCTTCCTTGCACACCACCACCCCCCTCTTAATTTCAGCCAAGCTGTGTGTGTAAACACTGTCTTAATTGATATCAGGTTAGGGGAGTCTGGGAAACTTGCTACAATTCAGAGTCCTGTGGTGGTGGACATCTTGAGGCATCTCCAGAAAGCCAACCATAGGTACTTATTTACCAGCCACCTACTGTGTGCAGGGTTTTGTCAGAGATGGGATGGAGACAGATACCAACAAGGCTGGGCCACTGTCCTCAGGGAAGACAGTCCACACGTGGACCAAGTCCTGCCATTGAGGGAGAGGTCAGGGCCCCTGGAGCAGGTAGGGGACTCCAGAGAGGAAGTTCAGGGGAAGGGACTAGAGCCTAGATAATTAAACTTAAGATGAATTTGGTAACGAAGCCACATTTAGATCCAATTCAGCTCTAGTCTTAATGACACATCTATTTTGAAACTCAGGAAAAGCTTCAATTTGTAAAGTAAATGTTTGGTTGTTTACTAATAATCATATAAACTATTCTGTTGGATCATTGACACCAAATGGCTTCCTCTCCAGTCTCATCCTTAAGCCAGGATCTTTGATGGTTTAAAGAAGAGGGGTCTGGAGTTGGACCACTTGGTTTCAAACACTAGGTGCCTATTTCCTGCTTCACCTGGACACATCACTGATTGCTTTCACATCTTGGTTTCTACACCTGTGAAATGAGAGGACCTACTCATTGGGCTGTGTGAGGCCTATTAAATGTGATGATAAAGCCCATGCATGCCATCAGTGATCCCAGGCTTAAAAAAGGGCAAAGAGTATCTGATTAAAATGCACCTGCTAGAAACAAAAACTACCTTTTTTTTTTTTTTTTTTTAAGTGATGCTTGGTCCTTCTTTCCCTTCCAGTTTAGTCAATCACTTTAGAAGGAATTCTGTAGTGTGAGTAAAGATACTGGCTAATTATTATGAGGAATTTAAGGCCTGGGGTCAGTGTGCCTGCTCAGAACAGTCTGAGTGAGGAAGGGTGGAAGAACATGTCTCTCGGAGAGGTGGGGAGGGAGATCCATTTGCCTGTAGCCTAAATCCCTCCAGAACAAAATCTAGAATATCTTCTCACAGTGAGCCAACCAGCTGACCAGTTTGTGGAACAGGCAGAAATGATCAGGATCGCTCTGCGTTAAGAGTGGGATCTGCTCTGGAGACCACTTCTTGCTCCCTGGTGACCCAGCCCCCTACAGACACGTCTGAAAGAGACAGACTCTGCATCTGGTCTGATTGTCCCAGAAGGTCTGTGGCTGGGATGAGCCGGCCCCTGTCCGTGTCCCAGGCCACGTGTAATAGGGAGATCTTGACAATAAAAATCTTCCTGTCACCGAGACATTCCTCAACTGTTAGCAATCAATTTGGAGGTAGGGGGGTGTGGGGTGGGAAATACCAAAGGACATCAAAGAGGGTCTCACTCCCAGACTTTGCTCTGTTTCAAGGCTCCCGTAATTTGGGAAGGTTGTATGCTAAATAATTTGTGAGCCTCCACACACGCAGGTTATTGTTTGTGGACAGATGGTGTATCGCGTTTTATCGCTTTTCCTTCTGTGGGTCCTCATATGTGGGACTGATGTGCATTCTGAAGTCTTTGTCTCCTTGCTAAAATCTCTAATCTAAAACAGGCAATCAAGCACAGAGGCAGGGCTTCAGAAGGCATAATCAGAGTTTTAAAAGCAAAGGGGAGGGGGGAACACCAGAAATCTAAGTGCAGTTAGGAGGCAGATGTGTTTGCAGAGAACGCGAGAGGTTATTAGGGTATTAGAAGTGGACAAATGAAAGGGACTCCACCGACCACAGGGAGAAGGCAGAGGGAAAGCCAGGCTGAGGCGCCGGGCGCCGGGGCGCGCCCAGCGGGGCTGAGCCCCCACCTTCCCCGGGAGCTGGAGCCGGGGCAACGGGGGTCTTTGTCTCCGCAGGCGGCCGTGGTGGGGCCTGGGAGGCCCCATCTCGGAGCTGCGGCCGCCCTTAAGAGTTAAATCATGTTGATCTACAGGAAGGAAATGAAATAGACGAACTCGCTCCTCTTTTCTTCCTACGGATTTTTCTTTTTTATTCTGAAGATAGAATTACTGTTTGTAAGCATCTGAAAGTCATTAGAGGCCCTGCAGTCTGTCAGGTGCCGACGCAAGAAACTGCTGAAACCGAACGGGAGCCTGCACCGAGGGCTGGGAATTTGTCATGTGCTGATGAGCAGTTATAATAATATATGAGCAAATCACAAGCATTCTGCAAATTAATCAAATTTTTTTCCCCTTCTCCCTTGTCTCTGGGAGAGTGGCTTTGCAGGCAGACGTAGGTGAAGCAGTTTTACTCACAGATGGTCGCTCTGGCATCAGATGGAATTTATATAACAGTAATTCTGATTTCCTGCCAAAGTAGCAGTGAACACACCAGGGATTGTAGAAGGCGAGTCATGTGGTTTTGCTGAGGTTGTTGTGGGAAGTTGAAGGGGGGAAATCTCAAATTTTCCTCTCTGCCTTTACTGTTTTTGCCTGAAGGGCCAGAAACGGAACGCCATTCTGCCATGGGCGAAATCCGTCACATCTTTTCTTGTGACTTGTGCTGAAAGAGGGCTTCGCAGCTGTTGGGACTTCTGGCGGTGACAGAGCCCCCGACTCCTGATCCTGGCCTCTCCTTACAAGACGGAGCAGGGGGCCGGTTCAGGGGGTGGTCGCTCCGCAGGCTGGAGGGAGGCAGGGCTGGCGCCCGGCGCGCCGAGCTCACTTACCCTCCGCTCCCCGTGGCATTGCTAAACCTACAAGGGCTTTTCTTTTCAAGTGTTTTATTAAATGAAGAGTCTAACAACCCTCACTTTAATTACACACGGGCTCCGCGTATAATTCCTCTGGATTTATTCAAGTAGTTGAAAACGATGGTGCTGGTGATTAAACGGATCGTCTTAGTTTAGCAGCTCAGAAAACCCGGGAGCCTGTTGGTGTGTGAGTGTGCGCGCACGTGGGTCCTGGCCCTGGGTCCCGGGAGGGCCTCCCTTCAAGCTGACGCCCCCCTTGTCCCCCTGAACTTCCCTCTCCCGAGGAAACCCTGACCCTCCCGGGGTGAAAGGGGCACGTGTGACACTTTGGGGGCCACACTTCCGAGCGGTTCTCACCGCAAGGCGCCTTCCCTGCGGAGGGAAAATGATACCAAGATGGCGTGTCGACTGCATTATGCAACAAAGTCCCGCTGCTGTGGGGCTTCTTCCTAATGTAAAGCCCTGCCCATTTGTTTTGGTTTACGTGACTACAGAGAAATAAGTGGATTAGACGGAAACTTTAGCATGCTTCATTGCAGCTGGGTGCCGACATCTGTCATTCCTCAGCCGTATTCTGGATCATGCCAGCCAGAGAAAGCAAAGTCTGACACCTTTGATTTGAGAGAGAGCCTTTTATAGGGGGAAAAAAAAGGAAGAAAAGAGTACCGTTTCCTTTGTGACTTCACAGGAAAAGTCACCTCTCTCCTGTGCTTTATTTATTTAATTTTATTTTTGGCATGTGACATTAGTGGCACTGGGAGAGCGTTGAACGTTGAAAAGTTTATGTTTCCATTTCCCCTTTTTAGTTTGTTAAATTTTCCATTGTTCACGGTACCAATTTGTTGAATCGGGCATGATAAAATGTAGCTATTTAAAATATATTCACTGTGCCCATCTATATGGATATATACTGTGGGTGTGGATAGTGGGTGTCTGATTCTTTTATGAAAAGAGGAATGTGCGATTCTGTCTCTCACATAAACTCACATTAATACGATACAACAGCCCTGAAATTTGATGGAATATAACTGGTCCTGCTACACTGTTTTTGGTGAGATCTTCCCACAACCCACATGAGCCCTCCTGGCCCCCTCCCCCAAACCATATGAGCCCTCCCCACCCCCCAAAATGTGCTGTGTTTACAGAAGATGAGAGTGGGGAGAGTGGGTGGTGAATTGGCCACAGATAACCCTGGATACCAGCTTGTAGTGGATTTGCTGTCTATAAAATTACAGTGTTCTGTGTTGGGTGACTTTGTGGGTTTGCACCCCTCCCTCCGTGTCTTTTCCAGTGTGGGACTGCGCATACCACATCCTTGGCACACGCCAAGTTACAACATTGCCCCCTCCCCCCCAATATTCAAATTGTACAATGAAACAGAGCCTACAATTAAGGGTTGATGTGCTCATCTTAAGGGACACAATGGAAAACAGGAAATGATTAAACCAGCAGAGACCACCCACTTGTTTATTTCACTGGGTGTGTACAGGAATGCAATTTATCTGCCACATGAAAAACCACAGGAAGACTTCACCCAGTGACCTGCCCCACCCGAAGGAGGTGAAGCACGGGTTGTTAGACTCTCAGTTCTCAGTGCCAGGCAGGTGTCTGCCTCTGGGAAGATCTTGCCAGACCTTTTCAAGATAAACTGGAAATCCGTGTTTTTACATGAAATCTCTTTGTTCTGAAACATTGGCAATACCTTAAATCTTTTTAAAAATAGCACTGGGGACAAAATAATAAAAATGTGGGACTTCCCTGGTCATTCAGTGGTTAAGATTTCATGCTTCCAATGCAGGGGCGTGGGTTCAATCCCTGGTTGGGGAACTAAGATCCCACATGGCATGAGGCAGAAAAAAAAAAAAAAATTCACTGGAGAAACCAAGGACATAGAAAGCTCAGAATAAAGAAAAACTTAAGAAAAATGTGTGTGCCTCCCGCTTGTGACTTCTGAGGAGGGCGAAAGCATGTATATCCAGAGCAGTGGTGGACTCTGTGGAGCTGGTCCATGGTCACCTGGGCTCTGGGGCTCTGGTGAGGTAGGGGGTGCTGTCCCAGCACCACACAGGAAGTGGCTTGGGTGAGGATGCTAAGGAGGGGTGGGGGCAAGAAGCCTTGTTCGTGACACCGTGATTGGGAGACGGAGACCCAAGGTGACCCAAGGTGCATCTGGAAATAGTTGAGCTCCTGTGTGTCCTTCACAGATGTTGGGAGGAATGTGGCGACTGGGACTGGGAAATCTAGGGGCCTCCAGAGCCCAGAGCACTTGGATTTTCCTGGTGTGGAAGGCAGGGCAAGAAAGAGGGCATGGTCCAGGTGTGCAGGGAGGGTTCTGCAGGGTCACCTGTAGGGAGGTCCTCCAAGGAAGGATGCCAAGCTGGGTGGAGGGAAGCAAGGTGGGAGTATGTTCTCACAAGACCAGAAACTGGGACCAACCTGTTTAAGGTCAGGGCTGCCCACTCCAGCATATCCCTTAGGCCTTCATGAAGGTGAGAACATGGAGCTGGGCAGAGGGGCACCCACCCAAGGGATGCCCGAGCCTTTCCTAAGAAGCCGCCCAAAGGGAACAACTCCCAGCCTCTGGTATCCATTCTGAGATGTGCATGGCAGGCATCTCCAGCCTGCTAAGGGAAGGGAGAGACCCACCACGCCCAAGTCACAGGAAGCCATTAGTGAGCAGTCCAGACAGAACACAGTTAAGTGCCTACTTGTGTGGGCCTTTGCTAAGTGCCTGTGGGGCTCTGACAGCTGGGTCCTGAGAAAGGCTTCAAGGAGGAGCTGAGGCTTTGGTGGGATCTAATTGGAAAGAGATTTGGGGGTTGGGGTGGGCAAATTCCTGGTGGCAATGGCAATAAAATATTAGGTAAAATGGGGTTGCAAGTTGGAAAGTCAGGCTGAGGAGGCAGGCAAGATGCTGTGGTAAGAGACAGGAGGCCATCAAAGGCTGGAGAGCAGAG
This sequence comes from Cervus canadensis, assembly GCF_019320065.1. Classification (NCBI taxonomy): domain Eukaryota; kingdom Metazoa; phylum Chordata; class Mammalia; order Artiodactyla; family Cervidae; genus Cervus; species Cervus canadensis. The sequence continues at coordinate 31,468,022 of NC_057403.1, read as the reverse complement.
ATGGACGCAAGTGCAGAGGGGATCTGGGGACTGGTGTGGTGGGCAGAGCAGGCCCGCTGCCTTTGGTCCTGGGTCTTTCTCCTTGCTGTTTCTGGGGTGGTCTGTTGACCCACTGAGTCCATTGGTGACAGAGGTGGGTTCACATGGAGCAGGGCTAGCTGTTACAGCTTCTGCTAAACGCCTAGCATCCACCTTATTGCCACAGGAACTTCAGAGAAATGTTTTAGCCCAATATTCCCAAGGAGGGGAAGATGTGGATATCAAAAGTATGAATAGAAGATGCTGCATTGGCACCTTATATTTTAGAAACCCCTCTATTTTTGTCATCGCTTGAGTACCACCTTAATAATTTTACTTGCTATTTATTAAAAGCGTATCCAACTTTGATTCACTTGTTGTTTTCCTAAGGCTGTTAATCTGAAAGTGGTCAGTTCCGTTCCATCTAAAATCACCCCTGTTAGTGTGGTTTCTAAGTATCCCCTTCCTGGAAATGTTGGGGGAGAGAAGAATTTCAGAGGGCGAGGTCTGCTGTGTGACAATGGGGAAGCTGCCAGCCTGTCTGTTCTCTGGTTCCCACCTTGCGTTTTCTCTCTCTTTGGCCTCTCCTAGCATCTCTTTCAGGATTAAGTGCGCTCACCCAGAGACAAACACTGGGTATTGTTAGAGCATTATTATATTACGCATCTAAAAATCTCCAAAAAAGGAAAGTAAGTTCATCGACCCTTTGAAGGTTATTTAATGATAAACATAAATGCTTTCATAAAATCTGGGGAATGATTTAAGATCTCAGATCAATAGTTGCCTGTGAGTGCTGGCGGCCAGGCCTGTGCTGCAGTCTGGCTCTCCTGACCACCCAGGCAGGCTGGTGGCTCGCTGAGCGCATAGACAGCCAGGGGCAAACAAATAAATGGGATTTAAGGCAAAATCTGCATGGCGTGGGCCAGAGCATGGGAATGAAGTTGCTAAGGAAGGAGTCACTGTGAGGTCAGCAGGAGGGAAGGGCAGGGTCTCCTGAGGCTGAGTTCTGAGGTCCTGGGATGGGGGCGGCGGGGAGAGGAGGGGACAGGGCTGAGCTGGAAGGGTCTGGGGGAGTTTGACATCCCTGCCAGATGGTCTCTTCTGCAGACACCTCCTGGAATTCAGTCTCATCTTCTCAGCTTTCATACTAACTGAACTTGGACCTGAAGCTGCAGAGAGGAAGCGAGACAGTGGCCCTGGCTGCGGTCTCAGAGGGAGCTGGTGGCAAGCTGAGTTTTCTGCCTCTCTGGCTTCGTGGGTCCAGAAACACATGGAGCCTCTCAGAGCCTCAGTGTCTTTCACTGGCAAGTGGAGTCCTGACACCTGACTCCAGCATTGGCATTGAAATGACAGTTCCAATTCAAGACTCTCACATAACAGGCACTTAATAAAAGGAGTATTTTAATATGCAAAACCATATCTAACAAACATTGATGTAACTCTTCCTAACTGCCACACATGGTGCTAAGCATTTTTACAAGTCTCTTCTCCTTGAATCCCCACAACCCGATGAGTGATCTATTATTAGGAGTACACCCATTTTACGTGGATGAAAAAGCTGAGACTTGGATAGTTTGAATAGGTGGCCCAAGAGCACGTAACCTGTAGAGACAGGTAAGGTTTGAATCTGAGTGTCTGGCTCAAGAACCCAGGTTCTTCACACCATACCAGAGCCTGTGAACACTGTATCCTGGTAGGGCCCTTCCTCCTACTAACAACTAACATTTGTAGGGTACATCTGTTACAGTTAATGACTTAGTATTGATACACTATTATTAGGCAAAGCCCACATTTTACTCTTACCCAATGTCCTTTCTCTATTCCAGGATACCACATTGCATTTAGGGGTCAGCTCTCCTAAGGGCCCTCCTGGCTGTGACAGTTTCTCCATGTTTCCTGGTTTTTGATCACGTGGCCAGATTTGAGACACACTGTATAGAATGTTCCCCAGCTGAGATTTCTCATGGGTGGACTTGGACTGCGGGTTTGGGGGAGAAAAGCCACAGAAATGAAGTGCCTTCTCATCCCATCAGATCAGAGCACGTGCTCTCCGCCTGACCTTGGTCACCTGGCTGAGGTCATGGTTGTCAGATGTCTGCCTATACGATTCCTCTTAAGTGCGTTCCACACTGCAGTTCTGTGCAGGAGGTCAGCATGCAGCCAGCACAAAGAAGTGGGAGTTTCAGCCACCTCCTTCAGGGGGAGCACCTATATAGTAAGTAGTTTGGAATGTGTGAGGCCTTCGTAGTTCTCCAAGTAGGTATTTAGACATATATAGGCTACAGTCCCTGAAAAGTGAAAGTGAAAGTTGCTCAGCTGCGTCTGACTCTTTGTGACCCCATGCATGGTAGCCTGCCAGACTCCTCTGTCCATGGAATTCTTCAAGCATGAATACTGGAGCGGGTAGCTGTTCCCTCCTGCAGCGGATCTTCCTGACCCAGGAATTGAACCGGGGTCTACTGCATTGCAGGCAGATTCTTTACTGTCTGAGCCACCAGGAAAGCCCTGGGGTCGCAGAAACGCCAGACATGATTTAGCGACTAAACAATACCGCCACCAATATATATCTTTTATGTTTTATTGAGTTAGTTGGGTCTTCATTGCTGCACGTGGGCTTTCTCTAGTTCTGGCAAGCGGGGGCATACTCTCTAGTTGCGGTGCACGGGCTTCTCGTTGCACTAGCTTCTCTCGTTTTGGAACACAAGTTCTAGAGTGCACAGACTTCAGTAGTTGCAGCTTATGGTCTCCAGAGCAAGGCACTCAGTAGTCATGGGCTTAGTTCCCCTCGACATGTGGAAGCTTTTCGGACCAGGGTTCTACCGTGTGTCCCCTGCAGGTGTATTCTTAACCACTGGACCACCAGGGAAGTCCTCCATGTAGGTGTTGATTCAATCATTTGTTTCTGTCAGTAGGACTTGTGGGTGCTTGTTTTATACTTCGTCATTTACTTTGTTGCTGAAGCTGTTCCAGCTCTGGCCACTGGGGGCTCTCTCACTGGACTGCGTGCTGCTCTGATACCCCCACCAGCTTATGGCTTTGGAGCAATTCCTTACTCTCTGGCGCGAACAGGTGCTCCAGAATCACCTTGTGTATGTCCTGCTCCAGCCCTAGGATTAGCCATTTCTCCAAGAAGCCCTGGTTCCCTTTCTTGAGAATAGTATTAGAAGTCAAGTTCTGGGCTAAGTGTCCTTGTTGCCCTAGGTGTGTCATGGGTTCTGGGCTCTCTCCGCTGAGAAAAAGGAAATATTTGTGTGTATAACCCCTGCATGTTCCCACATCTCTGCTATACATATTAAGCTAAACACAAGTTCACACTGATGTCTCCAGTCTATTACCACATGGATCAAAATTCACTTTTAAAATGGTAAAATATTTTTTGATAGTGTTTTAAATTAAAACCCAAATCACAGGAAATTTAAAACCTAAAATTATTTATACTAAGGATATTTCAAAGTGTTTTAGCATCTTTGATTAGATGGATGAATATTTTTTTGAAAACTGAAAACATAAATTACATACCTGATTAGAACCATTCTTGCCTATTTAGAATTAGGGAAATTAAAATATATATATATGAAATAGGTGTTACTGAGAACAGCTCTATCTCAGAACTGAGAACAGTTCTATCAGCTCAGTGCATGTTCTTGTATATTTTTACTTATCTCTTTGCTCCTTCAGAGCATGTTGAAACTTGAAGGCTGCCCGGGGTCCTGGGCAGGGACTCCCCCAGTTGGCTGCTTCAGGGTCAGACAGAACAGCAGACAGTCAGAGGGAGCAGCAGGTGAGGGCCAAGTGGAGGCAAGCACCACCTTGGAGGCCTGATCAACAGGCCAGCCCAGTGGACCACCCAGCCTGGATTCCTCCCAGGTCCCCTGGGCACAGTCCTCCTCTGGGAGGCTGTTTTCAACTTGTAAAATCAGCCCCATATGTGGAGCCATTTTCTTCCCTACTAGCATGCAGTTTGCAAAGGCCTCTATGTGTGTGCTTCAGTCATGTCTGACTCTGTGACCCTATGGATTGAAGCCCAGCAGATTCCTCTGTCCATGGGATTCTCCATGCAAGAATACTAGAGTCAGTTGCCATGACCTCCTCCAGGGGATTTTCTCGACCCACGAATCAAACCCGTGTCTCTTACATCTCCTGCATTGGCAGGCGTGTTCTTTACCACTAGTGCAAGTGTCCTTAGTTTCAAGGAATCCAAAGGGCTCTGGGTGGGATGCAATAGGGGAAGGGCTGTTATTAAGGGGTCTTGTTGGTACTTCCCAAGCCTCATTGCCTTGTGCATCTGAGCTGCCTCTGAGGGCTACTTCTCTCCAGGTCATTACCAGGATCTTTCTGGAAGACAGCACCATAGAGCATGACTGTGGGAAAGCTTTCTGTGGTAGTTTAGAAACACTCCATGATCCTGTGCACCAGAGAGGGTATTGCAGAAAGGAAAATGAGCGTGTCACAGGTGGGTCAACCGTGGGCTGCAGCAGGGCCCAATGCTGCTGGTCCTCAAGATTCTTCCTTGGTCAGCCTGGGTTCTCTCATGCTTTCTGGCTTTCTTAAGGGTCTACACTCACCCAAGGTATATGTGGGTGTGGTCAGGGCTGATCTAGAAGCCATGGCAGCAATGTTCCTCTTTATTTACCCACTGTCTTTTACCAGTTATTTCAACGAAGAGTGAAAGGCACCAGTGAGGTTGATCTGAAAAGCTTGCCTGGGTGAGAGGTGGCTCGGCAGCATGAGGACTCAGGGGGATTGCCCCTTTACTGTTTACCTGGGCCAGGGAGCTGCCTCTCCACCACTAACATACTTGACCCTCTTCTGGACGCTTTTGCTTGTGTTGACAGTGGAACATGAACCGTGATTCTGGGGACTGCTCCTCTCCACCCTAGGATGCCCTTGTTCCAACGTCCAGAGTTCTGCCTCTGTCACCATGTGTAGGCCTGGCTCTGGCAAACAGCATACGTGTCTTTCCTCAAGAACGTTCCTTCTCTCCTGTGAGTCCCCCCACCTCTGAGCCATCTTTCAACTGGCACCTGGAGCCTTGCTCAAAGCTGGGCTGTCCTTCCCTCATGAATGATTGGCCCCTTCCTCCTCCCACTTGGGTCTCCAGTGGGTTGCAACTCTTAAAGTCAGCCTTTAGACATGTGAGCAACCATTCGGCGTGTATTGGGTAGGCCTGTGTCAGGCATGTGGGATAGAGGCCCTTCTCACCTTCTCAGTGCTAAAAGTACTACATCGTTCCAACAGCAATCTTCTCAGGCTAATGCATGCAGTAGGTGTTCGGTGTGTGGCCTGGGGCCCAGGAGTTGTGTGATGGGAGCTCCGACAGAGAGCTTACAAGCCCTGTGGCTTGGTGCCTGCCATGTGCTCAATGCCAGTCTTTGACGGGCAGAGGCCACAGCAGTGCTTGTGTCCATAATGAGTGTGGCGTGTGACATGTGTGCAATATCACACATTACAGTACACGTTCCTCCACAGAGGAGAGGACTCTCTCCTGGAGCACCCTTGGGTCCTGATCAAAGACACCCCCTTGTAGAGAATTTTCCCAGGTGGTGTGTAGGGAGCGACAGGAGGGAGTAGAGACATAATCGTCTGTTCTGAGAAAACCCAAAGGTGGAATTCCTGATCAGGAACCAGTTAGCTGTGCCAACCTGACTTTGGACAATTATTTAATCTTGGTTTTCTTGTCCATAAAATGGGGAGATGTTTCTCCACCGTATATCCCCAGTGACAGTCATTAGGACCATTGAGGCAATTCCTGTAAACGTGCTCTGCTGAACGGGTGTCGGACTGTTTTCTCATCACCCTGGACTAAGCACCAGAGATTGGTCACTTACCTCCCCCCCACCCCCCTCTCTGCCATCACACACCTGAGCAGAAACCACCAGCATGGAAAGTCTGGAAGCCTCGTGGATGCAGCCCCGGCTCTTCCCTGGACCCAGTTGCCCACAAGCGCAGAGCCGTAATGAATGGATGGTCCCCCAAGGGCAGGCATTTTCCTTTCCTCCTCAGGTACAGGGAAAGAGCAGATATTTCCATTGTAGCAAGTAAGAAAAATATCTCGTTTCCCCACTTTTGTTATAAACAATGTACGGCTTGCTTTCTCCTTACTCCTCTTGACCCTCCACACTGTATACATATTTATATATTATTCATAGTGGATTAAAAATGAATGTGCTCTTTACCACGGCTCTACGGAGCTGTGACAATACAAATTAACGTATGATGTACTTACTTTTCACATGGCAGTGATGGGAAATGTTGATGGGCTCAAAGTGAGAGATAGAGAGAGAGGAGGGAAGCGGGGGGATGGTGAGGGCTCACATCTGGCCACAGCATCAGGGCCCGAGGTCCTGCCTTCAGACGGGGATGGGGGCTCTTTGGGGCAGCAGCCTTGCTGCAGAGATGGAAAAGCCTTCCCCCTTGGAGTGAGGTGCAAGCTCCCCAGGGGGTCCTGTGGGCCCCACCCCTGCCCAGCTCCCACCAAGCTCCACCTCCACCAAACTGGAAGCACCAGCTTGCAGATCCCTGCACCCCACAGTCTTCCTGCTTCTGTACTGAGGTCAGGCGAGTCTCTCTGCCTGGGATAGCATTCTGCTCCTCTTCCTTTCTCGTGGCTGCCTCCCTCTTTCCTTCATCCATCCATCCATCCATCTATCCATTCACCTGCCCTTTTGCTTGAAAAATACCTAATGGAAATCTGTAACATCCCGAAGTCTCTACTAGGTGGTAAGAAATATCAACAATCAGAAAACCAAAAAAAAAAAAAAAAGCAAAAGCAAAACCCCACAGTCCCTGAGTCCTGGAGCCGACTGTCTTGTGGGGCAGACAACATCAATGTTTGTTGATCTACTCTAGTTGGACACTCTGCTGTGGAAGAGAAGAGTTTGCTGTGATGAACCTCAGTGGGTCTGGAGTCATCACGGGAGGCCTGAGGCAGCTGCGCTAAGGATGGGATTATAGTACTTCCATGAAGCCGGGGAGGGAGCACTCAGATGGAGGGAATGAGACAGGATTGGGCAGAGGTTCTATGGCAGGAAAGAGAATAAAGCATGTAAAGTATCTGGAGAACAGAGACGGTCCAGTGGTCAGAGGCAGCAGCTCAGGGGCTTTGAGGGCAAAGAGGCTGGAAATGCATGCAGGGGTTCATACTCCTCCCGGCTGAGCTCTCGGAAGCCCCAACCCCCTTGACCATCTCCCCCACTGCATGGCCTCAAAGAGCCAGCCCTGTACCAGAACAGGATCCCCCAGACACGATATCCTTCCCACATGGGCCTGCGACCACAGCCCAGCCCACATCTGCTGAACTTCACCAAGGGAAATACCCTTGCTAACAACTACTTTCTTGGGACTCTGAAGGTCTTACAGATCCCCAAACCCCCAGTCAGAAACAGGAGCCCCAAAGAGAGACTATTTCAGGCTTCATTCCACGACTATCTGAGATAAGATCACCTAGGACAGGCAGGCTAGTGCAAATCTGGCACAGGGAAGACTTGTTGAATGAGTGCTTTGGATGAAGAACAAAGCATAGCCTCTCTTGACCAGTCTTACTTAGATAAGGAACAGAATGATAACAAAGAAATCAGCAATTACAGCGATGACAGACAGCTGACATCTGTAGAGCTCTTTGTCATTTACAGATTTGACATGCTGTCTCATCTGATCTTCACAACAGGATTAGGGTGTCAGTATTCGTATTATCCCCCCATTTCCAAGATGTAGAAACTGAAGCCTTGAGAGATCAAATGCTCGTTCAAGGTCAGACAGAGGGGAAACTGAATCTTGGGTGTTAGTGGCCTCTCAGCCTCACGAAGGGGTGATGCTATGCTTTGAATGCAAGGTCCTGGTCCGACTCACACTGGCCACCGTGGGGCAGGAGGACACCTGAAATCAAAAATGCAAAGCAGAGAGCTCTCTGTGGTCAGGCCTCTGCAGGAAGGATCTCCTGTGTTCAGAGGGGCCAAAGGCTGCCCTAAAGCAGAGTGCTTCTCTGTGGGGCTGAACTGGAGAAAGGCCAGGGTGTTCATATTCTCCTCAAATAGGGAGCTGACTGGGGTGGGTGGGTGCCCTTACTCTTTTAAATTCAATCCAAGAAAGGCTGTTAGACTCGACTCTGTCTTAAAGCCTTTGCTACTTCTTAGAAATTGATGGACAGTAGTGGCATCTTCATCTCCACCTATAGACCCAGGTGAATGGCTCCCTCCACCTCCAGTACGCCAAGGTGGTGCAGGCAGCATGGCGGGTCTTTCTTTTCATTAAAACGTGCCGGATGGAAGTTTGCAGCGTGTCACCCTGAGGGCTTCTCCTCAGGGGATGTGTTGACCTATCTCCATCCGGGGATCTGATTTCCTTGGAGCCCCGCATCCACCTTAGCAGGAAAGTAAGAAAGTTCCCCTCGGATTTCCATGGCCCCCTCGCTGCCTCTGCCTTCAGGTGGGTCCTTTGTTCTGTCACCTGTATTGGAAAACCACAGTGGACATTTCAGTGGAGCTCTCAGCTGTGGGGTTTGTTCTGAAAGTATAGGGTATGTTCTCTGACCCAAAGGTAACAGATCACTGAGTTTGTGCCAATACCAGGGGCTTCGCATGGACAAATGGTATAGAGAAATTGGAAACTTTTCATCCAGATTTAGCTAGACTGGGAAATGAATCAAGTCTCCAAAAGTGTTTTGCATACCAACAGCTTTCTGCTTGGGAGTAAATGTTCCCATCACCAAAGGATCAATCTTTCACTTACATCCTATTCTCAGGGGAACACAATGCTTTCTTCTGGCCCCAACTCGGCTCCTCACAATCACCTTCCCTCAGGATGGATGTCTCATTTCTTCAAAACTTTTCTTCCACCTCAGTCTCATGGGAACCTAACAAACCACTTAGAAGGGTGTGTGTGTGTGTGTGTGTTTATGTGTGTGAATCCTAAAAATAACATATAGTTCTTATAAGAATTTTAGAGAATTAGGAGATCTGAGTACCTTATACACATTTGAAATTTGTTTTAAAGTCAAACCATCCAAGTTCACTCTATTTTAAGTTATTCATCTGAGCTATGGGGTTGATATTTTTGACATAACAGCCATAAAGCTCAAATATGAGGATAAACATACAAACATCTTTGTGAAAACCTGTGGGACAGAGGCCTTTGGGATCTTCAGGTACTACCATTACCTAGAGTGCTTCTATTTACAAAGTGCAATGTAAGATCAAGATTTATCATGGTTCCAATATTGTACAGACTTCCTTCTACAAATGTACAATGCATAACATTATACCTTTATGTATAACTTCTCAGCTCACTGAAGTTAAAATAAAAACTACTTCAATACTAATGGTTGGACCACTGAAGTATCCAAATATGCCAGAATTATTGTACATCCTTGACTCTCCCAAGGTACAGAGATTCAGATATAATCATAGGATAAAAATAATAATTAATATTTAAAATCAATTGGTGACAAAATTATACTAAGTGCCTTTATGCCAAGTTGGCCAATTCAAAAAAGCTTTTATTGTGAATAAAGGTGATATCTGAGGTTCTCTGTTTGGTTTGACAAGATGCATGTGGTTCCCACAGTGACATAATTTGCAGAGAGGGTGGCTTCCAAAGTTTGTAGCACAGATTTATACAGAAATAATAATAGGAAGTATAATAGGCAACTTTGACAGATGGGGAAAAACAGTGGAAGAATGTAGGAACCCGATGAATCACGGTGATCCAAAGTAGATTCATTAAACAAAACCATGGTTTGGTCATTTGCTTCATGGTTCTGCAAGCCTCTTTGGATTATGGTGCCGAGAGTTTTGATTTTATTTATTTTTAATTATTATTTGGAGTTTTTAGCTCCAAAGTCTTGTCATGATGATTTTCCCCATCAGTAACTTATTGCCATAAAATAAGTGAATTGATGAGTTAGCCCCAGCTTTATCTGAGCTATGATAATTAGGATAGCATCACCTTTCCTTTGTGAACTGTGGCAGAGCTGCCCTTGGTGGGAACCCAGAAGATATAGTCCATTTATGAGAAGCTTTGGACAAAACTTTAGAAATGTTTCTTAGGCTTCCTGAGGGAAGTCTCAACTCTTCTCTCAGGTTCTCTGGATGAACTTGAGTTGGTTCCTACGCCTCCAGCTGCAGACTTGGACCGTCCTTCCTTCTTTCTCCCACTCAAGAGCTGCCCTATCAGAGAACCTCAAACCACCTCACTGAGCCCTGGACATGACTTCATGTCCACAGGGATGACGACTTCGTGAGTTGGATGGTTGAGCCTTGGGATCTGTTGGAAACTCACTGATGCCCAGCTTAGCGCTGACGAAGATTCATGATTATGGTGGGGAGAATGGGCATGGCTTTTCCTATTTCACCGCCATTGATCAACACCATGATTCTTCCCTTCAGTCTATGCTTTAACTCCAACATAATGAAAAGTAGGGCCGTGCACACTATTCATAAGTATCCTAAGTCCACTAGAAACAGAGCCTCATTTCTCCTTCTGCACCAACCCAGAGTCTTCCCTGCCATCTATATGAGGGGGTGACCAAGCCCTAAGGGTGGGGTTGGATAGCAGGAAGGCAGGAGGCAAATTGTACCCACAAATCCTTCTCTTACTTGATAATTGAGGTCCAGGCCCCTCCTTCTAACAGTCTGTGCTCTTCTTGCTGTGGTAGGCCATGTAGAAGGGCCAAGAGCAAGTGTGATCCACTCCATGGACTTATGCAAGTAGGAAGGTTGATCAAATTCAGTCTCATGTTAGGTACAACAATAGAAACAAAAGAAGAGAAAACTCTATCTGAAAATTTGTAATTCCTTCAAAAAAAAAAAGGCAAGGGGAAACAAAAAAATAATAATGCAATCCCTGCAAACAGTTCATACCTGCTTGTTCTGTGCCAAGCAGAGAACTTGGCACCAGTGATGTTGAGATGGCTATGCTTCCTGCCTCAGGAACTCACAGTCTATCCTGGCAGCCAATGCACACACACCGCAGCCACACAAAACAGAGTCTTGAAGGGAGAATGGGGTTTGGGTCTGCAGAGAACAGAAGTGATGTCTCAGGGAGAAGGTAGCACAGTCAGAGCATGGGGACCCTGCAGAATGAAGCCCGTCTGCAGAGACCATCTAGTGGTTTGGTTTGGAGTGGGCAAACAGGGGAGGCTCCCGGAGACAGGAGAGGTGTGGGGACTGAGCTTAAAGGCGAGGGGGTAGGTGGTCATTAAGATTTGGACAGGGAACTCAGAGCTGAGCTTCTGCTTTAGGTACCCACTCTGGTATACCTGGGGAGGATGGGCAGGAAGTGGGGAAACGGGAAGCAGGAAGCTCTCCTGCAGGCTGCCATGTTCATAGTCTAGCATGAGCTGGTGTACACTGGACCAGGCGCAGAATGGGAGTATGGGAAGTAGAAAGAGCCAACAGGTAGAATGGATTTGACCTGGGGACCAACTGGCTAGAAGGGAAGATGGAGAGAGCTAATTTCCGAAGCCCACTAAGAAAGGAGCAAGAATCTAGTGCTGTGTGCAATTTGGTGAGGAAATGAATTTCAGTTGCAAACATTTGGTTGCTCTCCAGTTTCTCAAAAACAAGACTGCCTTGCTAAGTAGTTACACAGGACTTCTGCTATTATGCTCTAGAAAAAGTGATGAATATGCTGTTCAGATGTTTTCTGGGGTAAACAATTGGGCCCATTTATTTGCTTGTTTATTTTCCTTAGCAAATGAAACCCAGCGCTGGGTCTTGACCTCTCTGGGTGCTGGGTGGGACAGCACTCATGGACTTCCAGGAATGGCAGAGCCACAGCTTCCCAGCATTGGGCAGAACGCATTGTCCCATTATAACTTCCCAAACTAGATGCTTTACTGGTTCCTAAAGATAGCAGAGATGTGTGCATGTCTGTGGTGCATCGGAACAGAGAAATGAAGCCTGAAGGAGCAGGTGGATTTTCACAAGAATCCATCTTCTGTTCTTATTTACAGCCTTTCTAGAGAAGTTTGATTCCGGGCATCACCATTCAAAATTGAACTTCTTTAAAACTAGGCTGGCCTTAATTATCTGAGTGTCCCAGTTCTTGTCTGATACTTTCTGCTGCCTCCTCTTGAAACAGAGCTTCCAAATTCCTCCAGCTTGGCACTTCCACTCCACCGAAGAACAAGGCTTAGGGAACATCCCTCTCTCACCCCACCCCAAACACACTTCCTGGTCACGCTTGACTTGCTTATCAGTAGAGTTGGTGGGGACATGAGGAAGTGAATTGGCTTGAAGATCTGAGTCAGAATCCCAGATGGAGGGACTTATGGGTTTTTTTGTGTGGAGTTTGAGTAAACTCTGGGAGTTTGTGATGGACAGGGAGGCCTGGCGTGCTGCGATTCATGGGGTCGCAAAGAGTAGGACACGACTGAGGGATTGAACTGAAATGAACTTAACTGAGGGTCACAAAGTCTAGTCCAGGGCTCAAATCCACCTCCTGTCTGTTCTCATACAGCCTGTGGAGCTAAGAATGGTTTTTACATTTTTAAATGGCTGGAAAAAAAAGCCCAACAAGAATAATATTTCATCACATATGAAAATTATATAAAATTCAAATTTCGGTGTCCATAAATAAAGTTTTGAATTTCATCAACAAAAAGTTGGAAATTTATTTCCTCTCTTGTTATATAAGTATCTACGTCATATCTTTGATCTTGGCCTGCAAAGTCTAAAATCCTTGCTATCTTACTTTTTATAAAAGAATTTCCAGGTGTTGGAACTTTCTTTTCTCTCACCTAAAAAGGCTGAATTAAAAACCCTGGCTAGGCTGGAAAGATCTTTTAAATCCTTGTCCAAGTTATTATTATTATTATTTGGTAACTTATTGTTTGAGGCTTCCCTGAAGACTCAGCAGTAAAGAAGCCGCCTGCCAATGCAGGAGACATGGGTTCAATCCCTGGGTTGGGAAGATCCCCTGGAGAAGGAAATGGCAACCTGCTCCAATATTCTTCCTGGAGAATCCCATGGACAGAGGAGCCTGGTGGGCTACAGTCCACGGGGTCGCAGAAGAGTCAGACATGACTTAGCAACTAAACTGCAGCTTATTATTTATCCAAGTAAGTTATTACTTATCCAAATAGATATATTGGCTGCATCTTTATTCTTTGCCATTTGACCTTTGCAAGGAAATAACACTGCTGATATTGTACTGGTAATAATGATCATGGTCCTTTGAGTGCTGGGAGCCGGGGAGGGGTACGCAGCAGAACTGACCGGCCACTCTTTCTGCCCGTAGGTCACAGGCCTTTCCAGTGTCGCTACTGTCCCTACAGTGCCTCTCAGAAGGGAAATCTGAAGACCCACGTCCTCTGTGTCCATCGCATGCCTTTTGACAACAGCCAATACCCCGACCGCAGGTTCAAGCGCTCCAGAGTCGACTCAGAGGCTTCTGGGAATTTCGAAGACCCCGCAGCTGTCAAGGCGGGGAGCTCAGCGGAGTTAACGGAGGAAGGCAGCAAGGCCCAGGAGGAGCGCAACTGAGCCAACCAATTCGGAGATTGCAATATTATTTTACACAGTTTTCAGATTATGCATCTGGTAAAAGAGTTTGCTAACTGCATTCCAAGGGGAAAAATCATGTACAACCCCCACTAGTGTATAGAACATTTAAAAATTTTAAAAAGATATCTATATATATATTAAAAAAAAAAAAAATCCCCAGCCCTTGAAAATGGCTGCTAAACTGTTACCCGGCAACAAGTACTTCCAAACAATGCAGGTGGGATAAAAGGGATTTCAGAAATGCTTGGTGTCCTCCGAGCTCAAGGAAGCTGGGGGGCCCTTCCAACGCTAGAGTCGCCTATGTCCAAAAATCAAGCTCTTAACTGCAAAACGATGCCATCTAAATGATTTAGTGTTGCCTTGAAGATGGAGGGGCTGTGTTTTCATTGTTGAAAACACCTCTATAATCTGACACCAGCTGCTGTCATCCGCCTCGCACCCTAATGGGATGTGTTGGGAGGCAGTCGCGGTGCCAGTCAGACTGGAGCGGTCACTGCAGAGAAAATCAATTCACGTGGTGTCGTAACTGCACTCTTGGAGAAATCTTAGCCGGCCCGCAGCCAGCGCCAGGGCAGACCAGCTCTGCAGAGGCTTGCCATCTTCAATGTGCATTTAAAAAAAATCCACAGCCAAATGAATCAATGGTCAGGAAGTGTCTGCAGACAAATGTCCATTGCAGGTTTGATGAGTAATTCCTTTTTTTAGATCAAATTGCAGTATAGAGGGAAATGCTTTTTCTCAGTTGTCTTTTTTTTTTTTTTCTTTAATTTTTGGAGGAATTTACAAGAAGGTTGCTAATAAAAAAAATAGGGATACATGATATCAAATGCTTAGAACTAGCCCACCCTACTCACAGAAGGTGCTGGGGAAGAATGGAAATTTACGTAATAGTAGAAAGATTGTTTTTATTATGATTTTTAAAATGTTACTTGAATGAAGGCTGCTCCAGTCCTTATTATCAGATTTTTTTCATCTGTTAGTTTTTGTAAGTGTCATAGACATGAAGCAAGATTTTCTTCTCCAGCAAGCTCTTATGAAATAGCTTGTATTAAAATATGAATCTAAACATCCTGCTCTCTATCACTAATGAAGAAAACTGTTTAAGTTAAAATGTCTGTTTTTGTAAAACAAATGTGTTCTATATTTTTGTAGATTTTAGATTTTCTACTGATTGGATTCTCCAAATTTATCAAGTTCTGCACCACCCAGAGGGAGATTTGGAGGGCCAATAATGAAACACTTGACTCATTTTTTTAACAAACAATTTATGAAGACTAGTTAAGGGTTTATTCTTGAATCTGCTAGCGTGGCGTCAGAGTTCAGCCTCTTAACATATTTCCTTTGAGTGACACGAAAATGGTGCTGTTGCTTGTGACGGTGGAGAAGTACTGAAGTATTAACTTCTTCTAAGACAAAATTATTCAGACTTTAAAAAAAAAGATCGATATTTCCTTGCAGGCTGGGAGCACAGAATAAAACCCCAGGGCCTTAAAAACTTCAGCTCTGCCTACAGCAGTTTACAAAAATACTAAACTGCAATCAATGTAAATAAAATGCTTCGCTATCCTGAGACCAGAAGGAATCTCAGGCTAATAAGGAATCCGGTTTGCATATGCTGTCGAGAGGGTGACATCCACCCGGGGTTTCAGTGTAAACGCAATCACTGTACAATGTGGACCCATCTGGCATAGAGCAAGCTGCTTTCTTGTTTTTCTAGAATAGTTCTCACTGCCTTACTTAAATCGAGTTGATAAACTTAATGCAACTGTTTCTATGATCCTAGAGAAAGGACTGAAATGTTATTGAAAACTTTCCGACTGTAGTAAGCTTTAGGATTTTAACTGCACTACTGTGTTTGGTGACTGTGCCAGTCGCTTGCTTTCTGTGTGTTTGCCCCCGCCTTTGGTATCTTAGCAAAGAAAACTATAAAAAAGAAGAAAAAAAAAAAAGTAAAAAGAGGAAAAAAGAGGAAAAAAAAAAGTGGAAAAAAAAAAAAAAAACGAGAGCCACATTCCATTTCTAGCACTTTGGGCGCTCTTTCAGTATCCTTTTGTGTCTTCTGAGCATCGTCAGATGCGACAGGCAATAATTCTGTTTGTGACACTGGGAACATCCCCTCTTCTTTGTGGCGTGTGTGTTGATCCCATTTTGTCCAGTGCTACTGTCCTTATTTCCCCCCTGACACAGGCCTTCTCTCCAGAACATTTGTAACTTGTAATACAAACAAGTGACAGCCGCAGTGATGCAATGTCAGTTTCTGAATGTCATCAGGTTCTCATATCTAAACATGTCAAGTTTTTTCCCTGTAACTTCTGTAGTCTGTGATGCTGGTCATAATACTGTCTACATTCCTACACAAAGAAAAAAAAATCTATCTTGGAGGAAATCTGAGATCAATAGAGTAGAGGATTTTGTTGCTATGCTTGTAACAAGTAGAAAACTTTGTATTTAAAGTTTATTCTTGGTCATTATTTATTATTATAATACATCAGTTGACAGAACTTTATTCTGGTATAGAAAGTATTAAAAGTTGTTTTTTCAGCAATGACTGTTTTCTTTCTGCTGTTAGAATAAAATGTCTTTGAAGCAGTCCAGTTTTATCCAGTGTTTTACGCAATAAAACCTCTACCTCTGGAAAAAAAAAAAACCCATTTCTTCCTATTCGCGTATGTTTACTAGGAGAAGCAAAACATATTTTTGTAGCTTTGTCAGACTCGGGTAATGCTTGGTCAAACCGCACTTCTAACAAAAAGCCCTGCAGTATTGTGTGTGGATGGTTCCCATAGCCTGGTTCTTTTTCAAATTTCAAGCTGAAAGTGTATCTCTGGGTGTACAAACAGCATGTGTGTGTGTGTGTGTGTGTGTGTGTGCGTGCGCGCACACACACCCATGTGCATGTGTTTCTTTGAAAGCTTGCAGACACGGGTTACAGTGAGGTAATACCCATGCAAACACCAATGCTCCTCATATTATAGTAATTACACCAGACACTTAAAGCATTGGGATCTATTATTCTCCTTTACTAGTAGCAAGTTTTTTTTTAAAAAATCATTAAAAACAAGGAAGTCTTTTACCTCCGATCAGAGGACAAGCTGAATTCTCTCTCCAGAAGCAAAGGAAAAGAACAAAGAATAATAAAAATCTATGGTTTCAGGGCTACATAAAAAGCAGAATTCTGACACTGGTCTTCTCGGGTTTGGTGTGCGCCCCACACTTGATGTGCAGGCTTGCTTTTTGACTTGTTTTTCGTTGTTAGTGGTGGCACGGTTTCAAAACCCAGCTCCCACGGTAAATGCTGCAGCTCTGGAATAGGTCAGCCTCACCGAAATGTTGGAGGCAAAGGCATCCAGCCATGCTATAAGAATCTATAATCACCGGGTTTCTTTCAGGAGGCCAAACTGTTGGTGTTCCTGGACAGGAACAGATGACCATCCTAAGGGTCCACTGTCACACAGCAAAGGTGAGTCATGAGGGGTTAGTGAGAGATCAGGAAAAGGACCCATCAGGGAAGGAAGGCTGATGGAGGGGCCATGACTCCGCATACATGATGGATCCAATCCCAAATGCTTCCAGGGGCCAGGCAGGACACCTCAGTGGCAAGAGGACAGGAGGAATTTGCAGTGGGGTCTCAGGGGCAATGAGAAACCCCAGTACAGTGCCTCATCACCAAGAGGAATGTGGCATCAGGGCTTCTGAGTTTGCAAGTGACACTGGACCCCTGGATTTTGAGTGAAGTCTCTAAATTTTACATATTGGCTCAAAATGTGTATTTAAAAACTGTGTGATAAATAGATGATCAAAATATGGCTTGTACACACATTTGCAATTTCTTTTTTCTTTTTCATCATGGTTTAGCACAGGAAATTGAATACAGTTCCTGTGATATACAGTAAGACCTTGCTGCTTATCCAGTCTACGTATATATAACAGTTTGCATCTGCTAACCCCAGATATCCAACCGTCGTTCCCCTACTCTCCTCCCTCTTGGCAACCACAAGTCTGTTCTCTGTGTTTGAGTCTGCTTCTGTTTCCTAGATACGTTCATTTGTGTCATATTTTAGATTCTACATGTAAGTGATATCTTCTGACGACCTTTGTCTCTTTCTGACTTACCTCACTTAGTATAATTATCTCCAGGTCCAACCTTTTTGCTCCAAATGGCATTATTTCATTCTTTTTTTATGACTAATACTCCATTTATACACACACACACACACACACACACACACACAAACCACATCTTCTTTATCCATTCATCTGATGGACATTTAGGTTGCTTCTGTGTCTTGGTTATTATAAACAGTGCTGCTCTGAATACTGGAATGCATGTATCTTTTCAAATAATTGTTTTGTCAAGAATGGAATATTATTCTGCTATGAAAAGAGATGCAGACCTGACCCAGGCTACAGCATGGGTGAAACTTGAAAACATTGTGCCTAAGTGGAAGAAGCCGATCACAAAAGAAGCCGTCACATACTGTATCCATTTATAGGAAATGGAATAGGCAAATCCATGGAGACCAAACATAGGTTAATGGAGGCTGGATTTGGGGAGAGGGGAGAATGAGGGGTGACTCATGGCTAAAGAGTAGGATGTTTCTTTTTGCAGAGATAAAATGTTTCTGAAATTAGATAGTGATGGGAGTTCCCCAACTCTGAATATACTAAAAACCACTGAGTTGTACACTTTAAGATGGGTGAATTTTATGGTATGTGAATCATACCTCAATACAGCTATTATAAAATAAAAAATAAAACTGGAAGGCCTTTTTAAGAAGCACCAGTATATATTTCCATCAAAATATTTTGAGCTCTTAAAAAGTCATAGACAATTGGCAGATTAGTACATTGTAAAAAAAATTACAAAATTGGGGTGTCCTGACTTAAATTTGAATCCTAGCTATACTACTTACTGGATACTTGATCTTGAACAGTTTAGCTGTTCTGAGTTCATTGACTGTATCTGAAAATTATGAAATCAAATTTCAGTAAAGTAGGGGAAATTATATGTAAATTTATAAAGGACTCTACAAATGTTACATTGTTGCTATTGTGGTGTGATAAGCCATATCTATACTTGAGATTGATTTCACCACAAAGCATTATACACTAACACCTCTGTGTTTTGAAAGGGCTCCCCGGTGGTCAGGTAGTCATGATTCCTCCACATTCACCTCCTTCAGACAAAACGATCTTGGACAAATGTCTTAAACTTCTTGTCTTCCAGCTTTCTCATTTGAAAAATCAGTATTTTCACCACTTTCTTGCCATTCTCAGGGTCTTGAGGGGCAAACAGGGAAAGAGTGGGATGCAGGGGAAAAAGAGTTGGTCCTGGGGTTAAATGTCATTCCACTTGTTTGATGAAAGCTTACAGAAGACCTACTGTGTGCCAGGCACCAAGCCACAGGCTGGAGATACAGGGGTGAGTCAGAGACCATGGCCACAGATCCCTGTCTAAGGAGAAAACAGACTTCAATTTGATAATCACACAAGTAAGTATAACATATCCGGAAGAGGAGATTCAGAGAGAACACATCCCAGATTTCCCTAAGGGGTGGCAATGAACTGAGATGTGAAGGACAGGGTGCCGGGTGGAGAAGTAGTGCAAGGGCTGTGTGGGCTGGATGGGGCTCCGGAGGGCTTGTCTCCACCTCTGCGACCTGTGGGATCTGGGCAGGTCATTCCAGCTCCCCAGATCTGCTTCTTTATCTCTGAAGCAGAAATGGAACCCACAACAAGGCTCTTTCTGAGCTTACATGAGCTAGCAGTACATAACTGCACTAATCAAGCTACATAGAGAGCAAGCTAGGTACCACCAGGTTCCAAGGACTGTTGCCGAAACTGACACCAGCTAGGAACTCACTTGAACACTGAAATGTGGTACATTCTGCAGACGCATCGCTTTCTGACTTGTCAGAGGTCAGCAATACAGGAGTCGATGTAACAAGATCCAAATGCCTTCTTCAACAAATTTACAGGATCCCAGACAACCATCAGTCATCAATCACACCCAGGGACCTCGGTCTTTTGGAAAGGAGTGGGTGGGTGTCTCCTGGGCCCAATTCAAGGTCTTTTCACGGCTCCAGTCCGTCCTTTTGTGGATGGGCTTGGCCACAGGGGCAGCAGCACCATTTGCTGGAGGAGTCTACGTAGGATGACAAACATCCTGATTTTCCCAAATAAAGGGATTCCCAGGTTGCAGAACTTCCAGTACAGGACAGTCCTGGACAAACCTGACAGTTGGTCAACTGGGTCCAAGGCTACTTTCTGCAAAGGCACACACCAGCTGAGCTGAGCTATTCTGCCCTTAACCCAGGAGGCTCCATTGGAAGAGCCAAGGGGCTCAGAGCATGGGCTTTGGTAACTCAAGACTTGGGTTCAATTTTCCTTGCCACAGTACCTTTCCCATAAGGGTAAAAGGTGACAAGGCACACAGCACTCCACACAGCGCTTGGCACATGGTCCTCGTTTATACACTCTCTGTTGAGTGACTGAATGAATAGATCTCTGTTCCTGCTTCGACTTAGGTGGGGAATGCCTCAAATGTGAATTTCTCTTCCGAGCAGCCGGAAACTGCTGAGCTGCTCATACTCAGTGTTAAGATACTATTTTGTGCTGAAACTTTTATAAAGATGATAACCCTGCTGTCTCTTGTAGTTTGGGATTTGCACACTTCCCCCTCTCCGTTGAACATCTGTATTGTAACAGTATATTATGAAAACCTCACCTGGTGTATTGTAAGCACAATCCCAAGGAAATTAGTGTTAAATATTGTGATCTTCTTTTCAAGATAGAAAGGCTGGGCCCGTTCCACAGAACTAGAGGTATGTTTCCATGGGGAAGGAAAAAAATTCATAGTGTAATGCAATATTAAAAATGTCGCCCAGCTGAGCATTCCATGTAGGGGCTTGTGTAGAGTTTTAATCTCTTCACCTGTTGGTGTTAAGAGAAAAGAGAGATGGAGGGAGGGAGGGAGGGAGGGAGGGAGAGGAAGGGCTTATGTGAACAGGGAAATCACAAGCAAAGAGGAGGGGGAAAATTTAAATGATCCCAGACCGAACTGTTTTGCTGTTAATACAGAAATACAGTGCAAGACACATTTAATGGGCTCTATTTTTTATTATACTATGCTGAATAATTAAGTTTGAGGCTAAGTGTCACATGGATTTATCTTTTAATTAAAAAAGCATGGTTCACGCATATTTGAGTGGTAGTCCAAATAAATGCAATATAGAAATTTATGTTTGTTTATCTAGGTGTTAATTACCTAGAGATTGTTCTGGATTACTTCTTTTTATAAAGTGTCATAGGCTCGTGTCAGAACGAATAAAGCTTGCCCATGGAACCTTATCAATTTGCTAAAGATAGTGCTGGTTTGACCTGAGGTGGGGGGGCAGGGGAAAACTTTGGGGATTGTTATGTACACACACACCCCCATTCAAAACCACACCAAATAAAACAGTCGTTTTAGAAAATATTTCTAGGACATAAAGGCACAAATATATCTTCGTTGTTTTACAGCCTCTTGTCCACGGCTATTTATAAAACATGTGATTATTTATGCATTGGGTTATGAGAAGTTCGGCTAGGAGAGGCCTGTGAAGGCGGCTCCATCAATCCAGTTACCTGAACCCCGGAGAGGTGGAGGGAGGGTTTCTCAGTAGAAATGGGGCCGGACAGGAAGTTGGCTGCTGTGATTTGTCTGAAATATGTCAGCCTCACTGCTTCTCCCAGAAAGGGCAGACAGGGAGAAAGAGGGGTAGCAAAGTTGAGGGTAGAGGTCACGTTTTTTAGAAACAAGGGTGCACCCTGAGAAAGCAAAAACCAGAAGCCCCCACAAACTGCTCCTCATACCTGGGGTCAGTTCCTGCCTTTATCTTTGTTTACAAAATGATTTTTGGTGGCAGGTCCGTCGGAATGGCTTGGTCAAAAGGTTCAACTTCAAAGCAAGAAGCGTTGCAAGGGCAGGAAGATTTCCAAACCGGTCTGGGGACGTCTAAGTTGGGTGCGTTCCTTTGATGTGCAGGTTTGTTTGCCTTGGTTTTCTGTGTGGCCCGGCCTCTTCCCACTGCGCACCACGCCTCCATTTCTGACTTTGAGATCTCCAGAAAATCAACAAAAGTAACTGCGGGTCCCGTCGGGCTTCCCCTGGCTTGGTGGATCGCTCTCCCGGGATGCAGGGAGAACCGGAGGAGAGACGAGACGGGCACTCAATTGTGATTCTCTCCCGTCCAGGCTGGCGGGGGAGCATCAAGAACCCCCAAACGGCAAACCAGCCCAATATGTAAGCTCTCCGCTGCGAAGGGTTTCATTTTCAGTTTTTCCTCCCGCCGGGAGACCTGGCGGGCTGATGGGGCGGCTCACTTGGCAGCGCGCCTGGAGAGGGGCGCCGGGGGCCGGGCCGGCAACAGGAGGGCGCGGGGCCGAACGGTGGCGCCCGGGGCCACCCGAGTCTCCGCGGGGCGGGGACGGGGTTGGGGGCGGGTTATTTCGGCTCACACCCTGGAACCGGCCTCTGACCCAGCCCCTTGTCCTAAGGTATCAAAGGAGCCTTAGCCGAAGGAGAAAGCGCCCCCGCCCCGGCCGCCCCAGGCTTGGTCCCCAGGGCTCCCCTTTTGGCGAGGAAGGGGACAAATGCTCCAGGGGGACTCGCTGTGGCCTCTGGCCCCAAGGAGGGCGCGCGAGTCCTCAGGCGCCAGTTGATCATCCCATAACCGCGGACAGAAATTAATGCCGCATATTTTAAAAATTATCGACACTTGAACTCCGATTTCCTCCCAAATCGCTGCTCATTTCCTCCCCAGAATCGTTATTACCAGAATTTGGGGCCCAGGAGCACTGCAGGGTGGAGTGGGGGTGTTGCTGGGAGGAGCCGGTCACCCGTTTGTGCCAGATGCTGGGGACCCAGCAGAGGACAGGAAAGGACAATCCTGCCCTGGCTTCTTCTCACCCCACCCTCTCAGTGATTTGTGGGAAAGTGGGGGTGGGAGTCCTTTTAGATCTGTGGTCAGAGAAGGTCCTTAGCATTGAGCTTTCTTTGAGTGAGGACTTGCTGACTTCCAGCATGCCCACAAGAACCTTATTCAAAAAGAGGGCCCTGGATTGGGAGAATCCAGCAGTGAGGTGTTTGAGGGCCCAGATTTCAGAGGCTGTAAAAGAAGGGGCATGCAGGGCTTTGGGGTCCAGGGCATTGGTCTGGAATGACATGGAGGATCCGTGTGCCCAAGAATATCAACTTACTTTTTAAAAGTTAAAAAAAAAAATTATTGAGGTGAAATTCACATACATAAAATTAACTGTTTTAAAGTGTATAGTTCAGTAGTATTTAGTAAGTACACTAGCAATGTTGTACAACTACTGGCTCTGTGAGTTCCAAAACATATTTATTACCTGAAAGAAAACCCCACACCCACTAATCAGTAACTTTCTATGCCCCCTTCCCCATCCTCCAGCAATACGCAAAGCTTCCATGGGTTTACCAATTCTGGATATTTCATATAAATGGAATCGTACAATATGTGAACTTTTGTGTCTGACATATTTCACTTAGGGCTTCCTGGTGGCTCAGAAGGTAAAGAATCTGGCAGTAGTGCAGAAGAATCAAGTTTAATCCCAGGGTCAGGAAGATCCCCTGGAGGAGGTCATGGCAACCCACGCCAGTGGTCTTGCCTGGAGAATTCCATGGACAGAGGAGCCTGGTGAGCTACAATCCATGGAGTCGCAGAGTCAGACACAACTGAGTGACTAATGCTTATTTCACTTAGCATAATATTTTCAAAGTTTATCCACGTGGTAGTACGTAACAGTATGTTATTCCTTTCAATGATTGAATAGACTTGTATGTTTATACCACATTTTGTTTTTCTGTTCATCCATTGATGGACATTTGGGTTATTTTCACCTCTTGGCTATATCACATAGTACTGCTATGAACTTCCATGTATAAGTATTTGGGTATCTGGTTTCAGTTATTTGGGGCATATACCTAGGAGTGGTATTGCTGGGTCATTGGGAAATTCTATGTTTACATTTTGTGGAATCACCAAACTCTATCAGCTTTTTAATTCAACAAATCAGATCATTCTCAGCTATACTGCTTAGAATGGCTTCCTCTTACATTAGAATAAATTTCATATTCCTTGCGATGGCCTTTGAGGCCCTATATGATTACCTGGTCAATCTCTCTAATTTCATCCTCCGTCTCTCCCTTAGTTACCTTCCCTCTGTAGTCAACATGGTTTTTTGCACTTCAGACCGGCCAAACCTGTTCCTGCCCCAGGGACTTTGCACTGGTTTTCTCTTGCCCTTTCCAAGATGATCACCTTCCCTTTCTTAGGTTGTAACTCAGATGTCACTCAGGGAAGCTTTCTGTCACCACACCCATATGTTCCTGGCCTCTGTACCACACCACAATTAATCATCTTATTTCTGTCTTCTTTGTGGCAGTAATTAATTACTCCCTAGAAATATCTTGTTTACCTCTTGGTTTACACAATGATAGTCTGCTTTCTTTAGCAGAATGTAAATTTCATGAGATGAGGGACCCATCAGAGCCCTGTTACAACTAGTACGTGGTGCAGAGTAAGACCTCAAATAAATGATTATTGAATAAGAATTCACAGCCCAATTATCTTTGATAATAATCCCGGGAGTGTTGTTGGAAATTTTGTTAACTTTAAAAAAGTTCTTTCAGCAGTCCCCAGAAATGAGGCCCCAAGCTAAGAAGAATATTGACTAAACTCAATGGCAGACCAGTGGTATCTTTGAGAACTTGAGTGTGGTCCTTCTTACTTGTAGTGTGGGTATGTGTCTGTGGATGGGCAGAGGGGTGGGCAGCTCATTGCATTGATAAAGCTGGTCTGATATCCCCATGCATTGGGTTCATAAGAGACCAGCTGCCCAAGCTCTATAGAAGGACGCGTAGCTGCAATCAGAAACTTGGTTCCAAGTCTATGTCTGCTAAGCTGGGCCCATGTCTTTGTCCCTCTGAGCCTCAGTTTCTTCATCTGTTAAAGAGGCTGCTAACATGTGCTGTAACACATACTGATATGAGAGTCGGACCATAAAGAAGGCTGAGCACTGAAGAATTAATGCTTTCAAATTGTGGTGCTGGAGAAGGCTCTTGAGAGCCCCTTGGACTGCAAGGAGATCAAATCAGTCAACTATAAAAGAAATCAACCCTGAATATTCATTGGAAGGACTGATACTGAAGCTGAAACTCCAATACTTTGACCACCTGATGTCACAAGCTGACTCACTAGAAAAGATCCTGATACTAGGAAAGATTGAAGGCAAAAGGAGAAGGGGCATCAGAGAATGAGGTGGTTAGATAGCATCACCGACTCAACTGACATGAATTCGAACAAACTCTGGGAGATAGTGAAGGACAGGGGAGCCTGGTGTGCTATAGTCTATGAGGTTGCAAAGAGTCGGGACAGAACTTAGTGACTAAAAAACAACAAAACATGTGCTGTGCAGACTTCCTGGGAGCCACACATGAGAACATGGGGAAGTGCTTTGCAAACGGAAATCAGTTGTTACCATAGCTGCTAATATGAAAAATATGTGTGCCCTGCCCATGCCAAGGTGTGGGCAGGGAGGACAGAGCCCGGCAACCTGGTGAGCAGCTGCTGCGGCCATCCCCGCTCCCTCTCCCACCCTGCTGACCCTGGCCACACTCATGTCTGTGACCCTGGGGTCAGCGCCTCCTCTTAATGCCTTTCCATTTCTCAGTTTGCTGACTGGGGTGATTTTCGGTGAGGTCCACATAAATACTTCAAAAATAATTCACGATGAAGAGGAATGCTTCTGGAATGGATGATGGCATGACGAATTAAACGCTTTATAGGGCTGAGCGTAAATTATTTTAATGCATGTAATAGATCCGCCCAGGGAGACTTGAGCCCTCCAGGTCATGCCTCTGTGCCCCCAGGGCCCAGAGGGTGGTGGGAGCAGGTGGCTGGGAGCCTGCTCTGCTGGGGCGTGAATCATCTCCCTCTCCAAAGACTTACTCTGCCAGCACTTAGGTCCCCCTAATCTGAGGAGAGGATGGGGAGGCCTCACATCTGGCCAGGCAGAGCCAGATGAGGCAGTGAGAGGGCAGTTGTTAGCAATGACAACAGCCTGACCTACACCTCTCCTTCCATTCATTGTCTGCTCCTCTCGAAGAGGGTGAGGTATGGTGGCTTGCAGTGTGAAACCAGAGAGTTAAAATATTTTGTCTCCCATGAAAATTTTGAGTTGCATGACGAATGTTTCAGTTCAGGTCATCAACCAGCAACATTTTACATTTAGACTCACTGCACGTCAGTAGAGAGAGGGAGAAATCTTGGAGATGATTGTGTCCAACACACCCATTCAAGAGACAAGAAAGTTGACAGCTCACAGAGATGCAGAATTCTGTGCCCCAGACACAGAAAATAAACACACTGTTGTATTCAAGGACTGCCTAAGCAATATTTACAGAGCTATATCTAGAGATTGTTGTTGTGGTTTTGTAATTACTGGAGTAGGTTTGTAATCCCAGAGGAAAGGATTAATTGATTCCAGAGTGTGCTACCATGACCCCTTATGGTCAGGCAAAGCATGGTCCTTTATGTGGACCAGTTGTCTCATATCTGGGGAGAAGCTTTTATTCACTCAGTGTTCCATGATCATGTCACATATGAGTTCTCAGACATTTGTTGGGCATTGACCATTCTACTATGAGCCAGACAAGCTCACCTGCTCTCAAGGAACTCACAACTGAATTTGAAGGAGGAAACACACAGAACAGGCTCCATCTTGAAAGCAGGACTCCATCTTGGGCCGGACTGTGGACTTTGAGCTATATGCCCAGTATCTATGGAAACGACATATCACCTGGAAAACCAGACCACTCCCCACCCCCCCCACCCCCACCATGGAAGAGCCCCAGGGCTCGTACCTAGACTCTCGTCACCTAGAAGAATACCCTAATTATCTGTGTAACTGAATAGAATCATAAATTCTATTATGCTTATTGGGGTATGACCACAGGCCTATTGATAATTGTCCACTGTTAACTACCTAGGCATAAGGCATATGATTCACGGGGTTAAGGTATACAAATCGTGAGTTAACTTTGATTGTATCTTTCTTTTCCTTTGTTCAGACTAGTTTCAGAGAATTTGGGGAGGTGGGTTTGAGCATGTACACTTAGGGTACATAAGGTTTTCACAAAAACTGGTCAGGGTCCTTGGCTAAGAGGAGACTGCCTTGGGCCCACTGGTGTAATAAACTGCACTCCACTATCTGCATTGTCCTTCTGAGTGAGTTTGTTTCCCCAAATACGTGACTACAACAAATTGATGATCTTACAAAGAAACTAGATCAGAAAAGCCGCTATCACATGTGCCTTGCACTTGTCTGAGTCCTGGGACAAGTCTCCTTCCACAGATAGCTTCTTGATGACCTGTCCATCTGTGTCTGGAACTCCAACCTCAGTGATTCAGTCCAGCACATCAAAGTTGATGTGACTGAAAATAAGAACAGAGGGAACAGAGAATTAGAGAAAGCAACTGCTTCCAGGGGGAGCATTAGGAAGTGGGGTGATGGGCCCAGAATGAGGAATAGGATTTGAATATGAGGGACTGAGAGAGAGTGGGGGAGGAGGTTCTAGGAGGAAGGGTCAAAATGCCCCAAAGCAGAGATTCAAAGGTTTCAGGTGGGTTCTGCAACTTCAAACAGGCCAGGAAGATCACATCCAAGAAGAGGAAGGGTTGAAGGATGAGGTGTCTCTAAGCAGGTATGCATAAGATGGCCCCATTGTGTTTTCCTAATAGTCCTCATTGTCATGTAGATCAGGAGGGGAATGACAGTGTCTGCTGCTGAAGTTAGGCTGGCTGGTAAGGAAATAAATCATGCTGTACCCCAGGAGGACTTACAAAAGAAGATGAGAATTGTAGTCCACAGGAGTCTTCTGAGGCAGTTGATGATTACTGTCCACAATGGCAAAAACTGAGTATCTCAGGATTTCCCTGGGGATCCAATGGTTAAGACTCTACCTTCCAATGCAGGGGCATGGGCTTGATCCCTGGTCAGGAAACTAAGATCCCACAAGCCTTGTGGTGTGGAATAACAATTGGTTGCGAGAAAACTTGAATACCTCTAGGTGAAAAAATCAGCAACAACAACTGATCATACCTTGCACCACAAAGACTAACTCAAAATGAGTCATAGACCTAAATGTAAAACTTAAAAAGAATTTTAAAAAATCTTAAAAATATTGAATATCTCACCTCTACCATTAAGCCTTTCCTCTCTCTCTCTCCACATACACACACACACACAGTCTGTGTGTGGACTGTGGCCGGGCAGGATCCCCTGTCCATGGAATTCTCCAGGAAAGAATACTGGAGTGGGTTGCCATTCCCTTCTCCAGGGGATCTTCCCAACCCAGGGATCGAACCTGGGTCTCCTGCATTATAGGCAGATTCTTTACCATCTAAGCCATGAGGGAAGCCTTCCCCTATCCAACTCTGGGATAATTATTTCTCTCTGTGCTCCCAAAGCACATAGCTCTGCACAAGAGTTCAGAACTCACTGCAGTTTGTCATAGCAAGTTCTGCTTGCTTCCACCTAGACTAGACTCAGTCACGTGATGGCAGTGGCCTGGGCTGGTTCATTTCAGGGTCCGTGGTGACCCATGATGGAAGCTTCATGTATGCTTCATGGTTCCACCTATGTAAATGACCCAAGTTTAAAATCCAGACTCCCTGAATGTTGGTTCAACATAACCACACCTTCTCCTATTTTAGGTTTCTGGAAAGAAACTACTCAAACAATGAAAATTACAGTTGGTTTTAAGTGGCAAGCTGTTACCAAGGCTGTCGCCCCAGAATTCTACTCCTGCCCCTCTTTGACTAGAAACCAATAACTCTTATCTAAATTTAGGGAGGAAGCTGCAAAGAGAAAAAACAAGAACTGGTTAGAAATAAGTAGGCCCACGATGGCAGATGATTTGACTTCCAGTAGACCTTGAGCCTCATTATATGCTCATTGTAATATATTAGCATATGCTAAATGGTACACCCAAGGGTGCCATGACAGTTGACGATTGTTAGAAAAACCTATACAAGTCCTGGAAAGGAGAACTGCATCAGTTCTGGGTCCAAACCACACCCCTATTCTTGGATTACCCATGAATATTCCTCCCACTCTTTCCGATTCCCTCCATTTTAATTCCATTCTCCTATATATTTGGTGTCTCCACCTGAATTAGGTTGAGAAGTTGATATGTGTACGAGGTTCCCCTTCTTCATCCTTTTGCCGCTGAATAAAACGTGTGTGTGTGTGCCTGTGCGCGTGCACGTGTACTCAATCATGTCTGACTCTTTGCCATCCCATAGACTCTTTGCAAGCCCGCCAGGCTGCTCTGCTCTATCCACGGACTTTTCCGTGCAAGAATACTAGAGTGGTTTGCCATTTCCTTCTCCAGCAGACTCAGGGATCGAATCTGCACCTCCTGCACAGGCAGGCAGGTTCTTTACCAGCTGAGCCACCAGGGAAGCCTTGAATAAAGCTTATGCTGTTCCATTCTCAGCACTGGTTTCATTTTTGGCTGTACCAATCAGATGGGGAAAGAACCTTCCTGATGAGGATGAGGTCCCATCCCAGGCTAGGACCCTGGAGGTAGTCTGCTGTATCAATCAGAGCCAGAATGGTATACCCCTCAAAGCCTTAACACAGTGCCTGGCATGGGTTTGCATACAGTCAAGGGCTACAAAATAAGCGCTTTGGAGCCATAGCTCATGTTAATTCCCTGCCCATGGCCCCTTGGCTCTCACTCTGCAGTTGCAGTGCTGGGGGCAGTCCTGGCCTCTGGCCGCTTCCCGCATAAAGAATCATAGGAGTGTGCCGAGCTGCAGGAAGGCCTGAAAGCGCTAGGGATTTAACACCTCCAAGAAACAACGGTCGGTCAATGGGAGAGGGGAACTGGGGAATGAAGACTATTACTGGGTTCTCCACAGTTCTCTGAGGGCCCTCTGCAGGACTGAGTCCCAGCGGCCTGCAGCAGCAGCCTGCCCATCACTGGCCCATCACTGCGCTGGTACAGTCTTTCCCCCTTCCTCATTTTACGCCCCCACTCCTCAAGTGTGTTGGAATTCTCTTAATGAACTACTTGCACCCATGTCCTTGTCTCACCAAGAATCTGCTTTTTAAGGGAACTCAAACCAAGGCAGGGGCTACATAAATATAAATGTATAAACGTTAAAAGATGAAAGGAATATAAATGAACAAATGAGTGAGTGAAATGATGGAGAGATAGAGGAATGTGAGTGCAAACCATGCCCATCCCACCTCCTTCCCTGGGGTGGCCTGAGATGGAAAGGATGGAGGGAAGGCCGTGCAGGTCCTTCTTGAAGAGCAGGCTCCGGTGGACTGTCTCTGTGGACTTGTCGCTGCAGTGCCAGGAGGTGCCAGGAGGCCTCTGCGTCCAGCAGGGGCACCCGAGTGGGCGGCTGGCTCCAACCACAGCTTCCAGTACATTTGGCGGGGCTCTGCACCCTTCCACCTGGAGCACAGGGGAACTCCAGCCACGATGCTGGAGGCGATCACCTTGGAGAGGGAAAGCTGTGCTCCGTGCCACAGAAGACCTCAGTGATCTGTGTTGGCAGTCGAGTCTTATAAAAATAACACAAAGGCCCGGATCACTGGGTAAGGGGTGCGGGGAGATGGAGGAAGGGGGGAGTGGGTTGAGGATCCGGCGGCACCTCTCCCAGATGGCGCCTGCCCACCCCCACCCATCCTGACACGAGGAGGACAGGAACGCATCACATACCTGAAGGCGGAAACAGAAGGCTCCACCGAAGATTGGACGCAGAAAGCCAGACGCTGCGCAACAACCAGGCTTCTCCCGGTACCGGCTGTGAGCGCTGCTAAGAATAGAGCCAGGCGGGCCGAAACTCTGCGCAAGAGCCTCGGGAACGCTGGAAGCTATTACCGCGGAGCTCTGCTCTGTCTTCGCGGGCTGGGCCGTGGGGCGGCCTCAGAGTGCCTCTGCCCACCAACCTTTCTGCAGCAGAACAGTCATCTTCTAGAGCGAAAGGTTCAACATTTGGAGCAGGGAAATGACCTTTCTGCCGGGGGCGGCGGGCTGGTCATTTGTAGCCACTCAGATTCCAGTTGCAGTGTATGCACTGAGTGTCTATTGTGTGCATCGTCTGGTCTGTGCAGTGGGGCTGGGAGGGTCACTCGGGAGAGGACACCCCCGCCCTTGGAGAGTTTGGAGTCTCCTTGGAGAGACAAGCCCTCTGATGGGGGCAGGGCAGGGAAGAGAAGTTGCCAAGGAGGAGGAGGACGGAACCCAGCGGAGGTCACCTGGAAGGGAGTGAGGAGGGACGCTGCCAGACTCAGGCCGGTGGCAGGAGGAGTAGGACAGGGAGATGCTGCACCTCGGGCCCTGGGTAGGGAGCGTGGGGAGTGTCCCGGGGCTCAGAGCAGCCGGGCTGTCCGGAGAAAGCTGGGGTGGTGCCCTGATGCTCATGGGAGGCTTGCTGGGGCGGAGGAACAGGCCACAGGGCAGGGGTGCATCCCCCGGAAGAAGAAGAGGAAGGCTGATGATGTAGGAAGCAGGTGGGCTCCTTGGAGAAACTTGGGAGGTCAAGGATGGGGTCAGTGAATATGAGGTAGGGCTGGCCTGCTGCTTCTTTGGGGTTAATCTGCCTCACTAATGCTGTCAATCAGGAAGCATCCACAGATACACAGCCTGCGGGCCCTCCAACACTTAGCAGACAGATGCTCGTCTTTCCCCTCTCAGGAAACCCAAAACCTGCTCATTACCTGAACTCTCCTCAGAGTTGCCCCTCTAGCCAAATCCTGTGGTTTGAGCAGGACAGGAACTAAGGGAGTGAGTTTGTCGAGGATGGTGACCGACACCAGAGTTCGGCCGTGGATGAGCCAGACTCACTGGTCCTTGCGGTAAGGAAGCCTTAGCTGTGCCCAGGGAGCGCTGCGGGGGGCCACTGTGTGCACCAGGGCAGGCCTGGCCATGGCCCCGGGATGCTGTTCTCTGTGATCGTGTGTGGTTGCTGGACAGACCACCTGCTGCCCGGGGGTCTCCGTAGGGCAGGGACCCGCTGAGGAGCCGCTGTGCCTGGTTCTCAGGGTTAGGCATGAGGGTAAGGACACTGACATCAGTCCAGTCTCCAAATTGTCCTCTAAGAGCTTTCTCTGTAGTAGACACTTACCCAGGGCTCCTCCTGCATGGAAGCTCAGACTCTTGCAGGAGATAGAGAAATAAGTGAACGTTTTAAAGGAACCCCATCTCAAAGGCTAGCATAAACTGCAGTGATTTTTACTGTGATTTCCCCTGACATAGGGCCTCAGGCTCTGCCCACCACCCTCCAACAGCAGGACCCAAAGGGGTGAGGGTGGCAGGGACCCTCGCTTCACTCACATCCCTCAGCAGCTTCTGGTTGGTGGGATTTAGGAGTTGTCATTCCCATCAGAGTGAATAGGTTGATGTCAGCCTCGCAGACCCTGGGAATGCCTCCTGGGCCAGGTCTGCCTGTTCCCCTCCTCTCTGAATTCTATCTCTCAGCTTCTGATCAGTGTTGGTCTCCTCGCCTTGATATCCTTTAGAAATTCAATTTTACATGCTGTTGGTCTTGACTGTGGACTGCTGCATTTTATTAATTTGAAAACAATTTATTTTTAATGATTCCTGTAGCCTCTGCTTCCTCCCCCAACTGCACCCTCAGGGAAGGGCCCTCTGCCCTCCTTTTACTGTCGAGAGTAGAACTGAGAACTGCGCTCTGCGGGCAGTGTGGGCTGCAGAGCGTCACAATTAAACATATGGCATTTTCCTTGGGCTAAAGTGGTATTTATGCCTTTGGGGAGTAATCACTGGGCAGTATATAGTCCTTTCAATGACACCCAAACAATCCCTGGCACCCTGCACAGAACCGATCAGTTCTACTGGCCTGAATTATTAAAGGCCCATTACTAAGGTGGAAACAAAATCCCTGCCTTAGAAGGTCTTTTCCCTCCTTTTTGGAAAGGAGGGCTTTTCCCCTGTGGGTGGTCATGGCAGGTGCTCCCATCCCAGCTTTAGAGATGGCTCTTTGTCACCCAAGGCATCACAACTCAGCCCTTATTACCCGCGTCCCCAGGCCCACATGCTTAATTTCTTTGCATGCTCATAAATTAGTGTCCTCAAAGCCAGCCACCCCAAGAAGCCCTTTCTTGTCTATGCCATCCCCCTGCCCAGTAGCCCTGAAAGGTTTAGTGTACACCCTTCCTTTCTCTTGGAAGCCCTGCTTGTCTCCTGGAGGGTTCATGGTTTCTGCTTCTCTGAGCTCCTCAGTAACTTCTGATTCGAATAGTATGGCCTGCTCAGCATGTGATGACACTTGGCTTGGCTTTAACCAGCCTCTCTGCACTGAAGGAGCTGCAGGGACCCAGCTCTTGACTCAGTCTTCCTGTGCATCCTTGGGGTACCCGGCATGGGAGGAGGGATCAATCAGTGCTTGCTGAGGAGTTGACCAATTGATCGAGAGATGGCTGACTGGCCCCACAGTCTGTGTAGTTTGGTGAATTGGGTGCTCTTTTGGAATTTTCAAGATCAAAAAGGGCAGGAGAAGGGTGAAGCTGCGGGCAACATGGAAGCAGATCTTCCTACAGGTCTCGGGCACTGCAGCTGTGGGGTCCCGCATTTATGATCCCAGAGCTACAGACCTAGTGACATGGAGCAGTAAATCCTGACTGTCAACCGCCAATCAGTACCCCCTTTTAGAAAACCCCTTTGCTCAGTAATAGGATCATCATCTAACTGATGACTGGTTTCTATACAAGGGGCCCTTAGCATCCCAAATGGCCTTGTGTGGGTCTGAGCAAATAACATGCATTATGCTTATTTTTGCATATTGGCTAACCAGGCTGACTGCTTTAGGACTGCTCATGGCTCCTTCTGGAAGACACTGTCATTAAAGAGAGTATGCAGTTTAACACAGAAATAACAATGGCACAATCTGTTAACTTGCTTACCCTTAGTAGACAACGGTCGGTGTTAAGTCTATATGGGTTGATCACCTGCCTTTTCCTTTCCTATTGTTGGTTTCCTTTCTTCTTCCCTTCTCGGGTGGGAGTTCCTGCTGTCTCACCCTGTGTGTTATCTGTGTGGAAGGCTGGAACCTCAGACTCTTTCCTTGGTCTGACCCAGATTTGCATCCCAACTCTGCCTCATAATTGGTGTGTGGCCTTGGCCGGGTGGCTGGCCCTCACCCCTGCAGGTCTGTTGTGAGGAGC
This sequence comes from Cervus canadensis, assembly GCF_019320065.1. NCBI lineage: Eukaryota > Metazoa > Chordata > Mammalia > Artiodactyla > Cervidae > Cervus > Cervus canadensis. The sequence continues at coordinate 31,434,234 of NC_057403.1, read as the reverse complement.
CCAGCACCACGTGCCCGCCGTCCTCATGGAGGATGCAGCGATGCACGCGCATGTGCGGCGAGCAGTGATAATGGATGGACTCGGCCTTTCGGTTCACTGCAGTATCCCCTAAAGTAGATCATTATTCTGTATGGAATAAATAGTGTTATCGGGCTGATATGCTTAAGGCTAATGAGCCCATGTCTAGCATCTGAGGAGCCAGATAACAAGACATGTTTTTCTCCATTGGCTTCTATTGATGTATTAATTAATGAAATCCAAGATTCCCCTTTGAGCTGGAGGAGTGTTTAAATCACTCCTGAGCTGTATATGTGGTGCATCTTCCCTCCTGCTTCCAGATGCTGCGGAGGGCTGGGAAGGGAAGCGGGGTCTGCACTCTGGCCTGGCCCAGGTAGGAGCAGGAACAGGTCCAGCCAGGAGGCAAGCCCCTCATGCATCGTTAGCCAGGGAGGACCAGCTGAGCAAGGGGGGCATCTTGGTTACAGGCTGGCCTCCTAGCTCAGCTTCTGCTTTCCTCCCATTCCCCTGGGAGTTCTGTCTTCAAAAGAGCCCCAGGACTCAATGGGCTGTCTTTGTAGTGACTGAAAAACTGCCCAGGAACAAGGCTGTGTGAGTCCCAGGCAAGACTGTCCCCGTAGTGTTGGTTTGTTTTGAGTGACCATCCACTACCATGAGTGGCACTCTGGAGAAAGCCATAGCGCTGGTACAGACATGCCTGGGTTCTAGGCCTGCCCCCAGCACTGAGTAACTGCATACATTTATGTGTACATGCTAAGTGGCTTCAGCCGTGTGAGACTTATTGCAACCCTATGGACCGTAGCCCACCAGGCTCTCCCTGTCCATGGGATTCTTCAGGCAGGAATACTGATTGGAGTGGGTTGCCATGCCCTTCTCCTTAGTCAAGTTGTTAAAAATCTGTGTGCCTCCATTTCCTTGTTTATGAAAGAGACCTTGCTAATTCTGATGCTTATACATATCCCAAAGGGTGGATGGTGAAGATTACATGACCTAGGATGTATGACGAAGTTCCTGGAATAGGGTGTGCGTAGAATAAATAATTATGGGCCACAGGGACGATTGTGTTTTGTAACAATGATAATGCATCTTATTAAATAAAGAATGGGAGAAATAAGATTGGTGTAAAGGCATTTCTTAGAAAAAGGAAATTGCATTATTTTTCATACCTTCTAGTAACTCAGCTTCTCTAATAATCTGTCAAGAAGATATCTTAAGGAACCTGCTTCAATATTTAAATTCAGTGTTTGATTAGCACTTTCTTTTCCATACAAAAGGAGAAAGGCATTTGAAAAAAGTTTTTGTCAAAGTGGCTTGCACTTCTTTCAACAACTTTGCTGGAAATATTCATTTGTATCTTGGCCACCCAAAGTAACTGTACTCCTTTGCCCTCTTGGTAACCATGTGCCCCTATCTCCATAGCTGAGAGATACCACCCTATATTCCATAGCTAACCAAATACCTCCCCTCCCCTTCATAGACAACCATGCATCCACACACTCTGTAAGTAACCAGGCACCCCAAGCCCTATTGATAACCATGTATTTCCACACCCATAGGGAATCAGGCATCCCTTTGCCCCATAGGGAATCATGTCTCCATGCACACCAAGTACCCTTGCATCCCAGTCCAGACCTACACTCAAGTGATGGTATCTGCAGTCTGCTCTCTTACACATGAAAAGTCCCAAGACTGCAGGTGTCGCCTCCCAGCCTGTGGGAGCAAGGCAGCCTCAGAAGCTCTGTCTTCCAGCCACTGTTGCTCTTCCCTAGGGTCTGCTGTGGCAGAGCCTCTAGGGAGCATGAGGCGGTGTCATGCATTTCTCTGGTCTGTAATCATAGGGTGATGGGCTGTAACCCACCTATGGGAAACATGTCCCACAGGCCATGGGTTTCCACCACAAACCTCTGTGTCTCTTCCCGGATTCTACCACTAACAGTGGACAGAGGGCACTCCCTACACGGTCCTTCACTTCTGGCACCTGCTGCCAGAACAGTGAGGATTGGGGCCTCTCAGCACCCACCACCGCAGCCCCCAAACCTTCTTTTCCTTTCTCATTTCACATCTATATACCTAATGTTTTGCAACTCAGCCTGTATTTAGAATCAATAACCACTTAGAATTAAAATTCGAGCCGAACTATAAACCATAAAAGCCTCTGATTATTTCATTAGTAATTTGCTAATTGGCATTAGATATTTAATTACACATTCCAAATATTTGATGAATTCTTTCAGCTCTGCATAGAAAACCAGTGATGGGGACTACATTTTTCAGGAAACCTAAACCTAGAGGGATAATTCCAAGGAAGTGTTAGTATCTATGTGGGTCTGAAACCTGAGCAAGTGGTTTTTGCTCTTTCTTTGAAGGCACCCACCCAGGCTGTCGCCAAGTCTAGCCTGGGATCCAGGGCCGTCTGTACCTCTCTCAGGCTCTCCCCATCAAGACACTTTCTGTTCACCCTTTCCTTGTGGGGACATTATCTTTTCTGCTTTGTTCTGCTTCCCACAGCATAAGGTGGTTCCCCCCACCCTCCCACAACCCCTTCCAAATCCTCCTGATGGGCTGTTGTTTGACGTGGATAAGAAGGAGCTTACGCCTCCCCCCCCCCCCCACCCTGCCTCTCTCCTCCCATCCACCTAGCAGCAGGCCCTGTCTGCATTGGACACCAGGTGGCCCCCACAACCTTCTTAGAATGAATTTGCATTGGATATCACTCTGTCTCAGCTCCCTCCCTTAAGGTGTGGGAGTGCTGTTTCTCTAGAAGAAAAAAAAAAAAAAAGATAATTTCAGTACATGAAAAAATGCACAAATGTTCATTTCTGTTTCTTCTGGGATTCTTCTGACGATAAGTAGGCACTGAATCCATGCAGCCCCAGAAGCGTGTCCTGCTCCTCAAGTGTGCCTAGGACCCCAGGACCCCAGTCTACTGGTCCCCAGCCTGATGTACCAAAGTCTCTTTGGGACAATTCACAAGTGATGTAGAAAGATGTGTACTTACAGCTGAGTGTTTGTTCTCAACCTGCCCCACCCTCTGCAGACATCAGCTTGTCTCTGGCATGTGGCTAGTCTGAGAGCTAAACCGGACCTAAAAGATGCAACAGCACAGCCGTTCCCTCACTGCACTTGCCCTGTGCCAGACCAAGGGGAGAGTAAGATATATTTGGCACATTAAATCCTCAGTTATTCTCATAACAGATTGCGGCAGGAAGCCATATGTGTAATTTCCAATGACCATTGCAGAGAAGGATGCCCAGGGAGGATGAACAGATAACATGGAAGAGAAAACTGCATCCCACTCACAAACCTGCAGTCCAGACCAGAAGGAAGACGTTGGCTCTTAAAGGGCCATCCATGTGCCCAGTGCAGTGCCTGTGGAGGACGTGCCCCATGGTGTAACCACACCTTCTCTGGCTACATTTCTCAGACGTGGAGAGATATATCCTCAGGAATTAAATCAAGGACCCTAGCAGCCCTTACGCGACAGATGTAAATGCCCATTTCCTCACAGGCAGATTTACTCCAAATTAAGTGCAGTCATTTGGAATATCTGGGCAGGGAGGCACATGAAGCTTGAAGACTGTGGACCCCCCATGTCTGTTGACAAACACTCCTGGAAGGAAGCAGAAGGAACAAAGAGAATCCTGAGAGTCCTGAGCACTGGCTGCAGCCCTTCTCCTAACTGGACCTTGAGAGCATTGCTTAAGTCCTCAGGTGGCTCAGCCAGAAAATAGGCATGGTGTGCTCCACCCATATAGAGGGGATATACCAGCCATGAGGTCTCAGGAAAGTCACAAGCACCGAAGCCCAGGAAGGGTGAGGGGGTGGTGGAAGCAGGGGATGTTGGCTGACTGCGCCATTAGCTCTCCCACTCCTTGTCTTGCTGCTGAACTTTAAAATTTATTTGCATTTTAACCAGCCTCTGTTAATAGATATACCAATTTTTACGAAAAGCTGCTTCAGATCCCTTTGGAAATTAGGTGGGTCTAAAATAAAAACCAATAAAGTAGTTTTTCAATAGAGATCTAGCTCTAATGACCAACGCAGAGGAGACTTTTTGCTCCTCTCTGGACCTGGAGCCACTCCAGAACAGTGATGCTTCCAGAGTATGAAGTCTGTGCTATCTCCAAACCCCAGGATAAGCGTTCTGGAGGAGAAGGTGCAAGTCTGCATACAGCAGCCTTAGGGCTGTGTCCAATCTCCAAATCCCAACCCCAGCTCTGATTTGGCCTCCTTCCTCACCACAGCCCCAGGGCTCCCCAAAGCCATCCTCATCCTGACCCTGCCCACCTCTCTTTCTGCTCAGCATTAGCATTTCCACCACTTCCCTAATCCTTGGAAGAATCAGGTCTCCATGGGCTCAAGATCAATGTTTAACAGCTGAATAAAACAGAAAATGCCATAGTTCAACTGGAAACAAAGAAGGGGCTGTAGGGAGATCTTTATCACCTGGGTTAATCTCAAAGTCAAGATGTGACAGGTCTGGTTAACTGATTAAGCTGATTCACTTTCCCTGGCTTGCTTTCTTCCCCAGCTTCTGCCGTCAACCCTCCAAGACCTTTAGGGCCAAGAGCAGGGGCCATCTTCTACAGCATGCCTTTCCCCTTCTCCAGCCAGAATGCACCCTAGGGTCTCTGGCACTTCCTCCTGGGACACTACTTACCCTTTGAGTAATGCTGGCTTTGTATATGTTCCTTCCTTCCAGGTGACACAATACCTGAGTTGGATTCCTCTGTGTTGATGCCCCGCAGCCTAAGGCCTGGCACAGGTTAGGTGCTCAGTAACTGTTTTGGGTTTGAGTGAGTGGGAGGCTGAAATCAACTGCACACGCCGTGTTTGGGAGCTGGGGTGGGAGGCGCCCCTTGCATATTAAGGTGCCACTGAGAACATGGTGAAGTTGGTCCTATACAAGATCAATGTCAAAACTTTTGCCTCTGGTCCCAGACATTATCTGGAAGAAAGCAGTCAGAAGAGAGGCTGGGGAGAAGGCACTTCTGGAAAGAGCAAGGCAGAAAGTCACTGGCCCCTGAGGGTGAGAGGAACCATGGTCTCGGGGCTGGCCTTCCAATCAGGCAAGAAGGACAGAACGATGGTGGCTGGTGAGACTGGGAGGTGCTGGGGCAGCTAACCCCAGGCCAAACACCATCCAAAGAGACTCTTTACGTGCAGTATTCTGACTTTGTATCCTTACCTTTACGGTCTTTGAACTTTTGAAATGCTTTTCTGCCCTGAAGATTGGCCCCTGAGATCAGGGGCATGGGTGGGGGAAGAGACCTTAGGATGGCAGGTTCTGGGGGGTGGGAGAGCACCTAACAGGAGGTGGGCTTCCAGAGGGAGTGTTTTCTGGATTTCAATAAAAACGCCTGGTTCCAGATCACTGTTGAGGAGTGAGCCAAATGAGGGGTCGCCGGCTCCATGCTTAGTTTCTGAGCAGGTGCAAGGTCACTGTGTCTAGGGATTTTACCAGACAAGAGTGCATCGTTTTCCCCAGGTTGTACAAATGCACATACACACAGGCAGACTTATTCCAAACTAAGTGCCGTCATCTTGGAATATCTGTTCAGGGAGGCACGTGAAGCTTGAAGACCAGGGACCCTCCATGTCTGTTGACACTCTTGGAAGGAAGTAGAAGGAACAAAGAGAATCCCGAGTGTCCTGAGCAGACCCTTACACACAAACCTTAGGGTTGTGAAGAAGGTGAAAAGTTATGATGCGACCTGTTCTCTTAAAACATCCTCTCTGTGTCCCCTTCCCACACACATGTACAGCTGAATACTGTGTGACCGACACTGTGCTGGGGGTCAGCAAAAAGGCAGCACTGTCCCTGCCCGCACGGAACTTGCGGCCTAGTGGGAGAGACACACACCATTGATAATCTCATTATCAATAAACGGGGACGTTTGCTAGAAAGGACAGAGAAGATGCTGAGTTGAGAAGAGATCATAGACTATAATCTGATCCAGGTTTGGGGGAGAGAGAAGTTAGAATAAGCCTGACCAACAGTATTTGAATATAATAGAGGAAAATCATGTAAAACTGACTGAGTCCACTTCTGTCTTCTAAGGATATGTGTTTGTAAGGGGTACGTGTGTGCATGCTAAGTCGCTTCAGTCATTTCCAACTCTTTGCGACACTACAGGTTGCAGCCCGCCAGGTTCCTTTGTCCATGGGATTCTCCAGGCAAGAATACTGGAGTGGGTTGTCATGCCCTCCTCTGGGAAATCTTCTTGACCCAGGGATCGAACCCACACCTCCCACTGCTCCTGCATTGAAGGTGGATTCTTTACTGATGAACCATCAGGGAAGTCCCCTTATAAGGAGTAGGATAGCAGAATTCGTACCAACAAGGAAATAACTGTCCCCCTCTTCTGAGGGCTAAAATTTGGAGAAGTTGCCAGTGGTGTGGCTACCGAACTTACGAACAGGTTTGTGTGTATGCAGGTGGTAGACAGTGGGGCCTGGCGCTGGGTCTGGGGTCAGAGAGAGAGGGGCTAACTTGCTTCATGTAATAAAGTGCATTTCCTGCTCCAGTAGGTCTTCCTGCCCAGGGACTGAACCTGTGTCTCCTGCTTTGCAGGCAGATTCTTTACTTGCTGAGCTATTAGGGAAGCCCTGATAAAGTGCTAGGATTTATAATGAATTCACTTATCTGAATTGCTGGAGTGTTGGTGAACTAGAGAGAGAGAGGGTTCCTGGTAATAAGGGAACAGGGAATCCAAGTTTGTGGAAAGGATGAGAGTCTTTCACAGAAGAGAGACATCTATGGTTTATTTTTAAATTCTCTGCTGTGGGGAAGTTCAGAGCCCCTCTCTGGATCCTACTCCCCTCAACCCTGTAACTCCTGCATTATTAGTAAAGCTCTACCCAAGCTCCCTCCAGGAAGTGATACTGTAGATGGGAGGTGAAAGGGAGCTTAAAGAGAAATGAGAGGGCTTGGCTGACAAGTAGAAGTTGGGTAGAAGCTCCAAAAATTCAGAAGCTCCTGAATTTGGCTGAAGCCGGAAGTTGGAGTCCTCGGTCCCGGGACTCCTGGGAAGGTTTCTGGACTCACTGCAGGTCACAAGGTTGGGACTGGGGCTGCTGTTGACATACCTTCTGGACTTCATTAAAGTTGAGAACTGGGGATAGAGACCCTTTTTATTTGTCTATACGGGACTAACACTACTACTGTAAATGTTCTAAAATCTGGACACTAATCAGATTTTCAAGGGGAGAAACATCAGAATTCCAGGACTGTTTTAAACAAAACCTTTCATTAAATCTGAGTATGTTCGGCAACTGGTGCTAATGGCTAAAAAGGATGGACAAGTGGATGTCCTGCTGAACCGCTTTCCTGAAGGGCCGGGACCATTTGTGACTAGCATGGGGACTGCTGGCTTCCCCCCGGTGGGGCTGAGACACTTGAAAGCTGCTTGTCTTAAAAGGCTCTAAAAATGGTGCCCCACAGTGTCTGCATACATGGGTCTTGCTCGGCAAATCCTTTGTGCAGACAGGGCAAGGTACACTCTGTTCCGTCTCTGAATGTCCACTTGTTCCAAACTAATTAGGAGCATCTTAATAAAGCAACTGTATCGGGAGTCCGGTGGCCCCCTCCCCCCACCCCACCCGCAATCAACTTTGGTAGATCCAGCGGGGATCAGGGCTGGGGATGCGCTTCAGCTTAGCATCTCCAGGCTGGCTGTGGTTTCTTATTGTCCCCCATGCAGTCTGCAGACAGAGCCCTCCTTTGCAAAACACTGCCCTTGAAACCTGGAAGAATTACTCAGTAGGAGCAATTTACACAGGGCTTTTCGGAAGTGGCGCTGCTGCCGTCATAGGCTGGATAATCTTTTTGTCCTCTGGGCTGCCTGGTGCACTGGGTCTGCAGACTCAGCCTCTATCATCATCGGTGCCGGGAGCACCCCCCACCCCACCCCTCCCAGAGTGACAGCCAGAAATATCTCCAGATGTTGCCAGGTCTCCCCTGGGGAGCAAGTTTGCCCCATGGTTGAGAATCATTGATCCAGCAGAGGCAACTCACAAGAATCTGCCCTCAAAGGGCTTAGAATCTGCAGTGACAGGTGCAGGGGTCGCAAGGCTGAGGACCCTGGGGGAGAGAAGCGCCTGCGTCCACGATCTTTAATAACTCTCCCCTACGATTCCAATTCCAGCCAGTCCTTTCTGCTTTCCTCTTTCCTAAGGACTATATTTCTGAGGTCCCAGGTGACACATTCGACTCATTAAGGCTTCTTAATTCCCACATGAATTATTGCTGGAAGGGTCTGAAGGCCCAGTATCTCGCCTTATTACACCTGTAGTTATGAGCAGTAACTATGGCCTTTATTACAACATTCAGCACCAGCCATTAAATTCGAGGCATGAAAATGATTATTTCACCCCCAAATCCACTTACCACTGGCACACTTCCACGCATGTTCTCATACCAAACCCAGCCTCAGGAGCTTGCCCATCAGAGGTCCTCCCAAATGCTGGGACTGTCTACTGTGTCCCCTAGTTTACTGAGGCTGCCTGTCAATCATTCTTCATGACTGTTCATAGAATCAATTTTTAGATTTCCTTAGGTGTAGGCATTAGCTAATATTTCAATAAATAAAGCAAAAACTAGCGCTGTCACTCTCTCACTTTTCACCAAAGGATCTTTCTTTTCCCTATAGAAACGGAGTAGGGCTAAAACTTCCTTGTTTAGCTTGGGGCTAAACACACCCTACACGAAGCAGAAAAATCATCTAATTTTTTCAATGAAAGCCTGTGCCAGTCAAAGACATTCTTAGCTACTCACACTTAAGAGGCATCAAAAATGTACAAATATTGGAATCCTCAGCCTCGACAGGCAAGTTACCATGTACACAATTATGAAAGGGAACCAGATTAAGAGAGAGTGTGCAGAGCGCCTTTGAAATATCGATGAAAACGTGCATGCGGCTTCATTTTAATGTTTTTGATTTCTCCGATAACGAGGAAATTGTCCTCGTTTTCATTGGTAGACGTTCTTAAAGGTTTTAAAATCTGAATATTAATGCTGCTCGCTTGTGCAGTGTATAAATGACTTTTGACACATCTGGTGGCTCTCGTTCTGAGTCCACTGCTGAAAATGGAAAAAGCAGTGGCCAACGAGAACCCGGAATGTCGGGGATGCTGCAAGGAAGGGAAGAAAGAGAGGAGAAGCACCCTGGCAACAAAATCTTCCTCTCCCACGAAAGAGTTAACAGAAAGAAATAAAATCAGATATGTGTAGCCTCCAGACGTCCATTAAAGTGCAGAATGCTGTTTTCTATCACAGATTATATGCCAGATGTTCAAACTATCTCTAATCATTGCAGATGTAATGGAGTAGAATGTTGCAGTTTGTGAGTTTACTGGCATTAATCCTATATACTGCACAAGGGAAAAGATTTTAAATATATAATTATATCTCATTAATACTCAGGTTTTATTTCCTTTCAATGGAACAGGACTTATTAAAGCAACCATTTACCGCATGTTTTCTTTCAGTATTTGGCCCTGGCATCATCCTGTGTGCATTCGACGTGTAAATATGTACTAACCTGGGTGCACAAAAACACCCAGGGAAGGTTGTGAGTCCGCTGCTACCCAAATTCACTTTTATATGCATGAGATGTTTTTATATTGTAAATTGATAAGAGGGACTTAACTGCATGCATTCTGAGTTGCTACGTGGGTTTTCTTCATGCCGGAAATATTTGTATTTCTTAATTTGAAAGGAAATTGCCTGTGCTCCAGCTTTTTATGGCTTGTTGGGAGAAGGTTCACCCTGGGCTCCAGAGAGGCCCTTGGTGGGTGTGGCTGAGAGCAGAAACCCTGCTTGGAGCCCACATTCTCCCAGGCCCTCACAGGATACACTAAAGGACTACACAAGTTGTGTTTTGTTTTTTGTTTTTTTTCCCCCAGAGAATCACCAGGATTAGGATGTATCTCCAGAGTGATGCTGGGCTGAAGAATAAGGAAAGTCCCTTCTGAGCAACCCCAGTTCCCCACCTCTCAAATGAAATGGCACCTTTTTCACCAACCCACTAAATTGGCTTCAGATGTTGAGTGCTAGCTCTAAGCCCCTCCGGGCTGACAGCCAGCCTCCTCCTTGCTGGGCACACTCACAGTGGTGTCTCTCTCTACCTGCCTCCCGCTGCAGCAGTGGCTGTCCTCTCTCGCCTTCTCCCTGCAAGTTCAGCATCCTCTCCGCTCCAAGAGGTGGGTTTCCTTAGCCAGGACCAAGCTGACCCCAAGGGGGCTGGATGCACATACCCTGAGCTGGGAAATGCTGGGGGTTTGATTCTTCATAAGCAGAGAGGCCGAGTGTTCAGGAACCCCACTTTTCCTCTGGACTAACTCTTTAATTCATATGCAGTGATATAGTGTATTATTCTAGTAGTGGATTTCCGGACTGGCAGGGTCATATCCACTTTGGTCTCTGAATCCCGCATACCAAAAACAGTGCCTGATACATAATGGGCTTTTCCTACCTCTTTCTTAAATGAGAGAGTAAAAGAATAAATTAATGAAGAGTGATGGCCTTTTGGGAAAAGCTGGGTGGGGCTGACAATTTAATACAATGTCCTTAGCTATGACTTTTGGCGTGGAAAAGAGTTTGATGGATTCTGCAGTAATGAGATTGACGAGACAGATGGTCGCTGCCAGGAATTCAGCAAAGGCCAGGGTGACAGAGAGGCGACAGCGCTCTGTCAGATGCGGGTGCTAGGGGCTGTGGGAGTTTAGTTGTGCTTTTAGTGCCTCGGGAATAAGAGGGTGGTTGGGTGGAGGACCTTCGAGGCGCAAGCTTGAGGTCGCCTGGCTGGAGATGGCTGGGCGCACCTGGAGGCCCCGGAAAGTCCCAGCGGGGTATTGCGGGACAAAGCAGATGTGGCTGCAATAAACGGGGAAGGGGGTTGGGAGAAGGACAGGGGAGGGGTCCACGGTGTCTCTTAAATAATCCAGCTCATCAGACTCTTCGGACTTCTGGCTTTGTCGTTTTGTTTTTTAACTGTTTATTTCTGGATCCTGCCATCGTGATGGACAGTCTCTTCTCTCTCTCTCTTGCTTCTCTCTCTCTCCTTCTCCATTCCTGTAGGACACTAAGATCAATGGAGGGTAAAAAAAAACAAACTGGATATTTGCCTCTGGAAGGAGAGCTTGAATGGGCAGACCCAGAGCATTATATAGAGACAGTGTTATATGGAGAGAAATGTCCGGGTTAGAATCATGTTAGAGAAGGAGTTGGTGGGGGAGGGATGGAGCAGCTCATCTGCCTCTCTTCTGTTCTAAGGGCCTGCAGATGTCAGAGCTCCAAGGCCAGGAGTGGGGCCAGGGCTGGGGAGGAGCTGGAAGCAGAGTGGGAGCTCCAGGGGAGGTCACGCAAGCTGAGCAAGGCAGGCCACATCCCATGGCTGCCCCCAGCACCCCGTCCCCCAGGGCTAGCGGTCAATCTTAAGGACCTGAGCTGGAGGAGAGCAGCTGTCAGGTCCAGAGGGCGGGGATCATACAGAGGTGAGGAGAATGACAAGTAGGGGAGCTTCCTCTGGGAAGAGACCAGGGTGATAAAGGAGACAATGAAAGGTGGAATGGAGGAGAGTCGTGTCAAAACAGACAACTGAAGAACTCTACTGGACAGGGACTGAAAAGAAGTTTCTACAGGAAACCGAAGAATCCAGCAGTCTCGTAGAGTGGGCTCATGCCTTTCAAAGGAGAACAGCAACCTGTACAATTATTTCTCTATCGCTTTATTTAACATTGGTTTTTAGAACTTTTTCCATTCAAAGTCTGTCTCTAATACAAGGCTGTTTACTCCAGATGGAGGGAGCTCTCTCTCATTGAATATCTGCTAAATGCAGAAAGAAAGCCAATACATGGATGAATTAATAGGTTATTGATCAAGATAGACATATGCCAAGACTCACACAGGAGTATAGAGATAAACCTCTAAAGTTTTAAAGTTCTAAACTTTAGAGTTTAAACGCTGAAGTTTCAACTGTAGAGTTTAAAGTTTCTAAAGTATACCGATGATGTATCAGGTTGCTTGAGGGGACTTGCATGTAGGTGGTGATGATTCCCAACTCTGTCCAACTAGTCGCTGGGGTGGTGAATGGGGATGGCACCTCCTCCACACAGGTGGTCCTGAGGATGTTAGCTTGCCTTGAGACATGAGTGGAGGTTAGCCTGGCTGGAGGACATCGCATGCAGCTGGGTGTCAGTTCTGCAATGCAGCCAAGAGGTCTCCACACAGCCCTGTGCCGGACTCTGGAGAAGAGCAGGCTCCTCATGCAGGCTGAGTGAGGGATGCAGGCAGCTTTCACAGTTGGGAATGGTTGGGACAGAGTGAAAATTACCCAGCTAGCAGCAGAACCTTCTGGAAGGCCTCAGGAGAGCATGTCCAGAAAGGATTCTCCACCTTTTGGAGAGGGCCTTGCTGAGGGTGACCCTCTCCCATGTCATGGGGGATTTCTATGCCCTGCATTGAGTTCTTCCTTGGCTCACTTTTGAGAAAATTTGGGGTCTGAGGCCCACAGCCTGGCTGTCAGGCCTCCGCTGCCTGACAGTAGGACAGAGATTCCTTTTTTGCTCAGTTCAGTTGAATTCTCTCCTGTTCTGCACTTAAAAGGGACCAGGCTTATACATCTGTTTTTTTCCCACTGGACTCTGAGCTCCCCAAACCAGGGACCTAGGAGAGTGGGCGCTGGAGCTCGGCTGGCTCTGTCCATCCGGGAAGGCCGCCCTTAACTGGCTCTGGGACCACAGGCCGCTTCTTTAACCTTTGCCATCTGTGCAGGGTTGCTTAAAGGAGTAAATGAACGTGGACTTGCAGGGGACACAGGAGAGCATCTGGCTCTCTAATGTCACAGGTAGGGGCCCCAGAAAGCTGGCTCTGAGATGGGGTTCATGTGCAGGAGGCATACTGGGGAGTGCTCTGGGAATCAGCACCTGGGAAGGGAGGGGAAGGAGAGAGGATGTGGTGGAGGGAGAGTGAAGCAGACCCGGTGACATCCACAGCCATCCTTGCAGGGAGCTCTAGAGCCAGACTGGTTTTTCAGATTGTTGGACTGAGATGGTGGGGCCTTGACGCTCCTTTGTCAGCAGACTGCAGATGCCTGGAGATGGCATGGCCCTGGCTGAGGCGGCTCTCGGCAGCTGAAGCTATTCTTGAAGGAGCTGACAGTTGGAGGTCGTCTGCTGAACTCGCAGAAGCTGGGGCAACATGCCCTTCCTTGAAGGGGGTCCAGGCAGGGTGTCATCTGTCCTCTACTGTCTACCTTTAGGCTCTTCAGGCTCACTTCTTCATTCACATTCATGGAGCAGCTCCCATAGAATCCTGTAGGTCTTTCTTCCTGAGGAAAACTTAAAGGAGGAAGGTTGAGAGGAAGTGAACCCGGCGGCTGGTCTCAGAGTCGCAGCTGGTACCCACCATCTACCTCCTATGAATCCTTGAATGCCCTCAGCCTCGGCCAGCACCCATGCTGGGCTGAACTGCTCACTTGGGGCCGTTGCCCAGAATTTCACCTTTAAGTGTCTAAGAGTTTGAGTTTCTGGTCACTACGTCTTTCTCAGAGTCATTGCGTTTGTCCATTTACCACCTTAATAGGGCAAAGGAATGCCTCAAGTGCCAAGTAGATCCCCTGACTGCCAAATAGATTCCCTTCTCCCTTCCTTGTGTTCAGTTTAGTTCAGTTCAGTCGCTCAGTCCTGTCTGACTCTTTGTGACCCCATGAATCACAGCACGCCAGGCCTCCCTATCCAATGCCAACTCCCAGAGTTTACTCAGATTCATGTCCATCGAGTCGGTGATGCCATCCAACCATCTCATCCTCTGTCATCCCCTTCTCCTCATGCCCCCAATCCCTCCCAGCATCAGGGTCTTTTCCAATGAGTGAACTCTTCGCATGAGGTGGCCAAAGTATTGGAGTTTCAACTTCAACATCAGTCCTTCCAATGAATGCCCAGGACTTATCTCCTTTAGGATGGACTGGTTGGATCTCCTTGCAGTCCAAGGGACTCTCAAGAGTTTTCTCCAACACCACAGTTCAAAAGCATCAATTCTTCTGTGCTCAGCTTTCTTTATAATCCAACTCTCACATCCATACATGACCACTGGAAAAACCATAGCCTTGACTAGATGGACCCTTGTTGGCAAAGTAATGTCTCTGCTTTTTAATATGCTGTCTAGGTTGGTCATAACTTTCCTTCCAAGGAGTAAGCGTCTTTTAATTTCATGGCTGCAGACACCATCTGCAGTGATTTTGGAGCCCAGCAAAATAAAGTCAGCCACTGTTTCCGCTGTTTCCCCATCTATTTGCCATGAAGTGATGGGACTGGATGCCATGATCTTAGTTTTCTGAATATTGAGTTTTAAGCCAACTTTTTCACTCTCCTCTTTCACTTTCATCAAGAGGCTTTTTAGTTCCTCTTCACTTTCTGCCATAAGGGTGGTATCACCTGCATATCTGAGGTTATTGATATTTCTCCTGGCAACCTTGATTCCAGCTTGTGCTTCCTCCAGTAGGTTTCATTGTTATTCTGGTGTGGTGAGGCCAATAGATCAGATGACTGTTATTAAAAAGATGGTTTGCTACTCACAGTTCCCAAGAGAAGGGGGCTTGCCACACCATGTAGGGCTACTTAGAGGACGTATCATGGTTAGCCAGGAGGCAAAAGGTGAGGGGAAATCTTGGGTGAGAGTCTTTATCACGGTTTCCATGGACAGCAACTTGCAAAGCAGGGTACGCAAGTGAAGCAGGCTTAGGATTGGCTAGTTTGAATAATTTTAGCAAACTCCAGTGTGTAGGCACTGTCTGTAACCTGTTTGGTATCTAGCCCTGGGATGATTAGGGCAGGGGAATATTGGCCCCAGAGGGTGAGAGACCTGTGAAAGCCTGGTAAAGAAGTGGGGTGGTGGGGCACCGTAGGCTTTGGATTGGTTGGTTTACATATGAAAAGCATGCTCAAAGGGAAATTATTTGCTCTTTCTAGGGATTAGCCAGCCTAAGGGTCTCTCCCAGTCAGCCAGAACAAAATTCTCATCTCATCATATAAAAGCAATAAAAATACTATATATATACATATATATATATATATGGATGGAAGATCCCCTTGAGAAGGAAATGGCTACCCACTGCAGTATTCTTATCTGGAGAATTACATGGACAGAGGAGCCTGGTGGGCTACAGTCCATGGGGTTGCAAAGAGTTGGTCATGACTGAGCGACCACACACACTAACACACTAATGGCTCTCATTCTGGGTCCCTGACCATTTAGCCTGGCTCTTTGCCACTGCCCATGAGTCCATATATATTCTGATCTTTGTCCATATAAAGTAGTTTACCAGGTACACTGCATAAGCTGTCCATTGAGAGGCTTTCTCCTCACCACTGTTTTTCAGAGTCCTTGCTGACTCTTTTCAGCGTCACTATCCCTACTCCTAAGTAGGACTATATATGGTGTAGCTGCTGTCCATTTTCATCTTTCATCCACATACTGAGCTGAACCACCCATGAACCAAGCCTGAGCTTTTTCTTCCTCTGTCAGATGGCCCTAAGGGCTCCCCTAAAGTCATAGGGTGAGCTCAGGAGAGTATAAGGGTAGTGAATGATGTGGGGGTCGGAGCTACCTGATCATGCAACTTGCTCATGTCCTCTGGCCCTGCTGTGCTAGGTTCTGGATTAGCCACTTCCACAGTCCCTGGATTATTGCTGGGCTCCCTTTTCTCTTCTAAATGCCATTTGAAGCTAGTAGATTTTCATGTTACTTGGTATACAGGTAAGAGCAGTATTTCCAGATGTGGAAGATGCAAAGATTTTAGAGCAAGGCGCTGTGCTGCTTTCCTTTGGTGGGAGCTATAGTTTATCTTTTATAGAGTAAGGGATGTTCTGTTGTGTCTTTTACTCAACTCCTAAGGCTATACTCTAATATAAAATTTAAAAAAAATGCAAGGGCCCTGAGTCTTTGAAGGAGGTTTTCTCCCACTCTCTGGAATACATGTATATTACCAAAGCCTCCAAAACTCTGTTGGATATGATTAGCATGTCATTGACATGGGGATCAGTGGGATGTTTTGTGAGACTTTCTGATAGTTCAGATCACTTTGACTATATTATGACTGAGTGTTAAAAGAGGAGTAGGGAAACCTGTAAATGTTTGCTGTTGTTCGTTCCAGAATCATTTCTGATTTTTTTTTTTTCTGATTGTGATGGAAAATAATATATTCACTAAATCAAAGGCTGCAACTGTGTTCTTGAGGTCATATTGATCTACTCTAGTGAAGATACTACATCTGATAAGGGAGCTGCATTTTAGGCAACTGCTTGGTTGAGTTTGAGGAGTCCATTGTCATTTTCCAGGATTCACCTGCTTTTTGTGTAAGGGCTACACTAGTGAGCTAAATGGAGATGTGATGGGAACCACCACCCTTGCATCTCTTAGATCTTTAAAAGGTGCTCAAATTTCTATCACCCTGGGATACAATATTATTATTCAAATTCTATCTTGATTTAGGGGGAAGATATAGGCTTCCACTTGGATGCTGGTCCCCATTAAGGCAGTTGTTACTCCACAGGCAAAGACTCCGTGTGTCAATTTCCCAGTGTGTGTATACTGATGTCCCATCCAGTGAAGCCGCTGTGAGGCAGACTGTGGCCAGAGGTCCACTGATCACATGTTTCCCCTATATCTCCTTCTACCAGGAGACCGTGATAAATCTTTGGGTCTCTGGGTATCGATGCCAATTCAAATCCTGTGTCCAACAGCCTTAAAAATAGTTGGTTGCTTTCCTTTCCGTAGGGCACAGTGCAATTCTCTCTGGGGAAGGACTCAGAGAACTATTATTGGGTATACCTGCCATGGTGTTGTAGGATCCCCCCTTGTGGGGACACAGATTTTTATTCATTTAGTGGAATCCAGGTCTAAAAGTTGGACAAGGAATCATGGCTTTTTATTGGGGCAACTGCCCTTAATCTCTTTATCATTCACCTTTGATTTTTTTTGATTTTTGTGTTTATTTTGTTGTTGTTGAACAAATGGAGTAGTATCCTTATTGGTTGCTCTTCTATTTTTCCTCCAGGGACGCTGTGTTCTATTAACCATCTTGATAATGCTCTGCAGATCAGTGGTCCTCTGACCTTGCACTTACTACAATAATTATGTCCTCTTGGCTTCTGGTGACGAAATACCACATAATGACTCTTCCCCTATGGGTTCAGTGTTTTTTCCATTGTCTCCAGCTCTGTAACAGCCTCCTCTACCGCCATCCATGGTCTGCAGAGGGGAATTATCATCAAACTTCACAAAGATCCTGTGCCCCTCCCACCAGTGCATTCTATTAGACCTTTTGTGAATGAGATACTCTCTAGACTTTTCCATGGAGCATAATCATCTGGGTTTTTGGCCTTCCAGGGTATATCCATCCTGGCATGACTAGATCCTTTAAATTCCTTCTTCTGCTCTCTGCTGTGGCAATTCTGGTATTTAGTGTGGCTCTTTGCATCTTCTATGCTCCCAGAAGACATCTTAGTAGCACATTTCTCCATCTCTTTGGTTTTTGCCAAGGTTTCAAATCTTGTATTCTGAAAAAGTGCTCCCAAATTAACAAACTGCATCCACTTCAACCTCTTGTTTTCGTTCCCTTGCTCAAGCACTATCAGTGTCCAAGTCTGTATGTAATCTGGCTCTAACAGGTATATCCGGGAAGCGTCTTGTAGTGCCTTTAAGGTGCAACACTTTTTCTCTTATCAGACCCAGCATGAGCCCAGCTGGCTTTTGTTGTGATTTAATCCTAGTGCAGGAGTAGGGGAGATAGAGGTCAGTGTTGCTGTGGGGGAGGTCTTCGCATTGCCTGCAAGCAAGGGGAGGGGTTGGCTTCCCTGATAGTTCAGATGGTGAAGAATCTGCCTGCCATGCAGGAGACTGGGGTTGGATCTCAAGGTACGGAAGATCCCCCAGAGAAGGGAATGGCTACCCACTCCAGTATTCCTGCCTGGAGAATTCCATGGACAGAGGAGCCTGTGGGATTCAGTCCATGGGGTCATGAAGAGTTGGACATGACTGACTGACTAACACTTAATACTTAAGAGAGGTTATCTTCTGATAGGGAGAGACGGGCCACTCCAGCAGGTGCAGACGGTTCTGAGGAATCTGGAGATTTATGATTTTCCAAGGCATTCTTCTGATGTCTCCATCCCAGTTTCAGAGTCCATTTTTTTTTTTTTCTCAGTTGGGGCCTCAGTTTAGCATAGCAGAACTACCAGATTGGGAACTGGGAATATAACCGTATAGGAAGCTTAGCCATTCTAAAGTGTCCTTTCAAGTCCTGGTCCTTGCCCCTCTATCCACCTGCTGCAAGAGATGAGGGCCCTTGTGTATGTTTCCAAAGAGGTCTACTGGCTTCACAGTAGCTTTCAAGTGGTGATGGATTGCTCTGATCTCTTCATTATCTTTTTCTAAACGACAATCCAGTTCAGCTGGATTCTATCACCCTTTCAGTTATTTCCCTCATATTTTCCAACTACCAAATACATTGTGCCAGCAAACATACTTTCTCAGGAAATATATTATCACCATCATGACCCGACACCTACCAGGAGTATGTGGTCTCTATGGCCCACGGAATCGAGACTGAGTGATCCAGCTTCAAAAGCCTACCTCGGCACGTGCTTGGGCTACTCTTGTTTGTGGTTGTCACAGGTTGGGTTTTCTCAGAAGCAGACACTGAGATGGCATTTAGTGTGCCTGATGCTTATGAAAGTGTGCATTTGGTCTAAACAGCTGCAGAAGGAAGGGAGGGGAAGCATGATGAAGCCACTGGAGAAGTCAGGCTGTAGCCAGGCAGAACGGCCACCTGTGAGGAGTTTCAGAGCTGCAGAAGCCATTAAGAGTTGAGCTTGGGGACTTCCTGGTGGTCTGGTGGTGAAGACTTTGCCTTCCAAGGCAAGGGGTGTAGGTTCGATCCCTGGTCGGGGAGCTAAGGTCCCACATTCCTCGTGGCCAAAAAATAATACATAAAGCAGATGCAATGTTGTAACAAATTAAATAAAGACTTAAAAAAAAAAAAGAATTGAGCTGAGATGGCCAGGCTTTCCTACCTCTGTAGTCATCAGTCACTGAATATGGGATGCTTGGGTAGGGGCGTGACCTTGGGAGAGGCAATTCCAGAAGCAGCTGACAGGTGAAAGCCACCTGCTGACTATGCTCCCAACCTCTCAGACACAAATACTTCATTGAAAGGAGATCTGGACACATCACAGTGTCTGCCACAGTAAAGGTTTTGGTTGCTTTTACTGCTATGGTTGTTTCTCTCTCCCAGACCTGGAGACAATACCAAACACAGAGCAGGCACTTGATAATGAATATTGTTAAATAAATGGAACTAGGCAGAATGTTTCTAGAGCATGTTTATAGGAACTGGTTCTGTGTTGAGCAATAGTTGGGTTTCACTGAACTGTGGTTGATTGAACAGTGAATTCAGGGGCTGCCAGGTCAGACAGCCCTGGGCCTGCTGCCTGGCTTATCTCCTCACGGCAGTGTGGCCATCCATAGCAGGCTTATGGGGATGCAGGCCCATATCTTGGGTGTCCAGCGTTAGAACATTGGGGTGGGGGTGGTCAGGAAAGAGATGACAGTAGGTACTGGAGCAGGCATCCGATAGCACCTACACTTGGACCACAAAAACAGAGACATCTCTCTTCTCTACAAACAAAAGTTGACCATTCTGCAGTAGAAGCCAGTCAAGAAGCAGATCCCACAGAGATAGGACTCTAACATTTAAATAACCTATTAAATGGCTTTCATTGTCAATAATCTGATTTGCACTCAGGCAAGACAAGTTGGATGCTTTTGAATGGCCTCAGATACGTCAATATGTAACAAGAAGATAAGGAAGAGAATTAAGTTCAAGCACCCAGGCTTGTGCTTTACATCTTTCATTTTCTTGGCTAGATTGCTAAATAGTTTTATATGGAACCAGAAATTGCTGCCTAATGCTAATTTACGAATGATACAATCAGTGCTGAGGTAAATGATATAGAGAATTGATACTGGGATAAATTGGGATGTGTCCCTTTAAATAACGATATCGACAAAAGTTTGGCACAAAGGGCAAGGGTCTTCGTTAAGCAACAACACTGTTCCTGAGAGAGGAGGCTGGATGCAGAGAAACGGCCTCTGGAGTCAGAAGTCGGCTGGCACCCTGGTCCTCCACTTGCCAGCCCCGTGAACTTGGCAAGTTACTTACTTCTCTCAGCTATCGCTTCTGTAAGGTGAGCAATAAATGTCAGAGAGTTGTTATGAGGATAACATGATATATGGCATGTGAAACACTTAGCACAGTACTTGGCACAGAACAGCTAATAAATGTGAGATGCTATTATTTATTATAATGACTCAGCTCTTACCTGAAGGACAGGACATTGGCCTCCCAATGTCCTATAGAGTTGGGGGCAGTCCCAGTGGGGTAAGTCATGTGTGCAAATGTTTCTAGCTCATTGCATGGAAAGCCAGCGTCCCCTGGATCCTCCGGTGTGGGTAAACCCAGGCATCAGGGTGCTCACCTTCTTGAGGGAAGATTGCAGTTACAGTCCCAGGAAATCCTATAAAAAGCTCTTTGAAGATTTGGGGAAACTTCATGTTCTTATTGAACTTCCCTTAATCCCACAGGCTGCTCCCTATCTCTCAAACCCAAGCCCTATCCCTGGCCAGATCTTCTCCAAGGCTGGGGGCCCTTCTGATACAGCTCCAGGTCTTGAAGCTTACACAGACTGGAAAGCCCTTTACCTGGCTTAGCAGTAGAACTCTCCCATCTCCAAAACCTACAAAGCACAGTGGGTACCATATCCTGTTTTCTGGGGCCATCATCATTTGGCTACCTTATTTTCTGATTAGTCTGTGAGCTCCCTAAGCATGGATGTGGTATCTTTCTTACCTGTCAGTGATTAGCATCCACTGGGCCACTGTGTTAGGTCATGAGAATAAATTAGGCTTAATGGGGTTTCACCTGGCTCCATTGATTCTTTCCATGTGGTTCGTTGGGTGCTTAAAGCTGTAAGATGGCTCTTTGGTGTGGTTCCTGTTAAATATCGATGCTTTCTGAGACGATAGAGGTTTTCAAGAAAGAGGTGTCCTTGGGAAAGTGCTTTTTAGAAGGTATTGCAATGCTCTGCAGAGAAGAGTTCAGCCCCGAAGAGCATTAAAACTGCTACTGGCATCACTCCTGAGCTTAGACAAATTCTGCAGAGAAGCTGTGTTTCCTGAGAGACTCTGAGATTTTTAGTTGCTATTGGTTTTAGGTTACTTACTTCAGTAGTAGGAGTCACCCTTGGCTTCTTGAGTGGAGCATTACATGTTTTGTTATTGGTGTTTCTGTTATTTAAAACACATGGAAATGTGCACATGGAACTCAGTTTTCCTTTGGATAAGAAAAAGGTAAGACAGCAGTATGTCCTGGGGATTACCTGGTGGCTTGGCAGTAAAGATACTGCCTGCAAGGCAGGAGCTGCAGTAGACGTGGGTTTGATCTCTGGGTGGGGAAGATCCCCTGGAGGAGGGCATGGCAACCCACTCCAGTATTCTTGCCTGGAGAATCCATGGACAGAGGAGCCTGGCGAGCTACAGTTCATAGGGTCACATAGAGTCAGACATGGCTGAAGCGACCTAGCATTTTGCACATCAGTATGTCCCAGGGGTGATAATAGGGCCTCCCGGAGCATCAGCTGACCATGGTTCGCTCAGCCAGCCTGCCCCAGGCCTCCACGCCTCGTTCCAGCATCTCCACCCTGACTGATCCTGGGTCCATGTCTCCGTGAGTTTGGCTCTTCTTACCCTTTGAATTCCTGCTTTCTTCCTGCTTCTTAGTATCCCCATGTTACTTCTTCCTGCAGACATCACAGAGAACATACCTGGAGACGCGTGGCCTGTAGAAATGAAGAGAAGGTCTTGGTGACTAGTAAACACTCATCAAACATGGATTGAACATGGGGGAGAAGTTCTGCAGTACTTTGTGGCCCAAACTTTTGACCATCTCTACTTCCTGTGCAATATAAGAAGCTGGGGCAGACCAGTTACTAGTGGTCACTGGAACCGAAGACCTTTGGATCCAGGAAATTGATTTCATCCATTCATCTTTAATTGAACTGGAGCCAAACAGTGGCTTGTAACAGTCATTTTAACGTGTTGAAATATTATTTCTAAAATAGTCATTCAACACAACCTGCCTGGAAGTTTTCTGGAGAATAGATATTTTTGGAATCCTTCTGACAGCCAGGCCAGCGCAATTGTGTAGAGAATGACTAATGAGTAGTCAGTTTGTCTCTTAGCCCCCTTCCTGCTAATAAACTTTATTGAGGACTTATTGGGTGCTTGCACGATTTTGACTGTGATACTGGTAAGAAGGCTCTGAGTGTGGAAGGCCATCCTGTGGGAAGAAGTATGGGTTTGTCATGACCAGAGCACTCTTGACAGCCACACCAGACAAAGGGAATTAAGGGGCAAACACAGACCCGTGTAGAGACCGATGTACATAAGGTTTTCAAAGGTGCCTGGATTTTAAAAATACTTCCTGACTCTATTTTTTCTCTGTGAGTCAACTGGGGTTTTCCAAAGTGGGTCTCCTGGCCTTTGATTATTATGGGAAAAACAACATTGCCTTTAGCAGCTTCCGATTGAGTTGCATGCCTGGCAGGGAGAGGACTTTCCATGAAAAGGGACAAACCCTTTTCCAGGGGGCTCTGGGGCTGGGCCTCTAGGGCTGTGTGGGTGCAAGGACCCAGTGCTCAGATCTGCACGTGTGACCCAGCAAGTCAGAGAGCTGCATGCCACGGCCGGAGCTGGACACCGTCCAACACCAAATCCATCCTGCGTGGGGCAGAATGAGAGTGTTTCTGAACAAGCTCTCAAAACTGTGAGCGATGGAACTCCCCACCCTGAGGGGATGAGGAAGGTGGGACCGACTGAGCACAGCTGACTGATGTCATGTTCATCTCAGAAATGGTGAGAGAGCGGCAGGCAGGCGGCAGATGCACACGCTGCCTCTGATCTCAAGAAAAGTGGCCTCGTTAGGAGGGGAGAAGGTCAGCGAGGCTTCCCAGGCCGAGACCCTGTGAGGTCTGATAAGAAAGGGAGCAATTTTAAAAATCAATGGAATATTTACTAGGATCTGAGTATAGTCCTCAATCTATTGCAAAGGATGCTTTCCAGGTATCTATAAATAAAAGACGTTTGCCCTTCCAAGCAGGTCTCCTGGACACTAGAGAAAGGTGCAAGGCAGAAGAAAAAGCCGTTGCCACATCAGAACCTTCTGTGATAGACGGCATCTCCCCCTGACATTTTCATTAGTGGGAAATTTATGTTCCCATTTCTGTCTGTTGTAATGACCATTCTTAGCCATAGCGTGGTGTCAGCTAATGGACAGGAATGGGAAAAAAATTCTTTAATTAATGCAAAACTGAAGCATTTTCTCTCTACACTTTGAGAAGCCAAGTAAGTCACAGCAGTTCTTGGCACTAGAGTGGAGGTAAAATAATTATACACAATTTCTAGTGATTAAAAGATAGTAAAATAATTTTAGTTACATCTTAAAATTATTTATCTTGTAAATGAGAAAGGGTGAAGAGGATGGGAATGATGTGGTTCAGACTAGACCCTGCAGAACTTTCCTCCTGCCTGACCCTGGTGTTTGGGCTCCAGGTTTAGGGTCTGAACTTACTGGGGCTGACTGGGGCTTTGCCGTCACCCGGCTGTGATCATTTCTCTTTCACATCCTCTTAGGTTCTCCTTTTGTGTGATTTCTTTTTCTTTTACCCCTGTCACTTTTTTTTTATTCGGGTCCTATGTGATTATTTAGGCTTGGCTGGAAGGGAAACTGGCCCAGTTCTGGCTTTTCTCTTTGACGTAACACTCTTAACAATCCAGCCTCTTAAACCTTTCCAGTTGGCCTGCAAGAAATTCTGTTTTGTTTTTTAATCAGAAGTCAGGCTTCTGAAGGGAATAGCCAAAGGGCTGAGCTGAGTGCCTGACATAAACCTTTCTGCCTCCCAACGTCTCTGCACCGAGGTGCGGGCATTCCAGCCCTTTTCTCCCCACTGAGAATACACTCGCAGGGTCGCCTGAGAGAAAGCAAGGGGGAACAAGGAGATGAGCCAGGCAAACAAATCCTAGAGCTGGAATCTCGGTCTCCTGCGCTCTGGAGAAGCTGTAGACAGCTGTCATGCTGTCCTTGCCAGTGGAGCTCAGCCCCATGTGTCCTGGCCCCACAAAGAAGGGTCATGCTCCATGGTAGCATCCAAGGATGCCCACCGAGGATTTAGTAACTTGGAGTCGGGGAGTGCAGGGGTCTCCATGCAGAGGAAGGTTCTCTCCAGCTCATCCTGTGAGGTGTGGGTGTCTCTCTTTATACCTTGCACTTTTTAAGAAATCTTGCTAAAATCCTAGAGCAGACAGTTCTGGGGCTGAAAGATGTGCCATCAGCCCAAGCCTAGCGAAGGAAATGATCTCATTTTATAGCAAATTGTAAACTTTGTTTATTGTCAGTGTTCTTCATTATAACCTGAAAAAGACTGCATATACTTACATATATTTATTTTATAAACTATTCATAAACTTGATTATTAAAAATTAGATAGATTAATTTACAGGTGATTTCAGGTATTTTAGCTGTAATTTTGACAGTGTGACTTTTTTATGTTCCAACTGAAGGGCCATATTTCTAATACGAATAATCCAATTCTTATTAGAATAGAAAGTCATGACTATGTTTCATTGATTTTTGCCCCTGCCAGACACTTTGATAAACACTTGAAATCTTATAGAATCACTAAACTACCCTTCAAGGTAAGTGATATTGTCATTTTCTGAGATGTAGAATTTGATGATTACAGATCTAACTAACCAGGTATGCATTTTGGAGCTTGAGGGATCTTATTGGAATAGGAACTGGATCACTTCCTGGCTGTCAGAATGCAGACAGCTTACTTGACTTCTTTGAGTTCAGTTTATGGTAACCATAGTTACAAGCGATCCCTGGAGGTCTGTGGTGTGTTCAGACTCCTCCCCTCTGACAGCTTACCCTTAGCAGGCTCCTCCTCTGCATTGACTTCTGTTTGTACCTTGACCATATTTGTGTGGTCCTCTTTCTAGAAACCATGCACTGATCTATGTGTCTATCCCTTTTCCAGTAACACATTGTCTTGATTACGTCTATGTCATGTCTCAGTCGCTTAGTCATGCCCAACTCTTTTGTGAGTCCATGGACTATAGCCTGCCAGCCTCCTCTGTCCATGGAATTTTCCAGGCAAGAATACTGGAGTGGGTTGGCGTTTCCTTCTCCAGGGGATCTTCCTGACCCAGGGATCTAACCTGCAGCTCTTGTGTCTCCTGCATTGGCAGGCAGGTTCTTCACTACTGGGCCACCTGGGAAGCCCTGATTATTTTTATAGTAGGTTTTAAAATCAGGTAATGTTGACAAACATGCGTAAGTATTTATAGAAATCATCTTTGATTGCTTTTATTATCATTTACATTTGTTTTCAACATATAGGTACTACAAATGTTTTATTAATGTTAGATTTATAACTAACTGACTCAGTGGGTAAATAATCTGCCTGCAATACAGGAGACGCAGGATATGTGAGTTTGATCCCTGGGTCGGGAAGATCCCCAGGAGGTGGGCATGGCAACCTACACAGGATTCTTGTCTAGAGCATCCCATGGACAGATAAGCCTGGTGGTCTGCGCTCCATAGTGTCTCAAAGAGTTGGACGTGGCTGAAGGGACTGAGCACACATGCACATCTCATTTCTGGAGCTTTTGTAACAGATGCTAGGTGGCTTGGATGTTTAAGACTCTGCCTGCAATGCAGGAGACCTGGGTTTGATCCCTGGCTCAGAAAGATCCTTTGGAGAAGGGAACGGCAACCCACTCCAGTATTCTTGCTGGAGAATTCCGTGGACAGAGGAGCCTGGTGGGCTACAGTCCATGGGGTTGCAAAGAGTAGGACACTACTGAGTGACTAACACTTTCGTTTAAAATCTTGGTTTCCAGTGATTCATTACTAGTATCTAGAAATAGAGTTTATATTTTTGTGTTGATCCTTTATCCTGTGACCATGCTAATGTTACTAATTAGCTCTGGAAAACTTTTCTGTAGGTTTCTTGGGATTGCCTAAGTAGACAATCGTGTTTTCTATGAGAGGAGGGCATTCTTATTTGTTCTTTTTCAACCTGCATGCCTTTGTTTTTTTCTTGTCTTACGGTACTGGCTAAGACATCCTGTAAGATGTTAAATAGGATTGCTGAGTGTAAACATGCTTATCTTGATCCCTGTCTTGAGGGAAGCATCCAGTCTCTCAATACTAAGTATGATATCAGTATGATATGATTTCCCAGGTTTTTTTACATGTCCTTTATACAGTTTTATTAGGTTGTGAATTTCTGTCCTACTTCTATTTTGATGAGGGTTTCAAAAACATATATAAACGGGTGTTGAATTCTGTCAAATCTTCTTCTACATCATTTACTTATGTGTTTTCTCCTTCTTTAGATAGTTAAGGCAGTTCACTGCTTGATTTTCAGACATCGTACCAGTCGGGTGCTCCTAGGATAAATCCCACTTGGTAATTGTTGGTATATCATTATTCTTATGTATTTCTGCATTTAATTTACTGATATTATATTGCAGACTTGTGCATCAGTGTTCATGAAGGATGTTGGTCTGTAGTTTTCCTTTCTTATACTGTTTTGGTTTGGTTTTGGTGTTAGGGCAATGATTATGTCATTAGTTGGAAAGATTTCCTGCCATTTTCAGGAATAGGTTGTGTAGAACTGATGTTTCTTCTTCAAGTATTTGTTAGAACTTAGTGAAACCATCTCGGAGGGCAATGGCACCCCACTCCAGTACTCTTGCCTGGAAAATCCCATGGACAGAGGAGCCTGGTAGGCTGCAGTCCATGGGGTTGCGAAGCGTCGGACACAACTGAGCGACTTCACTTTCACTTTTCACTTTCCTGCATTGGAGAAGGAAATGGCAACCCACTCCAGTGTTCTTGCCTAGAGAATCCCAGGGACGGGGGAGCCTGGTGGGCTGCCATCTATGGGGTCGCACAGAGTCAGACACGACTGAAGTGACTTCGCAGCAGCAGCAGCAGTGAAACCATCTGAGCTTGAAGTTTTCAGTTTTTCTTTTTAAACTAGCAATTCAATGTCTTTAATAATGATAAGACTAATCAGGTTATCTGTTTCTTCTTGTATAAATTTTGGTTTTGTAGTTTTCAATGAATTGGCTCATTTAGACTAGGTTGTTGGATTTAAGTGCATAAAGTTTCCCCATAAAATTCCTTTATTAACTTTTTAATATCTCTAGGGTCTGTTAGCATTTTCCATCTTGTCATTTCTACTATGTGTAATGTACATCCATCTCTGTTTTTGGTCAGTCTGTCTAAAGATTTGTCCTAAAAATTTTTTTCAAATGATCAACTTTTGTTTCATTGCTTTTTTATTTTCTTTTATTTCTTTCTATTATTTCCTTCCTTCTGTTTACTTTGGGTTTATTTTGCCCCTTTCCATCTTATATAGTAGCTTAGGTTGTTGATTTGAGATCTTTGTTCCTTCTAATATAAACTTAGAATCGTCTAAATTTCCCCTAAGCACTGATTTAAATGCATACCACAAATTTTTTTTTTTTTTGTTTTTTTGCATACCACAAATTTTATATGGCGTCTTTACATTTTCTTTCAGTTCAAAATGTTTTCTAAATTTCTTCCTTGATCCATATAATTTTAATAGATGTTTTACAGAAATTTAATGTTTAAAGAAAAATTGAAAGGAAAATAAAGACTTCCCAAATCTCCTGGCCATAGTTTCTCCTCTTATTAATACTTACATTGGTGTTACAATTGTTGAATCAATTGACACATTGTTATTAACTAAAGTCCATTGTTTGTATTGAGGTTCACTCTTTGTGTTGTGCAGGTTTTTCCAAGTATGTAAAGTTATGCACAATCATTACATTTTACAAAAGACTCTGTGTTCTACCTATTCATCTTTTCACCATCTCTCCTCCACAACCCCTGACAACTGGTGAACTTTTTACTGTCTCAAAAGTTTTATCTTTTCTAAAATGCCATAGAGTTGGAATCATACAATATGTACTCTTTTCAGATTGGCTTCTTTCACTTAGAAATATGCATTTAAGATTCATTTCTGTTGTATCATGGCTTGAGAGCTCATTTCTTTGTATCACTGAATAATATTTCATTGTATGAATGTACCACTGTTTGTCCATTCACATATTGAATGACATCTTGGTTCCTTCCAATTCTTGTCAGTTCTAACTAGAACTGCTAAAACATTCATTTGTAGGTTTTCACATGAACTTTAGACATAAGTTTTCAACCATTGGATAAATACATAGGAGCATGTGAATCTTTTTATAAGTCTATGGTTAACTCTGTAAGAAACTCCTCAATTGTCTTCCAAAGTGGCTGCATCACTTGGAATTTTCACTAGCAATGAATGAAAATTTCCCCACGTCCTTATCAGCATCTGGTGTTGTCAGTGTATTGAATTTTATCCATTCTAATAGGTGTGGAGTAGTATCTCATTGTTTTAATTTGTAATTCACTAATAACACATGATGTTGAATATCTCCTATGCTTATCTTCCACCTGTATATTTCCTCTGGTCAAGTATTTGTTCAGATTTTTTTGTTTATTTTTCAATTCGATTGTTTAACTTTTTATGCATTTTTGATAAAAGTTCTTTGTGACATGTGTGTTTGCAGATATTTTTTCTCAGTCTGTGGTTTGTCTTCTTATTCTCTTAACAGTGTCTTTCACAGAAAAGTTTTAAACTTTAATCGGGTCCAACCTACCAAACTTTTCTTTCTGGGATCGTGCTTTTGTTACAAGTTCATTGGAAAACCCAAGGTCACTTAGATTTTTTTCCTGTGTTATCTTCTAGGAGCTTTGCATTTTACATTTAGGTCTATGATCCATTTTTGTTTGTTTGTTGAGTTTTTTGTTTATTTTTTGAGGGAAAGAGTCTAGTTTGTGTGTGTGTGTGTGTGTGGTAATTTCTTGCATTTTAAATACACCGTGATGGCATCCTTGGCCTTACACTCTTTGCCAGTGTCCTTAACCACCACACAACTGCAACAAACCACTTTATGGGGTTTTCCCTCTCTGTCAGTGTTATAGAGGCCGACCCATTCCCCTAGTTTCTTGTCATCAACTTTGTGTTTTCTCAGTTGCTCAGTTGTGTCCAGTTCTTTGTGACCTCCAGTACTATAGCCTTCCAGGCTCTTCTGTCCATGGGATTTTCCAAGAAAGAATACTGGAGTGGGTTGCCATTTTCTTATCCAGTCGTCAACGTTAGTCAAGTTAATTTGGTTCTCAGCACAAAGGGCCTCCACCAACTTGACATATGTAGGCTCATCACAGTTGGATGCCAGCACACAAAGATGGGTTTGGCAATGGTCTAAAGCTTTGGCAGCCTAGGGAATTCCACTTGCAGAGCCATCACGGATGAGGGAGGGCTTCAGCACCTCTTGAAGAGCAGTACTACCATCCACTGCACCTCTAGCAGCAATGTCTTCTTGGGCCATGGTGATGGGTTGTAGGGGGAGCTGAATCTTGAACACACCCACAGCCTCCACCTTGATTCTGTGGAGGCAGGGAAAGAACTACCGCTCATTTTGAAATAATTCTTGTGAAAGCATAAGGTCAGTGTCTAGATTAATTTTTTACATGTGAATGTATAGTTGTTCAAGAATAATTTGTTGAAAAGAGTATCTTTTCTTTGTGTGATTGTCTTTGCTCCTTTATGAACGATCAGTTGACTATATTTGTATGTATCTACATCTGTTCCATTGACTATATATGTATGGGTCTGTATCTGTTCCACTGATTTATCCACTGTTTATTCTTTTGCCAATACCACATTGTTTTGATTACTGTAGCTTTATAGTAAGACTTGAAGCTTGGTATGTCAGTCCTTTGACTTCATTATCCTTCTTCAATGTAGTATTGACTACTTAAGAGTCTTTTGCCTTTCCATGTAAAATTTGAAATGAGTTGGTTGATATCCATAAGGTGACTTGTTCCGTTGGGATTTTATTTGAGCATTTGTTGAATCTGTAGATCAAGTTGGAAATAATTGTTATCTTAACAAAATTGAATCATCCTATTTATGGGCATGGTCTATCTTCCCTTTTTCAGATTTTCTTTTATTTTTTTTATCAGAATTTGGTAGTTTCCCTCATATAGATCTTATATACATTTTGTTAGATTTATATTAGATATTTCATTTTTTGTGTGCTAATGTAAATGATGTTGTGCTTTTCATTTCAAATTCCACATGTCCATTGCTGGTATTTTTGTTGTTGTTGAGTTGCTAAGTAGTGTTCAACTCTTTGAGACCCCATGGACAGCAGCACACCTGGCTTCCCTGTCCTTCACTATCTACCAGAGTTTGCTCAAACTTATGTCCATTGAGCCAATGATTCCATCCAACCATCTCATCCTCTGTCACCCACTTCTCCTCTTGCCCTCAATCTTTCCCAGAATCCTGGTTGTTTCTAATGAGTTGACTCCTTGCATCAGCTGGTCAAAGTATTGGAGCTTCAGCTTCACCATCAGTCCTTCCAGTGAATACTCAGGGTTGATTTCCTTCAGGATTGACTGGTTTGATCTCCTTGCTGTTCAGGGGTATAAAGGAAAGCAAATTTCTTCCCTTATTGATTTAGCTAGGATTTTCAGAACAGTGTTGGCAATGATGAGAGGGAGCCTTGCCTTATTTCTAGTCATGGGGGGATGTATCTAGTTTCTCACCATTAACTATGACATTAGCTATGGGGTTTTTGTAGATATTCTTCAAATTGAAGAGAATCCTCTCTATCTCTAGTATTCTGTGAGTTTTCATCATAAATAGATAATGAAGTTTGTAGAATGCTTTTTAGGTATCTACTAATATGATTATATGATTTTCTTCTTTAGCTTGTTGATATGACTGACTACGGGCTTCCCTGGTGGCTCAGATGATAAAAAATCTGGCTGCAATGTGGGAGACCCAGGTTTGATGCCTGGATCAGGAAGATCCCCTGGAGAAGGAAATGGCAACCCACTCCAGTAATCTTGCCTGGAAAATCCCATGAACAGAGGAGCCTGGTGGGCCACAGTCCATGGGGTCACAAAGAGTTAGACATGGTTGAGTGACTATACACTTTGCTATGACTGATTATTTTAATTGGTTATTGAATATTGAATCAGCCTTGCAAACCTGGGATAAATCCCATTGGTAATGTTATATAATTTTGTATACATTGTTGAGAATTTTTGCATCTGTATTCATGAAAGACATTAGTCTGTAATTTACCCTTCTTGTCATGTCTTTCTCTGATTCTGTTTGAGGTAATCCTGGCCTCACAGAATGAGTTAAGTATTGTTCCCTCTGCTTCTAGTTTCTGGAACAGATTTTAGAGAATTAGTATGATTTATTCTGTAAATATGTGATAGAATTCACCTGTGAAGCCATGTGGACTTGGGGCTATCTGGGAAGTTTATTAATTTCAATTTAACTATCTATTGAATATAAGCTTATTTAAATGGTTTTACCTGCTATGAGTTTTAGTAGATTACATCTTTAAGGAATTGGTCCATTTCACTTAAGATATCAAATTTGTGAGCACAGAATTTTTTTATAATAACTCTTTATTATTTTAATGTCTGTGGGTCAGTATCTTTTCTCCTTAGCCTGTCTAGGGGTTTTCAATTTTATTGATATTCTAAAAGAATCTGCTTTTGGTTTTATTGATTTTCTCTGGTTCTTTCTTGATTTCTATATCACTTATTTATTTTATTAGTTCTATTATTTCTTTTCTTCTGCTAATTATGAATTTAATTTACCATTTATTTTCTAGTTTCCTATAGTGAAAGCTTAGACTGCTGATCTTATTTGTTTCTTCTTTTCTAATATATGCATTCAATGTTATAAATCACAGCTTTACTCCATGTCACAAGTTTTAATAGATTGCATTTTTATTTTGTTTTAGTTCAAACTATTTTAAAATTTCTCCTGAGACTTCTTTAACCCATGTATTATTTAGAAGTGTATTTAATCATCAAATATTTGGGGATTTTCCAGGTCTCTTTCTGTTACAGATTTCTAGTTTATTCCATTGTGGTCTGAGAGCATCCTTTGCATAACATATATTCCTTCAAATTTGTTTAAGTATGTTTTATAACTTAGAATGTGTTTTATCATGGTGAATGTTCATGTGGGCTTGAGAAGAATGTGTATTCTACTTTATTGAATGAAGCGGTCTATAAAAGTCAATTAGATCCAGTTGATTTATGGTGCTGTATATTCAACTATATCCTTACTGATTTTGTGCCCACTAAATCTGTCAGTTACTGGTACAGGAATGTCAAAGTTTCCAACTATAATAATGAATTTGTCTATTTTTCTTTGAAGTTCTGTTAGATTTCTGTCTCACATGTTTTGATGCTCTGTTGTTAGGCATATGAACATTAAGGATGGTTTTGTCTTCTTGGAGAAGACCCCTTATCATTATGTATTGTCTCTGTTTATTTCTGATAATATTCCTTACTCTAAAGTCATATTTGTTTGAAATTAATACAGCTATTCCAAGTTTTTTGATCAGTGTTAGTATGGTATATCTTTATTTACCCCTTACTTTTAATCTACCTGTGCCTTTATATAAAATGAGTTTCTTATAAACACTATGTTTGTTTGGCAACCCACTCCAGTTGAGTCTTGGATTGTTTTTATTCACTGTGATAGTCTCTGTCTTTTTATTGGTGTATTTAGACCATTCACATATAAAGTGATAGTTGATACAACTGGATTATGATACTTGTAACTTTTTAAAAAATTCATTGTCCTTATACTTTTCCCCCTTGTCTTCCACTTTTTTGTTCTGCCTTCTCTGGTATTCATGGACCATTTTATATAATTCTATTTTTTCCTCTTTCAGCATATCAATTATAGCTTCTCTTAAAATGTTTCAAGATGGTTGCTCTAGGGTTTGCAGTATATTTTACAACTAATCCAAGGCCACTTTTAAATAACACTATAATGCTTCACTGGTAGTACAAGTATCTTATGACACGGTATTCCCAATTCCTCCCTCCCATTCCTTATAATATTATTGTCTTTCATTTCCTTATCCAGATTCTACTCATTCATTGTTGTTATTATTGGTTTGAACAAGGTATTATCTACTAGACCAAGGAAGAATTTAAAAAATAACATTTTACTTTATCTTCATTTATTTCTTCCTTTCTTAATGTAAATCTAAATTTCTTAACTATATCATTTTTCTTCTCCCTGAAGAACTTTTTTTTTTTTTTTTAACATTTCTTGCAAGGCAGGTCTACTGGTGACAAATTCCCTCAATTTTTGTTTGTCAGAGAAAGCATCTCTCTGTTGCTTTTGAAAGATAATTACTTTGGATACAGACTCTGAGTTGGTGGCTGTTTTCTTTCAATTCTAAATATTGAGCTTCATACTCCTCTTGCTTGCATCATTTCTGAAAAGAAGTCTGATGTAATTGTTATCTGTGTTCCTCTGTGGATACACTTTTTTCACATTTTCTCTTTGTCATTGATTTTCTGTAGTTTGAATATATTCCTTGATATAGTAGTTTTGATACTTATCCTACTCGATGTTATTTGAGGCTCCTGGGACTGCAATTTGGTGTATGTCATTAATTTTGGAAAATTTTCCACCATTATTACTTCAGTATTTTTCTTCTGGTATCCTGATTACATTTATGTTATTTTTTATAATTGTACCACAGTCCATTTCATATTTTTTGTTTTTCTTTTTGCATTTCACTTATGGAAGTTTCTATTAGTATATCTTCAAACTTATTGTTCTTTCCTTGGCTATGTTTAGTCTAATGGTGAGCCCATCAAAAGCGTTTTCCATTTGTTACCCTGTTTTTGGTTTCCTAGGATTTTCTTTTGATTTTTTTCATAATTTCTATCTCTGTGTTCACATTATCCATCTGTTATTTCATGTTGTCCACTTTTCCCCATTGGAGTATGTAGCATATTAATTATAGTTATTTTAAATTCTCAGTCTGATAAATCCAAAATTTCTGCCAAGTCTAAATCTGGTTTTGCTGCTTGTTTTGCCTCTTTAGACATTTTTTTTTTTTCTCTTCCTTTTTTAGAATGATTACAAATTTTTGTTGAAAGCTGAGCATGATGTTTAGGGCAAAAGTAATTGAGATAGTATGGTCAGAGAGCATACTTTTGCATGATTTCAATTAAAAAATTTTTGACCCAGTATATGATCTATGTTGGTGATTGCTTCATGTAAACTTGCAAAGAATATGCGTTCTGCTGTTATTGTGGTAAGTGTTCTGTAAATGTTAATTAGATCCAGTTGGTTGATGGTGTTCAGTTCTTCTGTTTCTTTGATGATTTTCTATTTGTTGTTTCTTTAACTGGAACAGATATATGGAAGCATTCAACTATAATTGTGAATTAATCTATTTCTCTTTTCAGTTTCATCATTTTTTGCTTCATGTATTTTGAAGCTATATAGTTAGGCACATACAAATTTAAAATTGTAGCAGACCTTTCTACCATATGTATTGTCCCTTTATTATTTTTAACATTTTATTGCTCTTATTATTTTTTGCTTTATATGATATTAATATAAGCGTTCCAGATTTCTTTTGATTAGTATTCCATGATACATTATTTTCTATTCTTTTACTTTAAGCTTTCAGTGAAAAGACATTTACAGTGTTTTTTTGTTGTTGCTACCATATAGTTGGGTCTTTTCAAAATTTATTTTGACAATCTCTATCTTCTAATTGGTGTCTTTAAAACATTTATATTTAATGCAATTTATTGGTAGGTTTGGATGTATGCCCACGATTTTTTTTTTTGTTTCCTAAGTTTTTGAAAAATGCATGCACACACTCATATATATGTATGCATGTGTGTATATTATTTTTATTGTGATAAAATACACAACAAAGCATTTTTTAAAACATAGTCTAAATGTACAATTTAAGGATACTGAGTACATTCACAATATTGTATAACCATTACCACTAGACATTTCCATTAATTTTCATCACCCTAAAGAAATTCTGTGCACACTAAATAATAACACCCTATTTCCCCCTATTCCTAGTCCCCAGTAACCATTATTTTATTCCTGGTTTCTATGCATTTACCTATTATAAGCATGTCATAAGAATGAGGTCATTCAGTACTCCTGTCTGAGTAGGGCTTATTTTACAAAGTATAATATATTTAAGATTCAACATGTTGTAACATATATCAAAATTTCATTCCTTTTTTTTGTTGCTGCTATTGTTCAGTTGCTAAGTTGTGTCTGACTCTTTGTGACCCCATGGACTGCAGCACACCAGGCTTTTCTGTCCTTCACCTCCTCCTGGAGTTTGCTCAAACTCATCTCCACTGAGTTGGTGATGCCATCTAACCATCTCATCCGCTGTTGTCCCCTTCTCCTCCTGCCTTCAATCTTTCCCAGCAACAAGGACTTTTTCAACGAGTCAGCTCTTCGCATCTGGTGGCCAAAGTATCGGAGCTTCAGTTTCAGCATTAAGTCCTTCCAATGAATATTCAGGGTTGATTTCCTTTCAGATGACTGATTTGATATCTGCAAGAAGACTCTGAAGAGTCTTCTCCAAGGCTACAGTTCAAAAGTATCAATTCTTCAGTGCTCAGTCTTCTTTATGGTCCAGCTCTCAAAACCATACATGACTATAGGAAAGCCCTCACTTTGACTATACAGTCCTTTGTTGGCAAAGTGATGTCTCTGCTTTTTAATATACTATCTAGTTTGGTCATAGCTTTTCTTCCAAGGAGCAAGCATCTTTTAGTTTCATGGCTGCAGTCACCTTCTGCAGATTCCTTTTAAACATTGAGCAATATTCCATTATATGTACATAGACTGTGGAGGGTTTTCCCAGGTGGCACTAGTGATAAAGAATCCACCTGCCCTTGCAGGAGACATAAGAGGTGTGGGTTTGATCCCTGGGTTCAATCCCTGGGTTGGAAAGATCCCCTGGAGGAGAAAAGGGCAACCCACTTCAGTATTCTTGCCTGGAGAATCCCATGCACAGAGGATCCTGGTGGTCCTATAGACTGAGGGGTCGCATAGAATCAGACATGACTGAAGAGACTTAGCATGCACAGACATTTTTAAAATTCATCATTCTGTTGATGAACATTTGAGTTGTTTCCATATTTTGGTTATTATGAATAATGTTGCTATGAAACTTGTTTGAATCCTCCCTTCTTTTAGTTCTTTTGGATATATACATAGAAGTGGAATTTTTGGATCATATAGTAATTCTGTGTTTAACTTTCTGAGGAAATGCCAAACTGTTTTCCACTGCAGCTAAACTTTTGCATCCCAATCACAATGCAGAAGGGTTCCAATTTTTCCACATCCTTGCCATTTTAGTATTTCCTGTGTTCTGATAAATGTGAGGTGGCATTTCATTGTGGTTTTGATTTGCTTTTAATAATAATTAATGCTATTGATTATCTTTTCACATGTTTATTAGCCATTTGTGTACCTTCTTTGGAAAAGTATTCAAGTCCTTCACCCATTTTTAAATCAAGTTGTTTGTTTTTGTTGACATTACTATAGGAGTTCTTTATATTAATATATTCTTTTTTATTAACATATTCTTAATATTACTCTTATCAGATGTATGATTCATAACTATTTTCTCCAATTTTGTGCAAGAATCACTAAATAATGTTCTTTGATGCATAAAAGTGTTTAAGTTTGATGAAGTCCAAATAAACTATTTTTTTCTTTTTTTTTGCTCACATATTTGATGTCATATCTAAGAAATCATTTCCATGTGCAATGTCATTTCCCCACAACAGGTTGTATAATTTTGGCTGTTTTGAATTAGGTCTTTGATTTATTTTCAGTCATTTTTATTTCAATTTTTTTTTTCATTTTTTGACATGTTGATATCCTTTTTTTCCAGCACCATTTGTAGAAAAGACTTTCCTTTTCCCTACTGAGTGATCTTTGTACCCTTGTTACAAATCATTTGACCTTATATATGGGGCTCATTTCTGGGTTCTCTATACCATTCCATTAGTCAGCATGTCTGTCTTTATGTCAGTACCATATCGCATTGATTACTGCACCTTTATATTAAATTTTGTAATCAGGAAGTGTGAGTTCTCTCTGTTTTACTTTTTCAATATTGTTTTGGCTACTTGGAGTCCCTTAAAGTTACAAATTCACTTTAAGATGAGTATTTCTACTGCAAAAGCATCATTGGGATCTTAAAGGGGATTACATGGACTCTCTAGATATTTTGGAGTGGTATTATTAGTGATAATAATAATAATTATTATAATAGTTTAATGATAATAATACTAATAAAAATAAATAATTAAATAATAATAATTTAATGATATTAAATATTCTAATTCATGAACATAAGATATCTTTCTACTCATTTAAGTCTTCTTTAGTTTCCCACAAAAATGTTTTACTGTTTTCAGTATACAAGTCTTTTGCCACTTTGGTAATTTTATTCCTAAGTACAGTTCACCCTTGAACAATGTGGGGGTTAGAGCACCAACCCTTTACACAATAAAAAATCTGTGTATAGGTTTATAGTTGGTCCTCCATAACCAAAGTTCCATATCCATGGATTCAACCAGCCATGGATCATGTAGTACTGCTGTAGAATTTATTGGAAAAAAGAATCCACATGTATATGAACCCACACAGTTCAATCCTGTGTTGTTCAAAGGTCAACCATATTTTACTTATTTTTAATGCTATTATAAATAAAACATCTCAATTTCCTTTTTGGATCATTCATTATTACTATATAGAACTACAACTGACATGGGGATTTGATTTGTATTTTGCAACTTTGCCAAATTCATTTATTAAGTCTAACATATTTATTTGTGGAATATTTAGTATTTTTTGTGTGTCATCTGTGAACACGGAAAACTACTTCTTTTCTAATTTGAATGCCTTTTATTTATTTTCCTTGCTTAAGTGCTCTGGTTAATATTTCCAATACAATGTTGAATAGACATAGTGAAAACTGGCATCCTTATCTTGTTACTGATTTTAAAGAAAAATTTTTCAGCCTTTTGCCATGTTAATTGTGGGTTTTTCATGTATGGTATTTATCATACTGAATAAGTTTTCATCTATTACAAGTTTCTTAAAATTTTTTTTATCATGAAAGTATGTTGAATTTTGTTCTGCATTAATCTGAGTGATTGTGTATTATTTTCTTTTATTTCTGTTTATGTGGTGTATTGCACTGATTAACATGTATGTTGAACAATCCTTGCGTTTTCAGGAATAAATCCCGCTTGGTCATCATGTATATTACTTTTAACAACATGTTAAATTCAATCTAATAGCATTTTTTTTGAGGAATTTTGTATCAGTATTCTTAAGGGAGATTAGCCTGTAGCTCTTTTCTTGTAGCATGTTGTCTAGCTTTTGTTGTTGTTGCTGCTCAGTCATTAAATCGTGTCTGACTCTTTATAACCCCATGGACTGCAGCACACCTGGCTCCCCTGTCCTTC
This sequence comes from Cervus canadensis, assembly GCF_019320065.1. Lineage (NCBI taxonomy): Eukaryota > Metazoa > Chordata > Mammalia > Artiodactyla > Cervidae > Cervus > Cervus canadensis. The sequence continues at coordinate 31,395,640 of NC_057403.1, read as the reverse complement.
ACTGTCTACTGGACTTTGCTCAAATTCGTGTCCACTGAGTCAGTGATGCTATCTAACCATCTCATCCTCTGCTGCCCCCTTCTACTTTTGCCTTCAATCTTTCCCAGCATCAGAGTCTTTTCCAATGATTCAGCCCTCTCGATCAGGTGGCCATAATATTGGAGCTTTAGCATCAGTCCTTTCAATGAGTATTCAGGGTTGATTTTACGTTAGGGTTGACTGGTTTGATCTTGTACTCCAGTTCAGTTCAGTTCAGTTGCTCAGTCGTGTCTGACTCTTTGCGAACCCATGAATTGCAGCACGTCAGGCCTCCCTGTCCATTACCAACTCCTGGAGTTTACTCAAACTCATGTCCATCAAGTTGGTGATGCCATCCAGCCATCTCATCCTCTGTCGTCCCCTTCTCCTCCTGCCCCCAACCCCTCCAAGGGACTCTCAAAAGTTTTCTCCAGCACCATAATTTGAAAACATCAATTCTTTGGTGCTCAGCCTTCTTTTTTTTTCTCTTTCTCAGCCTTCTTTATGTTCCAACTCTCACAACTGTACATGACTGCTGGAAAAACAGTAGCTTTGACTGTATGGACCTTTGTTGGCAAAATGATATTTCTGCTTTTTAACACATTGTCTAGGTTTGTCATAGCTCTTTTTCTAAGTAGCAAGTATCTTTAATTTCATGGCTGCAGTCACTGTCCGCAGTGATTTTGGAGCCCAAGAAAATAAAATCTGTCACTGCTTCCCCTTCTGTTTGCCATGAAGTCATGGGACAGGATGCCATGATCTTGGTATTTTTTTTTCTGTTTTATTTATTTTTAATTAGAGGATAATTGCTTTACAATATTATGTTGTTTTCTGCCATATGTCAACATGAATCAGTCATAGGTATATATATATATATGTCCCCTCCCTCTTGAATCCTCCTTTTCACCTCCCACCCCATCACACCCCTCCAGGTTGTCACAGAGCACCAGGTTTGAGCTCCCTACCTCATACGGATAATTCTCACTGGCTATCTATTTTACATATGATAATGTATATGTTTCAATGTTACTCTTTCAATTCGTCCCTCTGTCACCTTCCCCAACTGTGTCCACAAGTCTGTCTCTATGTCTGCATCTCCATTGCTGCTCTGCTAATAAGTTCATCAGTACCATCTTTCTAGATTTCATATATACATGATATTTGTTTTTTTCTTAATGACTTACTTCCCTCTGTATAATGGGCTCTAGACCTGACTCAAATGCATTCTTCTTTATGGCTGAGTAATATTCCATATCACTCATACCACTTCCTTTTCTATTCATCTGTTGACGGACATCTAGGTTGCTTCCATGTCCTAGCTATTGTAAACAGTGCTGCATTGCACATTGGGGTACATGTATCTTTTTCAATTATGGTTTCCTCAGGGTATATGACCAGTAGGTAGATTATTGGATCACATGGTAGTTTTATCCCTAGTTTTTAAAGGAATCTCCCTATTGTTCTCCAAAGTGTTCTCTATCAATTTACAATCCCACCAACAGTGCAAGAGGGTTCCCTTTTCTCCACACACTCTCCAGCATTCATTTTTTGATGATGGCTATTCTATCCAGGGTGAGGTGAAACCTCGTTGTAGGTTTGATTTGCATTTCTGTAATAATGAGCAATGTTGAGCATCTTTTCATGTGTTTATTAGCTATCTGTATGTCTTCTTTGGAGAAATGTCTGTTTAGGTCTTCTGCCCATTTTTTGATTTGGTTTTTTGTTTTTCTGGTAGTGAGCTGCATGAGCTGCTTATATATTTTGGAGATTAATCTTTTGTCAGTTGTTTCATTACCTATTATTTTCTCCCATTCTGAGGTTGTCTTTTCACCTTATTTATAATTTCCTTTGCTATGCATAAACTTTTAAGTTTAATTAGGTCTATTTGTTTATTTTTGTTCTTATTTCCACTACTCTAGGAAGTGGGTCATAGAGCATCTTGCTATGACTTATGTTAAGGAGTGTACTGCCTATGTTTTCCCCCAAGACCTTAATAGTTTCTTCCTTATATTTAGTTCTTTAGTCCATTTTGAATTTATCTTTATGTATAGTGTTAGGAAGTGTTCTAATTTTATTCTTTTGCATGTAGCTATTCAGTTTTTTCAGCACCACTTATTGAAGAGAGACTCTTTTCTCTATTGTATATTCTTGCCTCCTTTATCAATGATAAGGTGCCCATTGGTGCGTGGGTTTATCTCTGGGCTGTTTATCTTGTTCCATTGGTCTATAGTTCTGTTTTTGTGCCAGTACAAGACTGTCTTGATGAATAGTTGCACATATTTCACAGGCTAGTAAGGTTATGCTCAAAATCCTTCAAGCTAAGATTCAGTAGTATGTGAAATGAGAACTTCTATATGTAAAAGCTGGGTTTAGAAAAGGAAACCAGAGACTAAATTAAAGGAACCAGAGATTAAATTGCCAACATTCATTGGATCATAGAGAAAGCAACGGAATTCCAGGAAAACATCTACTTCTGCTTCATTAGACTGCACTAAAACCTTTCACTGTTTATTGGGGACCATAACAAACTGTGGAAAATTCTTAAAGAGAAGGGAATTTCAGACCATCTTATCTGTCTCCTGAGAAACCTGTATGTGGGTCAAGAAACAACAGTTAGAACCAAACGTGGAACCATGGCCAGCTTCAAAATTGGGAAAGAAGTATGACAAGGCTGTATATTGTCACCTGGCTTGTCTAACTTCCGCACAGTGTACATCATGCGAAATGCTGAGCTGGATGAATCACAAGCTGGAATCAAGATTGCCGGGAGAAATATCAACAACTTCAGACATGCAGATAATACCACTCGAATGGCAGAAAGTGAAGAGGAACTAAAGAGCCTTTTGATGAGGGTGAAAGAGGACAATGAGAACCTGGCTTGAAACTCAACATTTAAAAAAAACTAAGTAAATTCATTGCTGCTAAAGCCTAGCTTGAAGGATTTTGAGCATAACCTTTCTAGTATGTGAAATGAGGCCTTTTTTGTGTCATTTTTCTGTGTATTCTTGCCACCTCTTTGTAATCTCTTCTCCTTCTGTTAAGTTCTTACCATTTATGTCCTTTATTGTGCTCATCCTTGCATGAAATATCCCCTTGATATCTCCAATTTTCTTGAAGAGATCTCTAGTCTTTCCCATTTTATTGTTTTCCTCTATTTCTTTGCACTGTTCATTTAAGAAGGCCTTCTTATCTCTCCTTGCTGTTCTCTGGAACTCTGCATTCATTTGGGTGTATCTTTCCATTTCTCCCTTGCCTTTCACTTCTCTTCTTTTCTCAGCTATTTGTAAAGCCTCCTCAGAAAACCACTTTGATTTCTTGCATTTCTTTTTATTTGGGATGGCTTTGGTCACTAGCTTCTGTACAACATTATTAATACAAACCTCCATTCATAGTTCTTCAGGCATTCTCTCTACCAGATTTAATCCCTTGAATCTATTCCTCACCTCCACTGTGTAATCATAGGAATTTGATTTAGGTCATACCTGAATGGCCTAGTGGTTGTCCCTACTTTCTTCAATTTAAGCCTGAATTTTGCAATAAGGAGTTCATGATCTGAGCCACAGTCAGCTCCAGGTCTTGTTTTGCTAATTGTATAGAGCTTCTCTCTCTTTGGCTTTAAAGAATAAAATCAATCTGATTTTGATATTGACCATCTAGTGATGTCCATGTGTAGAGTCATCTCTTGTATTGTTGGAAAAGGCTATCTTCTATGACCTGTGTGTTCTCTTGACAACTCTGTTAGCCTTTGCCCTGCTTCATTTTGTACTCCAAGGCCAAACTTTCCCATTACTCCAGATATCTCTTGACTTTCTACTTTTGCATTCCAATCCACTATGGTGAAAAGAATATCTTTTTTTTCGGTGTTAGTTCTAGAAGGTTTTGTGGGTCTTCATAGAATTATTCAAGTTTAGTTTCTTCAGCATTAGTGGTTGGGGCATAGATTGGATTACTACAACGTTGAATGGTTTGCCTTGGAAATGAACCAAGATCGTTCTGTCATTTTTGAGATTGTACCCAAGTACTGCATTTCAGACTTTTTCTTGGCTATGCAATGCAGGAGATGTAAGAAACGTGGGTTCAATCCATGGGTCAGGAAGATCCCCTGGAAAGGAGGTGGCAACCTACTCCAGTATCCTTGCCTGGAAAATTCCATGAATGAAGGGCAACAATCCATGGAGTCACAAGAATTACACAACTGAGCGGCTAAACTACCACCACTGTGAGGGCTGCTGCATTTCTTCTAAGGGATTTTTGCCCACAGTAGTGGTCATCTGAATTAAATTCACCCATTCCCGTCCATTTTAGTTCACTGATTTCCAAGATGTAGATGTTCATTCTCCCCATCTCCTCCTTGTGAATTGAAGTGAAGTCGCTCAGTCTTGTCCGACTCTTTGCAACCCCATAGACTGTAGCCTGCCAGGCTCCTCCATCCATGGGATTTTCCAGGCAAGGATACTGGAGTGGATTGCCATTTCCTTCTCCAGGGGATCTTCCTGACCCAGGAATTGAACCCGGGTCTCCCGCACTGCAGGCAGACTCTTTACCATCTGAGCCACCAGGCAAGCCCACTACATCCAAATACCTTGATTCATGGACCTAACATTCCAGGTTCCTATGCAGTATAGTTCTTCACGTTATTGGACTTTAACCACCAGACATATCCACAACTGAGCATCATTTCCATTTTGGCCCAGCTGTTTCATTTTTTCTGGAGCTATTAGTAATCGTCCTCCATCCTTCCCCAGTATCATATTGGACACCTTCTAACCTGGGGGTTCACCTTTGAACCTGCAGGGCTCACCTTCCAGTATCATATACTTTTGCCTTTTCATACTGTTTATGGGGGTCTCTGGACAAGAATACTGGAATGGCTTGCCATTCCCTCCTCCAATGGACCACTTTTTGTCAGAACTCTTCACTATGACCCGACCATCTTGAGTGGCTCTGCAAGGCATGGCTTGTAGCTTTATTGACGTATATGCAAGCCCTTTTACCACAACAAGGCTGTTATCCATGAAGGGGTCTAGCTTTAGTATAGGAGTAATGCTGGCTTCATAGAATGAAATAGCAAGAGGTCCCTCCACCACAATTTTTTTTGGAAGAGCTTGAAAAGAATGGATCCCCCCCCCATTTTTCTCTTTCCCATTCCCTGCTTTCTCTTGTACACTTGAATACAAGTTGTTATTTCACTTTACTTTTTTCTTACATTTAAAAAATTGAAATGAAATTTATATAACGAAATTAACATTTTGCTGTAGTAATCAAAACAGAATGTTACTGGCATAAAGACAGACATAGACAAATGGAATAACATTGAGAGTCCAAAAATAAACCGATGTTTTAATGGCCAATTAGTTTTCAACAATGTTGCCGAAATTATTTAGTGGAAAGAAGACTGGTCTGTTAAATGAACGGTACTGTGACAACTGGATAGCCACATAGAATGAACTTGGGTCTGTAGCTCATCCCATATACAACAGTTAATTCAAAATTGATCAAAGACCTAAATATAAGAACTAAAACCATAAAATTCTTACAATTAAACATAGAGGTAAGTAGTCATGACTTTGGATTTGGTAGTGGATCCTTTGGATAAGACACCAAAAACATGAACAAAAGAAAAAAAATAGATACTTTGGACTCCATTAAAGTTGAAAACTTTTGTACATCAAAATGTGTTGTAAGAAATAGTTATATTATGTAAAAATTTTGTTTTGATTGTCAGTCAGGTGTGAACACAGAATAACACTGCAGAGAGGCATATAAAAGTGAAAGAAATTTATTATGTTCACAGATCCTTTGAGAGGAAGAAATGGCATGTCAATCAGGGGCCATATGGGAGGAGTTCCCAGGGATCAGAATCAACCAAAAAGCTGGGGAGTCAGAAGAGAGTTTATGGACCAATGAGTGTCTTTATTGGGCTAATGGTGGAATATACAAACAAAAAGCAAGAGGGTATTTCACTAGTGTGTTCAAATGTTACTATGTCACAGTGAGGGGAGGGTAAGAAAGGGAACTTGTGGCAGTGGCTAGCCTTATCACACTGGTGCATCTGGCTTCTAGGGATGGGTGCTTGTGATCGGTTTGTAGGAATATTGAAGAATCGAGAAAATATGAGGTTAAAAAAAATTACAATACAGAAAGGAATTATCAAGAAAGTTAAAAATCAACATACAGAATGGAAAGTATTTGTAAATCATATATCTTGTTCTAACAAATATCTAGTATAGAGAATATATAATGAACTCATACAACTCAATGACAAAAAGAAATACCATAATTATTCAGTTTTGATTGTGTATATTGGGTTGGTGAAAACATTCGTTTGGGTTTTTGGAAAAACCTGAATGAATGTTTTGGCCAACCTAATATTTTAGTTTTACTCAGTAACTGCTCTAAGGATTTAAATTCTCATAGTTTAATTATATAACTAAATAATATTCTGTTACTTGAAGTGGAATATGAAAGCTTTAACCTTTCATCATTCATGTTGTTTTCATATACATTACATTTACATACATTAGAAATACCATCAGACAATGTTATATATATATTCTTCTTTCAATTTATGTATATCACAAAAAACTTAAGAGAAGAAAAATAATCTATTATATATATTCAGACATTTGCCATTTCTATTACTCCTCCTTTATTTATGATGCTTCAAATTCCCCTTGATGTCATTTTCCTTATTCCTCAAATGCTTGCTTTAGTATTTCTTTTACATCAGTTTAGTCACTGCACCGGCTTCCCTGGTGGCTCAGACGGTAAAGCGTCTGTCTGCAATGATGGAGACCTGGGTTCGATCCCTGTGTTGGGAAGATCCCCTGGAGAAGGAAATGGCAACCCTCTCCAGTATTCCTGCCTGGAAAATCCTATGGACAGGGGAGCCTGGTGGGCTATACTCCATGGGGTCGCAAAGAGTTGGATACGACTGAGCAACTTGACTTCTAGTCACTGCACCTCTCTTTAGTTCAGTCGCTCAGTCGTGTCCAACGCTTTGCGACCCCATGAACCGCAGCACGCCAGGCCTCCCTGTCCATCACCAACTCCCAGAGTTTACCCAAGCTCATGTCCACTGAGTTGGTGATGCCATCCAGCCATCTCATCCTCTGTCATCCCCTTCTCCTCCCGCCCTCAATCTTTCCCAGCATCAGGGTCTTTTCCAATGAGTCAGCTCTTTGCATCACGTGACCAAAGTATTGGAGTTTCAGCTTTAGCATCAGTCCTTCCAATCAACAGCCAGGACTGATCTCCTTTAGGATGGACTGGTTGGATCTCCTTGTAGTACAAGGAACTCTCAAGAGTCTTCTCCAAAACCACAGTTCAAAAGCATCAATTCTTCAGCGCTCAACTTTCTTTATGGTCCAACTCTCACATCCATACATGACTACTGGAAAAACCATAGCCTTGACTAGACAGACCTTTGTTGACAAAGTAATGTCTCTGCTTTTTAATATGCTGTCTAGGTTGGTCATAACTTTCCTTCCAAGGAGTAAGTGTCTTTTAATTTCATGGCTGCAGTCACCATCTGTAGTGATTCTGGAGCCCAGAAAAATAAAGCCAGCCACTGTTTCCACTGTTTCCCAATCTACTTGCCATGAAGTGATGGAACCGGATGCCATGATCTTAATTTTCTGAATGTTCAGTTTTAAGACAACTTTTTCACTCTCCTCTTTCACTTTCATCAAGAGGCTCTTTAGTTCTTCTTCACTTTCTGCCATAAGGGTGGTGTCATCTGTGTATCTGAGATTATTGATATTTCTCCCAGCAATCTTGATTCTAGCTTGTGCTTCATCCAGCCCAGTGTTTCTCATGATGTGCTCTGCATATAAGTTAAATAAGCAGGGTGACAATATACAGCCTTGATGTACTCCTTTTCCTATTTGGAACCAGTCTGTTGTTCCATGTCCAGTTCTAACTGTTGCTTCCTGACCTGCATACAGGTTTCTCAAGAGGCAGGTCAGGTGGTCTGGTATTCCTGTTTCTTTCAGAATTTTCCACAGTTTATTGTGATCCACACAGTCAAGGCTTTGGCATAGTCAATAAAGCAGAAATAGATGTTTTTCTGGAACTCGCTTGCTTTTTCTATGATCCAGCGAATATTAGCATTTTGATCTCTGGTTCCTCTGCCTTTTCTAAATCCAGCTTGAACATCTGGAAGTTCATGGTTCACATATTGCTGAAACCTGGCTTAGAGAATTTTGAGCATTACTTTACTAGTGTATGAGATGAGTGCAATTGTGTGGTAGTCTGAGCGTTCTTTGGCATTGCCTTTCTTTGGGATTGGAAGGAACACTGACCTTTTTCATCCTGTGGCCACTGCTGAGTATTCCAAATTTGCTGACATATTGATTTCAGCACTTTCACAGCATCATCTTTTAGGATTTGAAATAGCTCAACTGGAATTCCATCACCTCCACTAGCTTTGTTCATAGTGATGCTTCCTAAGGCCCACTTGACTTCGCATTCCAGGATGTCTGGCTGTAGGTGACTGATCACACCATCGTGAGTATCTGGGTCGTGAAGATATTTTTTGTATAGTTCTTCTGTGTATTCTTGCCACCTCTTCTTAATATCTTCTGCTTTTGTTAGGTCCATACCATTTTTGTCCTTTATTGAGCCCATCTTTGCATGAAATGCTCCCTTGGTATCTCTAATTTTCTTGAAAAGATATCTAGTCTTTCCCATTCTACTATTTTCCTCTATTTCTTTGCATTGATCTTAGATTTCCTTAATCTAAGAATGCTTTTGTTTTGTTTTTACTTTATTCCTGAAGGATTGTTTTCATTGGATAAAATTCTAGGTTGAGAGTCATCTTTTTCAGTCCCTTAAAAATATTTTGCTATTTTTCTTTGCTCTCTCTCTCTCTCTCTCTCTCTCTCTCTCTATATATATATATATATATATATATATATATATATGCATTCTGCAGTCCTTCAAATAAGTATTTCTCTATAAAAATGTATATTTTTTCTTGGATGCCTTCAATATCTTTTTCTTTATCTTAAGTTTTTGAGTTTAATATATCTGGGCAAAAACTCCTTTGAGTTTATCATTTTGAGTTTTATGAGTTTCTTGAATCTGTAAATTTATGTGTTTCATCAAATTTGGAAAGTTTTCAGCCATATATCTATCTATCTACCACCTATTGTAGTGCCTTTTTTTCTTATTCTTGTGAAATTAACAATATAAACATTCAACCATTGTTTGTTTATTTTTCTACTGTCCCTCTGTCTTTCATTTTTTCAATTGTTATTCTCTTTATTAATCACATTGGTTAATTTTTATTGATCTACTTTCAAATTCAGTGAATCTTTCCTCTATCATCTCTAGACTATGAAGAGATGAATTGTATTTTTGTTTTTGTATTTTTTTAGTTGTAAAAATTTCATTTTATTCTTTTATATATCTTCTGTTTCTATGCTGAGTGTTTATAGCTTTCCATTAATTTCAAGAATGTTTCTCCTTATTTCCTGAAATATAGTTATAATAGCTGCTTTAAAATCTTTGTTTGATAATTTCAACTCTATACTGACTCAGGTTTGATGTCTGCTATCTTTTCCCTTGAGTAATAGAGACATTTTCCTGATTCTTCATATTCAAAATAATTTTAGAATGTATCTTGGGCATTTAAAATATTATTTTAGACTCCAGACTATTGTTTAAATCTCTTGAAGAATGTTTATTTTTGTTTTGGATTGTGTTATTTCAGAAGGCAACCAAGCCAGTTATCTTCAGACTGAAAGCCCACAGTGTGTCGGTTCTAGGTCCAACTTAAATTCTTTTTTAAAGCTCTTATGGGCCTATTCAGATCTGCTCTCCGTGTGCGTCACCATGTGTCCAATCTGGGACCTGGGAAGTAATCTATTTTATAGTATAGCTCTCAAAGCCTTTGGTATGTTGCTTAAGATCCATGCATATGCAGCTTGGGTGCAAGGGCAGAAGTTCACACACAGCTTCATAGGGTCATGTTCTTCAGCGCTCTTCTTTCCACAATGCCCTCAACACTTTTCTGCTCCTAGAGACTTTCTCCCCTGGTCTTCTATCTGCTGTTCACTTCCTGCGCTTGCATCTACCTCTAGGGCCAAGTGGCAAAGTGATAGAGAGGAAAAGGAGTGTGGATTCTCCTCATGGATTTGGGACCAAAGTTCCTCTGGTCGGAGAAGAAGGTTTCCGCTCCTTCCTAGTTTTATTGGGCTTCCCTTGTGGCTCAGCTGGTAAAGAGTCTGCCTGCAATGTGGGCGACCTGGGTTCAGTCTCTGGGTTGTGAAGATCCCCTGGAGAAGGGAAAGGCTACCCACTCCAGCATTCTGGCCTAGAGAATTCCATGGACTGTATGGTTCATGGGGTTGCAAAGAGTCAGACATGACTGAGTGACTTTCTAATTTTACCAGCCATTATTGTTGCTCTGTTACTGTAGGATTGCCTTGTGGCTGGGGCAGAAGAAACAAAACACAAGCAAACAAAGAAAAGTAGGGAAATTTCCCCACCGGCTTTGATTGTGGGATTTTATTTTAGACTTTTATGAGCAGAAATACAGGACTTACCTTAGACCTTTTCCTGACTACACTTGATGCACAGTTCCAAGTTTTAGACTGCCTTTGACTTCATGTTGGAAAAACCAAAGTATGTGAGGGAAATTAATGACATTTGCTGCTATTTTGGTGACACTTTGAATTTTTCTCCCCTTTAATTTACCTGGTACCTTTTTCTTTTCAAAATCCTAGGATCTATCTATCCTATCCAGGGTTTTAGTTGTAGTCAATGAGAAAGACAGGTTGGAAAATGCTTACTCCATGTTAACTAGAACTGGAACTGAAGAATTTTTCTTATTCCCATTTTATAATTGAGAAAACTGATCTTCCAAAAGGTAATTTTACTTTGTGTTCTTTTGTTTCTCCCTATAGCTCAATAGCACTAAATAACAAAACTAGGATGTTGCCCTTTCATGTGTCTTATTTTGGCGTTCTTGATCTACCTGCCAACTGCACAGTATAAGAAGCATAGGTCCAACCTGGAGACATGAGACAGAGACGACAGTGCAGATACCATGAGCTACTCCGGCTCATTCCTCAGTGAATTATGGTAACAAAATCTCTCGGAGGTCAGGAAGTTGATATCTTATTATTTATTTGACTTTAATCCTTAGTAAATACCAGTTCTATCTCAAAATCTGTTTTTTTTTTAAAAAAATAGCTTAAACTATCTCTAATGAATCTCCCTGCACTGATATTTTTCCATTCTATGGCAGAAAATGTCTTTGAGAAACTCAGTAAAGGGAGAGACCTTAGGAAACTGGGTTATAAAAGTATTATTCTTGTGTAAGATGAATGAGATTCAAGTTTTGTCATACCTAATGATTAAGCAAGTTATTAACATAGGGAAGGAGTAGGGCTATGTTAGACAACTCTTGTTTTCATGGCTTCTGGCTTCACTTTTCCTTCTGGTCATGGCACACTCAACCACGCCACCCACAATTCTGTCCTTGCATTTTCATGAGGCTGTCCCATCCTCCAGCTTGTGGGTGGACATGAAACATACCAGGAAATAGATGTATTTGTATATGTATCCTCTTTGTCATAGAGATTGGTGCAGGGATGGCCACATGACTCAAGCCTACCTAGTCATAGCCTTTTGTTCTGGAATGGTTGGGAAAGAGAAGCTTTTATTTTTCTACAACATTTATTAAGTTCATAAATTAACAGCCTAAAGTTCTCAGTCATAATCCTTGTCATAATGAGGGAAGAGCTTCTGGAGGGTGAAGCCAGGGCAGTAGGACCTGGAGCCAAGGAGGTGGGGACAGACAGTCTTAAAAATGTTGTTTGATACTCTAGATTTAGCCATGACAGGAGTCAACTACTTTCATTGTCTTCATTTATGTAAATCAATCAAGTCTCTTTGCACTTAGATCGGCATGAATTGAATGTCTTTTATAAGCCCAGACTGGTACCAGAGTGACTAAGAGGAGAAGTAATATAGCAATGGGAAGAAGCTGAGAATGAGCCTGAAACTTTCAGGGACTGCAGAGGAGACAATGTGGTCTTTACTACAGAGGTGATTTTGTGGGAGTAATGAAAAATGAAGTCTAAGAAGTCTAAGAATAGATTTTGAGCTATTTGTTTTACCAGGCCATGAAATTTGATTTTTTTCTTCAGACAAAGGAATACGAAGATATCTGATTAGTTATCTATTTTATATATGGTAATGTGAACTCTACTCAATACTCTATAATGGCCTATATGGGAAAAGAATCTAAAAACTAGTGGATATCTGCGTGTATGTATGTATACAAACACACACACACACACACACACACACATACACACACAATTAGTGTTATTACCTGACCTGTTTAGCTGAAAAGATTCTTTGACCATTAAATGAAATGCTGTCTGTGATAGACTTTGAGAATAAGGCAAGTTCAGCCAGTCCAAGGGAATGCTCCTTGAGAGCTGCTTTCCGCTTTCCTGATTGTGTTCAGGAACAGAAGAGTGCTTCTGTTCCCCTTTCCTGAGTCCTGTCGTACTGCGAACTTGGTCTCCAAGTGCTTCATGGGCAGATAAAGCTTCCCACTTCCAAAGAGCTCTGTGTCTGCTCTGGGTCACCTTGGAGAGGAAGATGGCTTCAATTTCAGTAAATCTAAAGTTAGGCAGTAGATCATAAGTTGGCCCTGGCTGCCTATAAGGTAGTGAGCTCTCCATCTCAAGGAGGATTCAAACTTCTAAATAAATATCTCTCATAAGGGCTATGGAGAGTTCTATTTCCTTATTCTGCAGAAAGAAGCTCAGGGCTCTGCCCTATTTTGGATGCTATGGTCATATCTGCCTATTCCCTCAATCCTCAAGAAGGTGTATTTATGTCTGTGATTTGTGCAATACCCTCCAATTAAAGAATTATAAGTGTGTGGTTTCATGACAGGTTTGCTGTTGTTTTTTTAGTACTTTTTTGGATTTTTAAAAGCCCAGCTCTTCCCCTCCTCCTCATCACTCCTATTCCCAGCCTTCTGGTTCACAATATCCAAACACATTGTCCTGCATAAGTAATAATGAAGAAATCTACAAGAAAAGATCTATGCCAGTTACTAATCAGTTTAATAATGGAGGATATCTCCACTGCATTATAGGGAGACAAATTAAAAGGGCAAGGAGAGCTCCCAGAAATCATCTGTTCCTGTTAGCAAAGTGAATATTAATGAAAAACAAAATTGAGTTGCTCTTGTGTCTGATTTTTCATCCAAGTGTACAGGTATTGAAAAATAGCTATAGAAATCCTATCTATTAGTAGTTAATTCAAAATAACTTTGGCCTCTGCTCTGTTCCTGACTATTACATCTCTTGTGGGCAGGAAAATCAGACACCTTGCAGGGCCCATTGTGCCAGGAGAGTTGATGATGGAGCTAATTCAGTTCTCTTTATGGACCAAATATCTAGGCTGTGGAAATGGGCTTTAAGTCAATGATACACTTGGAGGAGAGGAGAGAGAGAGGTATCAGGCATTTTGGCTTTCTTCCTCTGGTAGCGAAGTTCAAATTGCCCAGGTTGCCAAAGGGCCCAGTGATCTGAGTTCTGTAGAACTCAGGTCCTTCCAGAGAAGACATCATAGCAGGGCATGCTGCCCAGGAGAGGAGTCACATGCAGCTGCCCTGTGAGCCTCTTCTGGGCCCCCCTCTGCCTTTATCCTTGCTGTGAGTGACTCAGCAGGGTAGCTTTGCAGGATGAGGAGGGTGTGAGATGCCCTGGACGCAGGCAGGCATAAATAGAGAGGTGCTGGGGGCCTCCCCACAGCTCAGAAAGACCACCTGTAGTGTCATCCTTTGGAATTAGAGGGAAGACTGTGGCTAGTTCTGTAATTAGATTTGTTAGGAATGGAGTTGAGATTTAAGGGGCAGGGCCCAGGGGAAATACTAGGTTCTGATAAGGAGGAGGCAAGGGCATTTTCCCTCTGCACAGGCCCCCAGCCCCAGCAAGCTTGAGGACGCTTTTGGTCTCTAGGGAGAGGAGAAGATGTTATAAGAAGGAAGAGAAAACATGGACTCAGGCAAGGTAGTTGAGCAGATCCCAAAGGTAAGCATGTCCAGATCCCTGAGGGCTGACCCTTTATCCATAGGGACCTCTGCAATCCAGGTGTCCCTAAGTACCACTGGGCTTTGGGTAGAAATGAAGGACTGCTAATGCCATAATGAAAATGCTCATCTCGCAGTGCGCCCACCAGCCCTCTAGATTTCAGCCCCCTGCAGATTCTCCCACCTCCCTCCAAACATGTCTGGCATGTTCAGTAGCTGCCTGGCTTGCACTCACACAGCCCATGTGGGTCTCACCCTGTCCTTCTCCCATCTCACCCACGTAGGGGACGGCCGTGTCCACTGGACACCTGTCATCGCCTGCCAGCTTCCATCATATGTGACATCTGACATGGCAGGACCCAGGGAGGACCTGCTCTGGCCCCTGGGGTGTGGTCAGGATTCCAGGGGATGGCTCCTGCCCTGGGCCCCGGGTCCCTGACGCTCCTTGCTGTGCACGGTAACCTGAGGGGACCTCATCAGTCAATGTCACCTTGCCCCAGGGGAGTGTCTCTGAGCTCCTGGAGTCACAGAACACCAGCATCATGCTGTTGTGTGTGCAGAAGTGACAGAGGCGCCTCTTCTTAGGACGTAGCCAGAGCCCCTGGGGCTAGACTGGGACAGAACTAGGCTTTGGTCCCTCCTCCCTGCTCCAAGTGCCTGGGCTGTGTGGGTTGGCACCCCACTGCTTCCTGCACCCTGCTCTCCCTTAGACTCATCTCCCGGGCTAACTCACAGCTGCCCTGTTTGCTTACCATATAGGACTTAGGAGTTTAACTTGCACGGGGCTTTGACTTGAGTCCCTGCTTTCACTAACTCAAGAATGCTTCCGGCTGCAAAGAACAAAACCCAACAATGGGGGCAGAGACACAGGGGGCTTATTTTTCTCAAGTAGCAATTAATCTAGGTCTAGATACTTCAACGTCTCAACAGAGTCATTGGTGCTGTGTCTTTCTACCTCATCCTCCTTGCTTGTTGATTTTGGAGCTCATCCTTGCTGGATGGTTGCAAGGTGGTTGCTAAACCTTCAGGCATCATATCTTCATTCAAAGCAGGAAAAATGAAAGAAAGGCAGTGTCAGTTGTGATTTTTCTATTTGTCCAGGGAAAAAATGGCAGTCTTTTCTCCACCAGCTAAGGTTTATGGGGACTGCCCATGTGTTGTCTGAATTTTAATAGATCAGTCTGGCTGTGGCAAGTTCAGGTCATTCAGTGCAGCAACCCACTGGGTGCCAGATCCAGGTTTAGGCTTTTCAGGGAGTAAGGGGACAGATTTAGCGGGAGGCAAGCTCATGTTCATGGTAGCCTGGGAGAGACTATGGGCCAGAATGCTGCAGACCCACATAGGCTCCTCCTGTTAAAAGCTGCCAATCCCCAAAGCGGCTTTGAGGATGCTCTGGTGTTAGGGCATGAGTGGGTTTCATGCCCTGCTAATTGTGCTGTTACTGGGGATCAAAACTAGGCCTGGCTTCAACCCTCCAAGTCTGCCTGGTCCGGGTGCCCCATCCTCCTCCAAATTTCTGCTAAAAGGGGCCGAGAGACCACCTCTTTCTCTATCCAGCCACTCTTCAGCCCATGTCTTGCATTCAGGCCTGGCTCTGCGAGCGGCTCGCTGGCAGTCACTACCCTCCAGATGACCAATGCAAAATAGGCGGGACCTTTGCAAACCTTTGGAAGACACGCTATTTTTCTCTGCCTGTGTAATTATTGAGAAAGGAGCCAGAGAAGATGCTCTAATTAATTAGAGCAGGTATTGGAGGATGCCACTGCCTGTGGGACCAGGACCCGAATCCAAATGCCCCACTTATCCGCTTCTACCATGTGACCCCAAGGCACCCCTCTCCTCCCCTGCATTCGGATGTGTGTGTAAACTGCAGCCTGTGACCGAAGCCTTATTAGCTGGTCAAAATTTTACTTTTAAATGGACCATTAACCTACTCGGAAACCAGGAGCACACTGATAATGTAATACCGCGGGATCCTGTCAGGCCTTGAATGAAGCAGGTCAGAGACCACGTCTATTTCTCTCCATTATCCCATGGACGTCCAAGGCACATCCTCACTCCTCAGCCAGGAAAGACTTTTCTTAAAAAAATCTTGCTTGTTCATCCTAGTGATGCTGTTGACTTAGACCAGTCACTTCACCACCTCAGGCCTCAGGATCCCCACCAACAAAGTTGAATGAGCTGTTTTGTTTTTTTTTTAATCTCTTTGTCCATCTGAGAGGTGAGAGGATGCGGAGCTGAAGTGGAGTTAGTTTGAGCTCCACTCTGTACTGGGGCTCCTCTTTCTTATAGCTCCTACTCTGAAAATGAAGACACAGACATGGGTAAAGGTCCCCAAGACTTAGATAAGAGGCCCTTTCAGCCTCTTGGGTCTTCTCAGCAGAACTCCTGCTTGGCTGGAATTCCATCCACTCTTGGCAAGGCATAACTTCCTGTCTCCAAGGGAGAGGGGCTCATAAAAAGGCATAAAAATGAGGCTTCTAAAGACAGCCTGGACGTCAACTAGATGTTGCAAAATTACATTTTGATGAGTTCAGTGTAAATGAACCAGAAACATATGGATTCAATTTCCCTTGGAATCCACATGGGTTTAAAAACTAAGGGGGTGGGGGAGAATGCATTTGGGGAAGAGCATTTTAGGTCTCACCAAACTCCCTGCATTTGTAAACAGCAGTTTGAGGTTTGTGATGATTGTGTCCTGGGCTGGGTTCCTTTCCTAATAATAGAATGTACAGGATGTCTCGCAGCAGCCTCACAAATGTGTCCAGGGAACAATACCCCAATGTTGCTCTCCCTGTCCCTGCTCCATGGGCCCACAAGACTCTGTGCTGGCCTCCCAGGTCGAGGTTTGAACCAACATGGGCCCTCTGTCCTTCTCCTTCTTCAATGACAGAGTGTTGCAGTAGTAGTCAAATTCACAAAAGCACTGCCTGTCAAGTGCCAGGTCTATCCTGGGGATTTCAGCAATAGCTATTTCCTCGCAAGATGGACAGCTTCAACCTGACTTTATTGTTTATTTTCGTGTGGAATCTAGTTCCCTGACCAGGGATCAATCCCATGCTCATCTGGCATGGCTGCAAGGCAGGTCTACCAGGAGGCTGGCAGAGGGGCTAATGGAGGGATATACCCATTGTGCCAAGAGAAGCTTTAGGAATCTCCAGTGGTATTTTCCTGGGCATTCTCTTGGCCTTCAGGTAACATTTGGATTCTAAAAGGTTTCTGTAGTTAAAGTTTGAGAGTCATGAATTTTGAGTATTCCTCTCTCTCCAGTCCAGTTTTAGAGCTGGCCCAGTTATTCAGTGGCCTGGTTCATGGCTTCTTCTCCCCTTTTTGTATTATGGGGTGCTGTGCCCACTCTCAGATTGATCGCTGGAGCTGTAGATGCACCCAGACATCTGGGTACCTCTTCTTTGCTCAGTCCTGCCACCAGGCACAGAAGAAAATATAAAATGGGGGCCCTGCCTCCAGGGAGCTTCAAATATGCTTTTGTTGAAAAGACAAAACTGACTCCAAGTCGCCTTGGGAGGAAGGCACTGTGAGAGAAGGAGCAGGAGGCTCTGGGCAGCAGACACGCAGGCCCTGTTTATCAATGACTTAATCAAGGGATGGTTCCGTAGAAGCCAGTTGGAGGGGGTTACGGTTGAACTTTGGACGTGGTGCTTCCGAAAAACTTGAGCTGAAGGACAAACTCCTGACTTGGGAAAAGGACAGAGTCTTCTTGGCTCTCGGCTCAAGGAAGGAGCCACAAGACTCCACCGCACTGGGTCCCCCAGGAGGAGAGCTGCCTGGATCCACCCAGGTACATCCTGAAAAGCCCAGCCAAGACGGAGATGGGTTGCAGAGCCATCTGAGTGTTATTAGGCAGCGCGACTTTCTTTATTGGCAAACAGTCTGTCAGCAGCTTCTCCTTGCAGATCGGCCCAGATGTGCTTACAAAGCGTTCTGTGTCCTTCCCATCCACACCCAGCCCCCATGCACATTGCCGCTTTGCCAGACTTTGTCCTCGCCCCAGGAGTCCAGCTGTAGCCAAGCGAGGCTTAGCCAAGAGCCAGAGGAGGGAGTCTGGCCCCTCTGGGGAGCCTCCATGCCAGCTACCTCCTCGCTTCATGAGCTTCTGTCTCATTTCTGCTGGAGGGGTGGGGGGCGGTGGGGGGGGTGCCCTGGGTGGGGCAGAGGCATCCTGGCCTTATGTATTGGGGGATGTCTTGGGGTGGAGCAGACAAAACCCCACAAATGAACTTACTGTTGCATATGGTCTGAGGACTTTTCTCTGTCATTTCTCCACGCCTCTAGGGTGATTCTGATCTATTACTAGATCTAGATCAGCTACTTGAGAGAATTTTCATGGGAGAATTTCAGAAGACATGCAGGAGGTCAGCTTTGGCTTCAGTCCTTTGCAGGTGGGACAGGCCCCAAAGTGGCTCATGTTATTGTCCAGGAAGCCTCTTCACACTTATCCCTCATGCTGGAGGCTAGGATCAAGGACACTTTTCTAGTTTCTAGGCGAAAGGTTGGGAGGTGCTTTCAAATTTATTCCTAAACATATCGCCCCCTGGGGTCAAGTTTTAGAGCAACTGGAGTCCTATTATTTGGATGTTTGTGGATTGTTTTCTTCCCATCCCACACATAATCTCTTTAAGTAACAGAATCCTGTATTTCCTTTGGGGGAACTTGATCCCTTGATTTCATATCCTATGGTTATATGACCTAATAATTCTCTCTCTTTTTTACTGAAGTAACTCATAAGAAAAGGTTGCAAGAATACACAGAACTATACAAAAAGTATCTTCACGATCCAGATACCATCCATAATGGTATGATCACTCATCTGGAGCCAGACATCCTGGAATGCGAAGTCAAGTGGGCCTTAGGAAGCATCACTATGAACAAAGCTAGTGGAGGTGATAGAATTCCAGTTGAGCTATTTCAAACCTTAAAGGTTATGCTGTTCTGCACTCAATATGCCAGCAAATTTGGAAAACTCAGCAGTGGCCACAGAACTGGAAAAGGTCAGTG
Source organism: Cervus canadensis (assembly GCF_019320065.1). Taxonomy (NCBI): domain Eukaryota; kingdom Metazoa; phylum Chordata; class Mammalia; order Artiodactyla; family Cervidae; genus Cervus; species Cervus canadensis. Next base: position 31,376,541 of record NC_057403.1, on the reverse strand, counting down.
TTCATTCCAATCCCAAAGAAAGGCAATACCAAAGAATGCTCAAACTACCACACAATTGCACTCATCTTACACGCTAGTAAAAGTAATGCTCAAAATTCGCCAAGCCAGGCTTCAAATGTACGTGAATAGTGAACTTCCAGATGTTCAAGCTGGATTTAGAAAAGGCAGAGGATCCAGAGATCAAATTGCCAACATCTGCAGGATCATCGAAAAAGCAAGTGAGTTCCAGAAAAACATCTATTTCTGCTTTATTGACTATGCCAAAGCCTTGACTGTGTGGATCACAATAAACTGTGGAAAATTCTGAAAGAAACAAGAATACCAGACCACCTGACCTGCCTCTTGAGAAACCTGTATGCAGGTCAGGAAGCAACAGTTAGAACTGGACAAGGAAAAACAGACTGGTTCCAAATAGGAAAAGGAGTACGTCAAGGCTGTATATTGTCACCCTGCTTATTTAACTTCCATGCAGAGTACATCATGAGAAACGCTGGGCTGGATGAAGCACAGGCTGGAATCAAGATTGCCGGGAGAAATGTCAATAATCTCAGACACGCAGATGACACCATCCTTATGGCAGAAAGTGAAGAACTAAAGAGCCTCTTGATGAAAGTGAAAGAGGAGAGTGAAAAAGTTGGCTTAAAACTCAACATTCAGAAAACTAAGATCATGGCATCTGGTCCCATTACTTCATGGCAAATAGATGGGGAAACAGTGGAAACAGTGAAACAGTGACAGACTTTATTTTTTGGGCTCCAAAATCACTACAGATGGTGACTGCAGCCATGAAATTAAAAGACACTTGCTCCTTGGAAGAAAAGCTATGACCAACCTAGACAGCATATTGAAAACCAGAGACATTACTTTGCTGACATGGATGGACAAAAGCCCATCTAGTCAAGGCTATGGTTTTTCCAGTAGTCATGTATGGATGTGATAGTTGGACTATAAAGAAAGCTGAGTGCCGAGGAATTGATGCTTTTGAACTGTGGTGTTGGAGAAGACTCTTGAGAATCCCTCGGACTGCAGGGAGATCCAACCAGTCCATCCTAAAGGAAATCAGTCCTGAATATTCATTGAAAGGACTGATGTTGAAGCTGAAACTCCAATACTTTGGTCACATGATGCAAAGAGTTGACTCATTGGAAAAGACCCTGATGCTGGGAAAGATTGAGGGCAGGAGGAGAAGGGGATGACAGAGGATGAGATGGCTGGATGGCATCACCGACTCAATGGACATGAGTTTGAGTAAACTCCGGGAGTTGGTGACGGACAGGGAAGCCTGGCGTGCTGCAGTCCATGGGGTCGCAAAGAGTCAGACCTGACTGAGCGACTGAACTGAACTGAACTGAACTCTCCCTTACTCTTCTGTCTCTTCTAGTCAAGAGCCTGGATTGACCAAGCCTTGATTGTTTGAAACCTTCACCCCTTAACACAGTCTACACTTCCCCATCATTCCTGTGTGTGAGTAGCTCTAGTAAGGAAGAATGAGGGGGGTGGGTCCTTTCTTTTATTACCTCACTTTTTTTCCCCAAAGTCTTTAAAGACGGGGAAATTAACCACTGAGCCACTCAACACATGAAAAATCTGTTCCTCTTTCTGGCTATTCTGATGAGCTTGAATGAAAAAGATGGGCATTTCAGTCACAAGAAATTTCATATTGGATGTTATTGGCCTTAGACATAGACTTGCTCTTGTCCTTGTTGTTAGAGGAGAAACGGAGGTCTAGAAAGTGGATGGGAGTTTCTCAGCATCATGTGGAAGGCCCACAGTGGAAGAAGATTTCTAAAGGCGGGATAAGCTCAGGGTATTGCCTCATCCATGGGCTGCTGCTGCTCACAAGCCACACAGATCTCATCAAATCATACTTTCTTTGTTCAAAAACTACTTCAATGCAAACATGGTTCTCTTCTGTAGTGGTCTGGATGGTAAATTTTCATCATTTATCCCCTTGATCTGATTTATCTACTCCAGTCATGGTAATAACCTCAGCTCACCAGTCACCGGTTACCTTAGAAATGAAAGCAAGGCTTTGCTTCCGGCCAGTGATATATAACTGAGTCTTGCCAGGAGTGGAGTGGAGGGTAGGGGGCATTTAAATGAGGTTGTCCCACTCTTAAATGGAGGGGCCAAGTCTTTCCTTCTTCTAGACCTTATTATTACTAGTGGCATTTTGCTACTTGGGGTCAGCCATCTTGAATCAAAGACTGTGCTGAGAAGGCAGGTGGGTGAGATGAAGGGTCCCAAGGATCGTGATGATGGTGAGTTACTAAATCATCCAACCACAGGATTCTCATTGTTTCTGGACTTCTCATCACACATGATACAAATATTGTTTAAGCTCATCGGAATTGGGTTCCTCTGACTTGATACTTGAATTTCTCTGACGGGTTCCTCCCAGTGTGGGGTCCAGGCAAGTAACCATCTATCTGCTTTTTTCACACATCGCAGGGCAGGGCAATCACTGCAAGAATTGCTCTTTATGCCTCTCATGCGACTGCCTTCCTCTCCTCAGAGTGATCAGCTAATGGAACCAGAAGGAGCCTTCACCTTCATCTCATTTTACCCCAACTCTCCGGGTGGGTAAGCGAAGTACAGAGGGAGGGGGGTGACTTTCTCAGGGGGCACAGAAAGGGCAGAGCCAGGATGAGAATCCAGGTTCTCTGCTGCCCATTCTGAGCTCTCTCCTAACGCTTAGTTCTTTGTCTCATCCATGTATATCCGAAGGCCTCCTTCCCCCTTCCTCTCCTCTGGCCAAGATCAATGGACCCCATTACTTAGAGCTTGGTGGGCTAGCTCTATCGGAGCTCTGGGGGAAGCTGTGCTAAGGAAAGCAGGCTGGGCGCTGCATGAACGGCCATCCGGCGGAGGGCCTACAGATGGCTCCCCAGCACTGGGAGCTGAGAGAATTCCATGGCCCAGCTCCACGGAGTAGGCTCAGCTGGTCCTTCCCATCGCGTCCTGCTTCCCACTGACTTGGAGAGACAGCCATTTGGTGGGGGGTTTGTGTGGGTTTATTTACTGTTAATAAGAGCTCATATTTTAGATATTCCTCCCCAGGTGTTTCTGTTCATTTGGGTTTAGTACAAAACCGTGGATCTAAGCACAGAATGTGGGGATCTAAAAATCAGGATTACAGCCGAGCCTCCCTGTAACAGAACTAGGTTCCTTTTGAAGAAACTGGCATCTAGTGTCCTGTCCAGAGCAAAGCCACGATGGGGCTGTGTTCGTTACCAGCAACCTTTAGACCTGTCTGCGGTTGTCAGTGTCTGCTCTTCCCTTGGGTCCTCCTCAGTTCAGGTCAGGAGACACTGACTGAGCAACTCTTATGGTCAGACCTGATGCTCTGCCCAGCGTGAAAAATGCAGTTTCATGTTCTAGAAGGTCCCATCATGTGAGGAGAGGAGAAAGACTTTTGGGCTAACTGCGGCATGTGGTAGCTCTGCCATGGTGCATAAGGCTGAGTGTTGAAGCAGGCCTCCCTGTACCATCCAGCCCCTCTGGTCAAAGTCAGGAACTCTTCCTCAAAAGAGCCTTCAGCCCTGCCTCAGCTCCTAGGAAGACCTGCTTCCCGTGTCCACAGCTCTACTTCTCACACACTCCCCTCCCCAGCCCCACCCCACCCTTCACAGCCGATGAAGGTGTCTCCCACACCCAGCCAGGAGGAGTAAAGACGATGTATGGATCACATTTTTCTTCCCACCACCAAATGGTGAGGACCCTGTCTCAGCACCCATGTTGGCCTTCGTTCCATCAAAGGTCAGTCCCTTCCATGTGCCTTTGACCCTGCCCCTTCTCACTTTCTCAAGGTCATTGCCTCATCAGGTGATCTCCCTCTTACCTCGCATTGCTGATGTTTTCCTCCCTCTTGGAACACTCCTACCCACCTATAAAAGCCTTCACCCTCCGACCTACTCTAAGCCAGTTTCCATCCCCCAACACTCAAAATTTATCCTGTCAGGGTCACCAGTGACTTCTAAGAAATAGCCAAATGCAAGGCACGTTTTTCATTTGTTATCTTACTAGAAGGCCCAACAGCTTTAGATGGAGATGTCTGCTCCACCTTAACACACACACGCACACATACACACATGTGCACACACACTGTCAGCTTCTGCGCCCTCACGCCTTTCTGATTTTCCTCCTGTCTCACTGCTGCTGCTTCTTAGCCAATTGACTCAGGCCCGGATCCCCACTCTTGCCCTCAAGTGTTGAGTCTTAAGGGTTCAGTCAACAAACAGCTTCTCTTTTCTGCCCACATTCATTCTCAGGTGATCCTACATAGTCTTATAGTCTTAACATAATATGTGTGTGTGTGTGTGTGTGTGTGTGTGTGTGAGTGTGCATGCACGTGCTTGGTTGTATTTGACTCTTTGTGATCCTATGGACTGTAGTCCACCAGGCTCCTCTGTCCATGGGATTTTCCCAGCAGGAATGCTGGGTGGGTTGTCATTTCCTCCTCCAGGGGATTTTTCTGACCTAGGGATGAAACCTGTGTCTCCTGCATTGCAGGCAGAGGATTCTTTACCACTGAACCATCAGGGAAGCTCCTCGTCTTAAGATAATAATTGCTCCCAAATGGATGTCTTCAGCCCAGACCTCACTCACGCACCCAAACTTGACTTCTCACATCTTGACTGTTCACTGCTCCACAGTTATATCAAAATGACTGTATCCAAATCTGAATTCTTAACCCAGCCCCAACCAACTCATGTGATGGGCAGAGTTCTAAGATCCTGCCCACGGTTTCCTCCCATGCTTGTGAAATCCCTAAGGCCGTGAATGTAATGGACTTCATTTCCACATTTAGATTACAATAATATGGCACCAATGGAAGGGAGATTTTTCAGGTGGGACTAACTTAATAATATGAGCCCTTTAAAAGCAGAGAGATTTCTCCAGCTTGGGGCAGAAGAGGCGCTCAGAGGGATTCTATGTGAAGCAGGTTCTCTGTTCTAGCTTGGAGGTGGATGGGGCCACCAGCCAAAGTCCTGAGAACTGAGCTCAGCTTCTAGAGCGGAGAATGATCCCTGGCTATGAGCAGCGATCACATTGGGACTTTGGTCCAACAACCACCAGAAACTGGACCAGTGTGCTTGCAAGATAACCCCGAGCTCCAGACAAGAATTCTGGCTCAGTTTCACCTTGATTAAGGCTCCATGAAATCTCTTGCCGAGAAGCCAGCTCTGTTCCCTGATGACTGACCTATAGAACCTATGAAATGGTAACTCTGTGTTGCTTCAAGCCATAAAGTCTGTGATACAAAACTGACACCCTCTTCATAGTCTTTCCAGCTCACCATCACCTAACCACTGATTGGATTAAGCCTGAAATCCTCAAGTCCTTCCTTTCCCTTATGTTCACATCCAACATATCAGTGGGTCTTCTCTCTTACTTTAAAAATATGTCTTGAATCTCTCCACCTGTTCCTGCTTTGCTTGTGTCACCCTGCTCCAAGCCCCAGAACACCTCCCCCTTGATTCCCAAGGGCTTTCACTCTCTTTCCATACCTAGAGTGGCTAGAGTGCTCTTCTGAAGCATCCATTGACTCATGCCGTCCCTGATTAAAATCCATCAGCAGCTTCCTGCTTCCCATCAAAGAACATCTGAGCTTCTCACTGCATCCTATAAAATTCTCCATAGGCTGGTTCCTGTCTGTTTTCATAAACTCATTTCATATCCTCTTCCGCTCAACCTGGTGATGCTGGTTATTTCCTTCAGAGAACATACCATGATTTGAAGCTTGTTTATTTAAAGTGTAGATGTGGAGGTGGGGTGGGAGCCTGCCTTCTCTAAGAGACTGTGGACTCCTCGATGGCTGAGATCGTTAGTGCTTGTGTTACCTGACGGCCATACAGGGACCTCCTGTGCAATGCCTCTTCCTTTGGGGCTGAAGTGGGACAAATGCTCTTCTCCAGACCCTTGATCCCCTTTGTGAGGCACAAGAATCTCTGAGGAGCACCCAGAGGCTAAGTGCATCCCTTGGGACCTGGGAGGAGGGTGGGGATGACTACAGAGGCCTCCAGCTCTCAGTGACCACTCCACCCGCCCTCTGGGGTCTCCACCTACCCTCTGAGATTTCCCTCTGTGGGCTGTGGGCTTCAGTTCCTGAGTGCCCTCTCCCTGGTGCCCCGGGGAATGGTGCTAGGGGATCTGTAGGGAGCTGTTTCTCTTCTATCAAATCAAGACCTTAGGAGGGAAAACGTGAAAACATCCCTCTGGCCAGAGCCATTTGTGACCCCATTCAATAAGACCAGCTGCTGGGCAATGCAGACCCCGGTTCCTCATCACACTGGCTGGCCTATGTCCTGCTGCGCACAAATTGTTCATGGGGGAAGTTCATTCTGGATGGCCTAGGAGATGAAACGCTGCCCTGGGACGAAGTCATTCCTTCAAGTGGGGCGCCAGCCGGGGCTGCTCTTCTGCTGATGAGGAAAATCGCCTTTGTTAGCACCAGTACAGGCCCGGCTCCCTGTCTGAGGGCACAGTCACCAGGAGCCTCGCTGCCGCTTTCCCAGTCTGTGAGCTGGTCAAGGAGGTTAAAAAGAAATCCTGAGGGATTTGGAGATCGCCTTCCCATTGGCTGGCTGTGGCCTGTGGAAAAATCCTGAACTGAGCCTCAGTTTCTCCATCCTGAATGGGCTCCCCCTCTCTCCCTCTTCCTCAGACCTTAGAGGTCGATTGCAAGGATTAAATGATGGAGCAGAGGGAAAGGGCCTGGCATGGTGCTTCGTATCCAGCAGCAGAGCTGGGGCTCCAAGTGGGGAGTCGTTTTGACTGCTGCTATCAGTGAAAGATGGAGAAGGAAATGGCAACCCACTCCAGTATTCTTGCCTAGAGAATCCCATGGATAGAGGAGCCTGGTGGGCTGCTGTCCATAGGGTTGCACAGAATCGGACACAACTGAAGTGACTTAGCATGCATGCATACATTGGAGAAGGAAATGGCAACCCACTCCAGTGTTCTTGCCTGGAAAATCCCAGGAATGGAGGAGCCTGGTGGGCTGCTGGCTATGGGATCACACAGAGTCAGACAAGACTGAAGCGACTTAGCAGCAGCAGCAGCATCAGTGAAAGAACTGCTCAGGCAACTTGTTCTAGATCTACAGCTACAAACCTGTTGAAATGGCAGAAATAGTAATAAAAAATTAAAAGTCTGGGGCTCTGGAGTACATTTGTTAAAGTGTCAGGCTGTGTTTTTTTCCCCATGTCAGTTGGCTGAATCTCTGGAGGTCACACTGCTCTGGGCTGTCCTCAGGGAGCAGGAAAGCAAGCTGGAGGCCCCTTGGGACAGTAGCCTGGGCCTGGGAAGGGAGGTCCTGCCCTGCCCTGCCCCTTGCAGCGCCTGGGGAGCCGTGTGCCTGGCTGAGGGCCCCCTTGGGGGAGAAAAGCAGGAAGGGAGAGGGAGGATGTGTCAGTGTTTTTCAGGCCCTTGCAGAGATCTGTGGCATTAAAGGTGCCGAGAGAGCCCACGGGAGAACTTCCCTGGCCCTGGCCAGGCTCGCTGGACCAGCGCTGAACTAGAACATGGCCTCCTTGGCTGCTTCCCCTCAGCCCCAGGGCTTCTCTCCTGACAACGCTGCATGCCTGAAGCCTACACGGCAACTGCTCCAAGAGCTGTCCCAGGAGTCTTATTTTGGGACAGGCTTCACCCAGGGCTGAGGCAGGGTCCCTCACATCCCAGCTCACACAGGGGCAGTGGCAGAACATTTGAATGGGTAACATACCTGCTTTTTGTTACATCTCTGGTGATGGGCCCCAATGCAAATTTTTTATATGTCCAGGGTGGTCTAAGACCTGTATCTTGAGAAGCATTTGAAATGGGGTGAAAGAGGTCACAGAATCATTCCTGAAGGGGAGCGCTCTATATGTATTAGAGGGAAAATACTAATTGGTCATGTGACCTTAAAGGTGGGCCCCCAAGTGTCCGCTGAGAAGCAGATGGTGCTTGGCTTGCTCTGAGTGAGATAAGGGAAGGGATGTGCTGTGGTCCCCAGAGAAAATGCAGCAAAATGCAACGGAATGGTTGGCAAAGGTGAGTGAGGTACTGCTCAAAATACCCCTTCACCATGACTGTAGGTCCTCAGCAAAGATGACTGAACTCATAAAACTCCTGGTGTAAGTGGAATGGAGGAAGCTATAGATAAAGTCATGCCCTAACTCAGATTTGACTCAGAAAGAAGCAGGGGCAGTTTACACAGGCCAGCATCCAGAAATACAGGTTGCTCTGAGAGCATAAGTCCCTAAGCTCACAAGCCATGGGGTATGTTTTGGACTTTCAGAGATTGTGGAAGTGGGGTGAAGATATGAGTCAAGGAGGGTTAGATCTCCAGGGGACAGAAACACCCCCAAGGGTTTCTGGGTTTGATATTGTTATATAATGAAGAAGTTGGCTGGCCTTTGTCTTTGGTTCCTGGAAGAGAAACTCTAAATCCTTGGAATTTCCCAAGTAATGAGTGTCTCTGTTCATCAGGAGCCCCTGAGTTTATGCTAACGAGATGACACAGGATGGGGGCTGGTCCCCAGAAACAGAAACCATGGTCTTTGAGCCTGCCTTACCTGGAGGGAGTGCTGGGTCCAGTCAACTGGCCAATGACTCAATCAATCATGCCTGTGGATGGAAACCCCAGTAGAAACTCTGCCCACCAAAGCTCAGTGGCTTTCCTGGTTGGTGAACACATGATGTGCTACCAGGGTGCTACCAGGGAGAAGGCACAGAAGCTCTGTGTTGGGAACAATCCCAGACTGCATCCAATGTGTCTTCATTTGGCTGGTTCTGGTTTGTAGCTTTCATAATAAAAGTGTAACCGTAAGTATAGTGCTTTTTTTGAGTTTAACAAGTTGTTCTAAGGAACTCTCAAAGCTGAGGAGGTCAAGGGACTCCCTGAAACTTGTGGCCAGTTTGTCAAAGATGCAGGCGATCTGGGGACCCCTGGACCTGTGGATGGGGTCTGTGCCTTTGCCCTGTGGGGTTTCTGCTAACTCCAGAAACGGGGCTGTAGCACACCTGCTCGGTCACACCACTCGGTAAACACTCAGATTACAACCCGGAAGGAAGCAATCCGCGGTTCCTCTCGTCGGCCCTGTGGCCCGATGGAACTCAGTCGTGTTTACTAAGGCCTGCTGTCCTGTGCCCTCCCTGTGTGTCCTAGCCACAGACGACCGTGGTGTGGACTCTTGGCTGGGCCACCTGCTCTGAGTTGATGGTTCTTCAGAAGGGCATATGTGAACTATAAACACGGCTCCACTTTTGCAAAGACAGCACCAGGACTTCTGTTTGGGAGGTCCTTGGGACCACAGTCTGGTTCTGAGGCATCTTCAAGCTGCTTTTGCATAGCAGGCATATGGTTTTGACTTTGACTGTATATTTGTTTGATGAGGCTTGGGGAGGGCGCTGTTGCAAGTTCTGGGGTGGGGGGGTGCTCAAGTCCAGGCCAACCCAAGCTGTTCCTCAGCCTGACCATCATCCTTCTGGTAAGAAGTAGAACCCCAAAAAGGGATGAATGGAGAGGTCCAGATTCTAAGTCTCCCTCTCAGAGCGATGCAATTTCATTGTACTTCAAAATAATTAAACAAATCTGTAAAGCATGTTTCCATTGCATTAGTTTACTTCACTTGGCCTCGTAATGTGAGGATCATAATTACTTAAATATTTCCCTTTACTATTTTTCAAAACATTTTTCTAAATTGTCAAAAAACATTCTGGAGACAGTTGGATAAAAAACATAGTGAACATGTGTCTGATTAATTTTTTAAGACAATCAAGATCAAATGCAAAAAATGATTGGAAACGGTTTCAGTGCGACAATAAAAGACAGAAATCTCAGAGCAGGGAGCATGGTGAGTCATAAGGAAAAAATATTCATCATTTTTACGATGGTATCTATTGGAACCCAGATGACAGTGAACCAACTGGCCTGGTGCATAAAGGGCCAAAGGTGGAGCATGGCCTAAGGAGAGTGGTCCGTCTCAGGGGGGGCGCCTGCTGAGTGCGTTCCCCGATGCAGGGCCCATCCTGATGCCGAGCTTGTAAAACAAGAGATCACTCTAAGCCACCATTCTTCGTCTCCTGTCATTACAAACAACTTGAGGGCAATCCACTGGCACCTGACAAGCAGATCGTCCCTCATCTGCCAGCTGACAATCAGGCCGCCGTCTCGAGGCCATCGATGGAGCTGCTGGGTGATGGAAAGTCACTTGTCAAAGGAGTGTTTATGACGTTAACTCACAAGCACTTCCCTGGCTTGAACTGAATTTGGTTTTACTTTATTCAATTTGTTTTGTTGAGTCCGCTTCTTAAACTTATTTTTTAAGTTCCAATAAACAATTGGGATCAGAAAATGTGATTTTTTTTTTTTCTCTAGCAAAACACGCCTGCCTCTCTGCCTTCTTTCTCTGGCACCGCTGCCTGGTAGACACCACCAGAGAAGGAGAGGCAGGAGCCCTGTCTGAGAGCTTGCACCCATCTAGAAATCCAGAGGAGATTCTAGGCAGGGTAGACTCTATAGCCCCTGTTTTGCTTAGGCATTGGGAGCACACACCAGGGCTCTGTCCTGAATGGGAAGTTCTTTGCAGGAAAAGCAGCACTCTCAGAGCCATGGCCCTATTAATTGCTCGCACATCCTCATGGACTTTCTTTATCTTAATTTTTTTTTGTGTGTGTTTCTTAATAGTGAAGAGACTCATGCACCTTCAGGATTTAAATGGTAAAACACTGGGGGTTGTTTCCCCTGTTCCTCAACACAAATTACAGTCCTTGTCTCACCAACAGGTAAAGGGCAGGTGCTAGTGGAAGTCTTGCTTGGTGTGGCTCATGTATTTCCAGGAGCTGGAGTCAGTTTGAGTGGAAACTTTGGTCCTTGGAACCTGTGGCGGGACAGAGCCAGGAAGACCTGCTGTGCCTTAGTTAGATGTTGTCTGCTGAGATTCGGTGCTCTCTGTAGCCCCAGGCAGAGAGCCGTGGCTCAGAAGTGGGGAAAAGTGATCCTTCAGTGGGCACTCACCGGCCCATAAACTGTCCTTTAAAGGCCTCATTTAGGGCGGGAGGGCCAGCTCTGTCTGCTGGGCACTCATCTCTTTACTGCTCCTAATGGTAAGGAATAACAAACTCCCTTGGCAAGAGCTAGAACACGTTCATGGAAGTGGACTGACCCAGTGAGAGCTACACACAAATCATGGTTTTGCATCCTGTTGTTCATTCTACAAGTCAGGCATGAGACCCTCTCTCTAGGAGATCCCAGGCACTGGGAAGTAAAAAGTGGAAGTGGATAACGTGCGGGGAAGATGGAAGAAGAGGCTGAGCATGTGTGGGTGTTCCCTGCTTGCTCCTGAGGAAGACGAGTCGGGGCCCAGAGGACAGGAGAGATGGCTTCTGGGAGAGCTTCGGACCAACTGTGGCAATGCTGATTGTGTGCTCGGGGCTGTCCTTCTGCAAGCTTTTGTGGCACTCCACTTTATCTTATTGCTTCCTCGCCAAAGCTTTGGCTTGTAAACTTTTAAAGTGTCCAAGTTACAATGATTTTGATATGTTTCGCACCCATAATTTGGTAAGGACTTCTTGCTAATCTTGATCATCATTGGAGAAGCCTGAAAGTGGTGGCCGGGGCCTGCCCCAGAATGCTGTGCCCTGGGGAGACAGCTCTGGGTGGGGAGGTGCAGCTCATTGGAGGCGCCTCTGCATTTCTGTGTTCTGACACCGCCCGCCCCCAACCGGCTGAGGCCCCTTTCTCCCACCACTTCTCTGCCCATTGACTTGCAGTCCCAAGGAAGGGAAACTTGGGTTTATCTCCATTCTCCAGTGGCATCAATCATTTGATGCCTTTGCCAGGGAATCCAAGAGCCTCCTGAATAATTCAGATGTGCTACATAGAATACTTGCTGCTCCCTAGTGTTAATGAAAATATCAAGGGAATTAATTAACAGTCAATTATATCAATTTTAGATTTGGACATTGATTCTGATGCTGAAAGCTAAATCTGCATTTTTGCCGCAGTTCCTTTCTCCAATTTTCAACTTGTCTTCGTCATTTCCAATCAAACTTATAAGAGGGAACATGCTCAAATTATTTCCTTTCCCTTGCTCGGTTGCAGCTGGCTTCAGATAAATAAAGATAAGAAGATCCCTCTCAGTAATATATATTTTCTACTACACTAGTTGTACAGGTGCTCTCTTGATCTCTGTATTAAACTGCTTTGGAGAAAAGAGAGTTTGATTCTGCGGATAATAAATTACCAACAGAGGCAAAAAAGAAGAAATAATGTGCATGCTATTTGCATAGATATGTATATTTTGTCCAGACCATGGCATGGAAGAGCTTACAGAGATGGGGCCAAGGGGACCACAGGTAGTGTCTTCACCACCTGTTCTTACAAATGGAGCTTGGGAGTTTGTCCATTCTGCACATGTGACATGTTTGCTAGACATTTGTTAAACGTCACATATGAAGAGATTTTTTAAAAACCCTGTATGATCTTTGATATTAAGAAAAGGCATTTCATTGAAAACAGTCTTTGCATGATTTGGCACGAGTCGTCTAGACTGCTTTATGAGAAATGACAGCCAGTAGGAAAGTAATTAAAGATGTATTTTGCTGAAAGCAAAAGTATTTTTGGAATCAATACCAACCATCTTTAATTTGCCAGCTCTTTCCACAATCATTGTGCATTATCTGGAGAATCTCAATTCTAGAGAACAGGGGACCTCAGTTTGAAAGCATGGGGTGCCAGCCCCTTTCGAGTGTCACTCTTGGGTCCTCCATCTGCTTGCTCGCCATCCTCAAGTTGGTTTGGAGGAGGTCTGGGCAGGGAGGAGGAACAATGAGTGTGGTGGGCAGGAAGTGAGTGGATTTCTCACTGGAAAGCTGGCACCTCATTTGGCTCCTCCTGGGACAGAGGTGATATTTGTGAGGTAGCAGCAATGGGACCGGAAAAGTGGAGCAAAGGCTGGGTTGGATGGTGGTGGCAGCGACTGTGGTTTTGAGTTGGAGACAATGGAACTTCACTCATGCTTTTAAGAATTCTGAAGGCAGCAAGAAATCTGCCCTCTCTCTTCTACCTTTTTTTAGAGGGAGTGCCTTTCTTAGGTGGTGGGGAGCTCCCTGTGGGTCAGGCTTGTGCCTTCCATGCCCCTATGAAGTGCCAGGCACACTGCATGTATCCCATATGTGTCTGGTCGAGGCTTGACTGGTGACTGTAAAATCAGACTGCCAATCGGCAGGAACATCTATCTGACTTTGTTCCTTCTTCTCCCCCTGCCAACCATCCTTTCACCTTTCTGATTCCTACTCATCTTTCAGGTATCAGCTTAGGCTTTACTTCTTCCTGGAAGCCTTCTAGAAATGTCTCATCCTCCTAGTTACATCTCAGAACATCAGCTCTGATTCCACCTGACTCCACTACTCCCTCAGTGGTTAATGGCCTACTTTCCTTACCATCCTTTGAGACCGTGATTTTCTCTCCAATTAATGCCTAGTTCCCACCTGGAGGCCTCATATACCACCTGGATTTGGGGGGATACAAGGTACCATACTGCAACCACAGTCACATTTCTGCACTTGTGTTGTCTTACCCCCTAGTGTAGAGGTCTCTGGGTCCAACTTTGGGTGTGGTCTTAGAGTATGAACAGACTGGCTTGTCCTATGTTCTTCTGTATTAAGACTGGGAAGACCTCTTCCCTCTTTTTCTCTCTAGAGGAAAACTGGGTCAGTTGGCAGTAAGCCTTACATAGACAGAGAACCTGAAACTTTAGAGGGCTGAAGTTTGGGTGAATCTGAAGGGTTGAGGTGACTGAGGGAATGAGGATTGCTTGGGGAAGCATCACGGCTTTAAGAGGTCTGGTTCGCCATAGCCTTGGGGCCTTTTCAGCTCATTCTTCATGCCTCAGAGGCCATGAGCTGGCCAGCCTTAGAGGGGTCATCTAGAAAGGTCAGTAAGTGGAGCCCATTACCAGAGCCAGTGGTCTCTGTTCTCTGATTCTGGGGCTTCAATGTGCCTCTGGGGGGCCTTCCAATGTGCCTTCTGGACGTGGAAGTGGCCCTCTGTTCACTCCTCAACCAGCACACATCTGCTTCTCCAGCTTTTATTTTAACCAAGTATGTATGTGTATATATAGATATATATTATGAACATAACATGCATATCATATGTGCATGTGGTGTATGTATGTGAGTGTGAACACACACACAACAAACTGCTGCTCACCTTTTTGCTCACAACTACTCTGCAGCAAGAGCATTGTGTCTTACTGCGAGAGTTGTGTCAGCTTACTCTAAGCCACATGGGCGGCTGTGCTGAAAAGTGGACGCTGTCTTTTGGCCCAATTTTCAAAGTCTAGGTGCTATGGATTTTCATTGCTTTGGATCTTAATGAAGCATTAATTTTTTCCCTCATTGATATGCATAGTCAGACATAGTTAATCTTTGGGACACCTGCTGGTCAGATGCCTGGGATAAGTCTGGATTAAGGAAATTCTGATTACCAATCCTCCCAAAGGGCCAGGTGACTTGGGAACTCAGGGTACAGAGGGTGTTCTTGAGCACAGAGCCGCTCATGGGGAGGAGGCTGGGCGTGTCTGGAGCGGACCTTGGTCAGTAGTAATCTCCACGGTGGCAGCATGTGAGAATCACTGAGAGTAAGGCTCTGTGTGCCCATACCTGGCTTTTCATCTGTCTTTATACTAGGGTGGGATCTGAACTCAGGACCCTTGGCCACAGTTTTGTAGCTGGGTGCCATGTCCATGGTGCAACACAGCCTCTTTTCCATGACAGTCCTTAATCTACCGTCAAAGAGCTAGAAAGAGCTAGAACCAGCCCAGACAGAAAAGGAGCTATAGGAATCACTACCTATTGCCTACTTTCTATCTCCAGTCTTCCCCACTCAATGTCAGTTCCATGAAGGTACACTTTACAAGTATTTGTGAGATGAATAGTCCCCCTTTTATGAGGATACATCCAGGTCTTAGCTGGGATGGATGCCTTTTGTGAAGTCCTCCCTGCATCCACAGTTCCATTCAGAGTGTGCCACTCCCTGGGGGTCAGAGAAGACAGGCCAAGAGGGATCCCTATGCCTCTGGCTCTGGCCTCAGACACATCACCCACCTGTAGAAGAGAGCTGTGCATCTATGACTGGACATCTTAATGAAGCTGCCCTCTCTTGACCTCAGCCTTGCATTAACCAGGGACAATCCCTCCAGTCACAGAAGTTCCTCCTTTGTCCACACGCAGCATCACCTAGGCTCTCTCTGTGGGAGTGGGGTGTGGCTTTCTCCAACTTCATTTCCAGAGCCAGCCCATTGGGCTTGGTGAAAAGATGCTCCAACACCTGCTGGTGGGTGTGGAGGCTGCTTGGGGTCTGTTGGAGGAGGATGTAGGAGTGGATTTAAAATTGAAAATATACATGAATTTGTGACCCAGCAGATTCACTTTTTGGCATCTCTCATAAGCCTTTTTGGGCATATGAAGGGAAGTGCAAGAGTATTTATTGCAACATGTTTGCAGTAGTGAAAAATTGAAAGCAATCTGCATGTCCATCAATATAGGAAGAGACAAATAAACTTGGATGAGGCCATACTGAAGTGTCTGATGCGGCAATTAACAAGACTGAGATAAGGATGTATATTCTCACATGGGTAAGGCTCCAAGATATATGTTGAATAAAAGAAGTTTGCAGTTTGTTATGGAAAGCTGTATTGGTTTGATCAAACTTATGTTAAAGACTTCAAAAATTTCTACAAGAACACACATGTGAATGATTGCATAAAGACCTGGGAGAATACATACCAACCTCATCCCAACAGATACTATTTTAAGGAGAAGAGGAACAGACTGCAGAGATGGACAAAGGAAATTTAGACCCCAGCATCCCTTTCTGAAAACAAGAAGTATGCCTCCCTCTTTGGGACACCCAGCATTCTGTGAGAATTTGTTTTTAATAATTAAAAAAAACCCCAGATTATTTGTTTTCTTTACACGTGGTGAGCCTACAACCCTACAGAGAACCGTGGGTATCAGTGACTGTAGCACCAAGCTGTGAATGGATTTGCTGTGAGGAGACAGAGGGTACGTCCAGCCATTGCTCTGCGGTAGCAAACAGTTGGATGAAGGGGCCGAGATTCAAACCCAGACAGTAGGGACACAGTAGAGAGTCAGAGCAGGTGCCCAGGTGGGAGGGCTGGGTGCTTCTCAGCAGCCCAAGCACCAGGCCCCCCTCTCTGCTGCTTTGCCAACTCCCCAGGGCAAGAGTTGTCTTGCATCTCTTTGTGATTGGGAGCGGTTCCTGGTGTCCTCCTCAGAGCATCTCTCCCTTTAAAGCATGAATTCATCGAGATGGTGGGTTATGCAAGGTAGGAGTTGCCAGGAGGGCTCCTACAGGGGAGATGGCATCAAGCCTTTAGATGAGTGGAGAGGTGGGGATATAGGGATGGGATCCCGGCGCATCCAGGGATGGAGTGGCAGCTCTCCTTTTGGCTAAGGCAGACATCATTTCCACTAGTTGGAGACTCTGCTTTGTAACAGATCCATGTATCTGCCCCATGGGGGACCTCGCCGCCCCTCCATCACTGAGCAAAACGCTCTTTCCTGGAGCAAAATCCTTGGGAGTGGTTCTTGTGCTGGTGGACCTGGAATTGGGGTCGTGACCTCCTAGTGTCCTGCTTTATGTCAGCGTCACTAACACAAAGGCATTTGGGACAGACAACTGATGCTAGCAAGTGAAGCACCTTGGAGAGTGGCAGAGACTGTATCAAATAGGTGTGCATACATAACATCTCAATATACACGTGTGACAATCACCAACCATCGTGGTCCACAAATGCAAGTCATGAGCCTAACTTCTCGGGGCGCTGAGAGCCAGTGAAGGAGGCAGAACTTGGTTCAGAAAATTCAGGCTTGATCGCGGATGCCCTTTGTGTCATTGACAAGTACTTAGCCTCCTGGAGGAGCCTCAGTTTTTTCATCTGCAAAATGCAACAGTAGTAGAACCCATGTGGCATCGTCACAATGAGCCATCATGCACAGGTGATGGATGTAAGGTGCCTCGCACTAATAAGGGGCTTAATGTATGATGCATAATAATAATTGATAACACTGCACTTTACTTGGGACCAGTAAACACCGTGTTCTTCAGTAGCCTCATTCCTCTGCCTTCTATCAGTCGCAGCCAGCTGTTAGCTCTCTGCCTCATTTTCTCCTCCTAATGAGGGGAAATCTAATATCAGCTTTAGGCTGGATGTGGAAATAATCCAGTTCCTCTGATACGGGGAGGGGACGGAGCAGCAGTGGAGGGGGCCTGACTCCCGCCATCCCCGCTGGAAGAGCGGATGGGAAAGGAAGGGCTGTTAGCCCCCGTCCCCATGTCCCCATGCCCAGATGGCTGAAGCCCCGCCTGCCTCATTCAGCTGACTTCTGTGAGACCCCCCTCCTCGCCACGCAGAGAAAACTTTGGGCGGCTGACCCCAACCCTCCTCACGCGCAGCCAATCTCCCTCCAATTGTTTCATCAGCGTTGGGACTGTCAGCTCAAACCTGACAAGTGACAAGTCTCAGGCTCATGCTGACTAGATAATCAAAGTCTTGTCAGGGCTGTCAATACCCTGCAGATAGGAGAGGACAAAAGGAGGAAAGGTTTCTACAGAAACCGCTGCCTTCACACACACGCTGTCGAAGCCTCTTACCCAAATCACCTGTTTGTTCCCAAACGTCACTTACCACTGGTTCTGTGGGCTTGAAGCACACACCCCGGAATGAAATAATAGCCTGATGTCATGCATTGAAAATACAGATTTTTGTATTTTGTGGGATATTATTTTGTAATTTTGCCTAAGAGAAATACATGCTGTTTTATAATATCTAATAGCATCTTGGTGAAAGAGATTTTTTTCTCCAGTAAAAATAAATTTTCAAAAGTGTAAACTGGACAATGCCAATAAAGTGACACAGATTCACCCCTATTGCATCCTTCCAGTAACGCAGATAAATAGGTATCTCACACCAGAGACGCGCAGCAGCTCAGACACACAGCCATTCCCCATCCATACGTGGGCCGCTTTTGCAGGGATGTGTGTGAGGCAGCCCTGGCCTGAGAAGGGTGGCCAGTTATCTACCTTTACCCAAATCTAAGTGAAGCTGACTCAGGCCAACCAGTGTGTGGAGAGGAAGGGGACACCATGGACTTAAAGACCACCCTAGAGTACTCAAGGCCTAGAGGCAGGGCCCCAGGGGAGCCCAGAATCTTGACATGGGTATCTTTCCTCTTCCCCTCTTTCCACACCCAGCTCAGCGTCTAGCCTTCACCCTCCATGAAGAGGTGTGATTGTTAGATCATGCATGTCAAGATTCAAGCATAATGGTCAACAGGCACAAGGAAAGATGTTCAACCTTGCTAATTATCGGAGACCTGCAAATCAAAATCACAGTGAGGTATCACCTCACACTGGTCAGAATGACCATCATCAAAAAGTCTACAGATAACAAATGCTGGAGAGCATGTGAAGGAAAGGGAACACTTCGCCATTGTTGGTGGGAATGAAAATTGGTGTAATCACTATGTCAAATAGTATGGAGATTCCTCAGAAAATTGAAAATAGAGCCACCGCATGACCCAGCAATCCCACTCCTGAGCATATATCTAGAAAAGACGAAAAATGAAAGTGTTAGTCATTCAGTCGTGTCCAACTCTTTAAGACCCTGTGGCCTGTAGCCCACCAGCGACCTCTGCCCACGGAATTCTCCAGGAAAGAATGGTGGAGTGGGTAACCATTTTCTTCTCCAGGGGATCTTCCTAACCCAGGGATCGAACCCATGTCTTCTACATTGCAGGCAGATTCAAAAACTCTAATTTGAAAAGACACATGCCTGCTAACTCATATTGATATATGGCAGAAATCAAACCAATGTTGTAAAGCAGTTATCCTTCAATTAAAAGTAAATAAAGTAAAAAATAAGAAAGCCAAAAAAAGAAATTCATCCCTGCACCCCAATGTTCATAGCAGCAGCACTATTTATAATAACCAAGACAGGGAAGCAACCTAAGTGTCCACCAACAGATGAAAGATGAAGAAGATATGGTGTATACATGCAAAGGGGTACTACTCAGCCATAAAAAGAATGAAATAATGCCATTTGCAGCAACATGGATGGACCCAGAGTTTGTTATACTAAGTGAAGTAAATCAGAAAAAGAAAGACAAACACTGTATGATATCACTTACATGGGCAATCTAAGTGAATGATACAAATGGACTTATTTATCAACCAGAAATAAACTCAAAGACATAGAAAACACACTTACGGTTACCAAAGCGGAAAGAGGGGAGTGAGAGATAAACTAGGAGTTTGGGATTAACAGACACACACAACTTTATATAAAATAGATAAACAGCAAGGTCCTACTGCATAGCACACAGAATTATATTCAATATCTTGTAATAACCTATAATGGAAAAGAATCTGAAAAAGAATATATATGTATGTATGTATAGAAAAGATACAAATATTATGTATATTATATATATGCATATTAATATAGCTGACTGAATCACTTTGTTGAGTACACACCGACTTATTTGCACACAGGAAGATAGTCTTGCTACGTAAAGAGATGGTCTCTGGAAAGTTATCACCGGTTTTTTTCTGAGCCCTGTCCAGCCTGTCTTTGTGTCCTAGCTGTCCTGGCTCAACCAAGGCGGATAACAGTGCCCACTCAGGGGACTGCAGACGGCGGCCGTGAGGTCTCAGGACAATGGACTGCCTTGCCCTGGCTAAGCTGTGAGTGCTAGCCTGGGCCTCCTCTGGTCTCCCCTCTATCTACTCTGCCTGGCACACCAGCCATTTTTGTTGTTGTTGTTTCAGACTATCAGTTGCCCTTTCACATTTTCTCTCCGCACTTACCAAGCTCTGACGTGTTTCCACTCCTGAGTTTGCTTCCTTGTTTGCTGTTTTTCTCAGAGTGATGGAGCGCAGAAGCGTAGCAGACAGTGACCAGGAGGCGCTCACAGCAGTGCCTGGAGGGGAGTGGGTACTAGAAAGGTAACTGGACCACTTCCGCCCTGGTGTGAAATTGGGGCCTGAAGGTACAGGGTGTTCTTGCAAGCTGGTGACACGTGGGGAGCTTCCCACCCCAAGGAGAAGCCAACAGCACCTTGTTTTTGTGACACTGGGGTGGAGTGTGTCCCCAGACCTCCCGCCTTGAGCAGCCTTCACCACCGCATGGGCCCCAGTACTCAAGCCTCTGGGAGCATATATCCCCTCTGTGCCCACTGCTGTCCTCCTTTCAGATACCTGGAGAAGGGATTTTTCAGAAGAGGGTCGAGGACCCACAGGCAGCTGTCCATTGCTTCATCCCATGACAGTTACCATCCACTTTGCTCTAAGGCCTGCACTGCGGCCCTGGAGTAAGTCTCCACTCCTGCCTTCAGCAGACCACAGTTTAAGGACGGTGAGAAGATGCAGTGAAGTTAGGTAGTGATAAAGGTGGGGGGTGTAACAAGGTAGAAATCACACACAGCCTGGAGCAGCATGGAAGACTTTCTGGAGGAGGTGACACTTGAGCTGAAATTAGAATTTAGACTGAAAACGAGATGAATACAAAATTAGGTCTCCCTGGCTCAGCAAATACTAATGGAGCATGTGTCTTTGTCATTTCTGTGTTGTCTCTCTCAGGGCTGGTAGAATCCCTGGGAGCCTGCACTGTGCTGCTGGGAATGGCTTGGCCCTTGCGTGTGAAGTTTTATTCTCAGACAGTAGAGATTTTGGTCTGTGTTACTGTACATTGTCAGCAGCAGGTGAGACAAAGCACTCCGCACCATCATTTCTCGCTTGAGGCCTCTCTGGTACTTCTGCAAAGCCTTTTAGAAAACTCTTTTCTTCATTGCTATATCCTTTCCCAGCCAGTGTGTACTTTAATCCCCCAAAGCTAAAACAGAGCATCTTTCTCCCATCTGCACCAGCACTTACTGTGGCCTTGATTTTTACGGTGCCAGAGGGGACAGCAGGAGTTTCTTGCTGAAATATTGCTCACGATCCCCACCCCATCAACTTGCAGGCAGCCATATTTCGAGGGGAGCCAGAGGTGGGCAGGGGGTGTGCGTGTGAGGAGGCCAATATTCCCTTGTCTAATTTATATTTTACATTTCTGTAAAATCATGCTTAGAGTATTTTGGTAATCTCTGCTGAGATTAAGTATAATGCTGTACATTTAATTGATATAAGTGGTTTCAATTCTCCTTAATATGACAAATCTCCAGTGTGAAATATTCTTAGTTAATGATCAACATAAAATAGAGTTCATTTTTAATGTGAGTACAAGATTTGAATTAATTTGTAGCTAGAGCAGGGTTATTAAATTTTGTGTGCATTCCGTGCACAGGCACACATGCGGTCATACATGTGACGGGGAACATACGTTGTACATGCGTGCTCTGAGTGAGGACAGGAGGCACATGCTTCTTCTGGTTTGAGCCGAGAATGTCTGTCTACCCTTGCCTCTCTGTCTTGGAAGCTGCACCCCAGTGCCTCAAACATGAAGCAGTGGCCCTGCTGGGGTACCCATCTCTGTATGTCCTTGGTGTTTGGTGCCCCGTGTTGCCTGGCCAGACCCAGGGGCACTGTGGCTGTCCAACCAAAGATGAACAGACAGTGCAGGTTATACCAAGGTCATCTGCCTTCCCAAACTTGGTTTCTGACATAGCTTTCACTGGGCTGAAAATTAGCATGTTGCTTTACATTATCAAAACCATATGATGGCTAACATCATCCAGAAGAGTTTAATGAAAGTTTCAAGTTGGAGAAGTTTCTTGCAAAGTCATGTCCAGGGGAAGGTCTTAGGGGTAGACCCCAGGCAGTGCTGATCAAAGCCCAGAGGATTGCATTCCCTTGCTCACCGGATCCCAGGCTCATCCAGGCAGGGGCATTCTCCCAGGGCACCAGGATTTAGAAAGCATTTGCAGAAAGCAGGGCTGTGCTCTTTGGCCCTCAGACGTGGGATGAGAGCACAGTCAAAACCACTCCTGCCTTTACTGCTTTGAGATAAGAGACCAATTTTCTTACAACTATTAAAAGAGAAAGGGGGGGGGGCGCGGATAAAAGCTTGAGGATAAGTGCCAAGTGAATTTGAATATTGTATAAACCATGCGTGGGATGGAGGCAGCGACTTGCAGGAAACATCTGTTCCTACTGGACCCTCCACTCTTCTTGCAGCTGGAGCCCAGGGCAGAGGCGCCTTACACTTTTCCTTTGTGATGTAACCATTTTGGAGACAGCCAGCCTTCAATATGCAAGCCGACCATGCAGCCCTGAAATATTTCGTTTGTAGTCACCTCTTTAAAGATGATGGGATTTGAATACCAATAACCACCAAGGCCTTCCCACCCCCCCAGTAGCTGAGGCAGGGGGTGATGCAGGAGGGAGGCTATACTCAGGCAAGTTTAATTTCTATTGGCTTAAGCGGCTGGGGAAAGAATCTTTAATCACATATACAATATTATTGGCAACACCATGCAAGAAAAGGGCTGAATGCTTCGTTTTTCTAGATTTCCTTTTATATTTCAAAATCGCTTTTCTTTCAAATTAGTGTATCCTATACATTTTCTTAAAAGAAACTACGTATGGCTTCACTTTTTTTTTCTTTTGTTAACTTACCATTCCTTTTTCCTTTTGCAATTACCACCTCACGGGGACTGCCGACTTTCAAAACGTTTTGCATATGAAATGAAAGGCTTGAGTGTATTTTGTTGCAGTTTTTAAGAATGGCACAATTTTAATTAGAAATGTATAGATGAATAAAAATAATGCTGCTGCACATTGTTAATTAAGTATTTTATTACTCTTTGATTTAAAAAAGAAGTGTGCCTGTTCTAACAAGGCAGCACAGTATGTTGTTTGGGGGCTTCCATTGGGCTCCCTGGGAAGAAGTGGGCGCCTGGCAACTGGCTGCGTCCAGACTAAGGGAGGCCAGGGGTCGTCTCCCTGTGAAAACTTGGGGTTGAGGAGGAAATATCTGTCCAAGAAAAGACAGGTGAAGAGACACTGCCCTTTACTGGACAAATAATCTGCCTTTGAAATTTGGCATCAAGAGGCAGCAGATACTTGCTCCTCTTCTGAGCATTTCACCCTACAGCCGAGTGATTATCTGGGTGATGCTATCCACACAGGCTTCTTTTCCTCCTTGAAATTTCTAGATAAATAAGTAAATAGTTGACTCTGCAGCACCTGCTGTTTCAAAAAGACTCCTTCTTTGTGCTTTAAGAAGAGATGTGAGTTATGTAATTGTTGCGTTTGGTCAATCTCTGCTCCCTTGCTTTGGCTCAGGGGAGGTGGTGCTCTCCAAGCTGGCCCTTGAGTTCCCCACAGGGGTGAAATCCTGTGACTTTTCTCCAATCCCCTGAGCCTGCTGGCTTCCCCTCTACACCTGGGCTGCATCCGGTGACTTGGGTGCGGCTTGAGGATTGTTGAAGCTATAAAGTTATGGGCTCCCTGTTCTGTAAAACAGGCTCCTCTCTGGGAACAAGAACATATTCCCCACCCTCTCTGCTGCCCTAGCTGGCTTTATAGCCAGTGGTATTCATGGAGGGGACAGTGCTCCTGTAACAGAACCACGCTCCCCGGGACCCACCAGCTGTGTATAGTCTGAGCATGGCCCAGTGGGCCCGCCACATTGACCCACCCAGCTCTGCTGTATCAACAGCTCCCATCTATTTTACTGAGCTCAGGGCGGCAAAAGTGGGTTCTCACAAAGACATCTCACCAGGCTATACCACTGGATGCTGAGGCCCTGCGCTTAGCATCTTCAGGCTACCAATCTTGAGTCAGCTTTCCTGACCCCCCGGATCTGGGGCCAGATGCCTTGGAGGAATTAAAGGGTTAATGGAGGAAACTCTATTCCAACTTGTGGAACTTCTACACAGGGGTGCCTTGCAAGAAAAGCTGAGCGACTTCTCCCATTAGGAATGGTTTGTGGCCAGGAATCTCGAGGCTGTCACATCTCAATTTGCAGGCCACTAGTCAGCAGAGTACTCAGTAGCATCCTGGCTCAAGGAAGTCAGCATCTGTTCTAAATCCTGCCCTCAGAGTAAGAGCAGTGCCAAATGCTGCAAAGACTGCTTAGCTGGGTACAAAAGATACTGTCAACAGGCCGGAATTGGAAAGGAGTGCTGGTTTGATTTGAATGAGCTATTTTTTAATAGGGTAGAGAAAGTAATTGAATTGAATCCAACAATGATAAATTCCCACATTCTTTGAGAAAAAAAATATAGACAAGTTAGAAATAGAGATATTCATTGCTTTGACTTTAGCCTACATAGCAAAATTCATGACCCCCTAATCTGATCCAGGTGATAGCTGGTAAAATCTATTTCTTGAGATTGTGCATAGTGGGTGCTGCATATTTCTCAAGAACTAAGCTCTAACCTTAGTTAGAGAAGGGGTCAGCAGAGGATATGATGGTAGGATAGCATCACTGACTCAATGGCCATGAATTTGAGCAAACTGCAGGAGATGGTGGAGGACAGAGGAGCCTGATGTACTGCAGTCCATCGGGGTCACAAAGAATTGGGTACAACTTAGTGACTGAACAACAACAATGGTTCTAACCCATCTGTCAAACTTTAATCTCCCTTCTTTCCATTTCAGCTAACTGGGAGAACACATGCACAGAAGGTGACAGAGAGAGAGAGATCCCTTTACTTCTGGGGATGTGAGGGCTGCCTGTGCACCAGTGCTCCCTCCAGCAAGAGATTGAACCCTCACCATCACTGGCTACACTTTCTCTAACTTTGCCATAATCTGTGGTCAGCAAGCCTTTAACAATAAAACGAGTATTGGCTGAGACCTTTGACTGGGTTACGGCCCTGTTCTGGGGGCTGGGAAATCACAGTGGCAAAGAGTAAAGACTTCCTTCTTGGAGCTTACAAGCAACATAAGAAGATGAAGTGTGTCTGGGAGCAAACTCTTTCAACAACACAAAGAACAAAGGGATTTCAAAGCCTTTCTGAGCCAGAGCCATCTGGGAGGGTTCATCCAATGACTGGGAGGGAGAAAATGGATTCTAGGGAGGAGGGTTCCTGCTGGGAGAGTTTGCAGAAAGGGGACTTGAAGGGCAGGTAGATCATGTCTAGGAGGGCAGGAAGAGGACTGCCATTTGCAGCAACAAGGATGGGCCTAGAGATTGTCATGATGAGTGAAGATGCATATTTATGTCAGAAAGAGAAAGTCAAATGCTGTATGATATCACTTATATGTGGAATCTAAAGTACAACACAGATGAACCTATCTACAAAACAGAAACAGATTCATAGACATAGAGAACAGACTCATGGTTGCCAAGGGGAGGTGGGGTGGGAGAGGGATGGACTGAGAGTTTGGGGTAAGTGGATTCAAACTATTATATATAGGATGGAAAAACAACAAGATACTACTACATAGCTCAAGGAGCTATACTCAATAACCTGTGATAAACCATAGTGGGAAAGAATATAAAAAAGGCTATCTTTATGTATAGTTGAGTCACTTTGCTATACAGAAGATATTAACACAAAATTGTAAATCAACCATACTTCAATAAATAAATAAAAATTTAAAAAAGAAAATAAAAAGTTCAAGTTCCTCAGAAGCTTTCATTCTTAACCAAAGAGCTTTCAGAAGCGAAGTGAAATTGTTAGTTGCTCCGTCAAGTCTGACTCTTAGTGACCCCATGGACTGTAGCTCACCAGGCTTCTCTGTCTCTGGAATCCTCCAGGCAAGAATACTGGAGTGGGTAACCATTCCCTTCTCCAGGGGATCTTCCAGACCTAGGATTGAACTCAGGTCTCCTGGATTGCAAGAGGATTCTTTATTGGGTGAGCCACCGGGAAAAAGCTTTCAACATCAGTCAAAATAAAAGATCAATATATGTAACAGACAGTGCAGAATTTAACTGAATATCTGTCATGCATGTGTAACCATGGGTCTTTTGTGATTAAATGTTTTGATAATTTTGTCCTTCCCCTTCTTAGGTTATTTCTGCACATAATTAAAAATAAATTATTAAAACTGAACAAAACAAAGCAAAACAGAGGCCATGATAAAAACAAAACAGAACAGAACAGGCTCCTGGGGAGGGTGTTAGTGAGAAGTACTCCAGTTGACAACACAATTTTCAAAGTTTTAGTGATAATCAAAATAAGAAGCCTTATGAAAGGCTGCTCTTCCTGAACCTCATCACATAGCCAGCTTCTTTACTCCATCAGCATACATGAGGCTGTGCCTGGGGAATCAAATTCATACTCCTTGATGATTTCCATCAGTAAGAAGGGACTGGAGTGAATTTTTCTGTTTTCCGAAAAAAAAAAAAAAAAATTTTGGATTGATTTACTATGTGTTAGTTTCAGTTTTAGAGCAAGGTGATTTAGTTATACATATACACGTATCTATTCTTTTTTAGGTTCTGGCTTCTTGATTTGCACAGAAAGGTGAGGCCTGAACCAAGGGTCATAGGAGTAGCTGCCAAGCTTCATGTCCTGCAGACCCATGGGGGAGAGGAGCCCTCACGCTCTGTCCTGAGAGTGTCCAGTCCGTCCCTGATCTCCCCTGGTTTGCACTGTTGTGCTGCTAACCCAGGTTAACCCAGTTGTCAGGTCTGACAACTCCATGGTCTCCACTCTCCAAGTGGGCTTTGGGGACTTTTTCAGAAACTGTTGCAAGGTAACAGGCTAGGGGCCAACCTTCCTTAGACTTGGGGAAACTGTCCCAGTTTTATATCTCTTTCTCTCCATCTATCTTGTTCAAAAGTCCACAGCTATTCCAGTCTCCCTCCCACACAGCCGGTACATACTGGATGAGGGCCTTGGGTGCCTCTAAGTGTGAGAAGGGAGCCTGTCTCTAGAGTGCCGTCTGCCCTGCAACCGTACCACATTAGGGACCACGTGGAACACAAAAATCATATGGAGATAACACTTTAGACACACTAATTTCTGATTCATCTCCCTGGATTGTGTCCTATAGTTTGTGTTTTCCTTGTCGTCCTATATTTTCCATCATGCCAACCCACCAGATGACGGACTGATGGGCTCAGTGATCAGCAAGCCATCTTCCAGGAGCCCAGCTCAGCCAGCCTCTCTTCCCGAGGTTTTCCCTGAGGACTGAGAGACCAGGATCTTCCGGGAAGACACTACTTCTTTTGCAGCCCTTTCCAATGCTGGCTGTGTTGTTCTTTCACTCCCTGTCAATCTCAGCTTTGGGCATCTCCCAAAGCTGGAGACCTTGTTGGTCCCCATCACCACTTCCAGAAAATTGCAGCCCCCTTCCTTTGTTTACAAAACAAAGCCAAAACCCTACCCCACTGACAGCTCTGCCTTCTAGGAGTACCTCCCTGACCCCTGCTTGTCATTGTTTCTACGTCCTCTGTCATTGTAGATTTCAGCTCTTGGTTCTCTGTTATCTTTGTCACCCCATTTCTTCCTGGATCCATGAGAATCTGGCATTCTCAATGGATGCTCAGTTCAGTACCACTTGGGGCTTTCAATTCCTTGGTACCTTAAACGACGGCGGCCATTTCTTCCACACACTCTCCAGTCACCGATTCCCACACCCAAGTCCTTACCTGCAATTCCAACCGCAGTCTCTTGATTTCTTAATTGATCTGCTTCACTCCTCCCACCTTTATTGTGATCAATTCTTAGAAGGGTCTCCAATCCACTGACTCCTTCCTCTTTCCATAACTCTATCCCCTCCAGTTCTCTCTCACCCACCCCAACTTCAATCTCAGAGCTTATCATTTCATCATTTTCTTTATTTTAAAGTCTTTATTGCATTTGTTACAGTATTGCTTCTGTTTTTTTTGTTTGTTTGTTTTATTTTTATGTTTACAGGTTTTTGTTTTTTTAATTGACCCCAAAGCATGTGGGAGCTTAACTCCAGGACCAGGGATCAAACCTACACCTCCTACATTGGAGGTGAAGTCTTAACCACTGGACCACCAGATATTTGAATTGCCTTCAGCGCCTTTGTCCCTTCAGTTCTTTATCCCCTTTATCTGAAAAGCCCTTATACCAGAATAACCCAAATGTTAGTGTTTCTCTGTCTTAAAAGAACAGCTGAGTTCTGCAGGGAAAAGTCACAAAATGGGGTAGAGTCTCAGCATAACACATGCAGCATGGTAAACAGCCGTTCCCCCACCCTCACTCCTTGATATCCTATTATATTTGACTAGTCAGCTTTAGTGGCTACTGTATCACAAAACTTATTTTTGCTAAAGTGTCTTAAGAGAGGCCTGTTGAACAAATGACAATAAATGACAGGAATATGCCAACATGGCCCTTTGTCAACTCTGGTGAAAGAGAGAGTTACCCAGTCTATAACAAAATGGCCTCACTGCTCTCCAGGTGATCTCCATGGAGTCCTAGAGAAGGTTTATTAGTGTTATTAGCCAAGTATTTAAAACTATTTCAAGCCCAGATGAAGGTAGAGATAAAGTAAATTCTGTCATTGATCTAAATCTTCTCAGAGCTCTGTGCATGGAGCAGACATTTCTCCTGCTCAGGGATCCCCCATTCTCTCCTGCTGGGCTCATGGGAGAATTTTACTTTTCTTCCCTCTTGAATTTAGGGGTGGCTGTGTGTTACTGAACAGTAGGCTCTAACCCTAGAGCACTGTATTTCCAGTAGAAGTGCTTCCACATCCAGATACTCATGAAAACACACATGGAGATAGAACTCCATCAGCCAGGGTCCTTGGTGAGGACAGAGTCCCCTGCCAATGGGCATGGACACATCTACATCCTAAAGGCAAGACACATATTTCTGTGGTTGTGGTTGTGTTGCAACATAACTTATCCTAACTAGACTTAGCCAGAGGTTGCAAAGTAGATCCTTGCGGAGAGTCTTGGGAGGGTGTCTTCTGTGCCCTTTTCTGTTTCCAAAGACTCCCTGTGCTCCCCACTCCCGACTCCTCCCCTAAGGTCCTGCTTCCTCTGTCTTTCCTAGCTGAGCTGGTAGTCGTTCTTTCTTTGGTCTTCCATGTTTGGTGGTCTTTGAAGATGGATGCTGTGGAAAAGGTGCTGGAAGAAGGTGCAAAACTAGGAGTTAGTCTTCAACTGTCAATCACAGGGGTGCCCAATCCAGGAGACAGTGCACTTCATGATGACTCCCTGTCACCCTTCACTGGGGGCTGATGATGGGAGGCAGGGCAAGACCAGGGTATGATGGCATCATTGCTAGAAGTGCTGTGCCCACATCTGCTCTCAGAGTTTCCACCAAGTCCTTGAAAAGAGCTTCCAGGCCCCCCTCAGCCCCTACTCTTCTTTGCCCGTTCTCCAAAGAGAAGCTATTAGCCTAGGTAAATACTCGCTCCCCTGAGCAGTGACTTGATCTCTGTACTCCCTGATTCAGTTCTTTTGCAAGGTAAATAACTATAAATATTAAAACATGTCAATAGCTTTATTAATAAATGACTTCTGGCTTCCTAAGAGATTCTGACTGTGGGCTTTTGGTTGGCCTCTGGTTCATACTGTCACATATTTCATATGGCTTAAATGTTGTTGGTTGAAGGACACATGGTATCTGGCTAGCCTGTCAGAAATCACAGTATTTAAATATCCCAGAATGTTAATTTCAGAGTGTTAAAGGATGTTTTTCTCTTTGGTATTTTTTTCTGTTCGTTTGGAGCTCATACTACACATATAGCCTAATATGAATACTGACTGAAACTTAAATAAGAAATACAGTGACTCAGTAGTATCCACGCACATCTTTCTGTTAGAATTTTAAATTTCCAATCACCAACTTCTCACCTACATAAAGCTTAATAGATTCTTCTTACAAGAACATTTACAAAAATCCTGTGATGAAATACATTCATTTCTCATTTACAGTTAGCTTGATGTAATTGTCATATTATTTTCACAAAACCTTACCCTAATTTCTTTTCAGGGTTTGTCTTATCAATTCTTCTCCAAGAAAATTGTGCTAAAATTGTAATTCTGAAAACCAAGTCAATTACCTAGCTATTGCATTCTGGAAAACTAACTCAAGTTTGGTTTCTTGCTATTTAGTTTTGAATCTCATTCCAGAGTAAGAATTGCAAAAAAATAATGGTTTCAAAATTCTACAGTATTTTCCCCCCAGTGCCACTGCAGTCTTGGAATGAAAACAGAGCACCCTGAGGGTTTGACTTGGAAGATGGGCAACTCTGGCCACATGGGGCTGAGACTTGGAAGCGCATGGTCTGATGCCAATGGCCATGTTGAGAGCAGTGCAGACAGCAATAGAAGAAGCTCTCATCCCATGTTTTCACTTGAGAAGCTAAGGCTGCATCTGTGTTTTTCCTCTTCTCTCCCTGTGCTCACCAGGTGGGCTCTCCTGAAGAGTAGTCAGGTCCCCAGCACAGCTCTAACTTGCCCATCTCTAGAAGGACAAGCAGGGTGCTGTGAGGAGCAGGGATCTGGACTGGGAGTGACTGATCCTACCTATGCTGGAAAAGGTCGCTCTGATGGCTGGCTGGATAACCAAGTGGACAGAAGAAAGAGAAGAAGCAGAGAAGTCAGCCAAGGAGCTGTGGCAGTTGTGCAGGGGTTGATTCAGCGCGATAGGGGGATTTTGGAGAGAAAGGGAAGGATGATTCAAGGCTGATGTTGGAGATATAAGGGGTATGTAGAATAGATTCTACATGTATCAAGTGTGGCTTATACTTTCAACTTGACCAACAGAGTGAATGATAAAGTCATTTACTGAGATTGGGAAACTGGGCAAGTGTGGGTTTAGGGGGAAAATTAGCGTTCTAGTTGACCAAAGAAAATTTGTGAAGCTAACAATGATACTTTTGGTAGAGAGTCCTAACAGGTATTTATAGAAGCACATCTGGAGCTCAGGAGAAAGACTGGATCTCTAGGTCCAAAGACACTTTCAAATAGATGCGATTTAAGTCCTTGAACTGTCTGAAAGCACCTCTGGAGAGAGTGACAAGAGGGTGGAGGGCTGAGTAAGTTTAAATGTGCGTAATAGCTCTTTAAAATGATTTTTTAGTCTTTACTTACAGGAGACATGATTCATTTTCAAAATGTTAATCAGTAGAGATAAAATGTATGCTTCTTCTGACCACCGTGAATCTCTGTTGCTTTCTCCAATTTATTTCTCATACCCAGCATTGTGTACACTCATCTTTCAGATCTTTTAAAATGCATCACATACATTTACATGTGCACACAGAAATATGTCATACTTAAATAGCATCATTCTCTGCAGTGTTGTCTTTTATTTTCACTTAGTATATGTCTCAGAGATCTTCACAGGTATACATGTGTATAGGACTTCTCTGGCGGCTCAGACAGTAAAGAAGACAGTAAAGAATCTGCCTGTGATATGGGAGACCTGGGTTTGATCCCTGGGTCAAGAAGATCCCCTGGAGAAGGAAATAACAACCCACTCCAGTATTCTTGTCTGGAGAATCCCATGGACAGAGGAGCCAAACAGGCTACAGTCCATGGGGTCACAAAGAGTCGGATACGACTGAGTGACTAATACTTTCACACCTCCCTTCACATATGTGTGTATATTTAATCTGTTGTTTTTTTTAATAGCTCTTAGGTTCCATAGAATTATTGTGTCATTGTTTACTTAACATTTTCCTTATGAATGGGTATTTAGGTTGTTTATAATTGTGTTCTATTGCATGCCAGCATATGCATATAGAGGTTGTGTAGAGGTCATGAGGTTATGAAGGACCTCCAAAGTATCCTGAGATAGAGTATGCTGAAGAGGAGGACAAAGAGGAAGGTGCCAAGCAGCAAGAGTATTGGGGAAGGGGGACACTGCTGAGAGGTTCAAGTTTAAGATCTAAAAATATCCATTGGCTTTGGAAACATGGAACTCACAGGTGATTTGTCAAAGCTATCTCCCTGGGACAGTAAGCGTGGAAGGCAAGGAAGAATAGGTTGAAGGGTGACTAGGCGAGGAAGAAGTACTCAGCAAACATAGCCATCTTTTTGTCTTTCTAGAAAGTTTGCTGTGAAAATGAGCAGGAAAATAAGAGCAATAGCTATGGAAGGAGGTGGGGTCAGGGGAGAAGTCATCTCTCATTCTTTCTTCCTTCCTTTCCTTCTCTCCCCTTCCTTTATTTTATTCTTTCTTCTTCTTTCCTCCTGTTGGGAGATACCACTTTATGTGTGGCATTAGTCAAATCAAAACATCTCAGTGTCTATTTCTGGGTTGCCAGCCAATTGGAATAATGACAATGTCTGCACAGTGGCACATGTCAGGCAATCTAGAGATAAGGATTGAATGAATCAAGGAACAAAGTGTATCTTCCTGGCAGAGTTGTTTCCTAATGGGAAAATGTGTGACAAGTTTCTGCAAGAGTGTGGGATCGCCTAGTACTCAGGGCAGTGATCACCACGGGAGAGAAACATTTCAGCGACTGTCCTTATCCCTGGCACCGCCTTCCTGTGACTCACAAAGTAAAGACATGGAGACATCAGACCTCGGGGCCAGAGGAGCCACCTGGCTTTCCACGGTGGCCTTTTGCCTAATGTTGTGACACTTATTCTGAGCCAGCACCAGCCGAGGAATGGCCATTCCTGCAGCTTCTGGTCCACTATGTGACCGCCACTCCTGCCCTCTGTTGAAGAAGTATATTTCTTCAGTAGCTGTACTAGGTTTGTGGAATCAGCATCAGGATTGATTTCAAAAATACATTTACTTGTTAGGAAAGAAAAAGGAAGTGGCTGTTTTGAACTTTTTGATGTGGTTAGAGTGTGAGTGAAACTTTTCATTATAGAAAGTGAACAAACTGAGGCTTCTGGCAAAGAGACCTGCTGCAGGGAAGTGAGCCCACCTTCCAGAGAGATAACAGTCCCCAGCTGCCACTTGCTGGGCCTGACCACTGCGCTCAACCCAGACTGCTCAGAACATAAATCGTCTTTAAACACCCAGGACCTGCCTGCCTCCCGCTGCCATCTTTGGACCAATTCGTCAATCCCTGCTCATTCCATGGTCCTTTTTTTTGAACTTCAATAATGCTTCTGAAGGGAGCTGGGGACACTTTTGCCATTCATCACAAAATAATGCAACATTCTGTACATTTATTACAGTATACATTACAACTGCACTATTAACTTAAAAAAACTTTCATTTCTCTCAAGTTTTCCTTTATCTTTACCAAACAGATACCCAATATGACTGAGAATTTAATACCCTAAAGTTTAAGACCGGTTTGTAAACACAGTCCCCGGTGTCTGCTATTGATCTTTTGCTATTTTAATGCATTTTTACTGACCGACGTGTCCTGCGGTAAAGAATATTGCCTAAATTAGTTATCTGATTGGTTCTTTTGATTAATGATGGGCCTGTGCTTCATTACACATGACAACATGATCAGAATAATCACTATTGCTCTACCAGCCAGGCCTGGCATTTTTTATTCCTTCATTTTTAAAGTTCATTTATAAAATTATTTAATGTATACGTCGTAAGTTGTAATTTATTTACATGACACTTTTTTCGATGGGAACTGTTGTACTGTGTCACAAATGGCTAAGAAAACAAGGTAAACTAGATGTACAGATCAATGTCTCTTGGCTCAAGGGGGAAGAAAACATAATCAAGATTCAGGAGCTGACCTTGTACCAAAGTCCAACTTGTCACAGAACAAACACTGAGATGCCCAACAAATCACCAGCCACAGCAGGACTTGCTCTCACGCAATCTTGTCTCTCTGTCTGTCACCTTCTGTCTTTTGTGACTTTGAGCCCTTAGAGCTCTCAACATCCTCCTTCCGCCCATGGAATAATCCTGGCCCATCAGCCAGCCTGCATGGATCAAATGGCCTTCTTGTCCTTATCCCAGTTCAGCAAGAAGGTCTAGGTGGGGACTCCCAGATGTTCAAATTTGGACCAGAATTTGGACCAGATCTGAATTAGAAAATTGTGTGTGTTTAAGCCATGCTACTATATTAATTCCAGAGGAATATAAAGATTCCAATTTAGTCTACTAAGCTCTACTCCTCAGTGTTCCAGTTTAATTCTTTAATTTATAAGAATTAGCTGGGTAATCAGTTGTAAGTTATGGACACATTTGGCATATTTGGGGCTGCTCAAGAATACGGCTCTCTCAATTTTTGTCTCACCCATATCCTGCTGGCCCCTCACAAAGACCAGGAAGAAAAGCTTTTTTCACTTAAAGTTGTTTGTGAACTTCTGGAGTTCAGGTGAATCTGGTTTCCTGGGAGCTTTGCTGGAGTCAGCCGTGAACCTCAAATTCAAACCCTGTTATCATCTTTCCTACAAAACTCATTGTTCAGAACTTGACGAACCTTCTAGCCACTCTTTTGTCAGGAAAATATTAGTTGGTCGGAATGAGATAAGCCTAGGGTCATGCTAAATTGCATTTTTATTCCAAATAAAACACAGTTGGTTTCTTCTCCTTGTCTTGCCTGCTCTTGCTTACGTCAAATTGCCTCTGTCTCCTCTGTAAGGAGCCTGGTCAGCCCCCCAGCTTCCCTTCTGCTGCTGCAGCTCATTCCAGCCTTGCTCTGATGGAGCACAACAGGGCCTCTGTGCTACATGGTTCATGTCAACCAATAAGGCACAAACTGAACTCCTTATCTGGTGTCTAATGTATGAATGGTGTCAGAAACGGAATAAAACAGAGATTTTCCTTTCCTCCTTCAGAATCCTCTGCCATCCTGTGTACATGCTTTTGAGAGACTTTAGCATTCACCAGTAGATAAGTCAGCCACTGTTTAACTTGAGCACAAAGTGGGTGGGAAGACTGGGTGGATGGCAGGGTCAAAGGAAGGTGTGTGATGGAGACTCTCCAGAGTGGAGAGCACACTCCTTCCCACAGAGACCCCTCCCTCTCAGGGCCTGGGATTCATTGGCCTTACTTCCCACCACACACACAGGAAGCCTTCTTCTTCTTAGGTGGGTTTCAACTCTCTGCTTGCTATGATCCTTGGTAACTCCTGGCACCTTGGGCATGTCACCACATTACAAAAACCAGAGAGACCCAAAGCATCATACCACACGAAAAAGTTAAAAAAGTTCAGCCTCCTACACTCTACTTGAATTTTAAAATAAGTAGAACAGGACATGGGTTCCCAGGCAAAAGCACTTAAAATACAGTGAAGTGGATTTATATGGTTCTTTTTTTCCCCTGGACTTAATTAATGTTGTAAATAATGCCTCCTATCTTCTGCATAATGATTTGCTCTGTTATGCTATTAAAAAGTTCCGTTACGTCAGTTCACAAAGACAGTCATTTGCACAGCCTAGACATTAAATAGAACTTTGGTTAAAAGCCTACCCCAGGAAATGAGTGTGTGTGTGTGTGTGTGTGTGTGCGAGCATGCGTGCATGTGCATGCCTGATGCCTTGTGAGACTTTCTGGGGTATAAGATAAGCTAGCATGTGAGATGATGTTGAATATGCAAGTTATATGTTAATATGATTAAATGACTACTGGATCGCCCAACATAATCAATTGAAATATTCACCAACTTTGTGTTGAAATTGGAAGAAATTATTACCTTGAGGCTGCCAAACACATTTTGTAGCTTTGCATTTGCAATAATGCATGTCTCATTTAGCATTTAAAAACATATTTTTGACTTTAATAAAGCAAGATGAGTCTATTAAAGAGATACTCGTTAGAATGGAAGGAAGATCCAAGCAGCAGGGATGAACCACCCAGAGGTGAGGCACCTGGGCAGGGAGGCGCCTGTCGCCCCCTTCTCTCTCCTCTCCCTCCCTCTCTCCCTTCCTTTCCTTCTAGCCACACTTCACACCGTCAGTGGGGACTTGAGGCTAAATTAAAAAAAAAAAAACCCAGTATCTATTACAGGCCATTCACATTAATTTATCATTGAATTATTTGCCTTCACTCTCAAAATCCTACAAAATGATTTAGTCTTGTGATGTGATTTACTTGTATTTTGAAACTCCACGCCACACCATCCAGCTCACAGAGACATAAATGTGTCCTCTCTCTCACCGAACAAGCACAGCTAAAACAAATAAAATCAAAGATGCATATTCCTTCGCTGGGGCTCTGCAAAATGTAAGTGATGGGAGGAAGGCAGCCGTCATTCTGTTCTGGTCTATTATTGACAACAGCAGAAGTAAAAATTAGAAAACAAATCCCCTCTTAAATGAAATGGAGTCAGAGGCCCACCTCACTCAGAGGAAATACTAATTGGAACTACCTTGCTAATGCTAGCGAGTCACAGGAAGGAAACATTAAGTTATTATTTTTAATAATGTTTACAAGTATATCCAGCCATTTCCAGCCAGTGAAAGATGTCAGCCTTGGCCAAACGTGGCAGATCTACTTTTCACCAAAGATGCTCCTCGTCTTCCCCCTGATAGCAATCATTAATTTTATTTTTTAACTCGGTCTTCAAATGAAGACAGATGAGCTGGAGAGTTTTAAATGCAGGCTGCTTATGTTCAGAAAAATGGCTGTGAGATAGCAGATCACGGCATCTGAGCCGAGGCCAGTTACTGTTTGAGGAGAAAATAAAAACAAACGTAAGGTGCACAGCAAAACTGGCTTCAGAAGAGCTACTGGTGAGAGGGGCAGTTGTGCGGGAGAAGCATGTGGGCTGCTCTTTGGGTTGGGTCATTCCCTAATTGCTTTGGAGGCTTAGATATATAATTATTGTTAATCGCTCTTGATAATTTTAATGTTACATTCTAACATTAATTTCCTATTAACAACCTTCTTACATGTCAGAGATCAAAATGTCTCTTAGATAATCACATCATTGATATCTTTTAAAAACATTTTTCTCACTGTTAGAATTTCATCTAAGTTATATTTCTGGTCAAATATCAGTTCAGTTCAGTTCAGTACTCAGTTGTGTCTGACTCTTTGCGACCCCATGAACCACAGCATGCCAGGCCTCCCTGTCCATCACCAACTCCCAGAATCCAACCAAACTCATGTCCATTGAGTTGGTGATGCCATCCAGCCATCTTATCCTCTGTCGTCCCCTTCTCCTCTTGTCCTTAATCTTTCCCAGCATCAGGGTCTTTTCAAATGAGTCAGCTGTCCACATCAGGTGGCCAAAGTATTGGAATTTCAGCTTCAACAACAGTCCTTCCAATGAACACCCAGGACTGATCTCTTTTAGGATGGACTGGTTGGATCTCCTTGTAGTCCAAGGGACTCTCAAGAGCCTTCTCCAAAACCACAGTTCAAAAGCATCAATTCTTCGGCACTCAACTTTCTCCACAGTCCAACTCTCACATCCATGCATGACCACTGGAAAAACCATCTAGCCTTGACTAGATGGACCTTTGTTGGCAAAGTAATGTCTCTACTTTTTAATATGCTATCTAGGTTGGTCATAACTTTCCTTCCAAGGAGTAAGTGTGTTTTAACTTCATGGCTGCAGTCACCATCTGCAGTGACCTTGGAGCCCCCAAAAATAAAGTCTGACACTGCTTCCACTGTTTCCCCATCTATTTCCCATGAAGTGATGGGACCAGATGCCATGATCTTAGTTTTCTGAATGTTGAGCTTTAAGCCAACTTTTTCACTCTCCTCTTTCACTTTCATCAAGAGGCTTTTTAGTTACTCTTCACTTTCTGCCATAAGGGTGGTGTCATCTGCATATCTGAGGTTATTGATATTTCTCCCCAACACTCTTGATTCCAGCTTGTGCTTCTTCCAGCCCAGCGTTTCTCATGATGTACTCTGCATATAAGTTAAATAA
The DNA here is from genome assembly GCF_019320065.1 of Cervus canadensis. Taxonomy (NCBI): domain Eukaryota; kingdom Metazoa; phylum Chordata; class Mammalia; order Artiodactyla; family Cervidae; genus Cervus; species Cervus canadensis. The sequence goes on along the minus strand of NC_057403.1, from coordinate 31,338,872 downwards.
GCAGGGTGACAATATATAGCCTTGACATACTCCTTTTCCTATTTGGAACCAGTCTGTTGTTCCATGTCCAGTTCTCACTGTTGCTTCCTGACCTGCATACAGATTTCTCAAGAGGCAGGTCTGGTGGTCTGGTATTCCCATCTGTTTCAGAATTTTCCACAGTTTGTGATCCACATAGTCAAAGGCTTTGGCATTGTCAATAAAGCAGAAATAGATGTTTTTCTGGAACTCTCTTCCTTTTTCGATGATCCAGCAGATGTTGGCAATTTGATCTCTGGATCCTCTGCCTTTTCTAAAACCAGCTTGAACATCTGGAAGTTCACAGTTCACGTATTGCTGAAGCCTGGCTTGGAGAATTTTGAGCATTACTTTACTAGCATGTGAGATGAGTGCAATTGTGTGGCAGTTTGAGCATTCTTTGGCATTGCCTTTCTTTGGGATTGAAATGGAAACTGACCTTTTCCAGTCCTGTGGCCACTGCTGAGTTTTCCAAATTTGTTGGCATATTGAGTGCAGCACTTTTACAGCATCATCTTTCAGGATTTGAAATAGCTCAACTGGAATTTTGTCACCTCCACTAGCTTTGTTTGTAGTGATGCTTCCTAAGGCCCACTTGACTTCACATTCCAGGACGGCTGGTTCTAGGTGAGTGATCACACCATCATGATTATCTGGGTCATGAAGATCTTTTTTGTACAGTTCTTCTGTGTATTCTTGTCACCTCTTCTTAATATCTTCTGCTTCTGTTAGGTCCATACCATTTCTGTCCTTTATCGAACACATCTTTGCATGAAATGTTCCCTTGGTATCTCTAATTTTCTTGAAGAGATCTCTAGTCTTTCCCATTCTGTTGTTTTCCTCTATTTCTTTGCATTGATCACTGAGGAAGGCTTTCTTATCGCTCCTTGCTATTCTTTGGAACTCTGCATTCAAATGGGAATATCTTTCCTTTTCTCCTTTGCTTTTCACTCTTCTTCTTTTCACAGCTATTTTTAAGGCCTCCTCAGACAACCATTTTGCCTTTTTGCATTTCTTTTCCATGGGGATGGTCTTGCTCCCTGTTTCCTGTACAATGTCATGAACCTCCGTTCATAGTTCATCAGGCACTCTGTCTATCAGATCTAGTCCCTTAAATGTATTTCTCACTTCCACTGTATAAGGGATTTGATTTAGGTCATATCTGAATGGTCTAGTGGTTTTCCCTACTTTCTTCAATTTAAGTCTGAATTTGGCAATAAGGAGTTCATGATCTGAGCCACAGTCAACTCCCGGTCTTGTTTTTGCTGACTGTATAGAGTTTCTCCATCTTTGGCTGCAAAGAATATAATCAATCTGATTTTGGGGTTGACCATCTGGTGATGTCCATTGTTACCATTTTAATTTTGAGATTCTCTGGTGGCTCAGACTGTAAAGAGTCTGCCTGCAAAGCAGGAGACCCAGGTTCGGTCCTTGGGTTGGGAAGAGTCCCTGGAGAAGGAAATGGCAACCCACTCTAGTATGCTTGCCTGGAAGATCCATGGACAGAGGAGCCTGGCAGACTACCGTCCATGGGGGTCACAAAAAGTTGGACAAATCTGAGTGAATTGACTTTCCTCACTTTCCTTATTTTAAGTCAAATATGTTAACTTGACATCACCATAGGCTGCTCCAGGAAGATTTCCTGACATCTTTGTCTTAGAGGCTGAAAGGGGAACTTGTGTCTTGAATGTAGCAAATCATTTCACTCAGAGATAATCTGACTGAAATGCTTGTGGTTCCATTTGGTTACTGACTTGGGGTAAGAAAAACTAAGAAGGGACAAAAGAAGTTGGATAATTATGATGGAAGCACTTCTAGAACGTTGGAGTGTTGTTGTTAGTTGTTGTTCAGTCACTCAGTCATGTCCAACCCTTTGTGACCCCATGGACTGCACCATACCAGGCTTCCCTATATGCTTCACTATCTCCTGAAGTTTGCACAAACTCATGTCCACTGAGTCGATGATGTCATCCAACCATCTCATCCTCTGTCAACCCCTTCTCCTCATGCCCTCAATCTTTCCCAGCATCAGGGTCTTTTCCAATGAGTCAGCTCTTTGCATCAGGTAGTGAAAGTATTGGACTTTGGCTTCAGTTCTTCCAATAAATATTCAGAGTTGATTTCCTTTAGGATTTACTGGTTTGATCTCCTTGCTGTCCAAGGGACTCTCAAAAGTCTTCTCAACAGTTTGAAAGTATCAGTTCTTTGACACTCAGCCTTCTTTATGGTCCAAGGCAATGAGAATACTGGTAAAAACTGTCAAAATCAATTTTTTAAAGAACTCTGGGAATTAGCCAAAGGCCTCCAAAAATCTGAGGCACGTCTCTTCAAGAAAAACCGAGTCTTGGTAAAAGTGACAAGCATGAAGACATTTTTAGTGTATGTTGTTTGTTCAGTCATGTCTGACTCTTTACAATCCCATGGACTATAGCCCACCTGGCTCCTCTGTCTGTGGAATTCTCTGGGTGAGAATACTAAAGTGGGTAGCCATTCCCTTCTCCAGGGAATCTTCCGAACCCAGGGACCGAACCTGGGTCTCCTGCATTGTAGGCATATTATTTACCATCTGAGCCACCAGGGAAGCCTAACTGGTTCTATTTCCACCCCCTCTTCCCAGCTCTGTGGTACTCTCAGAGCCACAGTAAATGTGAAAACCACTAGAGGGGCAGGGTGGATGTGGAGCTGCACCAAAAACCCCCAATGTGACAGCTGTCAATATTTTATCTGTTTGGCAGATCCCCAGAAAAGCCCCTTTGTCTTTATGTCACTCGAAACTCCAGTAGTGGAAAGAGCCCTGTTTCCAGGGTATTTGTTGAAAACAATCAGCAAAAATTATCAAACATCATAGCATTACCAGTTGGGGCAAACAAGAAGCTGGCCAGAAAACTAACAAGCAAAGTATGGGCATGAGACAATCATAGGAGTCTTTGAAAAGCTTATTCCTGGGGCTCTGGAAGACCATGTGCATGTACAGGGATGTACGTGTTTCCAGCATTGTGGAATAGCCAGAAAAGACCAGAGAAAGTCCCAGTCTCTTACCTTGGTGGTCCCCAAGTCTCTGCACAAGCAGGAAGTGAAGACTAAGGCAGAGCTTTAAGCCGCTGGAGTATTAAAGGAGAAGGCAATGGCACCCCTCTCCAGTACTCTTGCCTGGAAAAATCCCATGGACGGAGGAGCCTCGTGGGCTGCAGTCCATGGAGTTGCTAAGAGTTGGACAGGACTGAGTGACTTCACTTTCACTTTTCACTTTCACGCATTGGAGAAGGAAATGGCAACCCACTCCAGTGTTCTTGCCTGGAGAATCCCAGGGACAGCGGAGCCTGGTGGGCTTCCATCTATGGGGTTGCACAGAGTTGGACATGACTGAAGCGACTTAGCAGCAGCAGCAGTATTAAAGGAATGCCTCAATATAAACATATACAAAGTGCCTTGTCAAAGGGAGGGAGACATATTGGTTCAAGTCATTTAAGTAAATCTCTGTTCACATTGTTGTGGCTCAGTTGCTAAGTCATGTCTGACTCTGTGATCCCGTGGAATGCAGCATGCCAGGCTCCTCCGTCCTACACTATGTCCTGGAGTTTGCTTGAATTCATGTCAATTGAGTTGGTGATGCTATCTGACCACAAAGCTAACCAAGCAGAGACTTTAGTAGCAGCACATAATAAAGAATACAGACTTTACAGTATTAATTCAGGGAAATTACTAAACAAAAATAATTACTATGATAAGCAACAAAAGTGACAAACCTTGGGAGAGGGGTAGAATCTGATATTCAGAGGTGCCACATAGAAAATTTTTAAGTCCAGTTTTCAACATGAACAATTAAAGAGACATGCAACGAAACAGAAGTTGTGCCTCATAAAAATTAGAACATAAAGAAATGAAATAAATAGATAGAAAAAGAAAAGAGAAAACAAATAATACCAAAATTGGCTCTTAGAAAAACACAAAATTGACAATCTCACCAAGACAAAACTAAACTCACTGAGAGGGAAAAAAAATAAACAGAGATGACTCAAATGATTAAAATCAGGGAAAAAAAAAAAAAAAAAGAGGGGCTATCACTACTGACTTCACAGAAATAAACAATCACTACTGACTTCACAGAAATAAACAAGATTACAAAGGTATACTTCAATCAACTCCAAACCAACAAATTAGATAGCTTAGATGATGTGGAAAATTTCCTAGAAAGATGCAAGGATATATGAAAACTGACTCAAAAAGAAGTAAAAAACCTGAATAGACCTATAATAAGTGAAAAATTGGATTGGCAACTAAAGAGCACCTTAGTGTAAAGTCCAGGCCCATAAGAATACAGACATAAAAAATTCCTCAAAAATATTAGTAAGCCAAATTCAACTATATATATATATATATATACATTATGACTAAGAGGAGCTTATTCCCAAAATGCAAGATTGGTTTAACACCTAAAAGTCAATTAATGTAATACATCATATTGATGGAATAAAGAGCAAAACTACAAGATTATGTCAACAGACTCAGGAAATTAAATTTAAAAAAAAAGCACTTGAAAAATTCCAACTCCCATTCATGAGAATAAACTGAAACAGACTGGAACTGTTAACTTGATAAAATATCTACAAACCCAAGGTGATGCTATAATGTGCTTTCTCATTCAGATCAGGAACAAGAATGCTTACTTTTGTAATATCTACTGAACATTTTACTGGAGAGTCTAATAGTTTAGGTAAGGAAATAAATAAAAGACACCCAGATTGAAAAGAATAAGTAATACTGTCTCAATTCACAGATGATAATATCTGGTACATAGGAAATATCAAGATACCTATCAAAAAACTGTTAGAACTAATAAACACATTTGATGAGGCTGTAGGATGCAAGATCAATTATATTTCTATACACTAGCAATGAACAACCAAACAATGCAACTAAAAAAGCAATTTACTTTATAATAGAAACAAAAAGAATAAAACAGGAATACATTTAGCAATTTATTGAGAGACTTGTGAAGCGTTAGTTGCTCAGTCATGTTCAACTCTTTGTGGCTCCATGGACAATAGCCCACTGGGCTCCTCTGTCCATTGAATTCTCCAACCAAGAATACTGGAGTGGGCTGTCATGCCTTTTTCCAGAGGATCTTCCCGACCCAGGGATTGAACCCAGGTCTCCCACATTACAGGCAGATTCTTTACCATCTGAGCTACCTGGGAAGCAACTGAAGAGGGAACCTTCATCAATTGTCCACCCCTGCCTCCAGTTGATGAGGTTCCCCTATCCATGGGATTCTTGAGGTAAGAATACTGGAGTTGGTTGCCATTTCCTTCTCCAGGGGATCTTCTGAACCCAGGAATTGAACCTGCATCTTCTGTGGCCCCTGCATTGCAGGCAGATTCTTAACTGCTGAGCCACTTGTATACTTAAAGCTATAAAAGATTATTGAAATAAATTAAAGTATGTATAAATAAATGGAATGAATAGGAAAATGGCTGGCTTAGGCAATAATTCTCAAATTGATCTATAGACTCAATATGGTCCCTATAAAAATCCCAGTGGCCTTCTGGCAGAAACTGGCAAGCTAATCCTAAAATTAGTATGGAAATGCAAGGGACCCAGAATAGCCAAAACATTCTTGAAAAAGAATAAAATTGAAGGTATCATATGTTTCAATTTCAAAACTGACAACAAAACTATAGTATGTATAGATAAATGCATAATAGAATGGAAAGTCAAGAGATAAACCTTTACAAGGTAGATCAAGATGGAAGAGTAAGACAATGTGGAGATTACCTCCCCCTACAAACACATCAGAAAGCACCTGCATGTGGTATAAGTCTCATGGAAAACTAAATAGAAACTGGCAGAAGGACTCCTATACAGCCAAGACTGTAAGAAAGATATACACATAATTGAGTAGCAAGAGAAGAAAAGCACAGGGTCAGGACCTCTGTCCCTGGGAGGTTACTAAGAGGGAAAAAGAGATTACAGGGTGGACACCCACCCTGGGAGTGAGGAAACTGAGCCATAGACTAGTCGTCCCAGTCCTGGAGTCCTATGCACAGGAAACAAGCCCATTTGGCTCTTAGAAGAAATGCTGGGACAGACAGAAAGGCTGGAGAAGCCTAAGCTTCACTCCTGAGAAGTGGGTGGGTGATGGCTTGCCCCCAGTCAGGGAGAAGACGCCTGTCTAGTGGTTGCTGCCTTGCCATGCTCCAGTCCGAGTTGGATAAACACCCTGGCCCACTCATTACATGCCACAACTTGGCACCGATCTACAGTGGGCAGGACCCGTGAGAAGTCTCTACCTAAAGATGCAGAGGTGATCTGGGGGCCTGAGGCAATAGCCCAGGTTGGGGTGGTGGTTGTCATTTTTGGCATTTACTCAAGCATTTACAGAAGCAGACCAGATTTCTGACATCAGGACAAATACCTGAATTCTGATGAAAGACTTTCCATGTGCTAACTCAACACTATAGCCTAGAGCTAGATCTGGGGTGACAACAACAGGGGTAAAGCTGTGGCTGTGGGCTATAGATTCCTATAGAGGCAGGGCATCAGATCTCTGTAGGTATACAAACCCTGCTTGCTTCAGCATGCCCCTCCTTTGGGGCAAACAGCCCAGCACCGGAAGAAGGAAAACCAGCACTTAAAAGGAACAAAGCCAGCTGGGGCTTAACCCACTGGGCTTCAACTCCAGCAACTTGGGAACCACCTGCACCATCAGTAGGGTGGTGACAGTCAGTGAGTAGAGAGGAGGTCATGTCTTCCATCCTGCACAGATCTAGCTTCTCTATCAATAGCCACCACCCACCAAGGTAATGGCTGCCAGCATACCCTGAGCAAAGATATGACTGATGCCCATATAAAATCCAGCTCTCCCACCAAAAGCACTGGGCATACCCAGTCTTCACAGGGACATTCCTAGATAAGAACACCCCTTCAAGACCACAATAGGTAACTTTTATTTTATTAGAGACAAAAAAAGTGAAATAAAGTGAAAAGGCAGTAAAACTACTTTCAACTGAAAGAGCAAGAGAAAAAGACCCCAAAAGCAAAGAAATACAAATAAACCATCTACCAGACAAAGAATTCAAAATATTGATAATAAAAATGCCAACTGAATTAGGGAAAAGAGTTGATCTAAATATAGATCATTTTAACAAATACTAGAAAATATAAAGATAACACATTCAAAAATAGATAGTTCAATATCTAAGATCGTTAAGATGACAGAGTAGAAGGGAGTGAGCTCATCTTTTCCTGCGAGAACACCAAAATCACAACTAGTTGCTGAACAACCATCGACAGGAGAATGTTGGATCCCACCAATAAAAGATACCCCACATCCAAAGGAAAAGGAGAAGCCCCAACAAGATGGTAAGAGGGAGACAATTGCATTTAAAATAAAATCTCAGACCCACTAGAGATGCTCAGAGGGCTCAAACAAAACCTTGTGCTCACCAGGACCCAGGGAAAGGAGCAGTGACCTCCACAAGAGACTGAACCAGACCTGCCTTTGAGTGTTTGAGTGTCTCCAGCAGAGGCATGGGTCAGCGGTGACCTGCTGTGGGGACAGGGGCTCTGGCTGAAGCAGACCAGGGAGGTGTGGCATGTAGCATAAGTCCTCTTGGAGGAGGTTGCCATTAGCTCCACTATAGAGCTGCTGAGCTGACGACCTACAAACTGAAGAATAATTATACCAGATGTTCTTGCACTGTTGTGAAAGTTCTAGGGACCAAAACAGATTTCCCAACTTGGGGCTCTGGCAAAGGGACTGAGAAACCCTAGGGAATGTGATTTTGAAGGCCAGTAGGATTTGATTACAGAACATCCACAGAACTGGGGAAACAGACTCTTGGAGGGCATAACAAAACATTGTGTGCCCCCGAACCCCAAAGAAAGGAACAGTGACCCCACAAAAGGCTGAGCCAGACTTGCCTGTGAGTGTCTGGGAGACTCCGGCAGAGATGTGGGTCGACAGTGGCCTGCTGCGGGGTCAGGGGCACTGATTACAACAGTCCTGGGAGCTGTGGCATGCTGGCATAAGTCCTTTCGAAGGAGGCCACCATTACTACCATTACCCCTACCATAGTTTGGCCTAGTTCTGTAGGTAGGAAGTGAAGGAACACAGCCCCACCCATCAGCAGAAAATTGGATTAAAGATTTACTGAGCATGGCCCTGCCATCAGAGCAAGACCCGGTTTTCCCCACAGCCAGTCCCTCCCATCAGGAGCCTTCCCATCAGGAAACTTCCACAAGCTTCCTATCCTCATCCATCAGAGGACAGACAGAATGCAAACCACAATCACAGAAAACTAACCAAAGTGATCACATGGATCACTGCTGCTGCTGCTGCTGCTGCTGCTGCTGCTGCTAAGTCGCTTCAGTCGTGTCTGACTCTGTGTGACCCCATAGATGGCAGCCCATCAGGCTCCCCGTCCCTGGGATTCTCCAGGCAAGAACACTGGAGTGGGTTGCCATTTCCTGAAGTCGCTCAGTCGTGTCGGGCTCGTAGCGACCCCATGGTCTGCAGCCTACTAGGCTCCTCCGTCCGTGGGATTTTCCAGGCAAGAGCACTGGAGTGGGGTGCCATTGCCTTCTCCACATATGGATCACAGCCTTGTCTAATTCAATGAAACTATGAGCCATGCCATGTTGAGCTACCCAAGACAGAGGGGTCATGGTTGAGAGTTCTGACAGAATGTGGTCCACCGGAGAAGGGAATGGCAAACCATTTCAGTATTCTTGCCTTGAGAACCCCATGAACAGTATGAAAACACAAAAAGATATGACACTGAAAGATGAACTCCCCAGGCCAATAGGTGCCCAGTATGCTACTGGAGAATCGTGGAGCAATGACTCCAAAAGGAATGAAGAGGCTGAGCCAAAGCATTCAGTTGTGAATGCATCTGGTGGTGAAAGTAAAGTTCAATGCTGTAAAGAACAATTATTGCATAGGAACCTGGAATGTTAGGTCCATGAATCAAGGTAAATTAGAGGTGGTCAAACAGGAGATGGCAAGATTGAACACTGATATTTTAGGAATCAGTGAACTAAAATGGACTGGAATAGGCTAATTTAATTCAGATGATCATTACATCTACTACTGTGGGCAAAAATCCCTTAGAAGAAATGGAGTAGTGCTCAGAGTCAACAGAAGAGTCCAAAATGCAGTACTTGGGTGCGATCTCTAAAATGACAGGATAATCTCTATTCATTTTCAAGGCAAACCATTCAGTATCATAGTAATCCAAGTCTATGCTCCAACCACTAATGCCAAAGAAGCTGAAGCTGGACAGTTCTATGAAGACCTATCAAACCATCTAGAAAAAACACCATTAAAAAAAAAAAAAAAGCAGAGACATCACTTTGTCAACAAAGGTCCAAGTAGTCAAAGCTATGGTTTTTCTGGTAGTCATGTACGGAGGTGAGAGTTGTACCATGAAAAAGGCTGAGTGCTTTTAAACTGTGGTGTTGGAGAAGACTCTTGAGAGTCCCTTGGACTGCAAGGAGATCAAACCAGTCAATCCTAAAGGAAATCAACCCTGAATATTCATTGGAGAGACTGATACTGAAGCTGAAGCTCCAATAATTTGGCCACCTGATGTGAAGAGCCAACTCATTACAAAAGACCTTGATGTTGGGAAAGATAGAAGGTAGGAGGAGAAGGGAATGACAGAGGATGATGGTTGGATGGCATCACCACCTCAATGGACATGAGTTTGCGCAAGCTCCAGGAGATGGTGAAGGACAGGAAAGCCTGGTGTGCTGTAGTCCATTGTGTTGCAAAGAGTCTGACATGACTAAGTGACTGAACAACAACAAGATTAAAAAACACTCTATGAGCAATGAATAGCAGACTAAATGACCCATGAATGATCTAGAAGACAGAACAAAGGAAATCACCCAATCAGAACAGCAGACAGAAAGACAAATGTAAAAATAGAAAAAGAGTGCCACATATGGGACCTCTAGGTTACCATCAAGTGTGCAAGCATTCACATTATAAAGGTGTCAGAAAAAGAGAGAGAGAGAAGGGTACAAAAATGTAGTTGAAAAAATTATGTTTGAAAACTTCCCATACCTAAAGATGGAAACAGATACCAAGTGCAGGGTCACAAAAAAGATAACCCCTTCAAATATACACACACACCAAGACATAGCATAATTAAAATGACCAAAGATAGAGAATTCTGAAGGTAGCAAGAGGAAATCAAAGAGCCATATATAAGGTAATCTCTATAAGGCTATCAACTGATTGCTATGCAGAAACTTTATAAGCCAGAAGGGAGTGACATAATATATTTAAAGGAAAAACCTGCAACCTAAGATACTCCACATAGTAAGATTATCATTTACAGTAGAAGTGATAAAGCACTTTCCAGACAAGCAAAAACTGAAATAATTCAGCAATAATAAACTTATCCTAAAGTAAATGCTAAAAGATCTTTTCTAAATAGAAAAGAAGTAAGAATATATGGAAAAGGAAAATCCCAATAGGAAACACAAATGCAGAGTAAGGATTGAAGGTCATAAATAAATCAGTAGGCAAATTTAAAGAAAAAGAAATCTGTAAAAAGAACTATAACTTCAATAAACAGAAAAAGGTTTAAAATATGGCAAAAAAATATGGCAAAAAACACAATATTTGGGGGAGGGGAGTGTGAAAAAAGTAGAACTTTTAGAATGTATTGGAACTTAAATGACTATTAGTTTAAATCAAGTAGATATAACTATCAGTTATCATATATGAACCCCATGGTAACCACAAATCAAAAACTTATAACAGATACACAAAAACCTAAAAGAAAGGAAACCAAGCATACTACAAAAGAAAAATCATCAAACCTCAATGGGGCAAAAAAAAAAAAAAAAAAAAAAAAAGAATATACAGAGAAGAAAATGACAACAACTAGAAACCAAGTCATAAAATGGCAATAAGGACATCCCTATCAATAATTACTGTAAGTACCAATGGACACAATGCTCTAATCAAGAGACATAGGGTGGCTGATTGGATAAATGAACATACTCTTTGATATGTTGTATACAAAAGATGACCTCAGGACTAAAGATACACACAGACTAAAAGTGAAAGGATGGGAAAAGATTTCATGCAAATGGAAATGATAAAATAGTCAAGATAGCAACATTTGTATCAGACAAAATGGACTTTAAAACAAAAGCTGTAAAAACAGACAAAGAAGAGCATTATATAATGACACAGGGATCAATAGAAGAAGAGGATAATAGACTAATTAGTATATGACAGAGGAAGAGATGGTTGGATGGCATCACTGACTCAATGGACATGGGTTTGGGTAAACTCTCGGAGTTGGTCATGGACAGGGAGGCCTGGCGTGCTGCAGTCCATGGGGTCGCCAAGAGTCAGACATGACTGAGCTACTGAACTGAACTGAACTGAATTAATATATATACACCCAATTAAAAAGTACCTAAATATATAAAGTAAATACTAACAGACATAAAGGGAGAAATTGATAATAATACAATAAGAGAGGAGACCTTTATACCCCATCGACATCAACGGACAGATCATCCAGACAGGAAATCAATAAGGCAACAGTGGTGTTAAATGACATAACAGACCAGTTAGACTTAATTGATAGCTACAGAATCTTCCATCCAAAAACAACAGAATACACATTATTTTCAAGAGTACATGGAATGTTCTCCAGGATAGAACACATACTGGGTTATAAAACAACCCTTAAAAATTTAAAAGATTAGGAGTTATACTGAGCAGTTTTCTTCTGCCCACAACAGTGTAAAGCTCTAAAGCAACCACAAAAATAAAATGGGAAAAAATGAACACATGGAAACCAAACAACATTCTACTGAGAAAGCAATGAGTCAATGATAAAATCAAAGAGGAAATCAGAAAATGCTTGAAGACAAATGAAAGGGGAGACACAACTTTTCAAAATCTATGGGATGCAACAAAACAGTTCTGAGAGAGGCTACAGCAATTCAGGTTTTCTCAAGAAACAAGCATAAATCTCAAATTAACAACTTAATCTACCATTTCAAAGAGGTAGATAAAGAACAAACAAATTTAGGTCAGCAGAGGGAAGGAACTAATATATATCAGAGAGGAAATGAACAAAATAGAGTTTTAAATAGAAATAGAATTGAAAAGACCACTGAAATTAAGAGCTGATTTTTGAAAATATACAAAATTGATAAACCTTGACCTTGGCTGACCAAAAAATAAGAGAGAAGACCCAAATAAATAAAATAAGATTTGGAGATGAGAAATAACCAAAACCACAGAGATACCAAAAGATCATAGGAGAATACCATGAACAGTTTTATGACATGAAAAGGACAAATTTATAGAAATACATAGTCAACCAAGACTGCATTAAGAGGAAACAGAAAATTTGAACAGGACAATCACTAGAAGTGTGATTGAATATGTAATAAAAATCTGCCAGCAAATGAAAGTCCAGGATCAGCTATCTTCAGAAAAGAATTCTACCAAATATATCAAGAATAACTAGCTCCTATCCTTCCTATCTCTTCTTACCCCTTGGAAGAAAAGTCATGACCAACCTAGACAGCATATTGAAAAGCAGAGACATTACTTTGCAAACAAAGGTCCGTCTAGTCAAGGCTATGGTTTTTCCAGTAGTCATGTATGGCTGTGAGAGTTGGACTATAAAGAAAGCTGAGCACAGAAGAATTGGTGCTTTTGAACTGTGGTGTTGGAGAAGACTCTTGAGAGTCCCTTGGACTGCAAGGAGATCCAGCCAGTCCATCCTAAAGGAAATCAGTTCTGAATGTTCATTGGAAGGACTGATGTTGAAGCTGAAACTCCAATACTTTGGCCACCTGATGCGAAGAGCTGACTCATTTGAAAAAACCCTGATGCTGGGAAAGATTGAAGGTGGAAGGAGAAGGGGACAAGAGAGGATGAGATGGTTGGATGGCATCACTGACTCAATGGATATGAGTTTGAGTAAACACCGGGAGCTGGTGATGGACAGGGAGGCCTGGTGTGCAGCAGGCCATGGGGTCACAGAGTCAGACACAACTGACTGACTGAACTGAACTGAACTGATCCTTCTCAAACCATTCTGAAAAAACTTGAGGATGGAACACTCCCAAATTCATTCTACAAGGCCAATGATAGCAAAGCCAGACAAAGATATTACAAAAAAAGGGGGAAAAAAAAAAAAAGAAAATTACAGGTCATTATCTTTGATGAACATAAATGCAAACATTTTCAACAAAACATTAGCAAACTGAACCCAATAATAAAAAGTTATTATGATGATCAAGTTGGATTTATTCCAGAGTCACAATAATGGTTTAACATTCAGAAATCAAAGGATAGAAATCACATGATCATCTCATTAAATGCAGAAAAAACATTTGGCAAAATGAAACATCCATTCCTTATAAAAGCTCTCATCAAAGTGAATGTGGTGGAAACATAAATCAATATAATAAAGGCCATTTACAAATTCTACAGCCAACATAATACTGAAACATGAGAAACTGAAAGCCCTCCTGCTAAATTCGGGAGCAAGACAGGATGCCCACTTTCACCACTTCTTTTTAACACAGTTAGGATAGTCCTAGCCATAGCAATCAGACAAGAAAAAGAAATAAAAGGTATCCAAACTGAAAGGGAAAAGGTAAAACTGTTTACAGATGATATGATACTTTATATAGAAAAGGTTAAGTCTCCAGTCAAAAAATAATAGAATTAACAAATAAATTCAGCAAGATTAATATAGCAATATCTGTTGCATTTCTATCCACTAACAAATACCATAAAGAGAAAGTAAAGATATACCATTTAAAATTGCATCAAAAAGAATAAAAGACCTAGGATTAAACTTAGCAAAGGAAGTGAAAAAACTGTACTCTGAAAACTATAAAATATTGATAAGAGAAATTGAAGGTGATACATAGAAATTGTAAGATAACTTGTGCACTTAGATTTGAAGAATTAATATTGGTAAAATGGCCATATAAACCACAGCAATCTATAGATTTAATGCAATCTCTATCAAAATACCATGACATTTTTACATAACTAAATCAAATAATCCTAAAAGTTATATAAAGCTTGAAAAGACCCCGAAATGCCAAAGAACTCTTGAGATAAAAGAAAAAGCTGGAGGTATAACCCACCCAGACTTCAGACTACACTACAAAGTGACAGTAAACAACGAGGCATGGTATTGGCACAAAGTCAGACACAGAGGTCAGAATAGAGAGTCCAAAAGGAAGCCCGCCAGTCAGTGGTCAATCTACAACACAGGAGGAAAGAATGTACAGTGAATCATGGACAGTCTCTCCAACCAGTGGTGCCGGGGAACCTAGACAGTTACACAAAGAGCGATAAGTTTAGAACACTCCCTCACAGTGCATGCAAAAAGAAGCCCAAAATGATTTAGAGACCTAAATATAAGAACAGAAACCATTAAACTCCTAGAAGAGAACATAGGCAGAACACTCTTTGACATAAACTGTAGAAATATTTTTTTGAGAAGTCTCCCAAGGCAAAAGAAATGAAAGCAAAAAACAAACAATGGAATTTAAGGAAACTTAAAAGCTTTTGCACAGCAAATGAAACCATCAACAAAATGAAAATGCAACCTACTAAATCAAAAGGAGAAAATATTTCAAATAATGTGACCAACAAGGAGTTAATATCCAAAATATACAAACAGGTCATATCACTCAATATTAAAAAACCAAGCAACCAAATAAAAAAAAATGGACAGAAGATCTGAATAGATATTTTTCCAAAGAAGAGATACAGATGACTAACAGGAACACGGAAACATGCTCAACATCAGCAGTTATTAGAGAAATGCAAATCAAAACAACAAAGAGATATCATCTCACACCTGTGAAGGTAAATCTCCTACACTGTTGGTGGGAATATAAATTGGTGCAGCTATTGTGGAAAACATTATGGAGGTTCCTTGAAAAACTAAAAATAGATTTACCATATGATCCAGCAATTCCACTCCTGGATATATACCCAGAAAAATATAAATGCTAATTTGAAAAGATATACACACCCCAATGTTCCCTGGGGGCTCAGACAGTATAGAATCTGCCTGCAATGCAGGAGACCCAGGTTCGATCCCTGGGTCAGAAAGATCCCCTAGAGAAGGAAATGGCAACCCACTCCAGTATTCTTGCCTGGAAAATTCCATTGACAGAGGACCCTGGTGGGCTACAGTCCATGGGTCACATAGAGTCAGACACGACTGAGTGGCTAACTCTATATGTTCACAGAAGTAATATTTACAATAGCTAAGATATGGAAGCAACCTAAGTGCCTGTCAACAGAAGAGGTATATATAAATATTATACAATGAAATATAACTTGGCCAAAAAAACCACAAAAAACAAAACGAAATACTGCCACTTGCAACAACATGAGTGGACCCAGAGAATATTACAAATAGGTGAAACAAATAGTGAAACACACCAAATACAATTATATCATTTATATGTGGAATCTAAAAAAATAATACACATAAAAGTATGTGCAAAGCAGAAGCAGACTCATAAACACAGAAAATGAATTGTGGTTCCTCAAATGGAGAGGGAAATGGAGAGGGACAAATTAGGGGTGTTGAATCAACAGATACAAACTACTGTATAAGAAATACATAAGCAAAGATATATTGTATAACACAGGAAATTACAGCCATTATCTTGTAATGACTTATAATGGAGTGTTTCCAGCCATAGACTTTATTTTCTTGGGCTCCAAAATCACTGTGGATGGTGACTGCAGCCACAAAATTAAAAGACGTTTGCTCTTTGAAAAAAAAGTATGAAAAACTTGGACAGTGTATTAAAAAGCAGAGACATCACTTTGCCAACAAAGATTCATATAGTCATAGCTATGTTTTCTTCTAGTAGTCATGTATGGATGTGAGAGCTAGATCATAAAGCAGGCTGAGTGATGAAGAACTGATAATTTCAAATAGTGGTACTTGCAGAAGACCCTTGAGTGTCCCTTAGATAGCAAGGAGATCAATTCTAAAGTAAATCAATCCTCAATAGTCACTGGAAGGACAGATGCTGAAGCTGAAGCTCCAATAGTTTGGCCACTTGATGAGAAGAGTTAACCCTTTGGAAAAGACCCTGATGCTGGGAAAGACTAAGGGCAGGAGGAGAAGGGGGGCAGCAGAGAATGAGATGGTTGGATGGCATCACTGACTCAAGGAGTATGAGTTTAAGCAAACTCTGGGAGATGGTGAAGGACAGGGAAGCTTGGCGTGCTGCAGTTAATAGGGTTACAAAGAGTCGGACACAACTTAGTGACTGAACAAAACAATAATGGAATGTAATCTGCAAAATACTGAACCATTGTGGTGTACGTGCCAAATTAACATAATATTATAAATTAACTATACTTCAATAGAAAAAGAAACCTTTATATTTATGATTCATAGTCAACTGATTCTTCACAAAGGTGCCAACACAATGCACCATATGTATTTGTGTTCAGTCGCTCAGTCTCAGTGATATCGGATTCTTCGTAATGTCATGGGTGGGTAGCCCTCCTGACTCCTCTGTCCATGAGATTTTCCAGGTAAAAAACTGGGGTTGGTTGCCATTTCCTTTTCCTAAGGAGATCGTCCCAACCCAGGGATTTAACCCATGTCTCCTGCATTGGCAGGTGGATTCTTTACACAAAATTTAATTCAAAATTGATTGTAGTCATAAATGTAAGAGTTAAAATTTTAAAACTCTCAGAAGAAACTAGGAAAAACTTGTATGACCTTGAGTTAGGCAATGGATTCTTAGATACGGTACCAAAAGCAGAAGCAACAAAAATAAAAAAGTAGATAAATTAGACTTCATCTAAATTAAAAACTTCAAAGGATACTATCAAGAAACTAAAAGGGTATCCCACAGAATGGGAGAAATTATTTGCAAATCACATATTTTGTAAGGATTTTATACACAAAATATATGAGTACTCTTAAAAGTTCATAATAAAAAGATAAATAACCCAATGAAAATGGACAAAATATTAAAACAGACAGTTCTCCAAAAAGATATACAAATGGCAAATAGCTCATGAAAAACTGCTCAGCATCTTTACTCATTAGGAAAAAGAAAATCAACCCCAAATGTGGTGCCACTTTTCACCCGTTAGAATGGCTAAAATTAGAGCCAGACAAACTTGAGCACTTGTAAGACTGTAGGGAAATAGAAAGGCTTGTGCTCATGGTAAAGAACATACCTGCCTATGCAGGAGACATAAGAAACTCGGGTTTTATCCTTGGGTCGGGAAAATCCCCTGGAGGAGGGCATGGCACCCTTCTCTAGTATTCTTGCCTGGAGAATTGCTATGGACAGGGGAGCCTGGCGGGCTACAGTCCATAGAGTCACAAAGGGTTGGACACGACTGTAGTGACTTAGCATGCATACATACACAGGGAAATAGAAATCTGCTATATTACTGATGGATTGTAAAATGGTGCAGGGCACTTCACAAAACAGTTTGGCAGTTCATCAAAAATATAGACAGAGTTACCATGTGACTTGTCAATTCTACCCTTTGGTACATATTGTTGAATGCAGTAACTTCAAATTAAGCACTAGCATGTGGATCCCACACTGGTTGGAACCAGAGGGCCAATGACTGAGATTCCTGGAATCCCACCCTGTTACCTCGCCATCAACAATCAGATGAAGGTCACATACCCTGTAAACCTTTATGAAAATTTTGCCTATAAAAGTTGTTCCCCCCAAACTGTCAGGGAGTTCAGGACTTTGGAGCATGAGCCGCCCAGTTCTTCTTGCTTGGCCCTGCAGTACTCCTTTCTTTGCTCTGAACTCCAACTTTTCAGTTTTCTTGGCTTTAGCGTGTCAGGCACACAAACTTCAGTTCAATAGTGCTATTTCTAGAGAGGCTAGCAAAACCAGCTTTGAAGGAACTAGCTGAAGGTGGATTCCAGAAATCATTTCTACAATGGTAAATTGCTGAAATCAGCATTGAGATTCTCAAGGGTACTACTGTGAAATACAACTCTTGTATAATGTCTGTTTTTTTTCCAATGTTTATTAATACTTTTCCAGATAGTATATAAGAGTTGGCAAAGTAGATGAGAACAAAATGCGATTTAAAGACCATCCTCAAATTTTATTTCTCTTTGAGTGTTTCTTTTCTTCTCTCTCTCTCTTTTTTTAATTTCCCTTCCCTCATTATTGGTCTTGATATTTTGTAGGAAAGAGCTTCAGCAAGGACCATGGCTGGTCTTTCTATGCTACTGGGTTATATCTGCCTATGGCCGCCAGCATGATGCCCTACTATTGGTCAGATTTACCATCCTGGGCTTTCCTGCCCTCTGATATTTTGTTAAGAGTGAAGGGAGAGTTCCTGAGTCTACTTGGTTATTTCCATCAGGGGCCCTTCTTCCCAAGTGTCTCACCTCAAACCTTATTCTCATTTCCTCTCTCTCTCTGCTTTCTCTTTCCCCATCATCTTTTGCTATAGATGAGAGATAGAAGGGCCAGCAGGCCAGCGTCCTTTTCTGAATGCAGGAAGCACAGTTTTATCAAGCATATAGAGAAGAATTTTTAAATTAAAAGCAGGCATGTGGTGGGGTGGCTGGGAAAGAAAGTAGTGTCCAAAGTGGAGGGCAGATAAATTCTGTCCCTATTAACATTGCCATTGGTAGTAATTTAATAATATTCTATAACAAATTCCTTACATTTTTCAGGCATAGAAATGATTGAAGCAGAACAGCAAAACTTGGTGTAAAAAGGGACTTCAGCGGTTAAACAGGTTGAGTTGTCTGGCAGCTCCAAAAACAGGTGAGAAATATGACCCTGGAGAGCAGCAAATCTAATCTTTCAGCAGGTTTATTGTTTATCAGGCTTTTGTCTAAGGAGGGTTCATTATATATAACATTGAGATACAGTTTAGTAGAGCAGATTTATTCAACAGGTTTATTCTTTTACCAGGTCTCATAGTATTTCACCACTTGGTATGTGGGGTCTTATTCATCAAAAGGGTTTATGACTTAATCAGTTGTGAATTTTAAAAAGTTTTACTAATAATGCAGGATGTGTTAAAATTTATAGTCAGTGCATTTATTCTATTAGGAGTTTTGTTTTTGAGCTAAGACACACTGGAGATGTAACACAAGCAAATTGCATGGTTTATTTGTAATAAGCAGAATGGCCTCTGTAGGGCCTCCAGGTATGAGGGGTGGATTTTATTCTCCATCTTACTGTGGCCTGAGGTGCTCTTAAGGTTTTCCATGAGTTGGGTCATTGGTTGGGCCTAAAACTTGGTTTAAAATATCTGTGGTTCCTTTTCCTCGCAGTATAGTAGGGCTCACTTCACCCTGGTGGAGGCACAGAGCGGTGGGCCCACCCAGTCACGTTGTTCTGTGATTGTTGCGAACCATCATTTCTTAAAGTAGAGGAGGCCAGCATGGCTACTGTTTTCTGAGGTCAGTATCAGTAATTTGCCTTAATGGTCATCCCCAATGGAAAGATGGAATCAGGTGAAACCTTTAACTGGGGCCAGAGACATTTTGTAGGTGGGAGCCTCCACCAGTTTAGGGTTAATTGCAGGTGTTTCATCATAGTGACATGGTTAGCCCTTGTGCATAAGCCCAGCAGCCTGACAACTTCCGCAGTTCTGACCTGCCCAGGTATCCTTTGTGATTTATTTGTGGCATTTGCCCCCGTTCTGGATCATCACAACACATTTTCTCTAGTGTCAGTATTACATCACTAAAAAATCACCTCCCCATAATCTCTGGTGAGCAGACAAGTAAGTGAGTGCACTCCTAGCAGATCTCCAACTCTTTCAATCACTGGGGTGGAATTTGCTGACAATGGGACAAAATCCTGGTAGAAGTGACTTTAGTCAATTAGGATAGCTCTCTTCTGACTATTCCCAGGGAACTCAGCTCTGCAGGGAGAGACACTGCTTTCAAGAGGCGAGATTAACAGTTGGCTTTCTGATCCTGTTTTAGCATAGAATCACCCATTCCTTAAGAGCACAAACAGACTCATGGCCAATGATTGGTTAAAATTTATTATGCTGGCTCAACATCTCAAAGTCTCGTATTCACCACATACATCCTTTAACTGCTGGCTGTGGGGCCACCCTTTCTGACCATTCTCTGTTTAATTTGTATTTACTTTCCACAAGAAGAGAGCTTGAGGGTGTTATTTCCACCCTTGCCTCCCAGGGGGTGTTGCTTCCCGAGCCTGTCTGTGTTTGGTACTTAGGGCTCTGCAGCGTCCCTTGTCTTTTGAGCCCAGCTGTGAGGGCTGGGGCTGCCTCCACCCACAACTGCATCTGGGTAGCAACCTTGCAAGGTACTGTTTGGATCTGTTTGCTCATGAGGTCCTCTCCAGAGGTCCACTCTTCCTACCTTCCGGACATTTTCCACACTGAAGTCAGCAAACCTTTTAAAAATGAATATCTCATCATGTCACTCTTCTGTTAAGCCTGTTAATGGCTTCCCATTTCCCTTAGGACAAAGCTGAAAACCTTTACCCAGGCCAATTAATGTCTTCATGATGTCCCAGCCCAGCCCTCCAGCTTCATTTCCAGCCACTCTCCCACCCCTTCCACTGCTCTGGAGCTCTGCCTTTGAGCTCCTTCCCAGCTCTGGGTTTCTGACCCTTGGCAGTTGCCAGTCTCTTCTTCTAACCTCTCCCACCGGTTTTCTCCTGGCTCCTTCCCATTTCCTCAGGGAAGTTCTCATGGACTGGATGCCACAGTTATACCCCAGTGCCGAACCCTTGCTTTTTCTTCACTACCTTATCAAAAATCCACTTAGATATTGACCAAACAATCAGACCACACAGGCAAAAAAAAGTTTTCTTAACAAGGATACGAATCCCATGATAACTGTCTTATTCACATCAGTGTCTCCAGGGCTGGTTCAGTGATGTTCAACAAACATTACTGAGTGAATAAATGAATGTTTCTTATCTTCTTCCATAAATTTTAAGATCAATTTGTGCTGAGATTATGTCATAATATTCTTATCTCTTCCCAGGGTATTGCCCAGGGGTTTCTGGCTAACTGACTGGTCAAATCTAGAACTTCGATCTCATTAGTTTTATCCCCATTCACCTCCCAATCCTTCTAGAAGTACTTGAAGTGGTAAAACGCTTGCTGCCAGTGCTGGTTCTGAGATGTCTTGAGAAAGTCTTAGAAGGGTAACACTTTCTTTGCTGTTTATTTGGCATATAGAGTTCTACCCAGTAGGACTGTGACAATCATATTTGGTTCCCTAACCAACAGTTATTTCCCACTTCCTTCCTGCCGGCAGGGGCTTCGTTTGTTTCTACACCCAGCCCCTCATGTAATCATGTTACAAGTTTTTAACAGAATAAATTTATCCTGGCTTCAGAGAAAAATCCCAGTTGGTAAATTCACAGTTCTCACTATGTGGTCTATAAAACCCCAGAGGTCTCATAGACCCTGTGAGGGAGTCCTTAAGGGCAAAACTATTTTCTTGAGAGTACTAGGATATTGTTCACTTTTTTCCATGCTGATGTTTATTCTGATGGTCAAAGAAAAAAAAAAAGATGAGTAACACGGTGGGTGTCTTAGCAAGAATTAAGGCAACATATTGTACTAGTAGACATTGTGAACTTCACTGCCAACTATTCACAGTAAAGGAAAGGAGGGAAGGAAGATGGAAGGAAGGGAGGAAAGAGGGAAGAAAGGATGGAGGGAAGAAAGGAATGGAGGAATTAATTTTATTTGAAAATATCTTTGATGAGGCTGTAACAATTATGTTTTCTTTTAAATTAAATCTCACCTTTTAAGTACATGCCATTTAATTATTCTGACTGAAGAAATGGAATGCTTACATCAGGCACTCCTGTTGTTGACCAAAGTACAATAAACATGGACAAAAATAGGAAATATCCTTGGGACACAATTTGATTTGTGAGCTAAATTGGCTGTTCTGTATTTTTTTTTTTTTTTTGTCATGGACTATCATTTTCACTTTATGGAAGATCTGACCAACTACGGCTCTTCTGACTTGGGTATTTAACAGATATTTTCTCAAAAATGAACAATGGGAAACAGCTAACAGTATTTGTTGCCAAAGATGAAATGTAAACTTTCAAGCAAAAATTATAAGTTTTAGGAAATCGTATTTGTCACTGTGAGTTTGACAGCTTCCCAATATTTTAAGAATTATCTAATGAGATCAGTGGAGATATTAAGGAATATACATTTCCAATTTTGTGTAATAATTGAAACTGCACGCTCTGATGGGACTTGAACCCAGCCAGAACCCAGACTGGGACTTGAACCCAGTGTCTTCTAATTGCGATCACACACCTGGTCTCAGGGCTTAATGAAGCTCAGGTTCTTGATGTCTTGTCATGGAAAGAATTCAGTGAGAGACAAAGTGATAGATAAGTGGATTTATTTAGAGAGATATACATTGCCAGGTGGTGCTAGTGTTAAAGAACTCACCTGCCAATGCAGGAGATTTAAGAGACTCGGGTTCCATCTCTGGCTCGGGAAATCCCCTGGAGGAGGGCATGGCAACCCACTCCGGTATTCTTGCCTAGAGAATCCCAAGGACAGAGGAGCCTCGTGGGGTCCATAGTGTCAAAAGAGTCGGTCACGACTTAGTGACACAACTAAAGCAATTTAGCACACACGTAGCACACACACATTCCATAGGCAGAATGCAATCTGTTTCAAAAGGTAAGAGGGGCCCCAGGGCATGGGGAGTCATCTAAGAAAGTAAGAGTGGCCAAGGGAGGAACACACTCCACCTAGAGATTGTGGGCCATCTCAGAGGGCAAGAGGCCCTGAAATGTGGAGTGGTCAGTTTTCAAGGGCTGGGTAATCTCATAATTTCAAGGAGATCAAACCAGTCATTCCAAAAGAAAATCCACTTTGAAAATTTTTTGGCAGTACTGATGCGGAAGCTCCATACTTTGGCCACTCACCATGATGTGAAGAGTTGACTCATTGGAAAAGACTCTGATAACAGGAAAGATTGAAGGCAAAAGAATAAAGGGGCAGCAGAGAAAGAGATGGTTAGATAGCATCACTGACTCAATGGGCATGAATTTGAGCAAACTCTGGGGGGATAGTGGAGGACAGACATGACTTAGTGACTGAACAAATTTCATAAGCTAATGAGTGGGAGAATTATTCCAACTATTTTGGAGACTGGGTGGAGATTTCCAGGAACTGGTTCCACAGGCCACTTTTTGGTCTTTTCTGGTGGGCCTGGTAACTGTCCTGGTGCCTGTGGGTGTGTCCTTTAGGTGCTAATGTATTACAATGAGTATATAATGAGGCTCAAGGTCTACTGGAAGTCGAATCTTTTGCCATCTTGGACCTAGTTGGTTTTAACAAGTTCTTGTCATGTGTTCAATGGCTATGTCATTCTTTTAGAGGTTGTGTCCTGCTTGCTTCCCTCCTGCTGTGGTAAAACATGTCAACATTAGAAGATAATTCAGTGAACCTTTATTTTCCAAATGATCAATGCATGATGTTATAAAGTCATGCCTGGGTAAAGATCCATTTGAAGAGTAAGAATAGACCAATGGATTTTAATGTAATAGAATATTGAGAGTTCTTTGATGTGGCTTTAGATTCCACACTGCACTTAATCTTTAAAAGGATTGTTGAGTTTTCATGTATATCAAAGGTGAATATCCACAATTATCTGAAGAGGATTATTAAAATACTCCTCTCTTTTGCAATTACCTATCTGTAGAAGGTCAGATATCTTCATATACTTCAACCAAATGACATATCACGACAGACTCAAGGCAAAAGCAGACATGAGAATCCAACTGTCTTTCAATGAGCTAAGGTGTTAAAAATAGCACAGAAATTTTAAGTAATTTACTCTTCTTACTATTTTTTTTTTTCATTTTGGAAAATTAGTTATTTTTCAAAACTATTTGCTGTTTGTGTTAAGATATGATTTTTTCTCTAAAGGAATTAATATTTTAAATTTTCTTGGTTTCAGTTTTTAATAGGTTATCTGTTGATAGATATCATCTGCATCAACAAAGGCTTGAAAACCTCTGGTCAGGGTTAATCGTTAT
The DNA here is from genome assembly GCF_019320065.1 of Cervus canadensis. NCBI lineage: Eukaryota > Metazoa > Chordata > Mammalia > Artiodactyla > Cervidae > Cervus > Cervus canadensis. Next base: position 31,314,782 of record NC_057403.1, on the reverse strand, counting down.
GGTTTTATTTTGCTTCCTGGTGATTGCTTTAGTCATAGGCCTATAACGATATGTAAAAGGAGTCCTGCAAAGAGGAAAGGTTGTGGTAGTTTTAAAGTGTGCAAAATTAATGGATGGTCTCTTTTCTCTACTCATCATGATTGGGTCTTTATGTGACACCTAGAATTATGGCAGACTTTACGTGGAGCTATCAGCTGATGCAGTGAAAGTAGTTATGTGAAGGAATTAAAATCGCTTGGATTCTGGTTGGCACAGTTGAGCTGTAGGCTTAACTAGCCCTGGAGTTGTCTTGGCCCTAGTTTTACTGAGAACTGAGAAAATAGGGTTCTTCTATTTCTTAAGCCATTTGCGTGAGGTTTCCCTTCACTTAGTAGCCAAGAACATTCTGATACAAAAATCGTGTCCCTCTACCCCCCAAACTTTAAACATATAAGGTAACTCACAGCCAGGATGAAAAGTCGTTTTTTCCTTTTGACTTTTTTTCAGTGCGGAGCTCAAATTCACATCCTCCTCAAAGATCATTAGGACTATCTGCCCAATTTCTTGGTTTTATACATTGCAGTTCCTATGTGAGTATATGATTTTTCCTCCTCCTAGCCCCTTTTACCATCCAAACCAGCAGAAAAATAAATAGCCATATAAAAGAGGTGAATGTTATAGACAACAAAACACTGCCAGAATCTATGCCGCGCTTCCCCCAAAGAGTCATTTCCGTCTATCAGGCACATAATGCATGTTTTAAAAAAGAACCCGTTGTAAATACATATTTGTTTAGATGGACTGCAGAACAGCAGAGACTCTCCTGGGGAGATAGTATGTATTTTATAACCTGCCAAAAAAGATCCCCGCGGAAGGTAAAATAGGACAAACAGAAAGGCAGAGAACCCCTCTCCCCGCCATTGACAGCCCGTGGCTGATCTGGCGTTCAGACACCTTGACCTCAGAGGCAGTTCTGACAGCCACTTGCCTCACTGAGGTCCACGGACCATTCAGGCTAAACATGGGATCCGAGGAGAGATGCTGGAGCGAGTCATCCAGGGGAGAGGCTCCAGGCAGAGTTCTTAAGCCCTGAGCCCTCAAGTGAGGCTGGTTTTGCTCTTCCTGGGTGTGGGGGCACGGCCAGAAACAAAGTACACCCACCCATCTGCACTTGACTTCAAAGGCCTCCATCAAATTCAAAGGAGCTCAGGATCTGCTTTTTGGGTGTGAAGGTACTGGGTTCTTATCCCAGACTAGTGTCTGCTGCTGCTGCTGCTGCTGCTAAGTCACTTCAGTCATGTCCAACTCTGTGCGACCCCATAGATGGCAGCCCATCAGGCTCCCCCATCCCTGGGATTCTCCTGGCAAGAACACTGGAATGGGTTGTCATTTCCTACTCCAATGCGTGAAAGTGAAAAGTGAAAGTGAAGTTGCCCAGTCGTGTCCGACTCATAGCGACCCCATGGACAGCAGCCCACCAGGCTCCCCTGTCCCTGGGATTTTCCAGGCAAGAGTACTGGAGTGGGATGCCATTGCCTTCTCCATGGGATATACCTGTGCCTGCTAGCACAGGTATAAATAACAGCTGCAACCAGAAGCCCTGCTACCTTATACTGGAAAATGCAAGGGGAGCTAGCATCAGCCTACAATTAATACCATTTGAGGGGAGTCTTGCGAGAGAGAAGCAGAATGTCTTGTACCAAATTCCAGCCCTCGAGGAGTGTGGGAATACTTCTCTACTTTCATTCCGTGGATGCACTGTTTCCTAGCTCTGTGTTTTGCCAGGATACGTCAGCTTTTGGGTACAAATAGAATCTCCCACCGCCCCTCCTGCAAGAGTAATTACTCAGGTGATGATGAGCACTTCCTTTGGCATCACATCAGGAGGAAGGGGATGTCAATTTGTTCCATTAATTAGCGATGCTAAGGCTGTTCACCAGGTTAAGGCAGTGACTGCTGAATCTCTTCATTGCTTTTTTTTAATTAGTGAATAGTCTGTGTGCCCATACTTGGAAATCATGTAAGTATCCTAGTTCCTAATGATTTTTCAACCAAAGATTTTAGAACAATCCATGACTGAGTCAATGATTACATTTGTGTTCGCAAAATGGTGATCTTCTAATTCAGTCATTACTTCTGCAGTTATTAACTGGTGTTGACATGTAAATAATCTATCACCACAGATTGTTTTTTTCATCAGCATGCTATAATCCATTACCATTATTCTTTTTGGTGCCCAGATTGTGTCGGCTTTGGCCAGCAGGAATCCCTTCAGCTTCTAGCACTTTCTTGCTTTCTGTCGCAAGTTGTTCCAAAGTCAGCTTTCCCCTTCCTACCCCAGACCTGGAATCAGCCAAATCTCCCAGGAGCCCTCGTTCCGTGTACTGGAGAATGGCATTTGGAAAGTGAGGTCCGGGGTCTGGATGTGCTCCTTACTAGTGGAGGGTCATTGCTTCTAGGCCATTTCAGTGGACAGAGCTAGAAAATGTAGTGCTTCTTTTTTATTTTCTTTCTTTAACAAACTCATGAGCTCATACTAATCCCTCCAAATCAACTCCAATACAACAGTCATTTCCCTCACTTTCCCCTAGCCCACATTTGCCTCTCCTTTCTCAGTGAAAATTCAAGTTTCCAGCAATACTAGTATATTTATAGTTTTCCTCTGAGCCACTATACACAAAATAATTTCAGAATTACTGATTATTGATGATACGGCTGACAACAACCTGCTAACTAAAGTTCACCAATCAGCTTGGTGTCTTTGTAGTTGTTTTACCAATAAAGTCCTATTATGAGGAAATGTTAAAAAAAAATCCAAAACTGCCGATATTTCACAGGATAACTGGCTTGGATTCTTCAAAAGTGTCAGTGCTATGAATGTAAGGGAAAAAAAAAAAAAAAAACTGTAGGAGAAGTGTTATGTAAGTTACAGGAGACGAAAGCGACATGTGACCAAATGCAAATATAAGTTCATTGACTGGACCCTGGGGTAGGGGTGGGGTGGGGAAGCAACAAGGGCTAGTTTTAGGACAAATGGGTAAATGTAAATATGGACTACATATTACAAAATATTACCATATTCAGCACAAGATGTTTCAGTATCATATTATCATATTCAGTATTTGATAGTGTTACAATGGGTGTGTGTTGCATTTATGAGGCAAGCCTGCTTTGGTGCCCATGACTGAGTTATCTATAAAGCTTACTGCTTTCTCTGTTTTCGTTTTAAAGATACAGATGATGAAAAATGAAGAAATATAGCTGCACACTTCCCTGGTGGTCCAGTGGTTAAGAGTCTGCCTGCCAACGCAGGGGCACTGGTTCCATCTCTGGTCTGGAGGGATTCCCCGGGCTGCAGCGAATCTAAGCCTGTGAGCCACAACTGCTGAGCTGGTTCTCCTTAGAGCCCATGCTCTGCAACAAGAGAAGTCACTGCATTGGGAAGACCACACACTGCAACCAGAGAGTAGCCTCCGTTCAACACAACTAGAAAAAGCTCGAACACGGCAAAGAAGACCTAGAGCAGCTAAAAATAAAAAACATAAAAATTTTTTAAAAGGAAAAGCAATACAATTTTTACTTTATAACTCATAGGTATATACCTTTGATATTTTACTTTAAACTGTATCTAATCCACTCCTTAAATGTTTAACTTTCACTAATCTCACTGACTGTGTTGGTCATTTTTGGATGCTCTATTAATTTGGTTCATTTTTAAATAAAAAATCCATGTGTTCTGTTTTAGAAGTGTCTTGTTTCACTTCCCTACCCTCAGGAGTTTAATTTTTTAAAAAAACAATCTTGTGTAAAAATCATTTAAACAAGGTTTAGATAATGCTTTTAAAATTCACATTTCATTTCTCAAATTTGGGACTCTAGCACATTCTTAATTGTTCCTGTTGACTTTCATTCCTGATCTGTAGCTTTCTTATCTGTTGGTAATTTTGGATTGTGAGTCCATTGTCATGGAGCCTGGTTTCACTTGTGAGAAATCCAGGTGGACCATGTTATGGGGTCATCTTCTGCAGAGGTTTCCTGTCCTTTTTTTCTTCTGATGTCCCAGGGTTATTACCAGCACAAGACAAAGTTTATACAAATTTTTGAGTGCTCAAAATTTTCTGGATCCTTTAGAAATTGCAAATTCATAGAAAAAGCAAGAGAGTTCCAGAAAAACATCTGCTTTATTGACTATCCAAAGCCTTTGAGTGTGTGGATCACAACAAACTGGAAAATTCTTCAAGAGATGGGAATACAGACCACCTTACCTGCCTCCTGAGAAATCTGTATACAGGTCAAAAAGCAACTGTTAGAACCAGTCATGGAACAAAGGACTGGTTCCAAATTGGGAAAGGAGTACATCAAGGCTGTATATTGCCACCCTGCTTATTTAACCTATCTTCAGAGTACATTATGGAAAATGCCAGACTGGATGAAGCACAAGTTGGAATCAAGATTGCTGGGAGAAATAGCAATAACCTCAGATATGCAGATGACACCACCCTAATGGCAGAAAGCGAAGAGGAACTAAAGAGTCTCTTGATGAAAGTGAAAGGGGAGAGTGAAAAATCTGGCTTAAAACTCAACATTCAAAAAATGAAGATCATGGCACCCGGTCCCATCACTTCATGGCAAATAGATGGTGAAACAGTGAGAGACTTTATTTTCTTGGGCTCCAAAATCACTGCAGATGGTGACTGCAGCCATGAAATTAAAAGATGCTTGCTCCTTGGAAGAAAAGCTATGACCAACCTAGACAGCATATTAAAGAGCAGAGACATTACTTTGCAAACAAATGTCCACCTAGTCAGAGGTATGGTTTTTCCAGTAGTCATATATGGATGTGAGAGTTGGACCACAAAGAAAGCTGAACACCGAATAATTGATGCTTTAGAACTGTGGTGTTGGAAAAGACTCTTGAGAGTCCCTTGGACTGCAAGGAGATTAAAGCAGTCATTCCTAAAGGAACTCAGCCCTGAATATTCATTGGAAGGACTGATGCTGAAGCTGACGCTCCAATACTTTGGGCACCTGATGCGAAGAACTGACTCACTGGAAAAGACTCTATGCTGGGAAAGACTGAAGACAGGAGGAGAAGGGGACGGCAGAGGATGAGATGGTTGGATGGCATCACTGAGTTTATGGACATGAGTTTGAGCAAGCTCTGGGAATTGGTGATGGACAGGGGAGCCTGGCATGCTGCAGTCCATGGGGGTCACAAAGAGTCGGACATGACTGAGCAACTAAACTAAACTGAAAGTGTTGTAGGCTGGGATTTTGAATTCTCAAGCAACTGTTTAAACCCAGACCATTGAGGGGATTCTGCTCCTTTTCCCATCATGCTCTGAATTTTTTCACAGAGCCTCCCGTTTAACTGAGTATGCAGCTTTTCAGGGTCTTATCTTGAGGGAGCCGTCATATTTCAACTCCTCTCCTCAATGGTGGAGACACCTAGTTAAATGGTGTCCACTTAAAATGATATGCTGAAACCCAAACTCCAGCACCTCAAAAATCGGACCTTATTTGGCAGTAGGGTCTTCACAGAGGAAATCAAGTTAAAATACATCATGAAGGTGGGCCCTGATCCAATGTGACTGGCGTCCTTGTGAAAAAGGGAAATTTGGACCCAGAGATAGACACGCACAGAAGGAAGGCAATGTGAAGACACACAGGGAGGACCACAATGTGAAGGCAGAGGATGGAGTTGAGACAGGCTGGGACGTGGCACCCTTTCTGCAGTGCTGGTGAACATCTCCTGGAAAAACAGAATACAGGGAAGGTATGAGGGACTAAAATTAACTGTAAGCATGCACAGTTGGGGCAAATTATGGACAACAAGAAAAAAAAGAACAAGAAAGAGAAACCCAACTGCCACTCCTGAATAGTGGGGAGAAAAACATGGTACTGTGCTTCCCCTCTGCACTCAATCAACACCTTCAAAGAGGTGGGCAAACTACCTAAGCTAGCCCTTCATCCCAACCCCTGGAAATACCCCTACTCTCACTCCATATAAGGAACCAGCTCCTGTTCCCCACTGCTCGCTCCAGGGAGAAAGTAAGGGAACATATTGTTTGTTATTCCTACCATCTGCTGCAGCAGGGGACCTAGTAAAGCCTTGCATGAATTTCTTCTCTGGGCTCTGATCAATTTCTATTGATTAAAGAAGGCCAAGAACACTGGTCAGTATCAGAGTGATGCATCTTCAAGCCAAAGAACACTTGAGGCTTCTGAAAGCTAGGAGAGAGGTAGGGAAGAGTTCTTCCTCAATGCCTCAATCAAGACCCTGTTGACACCTTGATTCCAGACTTCTGGCCTCTGCAACTGTGACACAATACATTTCTATTGTTTTTGAACTACCCCGCTTGTGGTAGTTTATTATGCAGTACCAAGGAACTAATGCAGAGAACTTTCCCTATCCTGCCCATTCCCCCACTGCGCTTACCACCCTTGTGGTCAGTTCTCTCTTTACTTCTGACCCCTGCGGATTTCCTTTCTTTAAGCTCAGCTTTGTGTTTTTAGTACTTTGGTTATTAGCTCATATCCAGCATTTCTCCTCATGTATAATAAGAGAGATGTCATGCCACCTCAATTCTCTATCTGCCCCCCATTGTTGACCTTTTGGGCTTCTGGGAACCCAAGGGAAAATGACATTCCCAAACATTCCCAGGATGAATGCGTCCCACTAGAGCCATCCTGAGCCTCCCCCAAGGAGGAGGAAGCATGTTGCATTATACTTGAGAATGGCCTGGAACTGACTGTGAACACTAGGCTGACAGAGGCCAGGTGAGTAATGTAAATGAATAAAACTGGCTGGGTGTAAACCATACCAATTATTTTGAAACCCCCAGACTTCATGGCATAGCTTTGATTTTTTTACTTTGGAAGCAACTTGGGTATCACTTTCTTTTTAAATTCTACTCAAAGGAGAACAGTCCTGCAGACTTAATGCTAAGTGGCAACTGCCTCCAAGGCCCCAGGAGGCAGAGGCCCTGGTGAAACAGGATGCCTCCATCGAAGAGACAGCTGCCACTCGGCGCCAGCTGAGTTTTGTGAAGAATTGTCAGATCTCTATATCTTTCAAAAGAAAAAAAAGGAGTTTGGATCTTTCCGTGAAATCTCCTGTTTTAAAATATTGGCATTAAGAAAGAATTCAAGAGTTTAAAAAATGTTTTCTGGTCAAAAAAAGAGAGTCATGTTTCATTAGTTTGTTAAATATGGTTTGGTGATTGTCTTTAAACATTACTAGTTACATGACATTTCTGATACAGAAAACCATTCTCTTAAACAATAATAGACATTTGCAGTTTTCTTGAAACCTCTTTGTTACAATTTCCACATTTCTCAGTGGCAAAAGCAAATTCTAAATGATGGCAGTTTTCTTAGTATTCTTTTTTTTTAATGCAGAGAAGCTCTTGACTCCAAAGACATGTTTTCCTTTAAGGAAAATGATAAAGAACAAAATTAATTAGAAACAGACATTGCTTGACCCCCAAGTTCTGAAAACAGACGGAATACTCAAGGTCAACATTGAAACTCTCAAGTTTATTCTGTTGTTTTTCTTCATTCTCCCTCCCTAGTACTTTCCACATTTTGTTAGTTTCTGTCAGAGAAATATAGCTTCATTTGATCTGCCTCATTGGGAGGGATTGCGAGATAATTGTGATTCTGAGGAGGCCATTTCAGAGACGCACCTGTTAGGTGCCTTGTACTGCACATTCAGGGTGGCCCTGGGCAATTTTTCATTTTATTTTGAGTGATAGGAGAGCTGACTTGTCCTTGGATTAAAGGGGCCAGCAAGCCTCTAAGAAGATTGCTACTTGGACAAATGTTAAAATGCTGGGGTCATTTGGTGTTTTGGATCCAAGTCCACTTGCCCCAACTGCTGAGATGAGGGGTGGAGCTACTGACAACAAGGAGAAACTGATGTTTTTGTGCCACTTGCACTTCTCACAGGTCAAAAGAAGGCTGAGAGCCCCTTATAGCTTCCCACTTGACCCGTCCATCCAAGATGTGATGTCAACACTGCTTGTCTTTCTCATGGTCTGTTTTGGGGCAGTGCCTCTGATATATTTTGTCTTTCCTAATCACCAAGTGTGGGTTCATCACTCACGAACCTGTTATGCCATTTTGGAGTTTCTCATGTTTTCAGCCTGAACTACCCCTCCAGTCTGAGGCTTTTGTAATTCCCTGCCTTACGGTGAAAGCTTTTCATCCTCAGCACTGAACATTTGAGGTCTCTCAGCATCTTTGCCCACAGTCTCCATGGCCTGTTGGCCTGCAGGATTTGCTACTCCTTGAAGTGGCTGTGTGGATGCTAATTGTTAGTGAAGAGTATGTTTTTAAATATGTGCCTTCTTTTCTATTCATTAATCTTCTCTATTAAATCTCCTCAGCACCTATTGGCCCCTCTCTGGCTATCAGTCTATCTAGTCTCTCACATCATCATTCTCATAATTCAGCAAGAGTGCTCTTTCTAAAATAAAAATTGAGCATTTCACAACCATGATGAAGACCTTTGATGACTCCATTACATAGAGAACAAAAGCCAAGATCTACAGCATGGCACTGAAAGACCTTGATATTCTCTTACCTAATTTACCAAACTTTTCTCTTGGCATGATGCTTCCATTAAGACTGCATAAAACTAGTCTCTGTCCCCCAGGTAAAAGTAGCTTGTCAGACAAGAGACTTTAGTTCACTTATATAAAAGACACCTTTTTATACCCAACACCGTAGCTTTAAAAAAACAAAAAGTAACAGAAAATAGGAAAAATGTTCTAAATCTTCACTTATACTTGAAGAAATTTGCCTGATCTCTCTCAGAACTCAAAATAATTAAGAACACAGAGGTTAAAAGAAAAATGAGTAAATTATAGAATATATATATGTTTATATGTATGTATATATATGCATATACTCTTTCTAAGCAAATAGAAAACTCACACTATTTTCAAACATACATAAAATATTTATAAAATTGACCATGCATTAAGTCACAAAGGAAATTTCTATAAATTACTCAAGTCAGAAATCATATGGATCATAAAGACAGATCACATTAAAAATCCAGACTACTAAAATAACCCTTGAGTTACAGAGGAGATTAAAATAAAATGATAAATTCATGATAATAAAGAATCACGCTTATATTTTTTTAAAAAAACTAATAACAACCACAAGAACCTTAAGTGTATATACAAGGAAATGATACGGTTGAAGTTAAATGAACTAAACATGCAAGAAATGATAATAATATAAACCCAAAGAAATTAGGACAGACTTGTTGATAATGACAAATCCAAAATTAATGAAATAGGAAAAACACAATTAGCTTTAATATTTGGTTCTTCAAAAAGACAAAAATTTCTGGTGAGTATGGTTAAAAAAATAATACATACAAAGATAGCTAGTATTAGCAATGAAGAAAAGAATATAACTTTAGATATTGAGGGGATTAAAAAAACTAAACAAATATTATTACATTCTAAAATGTAGCCAAAATGTGGCCATTTCTTTTATTTATAAGAAATGTTTCTTGTAAATAAAATCACCAAGGTTGATTTGTTAACAACTTTAAAACACTAGAATAAAAATTTTAGAATAGTAAAACATACTTTCTATAAATGCTACTAGATCTAGATTGGAGGAGGCCATGGCAACCCACTCCAGTACTCTTGCCTGGAAAATCCTGTGGAGGGAGGAGCCTGGTAGGCTGCAATCCATGGGGTCGCAAAGAGTTGGACACGACTTCACTTTAACTTTTCACTTTCATGCATTGGAGAAGGAAATGGCAACCCATTCCAGTGTTCTTGCCTGGAGAATCCCAGGGATGGTGGAGCCTGGTGGGCTGCCATCTATGGGGTCGCACAGAGTCAGACATGACTGAAGTGACTTAGCAGCAGCAGCAGCAGCAGATCTAGGTCATTGGTAGATAAGTTGTTCTAAACATTCAATAAAACAGAAAATTCTTATATTCCACAGAAAACTTCCCAACTTATTCTATTTGGCTTAGTGGGTCAGTCATGTCCAACTCTTTGTGACCCTTTGGACTGTAGCCTGCCAGGCTCCTCAGTCCATGGAATTTTCCAGGCTGGGAGTGGGTTGCTGTTTCCTCCTCCAGTGAATCTTCCCGCCCCAGGGATTAAACCCACATCTCCTGTGTCTCCTGTATTGCAGACAGATTCTTTACCCACTGAGCCATCCCTGACAGTAAAAAGAAGACAAGAGCAGCATATAAAAGCAAACGGAAATTTTCATGTATGAGCACAAATACAAAAACTGTAATTAAGATACAATCATGTTGCTTGTTACTGAGTTGAATTAAAGAAATTAGGAATTAAGGAGTAGTTAAATCTTTGAAAATCTATTGCTGTAATTGGTGAAATTGACAGATTAAAATAGAACTGCAGTATGAATAGGTATTAAATAAAATTAACTTTTCATTCATGATTTTAAAAGCCAAAGTAAGATAAGAAAGGAAGAAAACTTCTTATCTCAATATAAAGGTTAGGAAATTCAAATTAATGATGTAAAATTAGAAATATTTTATTTGATTTTGCTAAGAAATTAGATGAGACACCCACCGAAGTTTCAGCCATAAATATATAAATAAAATCAAGTAAATACAATATTACAATAGAAGACACAAAAGTATCACTATTTATACTTAGTATATTTGCATACCTCACACATCTAAAGTAAATTCCTATTTGAAGGTAGTTGGATACAAGATAAATATACAAAGATAGAATTTCTAGACAAAAACAAGTAGAAAGTACACTGTGAAAATATGCTGTTTGGTAATAACAAAACATATATAAGCTCTAGAGATAAAGCTGGTGTGCAGGAAATGTGCAGAACTTGTATGAATAAAGATATAACAGAAATTATACAACTGAAGAGTCTTCACAGGTAGTAAGACTCAGTAATGTGAAATTTCCCCAAATATACTGCCCACTCAAACTTTAATGCTCTCTTGTCTTAAGCTGGGGAAGTTTTCCCCAGGAAGCAAGTCCAAGACCAATACTTGCCTGTAGAGAGTTCATTTTACGAAATTATCCCGCAGTGTCTGGAATAAAGGGGGTTGCTGAGAGGTATGATTAGGGTACAATGATGACTGACACATCTCCCAGTCAAGTATCAGTAAGGGATTTTAAAAGAAATGTGACAAGCAGATTCTAAAATCACATGGGAGAGACACAGTGGAGGAATCATGAAGACAGTTTTGAAAAAAGAAAATTGATATGAGAGGGCTAATTTCCCCACCAAGTGTCCACACTTAACCCAAGGGTATAGCCTTGACAACTGTGTTATCTTAGGAAAGTAAGAGAGTGATGGGATAAACTACAGAGGGAATAAATTGAACCATAAAATTGAGAGTTGAATTATTACAAAGGAATCACTTTGATATGGAAGGGAAAGAATGGTTCAATTAACCAATGATGAAAATAGTTGGCTATTCATTTGGAAAATTAGACCTCTAGTTTACAATATATAAAATTTCAACATGGATTAAAGAGTTTGTAAAAATAATTAAAAGAAAATATAGAAAGTATTTCTCAATAAGATATGAAGTCCAGAGTCTCTAAACAAACAGATTGACATGTTTGACTACATTAGAACAAACAAAAGTCTTTTGACTTATAAAACTAACTAAAATCTGTAGTACACTTCTTAAAATCAATAAGAAAAATAAAATTAACTTAATAGAAAATTAGACAAAGGAAATAATTGGACTATTCAGAGAATAAGAGATACAAGTAGTCAATGAATACATTTTAAAACATTCAAACTTTCTAATAAATGCTGAAATCTAAATGAAAATAAGATTATCTCTTTTTATACCTTGGAATTTTAATATTTTCAATGACTGATGTATCCGGATCAGGCCAAGATGTAAAAAAATATCATGCCATCTATCATCAACTATACCTTTTAAAAGAGAGATTTGGTGAAAGTGTCTGGATTTAAAATGTACATACCCTTCAAACAAGTAATTTTAATTCTAGAAATCTAGTTTACAGAAACATTTCTAAAATGTTAAAAGTGTACAAGTTTGTACACCAGTTTTACATGTAGTAATGAAAAAAAAGAATCTTAAATATTTTATAGTAAATTATGACATGCCAGTACTGTGGAATACTAAACAGCAGTTTAAAGGAATAATGTACTTTAGTTTTGAAAGATCTTTGAAATGAATTAAATGGAAAATGGGGCAAGGATAATTTGCAAAACATATCTTCACTTATGTGAAAATCCAATATATACTATATATATGCTTTATATATATGGAAATGGATTAAGAATGACTAGAAATATGTACATCTAATTGTTTCAAGTTCTTACATTTGGGGGAGTGGAGATGGAAGTGGGTATATTTGAGGCTCACACATTCTTTCAATGTAATTCAATGATATTTGAATTTTTTACAATTTTATCTTGATATATCACTGAGATAAAATTTTAAAAATAAAAGTATGCTATTTAATTACTAAATATCACTTTTCTTCCCACTTTCATTAAATAAATACTAAACAAATATTTAAATATATCAGTGTAAAAGGGGTCCTAATTATTGACTTGCTGAAGGCCCCTGTGTGTCTCCATACGCCCTGCTTCCATCCGAGTGCCTGCAGGTGGGTAGGAGAGATGTGTGAGGGCAGACTTGAGCCCCAGGGAGCATCTGGGCTTCTGCAGCTGCAGGCAAACACATGGGAGCACATATGCTCATGGGACACCCACAAGATGATGTTTCATGCACTCAGCAACCCAGGGTGCCCCAGCTCCAGGCATTCTGGGAAGGCAAGGAGACACAATAGTGAAAAACATCATTTTGTTGACTCAGACAAGTAGCGTGCTTTAGGAGTCACACGTGAAAGATGCCCCTTGTAAGCCCCCATGGGATGGCTGTGCCAGCCTCCCTATAAAGGCAATGTTGGTATAACATTCGGAACTGTACGCAGCATGCCTGGAGGTTAGCTGAATGGAGAGATCAGTGACAGCACTTGGACTGGTATTCTGAAGGAGCCCCTGCTGCATGTGGGCCCCAGGCTTAGCCCTGTGCTATCCTAGAGGCTCCAGTAGAACAGGCTGCTGCAGCTGAAAGCTGTTGGCTGATCGTTCAACACCGTGTCATTAAAGGAACTGGATGCTGCAGCTCTACAGAGCATGAAGGTGCAGGTTGCATTTTCTCAACACTAAACACTGTCTTTTTCCAGGGCACCAGGCATCCAGGGCCATGTATTGGTATTTGAGTACAAGATGGTTTCAGGGACCAAAGATATATTTCCCTTGTATTTTCTCCAGCAGCCTGGCAATCCTAACAGTCACACCTTATAATGAGTTTTGCCAATAGAATGAATAAAGCTGTATTTCTGACCTTAGCACCTATCTGAATCTTACTCAAGTTTTACTCTCCATTTATTGAGCTAAAATAAGTCTTTCTATTTGCTGTCAGTATAAATAGAAATAAACCTTGTTACACAGAAACTTCTTGCAGAAGCTCACTGATAAGGCATTTGTAAATTGAGGAGCTGCTATGCTGGAATCTCTAGAATCTCCAGATGGTCTTGGATGCATGAATTCTGTCCTTTGCCAGACCTTGAACATTCAGGGACACAGCATGACATCATGGCATTCAGGGGCCCTGAAGCCCTTGAGACTAGTGCAGCATTCTGGCTTGGCCACTTGCAGTCTTTGGGTCATATAAATTATATACCCTTTCTGATCTTCTTATGAAAGTGGGGATCGTAATTCCCACTTTGCCTAGCTGGCATCCAGATGACAGAAAGCATTCAGAAGATGCCAGCATCATTTGGCTCTTTGAAGACCAATAAATGCAACTTAAATGGTATCATCCCCGGGGCTGTGACTTGACCATTGCTCCTCCCATGGTCCAGGTCAAGACTCTAGGATGGAAGACTGAAACAATCTGGGAGAACATGTTTGTTCCTCTGAGAGTTGTTGACAGGGGCTTCTAAAATCTACAGAATGTTTCAGTCCAGTGACCTTGCCCTACTGGAGGTTGCCAGATTCCAAAGCACCCTCAACAAACCAACTCACACACACGACAAAACCAAAAATCTCTTTCATGAGAGCTATATATTTTTAAATTGCTTGCTTGCTCAGATGCTCAGTCATGTCTGACTCTTTGTGGCCCCAAGGACTGTAACCCACCAGGATCCTCTGTCCATGGGATTCTCTCATCAAGAATACTGGAGTGGGTTGCCATTTCCTCCTCCAAGGGATCTTCCCAACCCAGGGATTGTACTCACATCTCTTATGTCTCCTGCATTGGCAGGCAGATTATTTACCACTAATGCCACCTGGGAAGCCCAATTTTTACTTTTATATTAATATCATTTGCATAATATTTTATTGAAAATGAACATTTTGTTCCTAAAATGTGTTCCAGAGGAAAGGCAAAGTGATGTTGCATTTGAAGATAAAGTTTTTACTGTCGTGCATCTCTAGGCTTTTATTGAGGGGCAAAGAGGATATGAATTAGGTCTAGAGGACTGCATCTTATAGGAACTTCTGAATGGTGATGTGCCCACCTTAATCTGGGTTAGGGGAAGTAGGAGACTTTTCTAGATCTCAGAGAAGAAGTTGAGATGCTCACATTATTTCTTTGATTTTACAGGATTTTTACCATTTTTCCTACAGTATATTTTGAAGGCAGAAATGATATCACATTTAAGTGAAGTAACCCATTCTTTTCTTATTGAGTCTTTCCAACACTCCAAAACTCTATGACTCCTCCCACAACTGTTTTTCCCCACAACTGTTGCTCCTTCCTCTGACTTGAGGACATTTTCTGTACTTAAGGCCCATTTGGTAGGTGGGATCTTAGTAAGCGGAATTTGAGACAAAAAAACACAACCCTCCCCAGGCTTGCTTAAACAAGAAGCGAGGGTTAGTTGGACGGTTATAGTGGTATTTCCCTGGTGTCATGAGCCCCTGGGCCACAGGAGGTACTGGAATCAGGAAACACAGCCACCTGTTCTCTGAGACCACCTGGACTTGTCTTGTATTCATTTCAGCCTCTCACTGGACATCTGTATTCTCTCTCTTTCTCTTTCTCATCTTACCATCTCATACTCTTCTGTGTTCTCAAGGCCCAATCCAGCAATGACCTTGCTTGTCCTTATAAGGAGTCATAAAGACTGACTTAGACAGTCTGTGTTCCAACTGTGAATTCCCAAGAAAAAGAATCTAAATAACTAAGCCTATTCTCAGAGTTGACCCTGACTGAGTCAGAGAGCTTCTCTAATCAACAGTTAAAAGTAGGGAAGATGCAATCCTACTTTCCCAACTACCTGAAGGTCGTGGAGGGTGGGAACTAGTCTTTCCACTTGGCCTGGCACCCAGTAGAACCGGGTAAATTTGATTGACTGATGGATTGATTGATGAACTAATTATATACTGCACATCAGGCTTAAAAATTCTTACTTGTGAACATAGCTTTCAAATTGTCACTTGTCCCATTTAAGAATAGATGTCAGATGATCTAGGCTGAATAGAGTGTTGAATTCATTTATTTTACTTTCTGTAGACCTTCTGAGTGAAAGTCAGGCTCATAAAACACGTGTATAAGCTGGAAAACTTGGGGTGCTTGCAAGGATGAATTGTAAAGTATAATTTAACAATATTACTTATATGCAGCATCTGGGCTCTTGGTAGGATATGGTGGGTACCAAGCTGCTGTGGGTTTTGGTGCCTTGGAAACTGTAGGTCATTTAAGAGACACTATTTCTTCCCTAGCTAAGATACTGAGACAGAGGAAGAAAATGAATGGTCTTTCATAGTCAGCAAAAGTGACCACATATTTCCCAACCTGACTACCTCTTTCTTCCCTCTGTGAGCTTTATGGAGGAAGATGGAAAAGGCAAGAGGAGGGAAAGAAGTGGCAGATAGGAAGAGGGCTTGAGAAGTCTCTGCAAAGAGATGGCCTTACACACTGACTTTTGTCCTGGTCCTGGGAGGCTCAGTACATTCAGGTCCCCAGATGAGCCACAGCCCTCATCCTCTTGGCCCCATCCCCTCATGTCATCCTCATGTCACCCCAACCTGAGATCTCCACAGTGCCCACTCCACCCAAACATTGGCTCAGATAAATGGAACCAGGCCATGGTGGCATCTAATGGCTGGCTAGATTAATGATGGGCTTGCTCTCTGTTTGGAAATCCCAGAGGAAATATCTGCAGATTTAATTCTCAGTTAAAGGTGGAAGCATGGGTTTGAATCTTGTAACAGGTATCACCTCCTTCCTGCTCAGCATTTCTTCGGAAAGGTCAACTCTGGGAAAGGTTGGAGTGTCGGAATCTTCTCCCTGGTGCTGTGTAAAGATTTCTGACCTTTCAGTGGTCTTAATTCCTTCCCTTCCTTCCCTCCTAATACTTCCCCTCCTCCCTTTCTTTCTAAGTGTTCTTATTTATTGGAGTGTAAAGAATGTTATATTCACAGATACACACAGATTCCCCTTTTGAAAGCACAAATAACTTATTAAAAATAGAACATGCTAATACTCCTCAAAACTGTCAAGGTCATCAAGAACAAGGGAAGTCTGAGAAACCCAAGGAGACGTGACAACTACGTGTAGTGTGACGTTTCAGATGAGATCCTGGAACAAAGGACTTTCGGGAAAAACTAAGAAAATCTGAACAAAGTATGGATTTTAGTTAATGATAGTTTATCAATATGGGTTCATTAATTACAACAAATGTACCATACTAATTTGTAAAGTTAGTAATAGGGGGAACTGGGTACAGGGTATATGAGAACTCTCTCTACTAGCTTCTCAATTTTTCTGTAAATCTAAAACTGTTTTACAATATAGTATATTTTTAAATTAGAAAAAAGAGAGTGCATGCTAATCCACAACTCAGCTGGCCTATGACAAAGCATCGCCTTGACTACTGTGGCTGAACAGGGCAGGTGGGGGTGGGGGCTTGATTAGCTAGCCCTTCTCAGTAACCAGGAGGTAACTGAACAATGAGCTCATTACACAAATTCATTTTGGAGCTTGCTTGAAAAGCTAGACATTAACCATTGAAGATGACTCCATATGGTTGGTTTTGTTAACCTGTTAAGTTCCAGAGAGAAAGCAATCACAAAAGCAATGCCCCAGAGGAAGAGCGTCTAGGATGTGCTGCAAAGGAGGGGCAGGCGCTACCAGAGGGGTGGCTGATTTCCCTGGAAATGAGCAAGGTGGCGGCAAATGCATCAGGCAGACAGCTCGGATGGGCTTGGGTGGCCCGAGGCGTCTGAACCACCCAACCTGATTTTATGCACTTGGGCTATCGAAGGGAGGTTGCAAGGGAAGTTTCATTTACTTATTGTCTTCGAATATTATACTTGAATACCTTACTGACCCCAGGAAACAAATGGCCTTTGCTCTCAATTCCTTCCACCTCCTCCAAATCAAGGCCCTGTCCTGGCTCAGTCAGGCAACACCAGGGAGCCAGGCCAGTCACCTCCTCAGAAGTCCGCTTCTGAGCACCTCCCCTCGGCGTCGTTTCTCTCTCATTGACATTCTAGCCCTTGAAACAAGGTCTTGGCTCCTTTCTCATTTCAGGATTTCGTTTTGGGGGAGCTGGAACACCTGTCCGCTGATCGCCTGCCACTCCGCATCTGGGCCCGGCTGACAGGCTCGTCTGCTTTGACTAATGATGTGATTGATGGACAAAATAAGGAAGAACATACAAAAAAACATTTCTGTCTGGTCTGGTGTGTCAGCAAGCCTTCATCAAGTGGCTGCTGAAGGTATATTTTGCTGCATGCCTCATTACACAGTAATGGCATTCCCAGGCAAAGCTGTTTCTTTTCATGACACAAGACAGCAGGCAGCTTTATGGGCGCTGGGCCCACCGAGCCCGGAGGAAGGAGCAGCACTAAAGAGCGGTCATTTCCAAAAGTGCCTCAAGTTGCTTTTTTGTTGTCATGAATTTAATATGAATCAACACAATATGAAATGGGCATGAGGGATTTTAGTGACTAGTGATTTTTTAAGACTGCTGTCTAAACAGCCATCAAGAAGAAAGGGGAGGGTAGCACTATCACATTTCCTTTCTCCAAACCTGTTGCAAAAAAGGAGTCATCTGTCAATTTTATTGCATTAAAAAAGTACACAGAAGCATATAGTCCAAACAAATGTCTTCTTTCAGGCTAAACATGTGGAAAATGCCACAGAACTGATGCCAGAATCCTCTCACTCAGCAAACTGAGTGTTGGTCACCCCCATCCCAGTGGCCTGCTGTGGGTGGGGTGACTTTCTGGAGAACCATGTTGGCTTGTGTGCATATCATAATCCCCTGAAAATCACTTCTGACTGGCACATGAGAGAAGCAACTCCTTCATTCCACTTGCGAGACACCTCTGAGCTGGAATCCAGCACTGGAAGATGCAGAGGAACCGTGATTGAAAATAAGAGAGAGAGAGTAGGTGAATTTTTGGCCTGATTTTTTTCTTCCCCTCCTCTTTCTTCACTAACATACACTTAGAAGCAGGCACATGAGCTGGGTCACAGAGTTCCTACTCTTTTTTTTTGCAAGTTATTTTGATTTTCCCTGGCATTATTTATTCTCTTTCTTTTTTTTTTTTTCCTGGCAAATTTTCTTTGCAAAGGTATTTTATTATACACGTTCTGCTCTTTTCTTTAAGATGTTGGACTGTCTCCAAACAGAAACGCTTAAAATGAAGTTTCATTTTAAAAACACTTTTTTATTCTTTCCTGCTACCATGATGAGTCTTTAGTGGTGGGTTATTGTGAATAATATGTGACTTTAATGAGTTGTGATTAGACAAAACTCTCTCCTCCTACAATAAATACTAGATAATAAATTAGAAAAGGTGTATGAGATCTTTATTCCTATTCAAAAAGAGAGAAAGACATAAATGCAAAATCTCGTTATGATAAATGTAGGCGATAATCTTTTAACATGCATTTAATTTACTGTGAGCATAAGAGGCAGATCCTCAGCTCCCGTGTCTACTTCAACACCACTTTGCACCAGTCAGTATCGTGCTGGGGGCAGTGGCCACCTTCCCACCAAGGTAATGAAAAGCCCAGGGGATGGAGACAGAAATGCTGGGCAGAAGAATGCAAGCTTAAAAATAAACAGGTTACCAAAACCAAACCATCAGACTATTTCCTAGATAGACACTAATGAGTATGAAAAAAGGAAATGAAGGAGGAAAGGGGGTTCCGGTTTTTGGCTGAACAAAGGCAAAAGTCATTGTCAACATCTTGTGTTAATTTCCCACATCTGTTCATATTGTTCATTGAATTTTGATATCAAAATATCCCACTCTAAAGCAAAGGGCCCACGGAATTCAGCCGACTCAGAAGTTGCAGCAGAGTGAAGCTTCCATCAGCAGCAGGGCAGGGTCGGCTGAATCAGCCACACACCTGCCTATGCCCGCTAACTCAGTCGCTTGGCATCTGGCAGCAGGTGGTTCTTGTAATGGCAGAGGCCATCTTATCAGGAGCGATTTTTCCAGCGGCTATGCTCTGCTACCCTTGGAGTGGAGGCCTGATGCCAGGGGTTGCTGTCTGCTCCTGCTTCCTGCCCTGCAAGCCTGAGAGCCATCAGCCAGTCCCAGGTTTCCTGTAAACCAGCACCCACTCTGTCCTCTTGGCCTGGCAGGCTGTTTCTCTGGCACCTTCTTGATTTACAGCTTCAAAGCTAAATGATGTGATGCTTTATCCTAGACATCCCCTCCTCCAGCGAGGACCAAAAGCAGGCCTCCTCTCCAAAGGAGCACCTCATAGCCTTGGAACCTTTATTCTCGCCTTGACTTTCCATTTTAGAGCCAGAACCTTTTCAATATCCCAGGGCAGATAGTGGGGTGGGGCGCAGACTTTGCACAAGGGCCTCTTGAATGCCAATGCTGTGATCCATCCGTTCTCCAGTGAGGCCGGCTGTTTCAGAACTAGTGGTTGCAGGGGCCATTGAGGAGCAAAATCATTTAGCAGCAAAAATATTCTTTCTCAGCAAAGTGCTTGGAGCTGGGCAAGAAGCTCCCAGGTTGGTGATGCTAAGCGAAGAGTGGAAGGAAAGGAAGTTCCAACCTACGGTATTTTCTCTAATCTTGCAGGAACTAGCCACCCATTCACAGGCTGCTCCATATATTACAGCATACATTTTTTTCTTTTCCTAATCAGGTTTGTATATCTTCCTTGATTGATTTTCTTTCACAAAACTCTTAATATTTTTCCAGATGCCTCTATCTTTCGTCCTTTCAACTGCCACTCACTCGAGACCGGTTCTTTGGAAAACGTCAGACTAGAAGTATATGCATTTTCTATTTCAGTCTTTAGTTCCTTTGAACAATTTTAGCTTATTTTATCTTCCTGTTACTTTTATTACTTTAATTGAAGTGGTGGCATTATCCAATTTGCAAAGAACCACCCAAATCAAGTTGGCTCTTCTCTGTATAATATAAAATATGTTATTTGATGCTACGTGATTTAAAAAAATGAACATTAGGATTTATCTGTTTAATTTGTGGGATTGATTTGGTAGATGCTTTCATATTGGAAGAAGGCTCATTGGTTATGATTGTGAGATGGAATTTTCTTTTGCATTCTGCAAAAGTTGCCATGTAGGCCAGTCAGGTTTCTGAACACTCTTTGCTGCATGCAAACCGTAGATGCTGTCTTGGCTGGCTGTTCCCTGAAGCGCAAGGCCTAGAGACTCTGTAAGCTGCTCCAGGTACCTCACACACAGTTCCTCTGATGTCCTCTGCCAGACAGCATGGCCTGAGGGTGAAAAGATCTCCAGTGTGAATCCACAGGAGGAATCTGCAGGGAGAGGCCGACATAGCTCCATAGCCATTAACATGAGTGGATGCAGAGCTAGTTCTCCGGGAAGTGGGGCTTCAGACATCTCTAATGCGCCCTTCAGACCCTCTTAGCCTCACTGCTTTATTCTGGCTGCTGCTTCACGAGGAGCTTTTGGAGGCTTACCCCATCTTCACCCAGGGGCATCTGGCAGCATCTCACAATTGTGTTGGCCTCTAACTCACCTGCCAACGACTTCCTGTTTACGCCCTGGGACCCCCTCACTGCCTATGTTTGTGTAACCTAGGAGAATGGGAACCTTAAAGTCCTGAGGAGCACAGCTTTGACCACTAGGTGGATAATTTCTTCCACTCTTATCATCCCACCCCGGTATGTGGTTTCTCAGACGACCGTCCTCCAAGGCTATGTAATCAGTTGCACTCATGGATGAGTAGCTAGACAGTGCAGTTCCTGCTGGCTTTGCCTCCCGCTTCCCTCAGTTCCCTTGGCCCTCACTTCTGCTTCCTGGGTGTGCGTCTTCTAACAAGGGTAGGAGGCACATGGGCTTTTGCTCCAAGTTTTGCCTGATGTGGAGCCCAGGTTAAGGCCTAGGTACCATGGGGGAGGGAGGTGGTCAAGTGGATGGATGCCCAACAGAATCAGGACAACTGGGTTTGGCAATTTCTCATTAGTTACCTTCTTGGAGCATCCGATGACTTCCAAGTGAATGACTATACCCTGGGGAGCCTTGGGAAGGACTTGCAGATTTCAGAGAATGGGTCAGAGAAGGGGATACAAAAAAATACGTTGTACCCATGCCAAGATGCTACAGACCCCAGGGCTGCCTGGATCAAACACATGGCTTTGTCCCAGTGGTATGTCGGATGGCGGGTGGGCCAAGTCTGAAGAGGCCAAGACCCCCTCCTGCTCCAGTTCTACACATCTGCTTCCCACCTTGGAAGCACCATTCTCATGGCTGCAGTCTTTGAACTCTGATGAGGTGTGTGAAACACCCCATCGACACATCATATCAGATATCTTTTGAAATGAAAATCTCTTAGATCAGTTTCAACTCATTCCAAATGTCACATGTATCCTCCAGGCTGAACATCAATCTTCCCTCCACCCCTGGTATTGTTTGAAATGCGGTGTGGGTCTTTGGGCAGAAAAGCTGGCAAAATGGCCAGTTGGGGATTGATTCGGGGCTTGGTTGTACTGCTGCTGTGCTTATCTGGGCATTGATCTTGCTTCTTCTTATTCGGGGTCCTGCTAGCTTCTCCTATGTTAAGCATTGTCCTCATCTCTCCTCTCCTCTTTAAATTACCCTTGTCCTTCCAAGACTGACTTAAATCCTGCCTTTTGCTGCAGACTAAATCTGATTCTTGCGTTTCATTCTGGTTCCCCAACATATGCAAATATGAGCCACATAGCCTAACCCTGCCTTGCAGTGTCCTGCGGCTGGTCCATATGTGTGAATTCATCTCTCTAATGAGCCTCTTCCTTCTATGTGCCCCATCAATGTCTAGCTGACTGCCAGATACTAGAACTTTGATAAATCCTCATGTATTAGTTTAGGGGCTTTGGAAAAAGGAAAGCAGTATTCTCGATATTTGCTTCTCCTTCTCTGCCCCATTTTGAATCCACTCCCTCCCTCTCCATTCCAGCCACTTGTTTACTTGTATGGATTTATGCAGACCCACCCTGTGACCCTGGAGATGGCAGTATCAGACCCATTGTCAGGGAGTTTGGTTAATCACCTGATATTTCTCCAAAGGCACTTGGCATAAAACAAAAACAAATCAAGCACACAAATCGTGTCATATATAAAACAAAATGAACACCATAAAAAGAGAAAAAAAAATTAAGCTACAATGAATACTAACTCTAACCTATAAATAAGACCAGGACTTTTTTCTGATCCTATTTTGAACTGGGAGCTATTGTAAAATGAAGAAAGAAACTTAAAATAATAGCAATTTAAGGCAAAGTGTGTGTTATTAAAAGTTCGTGATGTTGAAGAGCCAAACTCCTATTCTAGTACTGAGATTTAATATGTACTTCACACAAAAATAAATCATGTAATATTTTCATGGCAGACATAGAATTTTATGGCTTTTATGACTATCATGGAATTGGGATTCATATTTTATAGACAGCTCTAATAACATCAAGAAATGTTCTGGGAAAAATGGAGGTTTAAAGAAAGATGAGTGATCACTCAGCAGAAGCTGAAATCAGGTGTAATTAAAGCCCAAAGGTAAGGCTGTTTCCCACCCCATGGGCTCCAGCAGAGCCCTGACAGGTACAGATGAGGCGGTGGGGCCTGTGAAGATGTAACTCCTAGAAGAGTGATCTTGGTGAAATAGGGAAATAGGACTCCCCTAGTGCTGGCTTGTCTGATCCTGAAACTGTCCATTGCTGGTGTGGGAGGATGACAGAACATTCAAGGAAAATGCATTGAGAAGGATCTTCTCAGGTTCCATCTCCCTGAAACGGGCACAGGCTCTGGTTTTGCAAGAAGCAGATGCAACTTTGCAGGGTCCCCTAGGACTTCTACCCCATCCACCTATCATCCCATCAAGCTCCTGTCCCCCTGTAGCTAGGCTTTTTAGAAGTTACAAAAGAGCTGAAAATAATCTAACAGTAACCAGTAGTTGTAGACACTTTGCTGGGCTTTACAAGGATTACTTGGTTGAATCTTCACAGCCACTCATCAGATGGAAATCTCTGTTTCCCTTACCTGGGCGCCAGCTCCCTGAATGCTCTGCTGGTTGGTGAGTACAGTGGAGAGTCTGTATCCTTGATGAACTGTAATTGAAGACATGATGCTAAAATTGTTTTCCCCTCTGAGCCACAGACTGTGCTCAGCTGCTTTAGTCGTGTCTGACTCTTCGTGACTCCATAGACTGTAGCCCGCCAGGCTGCTCTGTCCCTGGGATTATCCAAGCAAGAATACTGGAGTGGGTTGCTACGCCCTCCTCCAGGGGATCTTCCTGATTCAGGGACAGAACCTATAACTCCTGTGGCTCCCGCATTGCAGGCGGAATCTTTACCACTGATTCACCTGGGGAACCCCAGATTACAAAATAGTTTCTCCTCCTGGGCAGACTGATAAATAAATTGTCTTCAAGTGACTGCTCACTTGAGCCACAGGCTGACCCTGACTAGGGGGAGGCCCATCTCAGTGTCTCCCCTCAGTCACAGGGTGACCACCAGCTCTGCGTCTCCTTGAGCTTGGCCGCAGCCTGAGCCCCTGATGCAGTCCCGGGACAAGTCCACAGAGACAATCAGAGATGGAATGGGGGGCTCTCTGTCACCCGCGCCCCACCACTCAGATCTACCTACAAGCACGTCCTCTCCCAACCATTCTCAGGAAACATGCCTCTGAGTGTCTTCAGATACACTCCACTTCTTCAGGCACATCCTGCGATCTTGTCTTCCATCCTCATTTGGGTTCCAGAACCAACCCTGGGACAGGGATGCCGTCTCACCTGTGAGAGGGGCTGAGCGAGCCTCCTACCTGCCCAACTTGTCTTCCCCTGAGGCCTGCTGTGTGGACCTGGAGTTAGCAGAAGGGAAAGCTCTTTGTACGTGTAATGTGTCACAGGTGGGAAGAGTCCAAACGTAAGGGCTGTGAGGCTGTGCTAGCCTCCTCCCCGGGATCCTGGGCGGGCATGAGTACGGGGGAATCTGCCTGGGGGCTCTCGCCTATTCTTTCAGCCTCCCCACGCCTTTTAAATGTGACTCCTGTGTCCACTCAGAACTGACCCATGTCAAGGAATAGTATTTTGCAGCAGTATTTCTTCTCTGCCCTCAGAAATATGGGAGCCTTTCCTGGGACAGCATCTGTAGAGCCACACGGAGGAGAGACCATGGACTCCAAGGCTGAGGGCCAAACAGTCCCCTTCCACAGGCTGGGCCCTGGTCTGTCTGCCGGGTGGCCCTCCTGTGAGGCCTGACCTCTCTGTAACCCGAGCGAGCGGGCTGTGATGAATGGGAGGCCACAATCTCAGCAGAGGCACTGTGCCCGAAGGAGAGCCGAGGACCAGTTGCCTGAGTGTGCGGATCCCACGTCCCTGTGAATCAGGTCCCGGGAGGAATGCGGTCCTGGCCTGGGGCTAAGGCTCAGGGGCACTGCCATGCCCAGAGTGCACCCTTCTGCATGCTGGTGCGGGCCTCTGTCTTAGTCCAATCCTGACTTTTTTTAAATGGAGGAAAAGACTTCCAGGGCAGCCAAGGAGGTGCAGCTCTCTAGGACACTTAAAAAACCTCTCTTTAAAGGTTGATGGTCATTTACATTCTTATTAAATTGCTTTGATAAAATATTCAGCCACAGCCCCCTCCATTTGACTCTTAACTTGGTGAGATATAATTTGCAATTGATTATTGCTCAAACATTCCTGGCACCACATTACGATCTGCCCATACATCTCACCCTCTCTCTGCCAATTTGGAGCAGAGGGAAAGAAAAAAAAATGGTTTCTTTGACCTTTGACCTGCTTGAGGTGGGACATGAGGTCATCAGGGCCACTGAGAATCAAACACCTACATCTGCCGCCAATGGAGACAGAAATGGATGCGTGCAGCTCTGAACTGAGCTTGTATTTTTTTTTTTTCCCTCTTGGTAAGATACAGGTATTTTTCAGCGTTGGAAAATGTCTTGAATAAATGAGCTTCGTATATATATGTTTTTAATGTGATTTGCCTGTATTTATTTGGGTGATCACAATTTATGCCAAGTGAAAAGGTTAAGAGTCCTGGAAACTGAATTATTCCATTTATTTGCAGACATGATGCAGTGCAGGGACAACAGAAGGGTGCATCCTTATCTTGCCCAGCCCCTGACCTCACCCCTGACCTGGACGTGGGGTCACAGCTCTGAGCTTCTTCCCCCAGGCTGGGGTGACCACCTTCGGGGGATGGTTCAGGGGCCCAGCAAGTTCCTCGGGTATGTGGGGGAGTCCACTGTAATTACTTACACAAGCACTTACGGAGTGTCTTCTGTGTTCGTCTGTTCCCAGCTCCCTGGAGGCCATTCTCCTAGGCCTGAGCTTTTGAGATCTTGCTTAGAAAGGAGCAGCACCCATACATTCATTCCTTCCACACCTCAGTTTGCAAGCCTGTCTTCACATCGGTTATTTCCTCAGACATAGTTAACAGCTAGGGGTGAAGGCAGGCAGGGACAGGCTCCCACTTTCTGCTTTGCTGGGAGGCATCAGGACCTGCTGGAATGAGGCATCTGGTCTGCAGTGGAGGGGCTGGCATCCAGGTCTCCAAGGCCCTAGTGTGATGCTCTTTATTTCCTCTCTCCCTCCTCAGGCAGATCTATTTCCTTGGGGGCCTCTGGGAGGGGCCTGAACAGCTTCTGACTCCAGGGAAAGGCTCCCTTAGTGAAGGGCCAGCCTGGGGAGGAATCTGAAGTGGGGGCTCCCCCCCATCTGCTTTCTTCCCTGTGCACTCGGCCGGTCTCATGGGCCTGAGCCAAGCCTCCGCTGCCTCTGTGTGCTCGACGGTCCTGGCCTCTTGGCTGTCTTCCCCATCACTTTCATATTACCCCAGAGTAATTGGATATTGGCAACCAATTACTGAATTTTTCACGTCAGCTTCATCAGTGACTCTTAGACAACTGAGCCAGAGTCTCTTTCGATGAAGAGAGGAATTATAATAATTCGCATGAACGTCCTGTGAGTTGTGGAGAGCCAAGGTACGTGGCCTGCAGAGGATGGGGAGAAAGGAGAGGAGGCAGGCCTGGCCCTTGTGCAGGGAATGAGCCTCCCGTCCCCCTGCTCACATCGTGACCCCTTTCTGCCCTTCCAGGGGGACTTGTGCATCTGTCACTTCACTTGGAGTGAGGCATGACCTGTGTCTGGGTGGAGGAAGTGGGAAAGGCTTCCTGAGGTGAATGAGGACATGCAGAGCTTGTAGAAGATGATCTCAGTGGTGGTAGAGGATGCTGACGGAAGGGATAGGTGTGCCAAGGAGGTAGAGAGGGCTGACCCTACTGGCATGTCTGTACAATGCCCAGGCCTACCTCAGACATCACTAGCAGCATCCCCATGCTGATGGCTTCCTATATCTGTGGTGGAGGGTGTTTTCTGGCCAAGGGAGCACAACCCCATGACTAAGGTAGGCCAAATGCAAAGGGATATTGAACAACCCAGGAATAAAGGACAGGAAAGTGAAAATGAAAGCCTCTCAAACATGTCCAACTCTTTGTAACCCCATGAACTATACAGTCCATGAAATTCTCCAGGCCAGAATACTGGAGTGGATAGCAGTTCCCTTCTCCAGGGGATCTTCCCAACCCTGATAGGGCTTCCCTGATAGCTCAGTTGGTAAAGAATCTGCCTGCAATGCAGGAGACCCTGGTTTGATTCCTGGGTCAGGAAGATCTGCTGGAGAAGGGATAGGCTACCCACTCCAGTATTTTTAGGCTTCCCTTGTGGCTCAGCTGGTAAACAATCCACCTGCAATGTGGGAGACCTGAGTTTGATCCCTGGGTTGGGAAGATCCCCTGGAGAAGAGAAAGGCTACCCATTCCAGTATTCTGGCCTGGAGAATTCCATGGTATAGTCCATGTATAGTCCATGGGGCCACAAAGAGTCAGACATGACTGAGCAATTTTCACATTCACTTTTCACTTTCTATAGGGGATCTTCTCAACCCAGTGATGGAACCCAGGTCTCCCGCATTGCAGGTAGATTCTTTACCAGCTGAGCCACCAGGGAAGCCCCAAAGCACAGACAATAGTGGATAAATCCCCCAGGGCCTTGTTCCCCAACAGGACAATCTCAATGTACACCTCTCAGAGGATGCCTCCTGGGATGGACTCTGGGTGTCCAGAGGTAAGTTTCCCCAGAACTCGCACTTTGTTGGATTTCTTCTCTTCCCTGGCTCTGTTTCCTATATCCCGATTCTTTGTGACCCCATGAACTGCAGCCCATGAGGCTCCTCTGTCCATGAGATTCTCCAGGCAAGAATACTGGAGTGAATTGCCATTCCTTTCTCCAGGGGATATTCACAACCCAGGGATCGAACCTGGGTCTTCTGCACTGCAGGCAGATTCTTTACCATCTGAGCCACCCAGGGAAGACCACTGGATCATCTCCCAGATCAACACCTTGACTCATTTCCTTGTCTCAGAATTTACTTTTATACAAACTGAAAGGATGGCAGCCAGTGTCGAAGATGGGGCGGTCATGACCAGAGAGCTGAGGGCGCTGCATCCCCAGCCCCAGCCTCTACACTGCTGGCCGGTCAGTACCCTGAGTGACCGTCCTGACTCCCCATCCTCGGCTCTGCTCTGCCCTCAGTCCATGCGTGCTCTGTGTGGTGGGCAATCTGATTTATCTGGAGTGTCTGGGCTGAGGACGGAGATGAGCACTTCTCGCTGGGAGGGATTTTCAGCTCATTTCACAGATAAAATCAATCAGATCTAAACTGCACTTACTGCGGCCACAGAAGGGAAACCCAAACAGCAGGGGCCAAACTGGAGGCTTTTCCCTCCCTTCCCATCTGGCTCTTCTTCAGCCTGTGAGCAGCGGGAGCCTCAGGCCCTCGAGTTGTGGAAGCTGCAGAGGCCTGGGTCCTCTCGGGATGATTGGCGCAGGCCTGACTCAGAAGCTCAGACAGAGGACAGGCTCAGCTAGTGGAGGAGGAAGAGACCCCCAAAACAAACTTCTTTTGTTTTCTGGATGGTGTTGGTGGAGGTGAGTGGATGGTGGGAGCATGATAATACCAATTATACATTAACCTGATCCTTTTGTTTTCCTCGATGATACTGAAGGGAAGATACTGGAAGCAGAAGGTGGATGGCTGAAGCCAGCTCTCCTGGGCTGCCTAAGGCCTCT
The DNA here is from genome assembly GCF_019320065.1 of Cervus canadensis. Taxonomy (NCBI): domain Eukaryota; kingdom Metazoa; phylum Chordata; class Mammalia; order Artiodactyla; family Cervidae; genus Cervus; species Cervus canadensis. The sequence continues at coordinate 31,286,174 of NC_057403.1, read as the reverse complement.
GGCCACTGGGTGGTGGAGATTCTCTGTGTCTTCAAACTGTGCACATTGAGGAAAATGGTCTAGACATCCAGATCTTTCTAGGCTGACTTGGGGTGGGTCCTGCCACCCAGGACCTGGGACCTGTGTTGACACAGCATCTCCCAGCCTGAAATCTACTGGCACTATTCACCCTTGGCATTCACACATCTGGCCGTGGCCTTTCTCAGCCTGCGGTGGCTCTGTAATATGGGAAGTGAAAGTGTCAGTTGCTCAGCTGTGTCTGACTCTTTGTAATCCCATGGACTAGAACCCACTGGGCTCCTCTGTTCATGGAATTGTCCAGCCAAAAATACTGGAGGGGGTAGCCATTCCCTTGTCCAGGGGATCCTCCTGACCCAGGGATTGAACCCAGGTCTCCTACACTGCAGGAGGATTCTTTACTCTCTGAGCCACCATGGAAGCCCGAGAATACTGGAGTGGGTAGCCTCTCCCTTCTCCAGGGGAACTTCCCAGCCCAGGAATTGAACCAGAGTCTCCTGAATTGCAGGCAGATTCTTTACCAGTTGAACTACCGGGATATAATGCTGGACAGAGCTAAAACGCAGACCAAGACGTTCAGAAGAAGTCTGAAGGAGCATGTGCCTGATTTCCTATTCCAGCTTGAGAATGGTGGCCATGGTCTCATCCTATCTTCCTACCTTCTGGAAGGTAGGGGGAAGACCACTGCTTCCTTATAATCAGCTGTTCCTCACAATCTCTTTACAGACCCAGAGAAGCCACATTGAAAAGGTCTGTATCTTCTACAAATGTCTCCTATTCTCCTCCAAGGTAGTGAACTGCAGAGAAAGCAGGATTGTGCCCTCGTGAGCATCAGGCCAACTTCCGCAGGGAGAAAGCCGAAGTTGCCTACCTGGCATCCATGTCTTTCCTTCTGGCATCAGTATCTCCTTTATGCTAGAGACCATTCCTCTTACCTTCAGTTCATGTCATTCCACCGGACTAGCCCAAACCATGGTCATGTGAGCTAAGCCAGTCAGACTTCCTAAGTCTTTTTAGGAAGAAACATTTGGAAGAGAGAAGTCATCTCTCCTCTAGTTACTGAAAGGAGTGGATGTTAGCCTGGAGCTTCTGGCAGCCATCTTGGCACCATGAGGAAAAGGACTACTTGAGAATGGAGCTAATGCAGAGGGAAACGAAAGGAGAGAAGGAGAAAGACAGAGTTGAATAACATTATTTGATATCAGGGGCCCAGCATGGCTGGAGGCCAGATCTAGTCCTGGACATATGGGCAAACAAATTCTCCTTTTTTTTGCTTAAACCAATTTGATTTTCAATATTCTTATTATTTTGCAGCTGGCATGAGACAAATACCTATGGCTCAAAGGTGGACATCTTATTTCTCATTTATTGATTTCAATTAAATTTATTCAATTAAATCCATCAGTTCAACAAACATTTACTCAGCTCTTTTCAAGCCTTGTTCTAGTTGTTAAGAAAATAAATCTAATTTTTGTCCTTAAGGAGCTTATAGTCAAGAGTGGAAAACAGATACCCTAGGAACTACTTTTAATTTAAGGAGGTAAATACTCAGAAATCTTTGTTAAAAAAATGCATACAAATTTACACATTAATACATGCTAATTAGAAGTTGAAAACCATATGATATGGGGTCACAAGACCATGAGAGATGAATTCTGATAGAAGAAACCCAAGAAGACTCAGAGGAGGGGGTGGTGTTTAATCTTGGCCTTAAAGAATAGATACGACTATGGTAAAAAGAAAATGAATGAGTAAATGAACTAATAATTTTATGCAACACACATTTATATTGAGTGATCTACCACGTGCATTGGCATAGTGTAAGACACTGGCAATTGAAAGCTGAGTCATGTATAGGTCATCACCCAGCAGGCTTCCTGTCCAACAGAGAAGGCAATTCTTGCAGACAACCTATGATGGGAGGTGGATGTAGAGGAAGAATGGCTTGCAGCTCTGGCCTAGGGAAGTCATCTAGAAGGAGAACAAGGAGTGATCAGATATGAACACATGAAGGGAGTCACTCTAAGAATAGAAAATGGCCCAAGAAAACATGCAGAATTGAAGAAATGAGGAAAGTACGTGGATAACTTGTGCCAGGAGCTAACTGTGGGAAGTGGTGGGTTAAGAAGGTCTTAGAGAAGCTAGAATGTTGGGCTAAGGATCTGTGACATGATGGGATGGGATAGGCAGTGGGAAATCACTGGGGAATGGCCAGAAGTGATGTCAGGCTCAGCCTTGGGAAGATTAATCTGACCAGTAGATAAGGAGGTACTGGATCAAGCCCTTGGGCTCCTGAATGAAAACAAGAGCAACCAGAGCCAGATTTGGTTCTCAGTGTCAGGAAAATAAGTGATGTTGTTGGAGACCATGGAACTAGAGTCAGCCTTCCTCTTGACTGGGGCAACCACTTGGAGTGGAGAGGCTCGTGATTTAACTCTTAGGACCCTGACATCTGAGTTGTGCCTTCCAGAATGGCAATGGGTGATGATGCAGACCCTTCCACACAAGGCTGGGGGATATGCCTTCGGTGTTTCCAGGCCCATGCTCTTGTTTCGAACAAGAGAGAAAAGGATTCTTCCCTCAGTTTGAAACCATTCTGGAGGCAACACTGACTGGTCTACCTTAGGTCTTGTGCCTACTCTGAACAATTATCAAGACCAGGATGGAGAACTGATAATTAGCTCAGCTTGAATCAAGTGATTCTTTTTAGCCAAGACAGAGTGACCAGGGAAGAGGGGGAGGTCTTCCCAGAGTACAGAACCACTCTCCCTAGAGTGGCAAGCATCCCAGGGCTGGCCTCTGGGAGGTTCTCATGGTCTGTGAATCCCAGGTGATTTCTCATGGTCTGTGAATCCCTGAGAGCAGGTGTTCTCTAGGAGAAAGCAGTTGGGTCTGAGTGAGGTTTGTGGGAGGAGGTCTGGAGAGAGGAGAAGACATGAGAAGGGTAGAGAAAGGGAAACTTGGGTGAGTGCTGAGCCAGTGGAACCATGGTTCCTTACCTACCTGCCCACACAGACCATTCAAAAGTTCCTGGTTAAAGGTAGGCAGCTACACAGACTGCAGACCCTCGCCAGGTGACCTGCTCAAAGCTGGAGCAGGCCACAGCTTCTGCCTTTTGCTCATGAGATCTGCTACAACAATTTTCATGTGGTCTGGATGTTAGGTATTTGACTGACAAGCAACAGTGGTAGGGTGGGGGGGATGAAATTTAGTGGGCTGCCTTTTCATGCCATATAAAGCTCGTCTTCGTGAAAAAATGAAACAATTTTAAAAAGTAGGAGTCCCAGAGGAAATGTGTCCCCCCTTGGGTCTTAGGGCTAAAATCCTTACAGCCCACAAGCTAGAATCCTACCCTCCGTGTGAGGTAACGGCAATTAGACTGGCACCCCAGCTCCGGCCCCAGCAGCCTGGCCGACAGACACGTCAGATTAATACATCACCAGGTATGAAAGCGCAGTTAGAATTTGACTGAGGTACTTCCAGCCTGAGAAAGGGAACGATTTATCAATGCAAACTTAATAACATCTATTTGAATCTAACTAAAAATCAATATTTCATTACCAAATTGTTAGTGAGAATGAAGAAAAATTGCGGAAGTCGGGCAGTTTGGTGCTAGGGAAGCGTCAGGAGTTCAATGTGAAGACGGGATGATTCATGAGGCCGTGTTGGAGTAAGGGTGGAGGAGGACGAGTGCAGAAAACTTGGAGGGGCCCCCTTGCTCATGACCTTGGCCGTGAGGGGGGGAAACACAAGAAAATGAGAGTGACTGTCAGTTCCCTTCAGGGCTGGAACCCTCCATAAATCACAGGGAGCAGAGCAGAGGAGCAGGGCTGGAGTGGAGAGGCTCATGATTTAACTCTTAGGACCCTGACATCTGAGTTGTGCCTTCCAGAATGGCAATGGGTGATGAATGGATAAGATCTGGGGTGGGGTTGCCTGGTGGTTATATATGCAAATGCAGAAGCCGGGTGGTAGACAGTGAAAGGTTGTCATCCATGGAGTACAGCTCACCCCCGACCAGCACGCTTCCCACTCCCATCAGAAAACGGGAAATGACAGCGTATGTCTGGCCTGACACACACATAAATCAGTTGGCTGGAGGTCTGCTCTAGGTGAGGTTTGGGGGAAGATGTTCAGTGTGAACATACAGATCTGAAAATGTGTTGCAGTGCCGTGGCTGGAGTAGAGTCTCAATATCAATAAAATCTTTGAATTTATTTCAAAATCTGAGCTAGAAACGAAACCTGAGGGTCTGTCTTTGCCTTTATTGTTCATCCCCTTTCAATCTATGTTTGGTTTCCTTGTGCTGGCCATGTTTTGGCTAGCAAGACATTTAACGAATATGCATTTGTCCTTTAGCAAGAAATAAGGGAGACTCACAAAAGATGTGACTCATACAGATAACCCCATAAATTAAAATAGAGGCTTCGCTCATTTCATCCACCAAGGAGTTGTGTGCAGGGACCCCACAGCATGTGGGATGGGGGTCATGGTCTGCACATGGGTTTTATGGAATCATGGGAAAGGAGATGCACTTGGCATTACTGGCCTAAGTTTCAGACCCTAAATTTCAGTATAATTTACCTTAACAAGTAAGGGTTAGCCTCTTACTCCCCAAAGAAAAATGTGATATATTTTGACCGAAGATGGAAATATGCTTATTTTCACTCAAGACTCTTTCTAGAGCAGAGTTAGTCTGCTTGGGGACCCAGGATTTGAAGATGTGAACTGGTAAGCTAGCATAGTCTTGGAAATACGATAAGCAAGGGCAGAAAATTCTTCACATCAGTTTTTTTATGGGAATAAATAGTGACAATTCCACCCTAAACCCTTTGGGCATATATAGGCACATACCCAGGCTTGGCATGCTCATCAACACTGGGGAGCACTGCTGTCCTGCCATGCACCCCACTGAGCTCTTTGGTGAGTTTCCTCATTTACAGTTCTATGAAGTAGGTACTTGTACTGTTATCTACATTGTACAGAAAGGGAGCAAGACTAGGGATGCCGAGTGACCTGCCACGGTTCAGACAGGAAGTGGCAGAGCAAGATGCAAACCCAAGTTCACATTCTGAGCACATCTCCCTCCCATCCCCACATACAAGCCTGCTATGAGGTCCAGGTAAGGTGGTTGTGGGCATGGTAAATCCCTGATGCATCTGGGCCTCTTCAGTAGGATGCACTGGTATCCTGAGTCAGCATCATCTAGCACCATGAGCCAACAGCCTGTGTGGTGCCCACGTCACTGATGTTGAGTGTCTGTGCTCATCTATTCTATGATTTGCAGTGAAGCCAGCCCACAGATTGTTGCTGAAAACCTCAGGGCTCTCTTTGGGTACAGCATCTTGGTGACAGGGATGGGTGTGCCAAAGAGAGCTGAAAAACAAGTCTTGGCAAAGCCATCCCTGGCTACATCTTGACAATGGAATGGCCTGCCCTCCTCTGAGGCATGAGCAAACCCTCAGTTTAGGCAGGGTGCCCAAGAGCATTCTACAGAAATCAATGTCTACCACCTTCTTCCCAGGATTCATAAGCTGGGAGGGATTCCCAAGGCAGCATGTAGGGTGGATATCTCAGGTGTTGGCAGGACTAGTCACAGTGCCCACTAGAGTTTGAAAATATGAAAATATGGGCTGGAGCTGACTCCCATAATCAAGAGGCATAAGTACCTCCCAGAATATTGTCTCTAAAAGTCTTCTCACATATATATATATATGTACACAAGTTTTAATAGGAGGATACTACTGCTAAGTCACTTCAGTTGTGTTCGACTCTGTGCGATCCCATACCTGGGATTCTCCAGGCAAGAACACTGGAGTGGGTTGCCATTTCCTTCTCCAATGCATAAAAGTGAAAAGTGAAAGTGAAGTCACTCAGTCGTGTCCGACTCTTTGCGTCCCCATGGACTGCAGCCTACCAGGCTCCTCCATCCAGGGGATTTTCCAGGCAAGAGTACTACAGTGGGGTGCCATTGCCTTCTCCGTAATAGGAGGATAATTACAATATTATGATGTCCTCTGCCACACATCACCATGAAATGGCCATAGGTATACATATGTCTCTTGTACTTCCATCCCACCTCCCTGGCCCTTCTAGGTTGTTACATTGTCACAGAGCCCCAGCTCTGGGTTCCCTGCACTGTACAGCAAACTCCCACTGGCTAGCTGTTTTACCTGTGGTAATGTGTATGTTTCAGTGCCATTCTCGAAAATCATCCCACGCTCTCCTTCCCTCACTGGGTCCAAAAGTCTGTTCTTTATGTCCATGTCTCCTTTGCTGCCCTGCATGTAGGAACTTCAGTACCATCTTTATAGATTCCATATATATGCATTAATATACCATATTTGTCTTTCTCTTTCTGACTTACTTCACTCTAAAAGTCTTTTGAAAAAATTATGAGGTCCTGATGCATTTTTAAAGATGGCAGAAGTTGCCTGACTGGGAACGCCAGTGGGGCCCCTGCAGGGAGTCACTTCCATTCCCCTTTCTGGGATGGTCTGTGGGAGCCTGTGGGGGGAAGCATGTTCATTACCCCCAGTGCCGGGGTACAGAATCCGGACACTTCTACCACAGGTATATCCATAGCCGAAAATTGGCTATAGAACTAACTCCCATACTCCCATTTGTGTTGGAACTATGACTTGCTGACTGGAAATAAGGCTATTTTGAAGTAGAAAAAAGCAAAAAACATGTCGGTCGTAGTCAAGCAAATTCCCCTCAAGTCATCTCACGGGCGTATCAGGCCACACTCACAGGCAAGAACGTTTAACAAAGAGTGGGAGTGGGGTGGATACCACACACCAGCACGGCTTGGGATCCCCCACGGCTGCAACCCATCCCCTCCCCGTCTGAGCATGCTGTATGCTCTTGGTGAAACCCGACCTTGGCCAGGCTCACCAGCACCTGTTTGTTAGTGATACTTTAACTCCACTCGTCACTCACCAAGGGCCATTTTGAGTGAAATGCCTTCAGTTGGGAATTTTTATGGTCCCTGGATTTTTCCAAGGCTTCAGAAGAAGACATTTCAGAGGGGGCCTGAATTCCAGTGAAATCCTCGCTTAGAATGTACTAGCTACATTTACAGAAGTGTTTAGGAAAGTTTGTGTTGGGTATCACTGAAGAAAGGATCACTTGAACGTGGAACACTGATGCAGTGCCATGGGCTGCTCTATCCACGCGGAAGAAGGTAGGTTTCTTGTGGTTCATTTGCAAGTCATGAAGTGTTGCAGGAAATCAAAGCATATGAGGTGATAGGTGAAAAGTACTGCCCCAGTTCCAGGCACAGAGTAAGTGACTGAGATGTAGTAGTAGTAATACTTGCTTTATTATTTCCATCACTGCTGCTATTAATACTGCTTCTACTACTATTGCCTCAATTCAAGTCTAGACTTATTTCAACTATCTTCATCTAAATATGCAACCACCAAGGCTGGGACTTGTATATACATCATGATTTGTAACTTCATTCTAGATGGATTTCTTGGTACTTAAGAATGAGGTGGCTGTCAAGAAAAAGTATTTTATCACTGTAAAAATGAGTGGTATATCTTCACATACTGTGATGGATGATCTTCATGATTTTTAGTTTTGTAAAACAAAGCAACAGAGAGAGAGAGAAAATCATATGGCATGCTATTATTTAAGAAAAGGGGGATATTAGTATATATTATATATTAAATAAGTGAAGTTACAAGCCATAAGTATTGTTATAAGAGGAGGGAAGAAAAAGAGTAGAAGGGAAAGAGGTAGAAGCTAGACTTGTCTAAAAAAATTGATTTTGGAACCAGATAAATATTATACATAATTATCAAATACAACTTACTCCAAATTTAAAAAGCTGTTCCTACAAACGAAAAATAAAACGAAACAGATACAACTGAAAGTATGTTGAGTTGGCTATGCAATCTACACAGAAAATTTACTTCAGTTGAACTTAAAATAGAGTTCTTAGTGGTTTATATTTTAAGGAAACACATACAAACCCTGAAAAATGGTTTTCAATATCATATTATTGGTAATAATATTTGTATTGCTATTTTGAAACCCTCACACACCAATTTGTATGCATTAGGAGAAAGCAGTGAAGAAATTATATTAATGCAATTAGAATATTATTTTTATAAGAAAAGAGATGAAAAATCAAAATCAAAACTTACATTTAAATTTAAAGCACCAATTTCAATTCGTGATGTATTTTCTCGTGAAGAAGGAAAATTATTTCCTATCTGTTCACTGAAAAGTCCTGAGTACAATGTACCAAGAATCATGACCACCACATTGTGGTGGTCTCTAAATACCATTTTTCACCAAAATGATTGATTCAACATTGATGTACAGGGCAAGACCTGTATAAGATAGACCTAGAACATCTTGTTATACAAGAAAGCTGTCCAGGATGACTGGAGCCATATGAAAGAACATATGAACCAATCTGAGGCTTCTGCTGGCCAGAGATGTGGCAGAGATGTGACCAGAGAGTGTTGATATGAACACAAACTGAAGTGGATTGTTCACTGTGATGCTTAGAAAAATAAGATTGGCCACCTCTGGAGTCCAGGAAATCCACTCATTCTGAAAACTGATAACTAGAGAGAAAGAATCCAACATTTAATTTGCCTTTCCTTTAAGAATGATACTTTAGGGTAGGCAAATATTTGATAAGATAAAATTACCATTTATAGAAATATTGCAACTAATAAAGGAAGAATGATAGAATTTTAATCCCGGAAAAAAAAAGATTCAAGCAATGATTTTTAATGGCTCCTAACACCACAAGCAGAGAAGGCAGTGGCACCCCACTCCAGTACTCTTGTCTGGAAAATCCCATGGATGGAGAAGCCTGGTAGGCTGCGGTCCGTGGGGTCGCTAAGAGTCAGACACAACTGAGCAACTTCACTTTCACTTTTCACTTTCACACAGTTGGAGAAGGAAATGGCAACCCATTCCAGTGTTCTTGCCTAGAGAATCCCAGGGACGGGAGAGCCTGGTGGGCTGCCGTCTATGGGATCACACAGAGTCGGACACGACTGAAGTGACTTAGCAGCAGCAGCAGCAACAGCACAAGAGGACGTGAGTTTGAGCAAACTCTGGGAGAGAGGGAAGGACAGGGAAACCTGGCATGCTGCAGTTCTTGGGGTTGTCATAGAGTTTGACACGGTTTAGCAGACCACCACAAGGAAAGGCACAACTGGTCCTAATATGTTTCCTGATAGAAGTGGACAGGGCCACCTCTGCAATGGTCTTGCAAAAATGAAAAAAAAAAAATAAGTCAGTTTCTAAATCTAAGGGTCAGTTTACAGAAAGTATAGGGAATAAAGAAACATGCTAAAGGGCACACTGGAACTGCAATCTGCATAAAGCAAAATCCAGCATAAAAATAGTCTTTAGGGCAAATACCATGGTTTCTTCAACAATTAAAACTATAGGGAGGAAAAATAGAGACAATTTAGAGATTAAAGATCAAATAAACCAATTGTAAACAAATAAGTAAGTAAAATATCCCCCATTGTCTAGCAGAAGTTTTAAAACTGACTGGGTGTTTGATGATGTTAAGAAATGGCTCTCATTGTTCAGGTGTGAGAATGTTGTTTTTAGAAATACATATGGAAATATTTGATTAAACTGAAAATCAGTATTTATTTCTATTTTGGGAAGATAAAAGTTGAAATATTCTCTGGGATTTATGAACTATTTATGAACAATAGTTCACCTTGGTGATGGTAGTGAGGGGTGTGTGTAGGAGGGCAATAGATGAAACAAGATAGCCCATGATGATCATTGTCAGAGCTGGGTGCTATGTAAATTACATCTCATTGTATTATACTTTTTACTGTGTGCATGTTGAATTGTTCTGTAAGGCAAGGGAAAAAGAAAAGTGTGTTAACGTGATAAGCCTTGATTCTAACGCATCTATGGAGTGCATACATTTTGTCTGGTGCCATGCTAAGCTAGGGGGTGAAATAGCTCTGACATGTGCTGTCCTCTGGCAGCTTGTTGCAGGTGGGGAGATAAGCAGAGTGTGCCGGGGACGAGGCTGCTGCTCTGTTCTGCTGGCAGGGTGCCTTTCAGAGTCATCTAGCACCACAGAAGCCACTTCTCTGCAGTCCTTTACCTCCCCATGACTCAGCAGAGTTACAGAATGAAGGCAGTTGGAAATTTTCCTTTTAACACCCCTTAGTGTAATGGCTTCCCTTACCAAGGTAGGTCGGCCTTTTCAGCCAGTGAAACTGTATATTGTTGAATCAGTTTGTACCAGCACCCCTCAACCTCCTGCTGCACTCAGAACACTGTACTCCATGGGTGGGCCACTGAGTCACGAGCAGTGAGGACACCAGGCACGGTGCCTTAGAGTAAGTCAAGGTCATGTGCTTCTCAGGACACACGGCTACTCTCAAATCCTTCAGTCCATCTCAAAAGACCAGCACAGCCTGATGTTACTAGGGGACCAGGTGAGCAGAGCAAAACCTGCCAATGTGATTTAACCCCTTCAGGGGTGTTCGTGACAATTCTGGTTCAGAGAAATCTGTCTTGAAACAAGTGAAGAATCACCACATCGGGTGTTAATTTTCCCTGTATCCTTCTAGGATCTCAGCTGGGACCCCCCCCCCTCCCCCCCTGGCAAAAGACAGATTAACAAGAGTAAAAGAAACACGTTTGTTAACATATACCTCACATGTACATGGGAGATATCCAGGGAAAATGAGTAACTCTCAGACGTGGATTAGAACTCAGGCTTAAATACCATCTTCTGCTGCAGACAAAAGAAAGAAAGGTGTGGGGAGGCCAGTTATGGGGAAGTGGCTAGGAAATGCAAAGATCCTATCTTCATTGATAAGGGTCTAAGTTGTAGCCGGGGATTAACCTTGGTCCTTCCTGGTAGAAATAAGATGAAGAACACCTCTGTAAATTTATATTCTGCTCTTAGGCAAGAAGCAGAGTAATGCTCATACCAAAGTGGGATATTTTGAGGTGGCATACTCTGCCACCCTCCACTGTAAGCTAATTAGGACACTTTTAGTCTTTTGTCCTAATGTGTGCCTACACCTTCAGGATGCTATGGTTGTTCAGAATGTGCTATAGGTTTGCAGCCCTTTCTGACTAATCTTGATTCTTATGAGAAACCCATGACTTATAACCTGAATATGTGCATGCTCAGTCATGTCCAACTGTTTGTGACCCCATGGACTGTAGCCCACCAGGCTCCTCTATCATGGGATTTTACAGCAAGAATAGTGGAGTGGGTTGCCATTTCCTCCTCCAGGGGATCTTCCCGACCCAGGAGTTGAACACACATCTCCTGCATTGGTAGGCAGATTCTTAACCACTGAGCCACCTAGGAAGCCCCTTATAATAATTTGTCATCTAGATAACAACTTCATTGGTGGTGAAATGATAGGCAGCCAGGAAGAAATCAGTGACAATACAGCCCTAGGATCTGTGTTGTGAAGAGGACCCTGAGATTCCCAGCAGGCTCTGAAAATCAGTGCAGTGGTAGTTTTGTGCTAGCAACACATCTAGCATGGCCCCAGGCGATATCTGTTGTGTTCCAACTCATTGGCTTTGCCAAGAACATTGCTTTGTGGCTTAGATTCAGGAAGTGTAAGGTGGCCATTTTTCCACATTTCTTCTTGCTGTGAGTCTAGGCTAAAGATTTTGTCAGTTATTGATAAATAGCCATATGTTTGTGTTTGCTTCTTGGTTCTGGTTTAAGGACATGTCTTGCCCTTAAACCTTGCTTTTTATTAGAGGAGGTCTGTGCAGGATAGGGGAACCAAAGTGCCCTGTAGACAGAAGCTTCTGCAGAAGCCCATCATGTTGCTTTGCCCACTGAGGACAAACTTCTGTTGTCTCCACATGCTGCCTTTGACTAGAGTCTTTACTCCAAAAAAAGGAAGGGTGCCTAGAGGGCTCCGTATCTCAGGGGCTCATCCCACACTCCCAAAGGGCTTGGTGCAAAGAGCAGGTGTGTGGTGACTGCACCAGTGGGATCCCTCACACTCAAGGATGCACAGGGTTGACCTGGCTGCTGCCCAGCACAGCCTGGGATTGTGGAGCAGGTCAGGGAAGTGGGCTTTTGCAGAGGAAGGAGAGAGGGAGATGAAGCAGACTTTCTACCAAGAACCTTCCAGAGGCGCTGAGGGGAGAATAGATTCATCTAAGGTATTTGGGTGCAGGTCTGAATCCTCCAGCTACATAGCCAGTTTCTGCTCTCACTCTGGGCTAGCACCATGATAGCACCAATGCTTTACCACTAAAGCTAGTCCTGACTGTTATATCATGGGGGTGGGCTTTGACTTTATGTAATAAACATTTAATAAGGAAAGTCAGTGAGGAAACATTAGGAAGAGACTACAAGAGCCTAGTAGTCTAGTGGGCCCTCTATCTTTGTCTCCTTCACCTTTGTTTTAGTTGACTAGTTAAGGTAAGAAGAAATTGACTGGACAGCATAAAAGTGGGGGTCCATTCTTGATCAATAATGACGAATCTCGTATTCAAGTTCTATTTGTTCCCCATGTAAATGCCTTTCCACACACAAAGAGAAGATTTCTTGGGGATTCTATATGATGCATTTACCACTTCCACATGCAAGTTACAGGATTCTTCTGGCTTTTTCTTACTACCAGGTTCAAAGATGTCACAGGTCATTATCATCCACTTTAATGTCCTCTAAGGACATAACTATTTCCACAAATAGACTGCCCCCCACCAAAAAAAAGTGGCTGGAGTGAGCACTGTCCCTATAGCAGCTCTGTAGAGCATGTTGGATTATTTAGAACACAGAAAACTGTGTGCATTCGCCCATGTATGTATATATGTGCACAGCAGACATATTTCAGGCTCAAGGCAGACTTGAGATATGAGATTTTTACGTGGGATTTCAACTCTTTCCTGTTTTTCCTTCAAAGTTATGTAGTTTGATCATCTATGTATGTGATGCAGAATGTACCTAAAAACCCTTGACTCCAAACTTCATGGTATAGCTGTCTTCATTTGGCTTTAAAATACAGAGACACAGGAGCTCCTGTGATCTCAAACTCCAGAATTATTTGCAAATTTTAGAATATGCTTCAATTTTGTCTTCTTAAAGATCTGTCGTTCAGAAACAATATGAAAAATCCAGTTAATCATGATGAGATTAAAGGATTTTAAAAAGCTGAATTGCAGCCACATTTACATTCCCCGATAATTTCTTAATTTTCTTTCAAATCACCTTTCATCTTCATAAAATGAACTGTAAAAATCCTTCTGAATTCCATAATGTGCCAAGAAAAATGGGGAAAAATTAAGGAGGCCCCTACCTTTTAATCATTCTGTTCAATAAAGTGCTTTCACTGCACGCCAGGAAAAAAATGGAGGCTCTAGTGTCTGAGGTATTCTGTGCCATAAACTCCCATAATAGAAACAGATGGTGAAACTGCCTTGGAAGTGAAGAAACTCGTGTACACGCAGCTCACCCTAACATATGAAGAGATTCAGGGCTGACACATGAAGGAATGCGTTTGGCGCAGCGCCAGCGGTACACTCTAATTCAGCCGCGAGTGCTCAAGCTTGAGATGGGAGACCCACAATTTCAGGATCTGGAACACTGGAGCTCCAGGATTTAGAACTCTGCACGAGGCTCCTAGGGTCTTTCTGTCCTGCCCAAGAAGGAGCACATTCTCAATGTTTCATGTGGCCGCAAACTCCAGTAGGGAGCTTACTCTGGCTTTTCTTAATGGTTCATAAAAACAATAGTGGAGAATTGCCAGCTTTGCTGGAGCTTCCTTTAACTAAGTTCGGGTTTGCTTTTTACCTAGAGCTGCCACCAGCGGCTGCTGAAAGAAGGAAAAAAAATCTTCACTACAAAGAGACATCAGTGAGAATTATCTTAGGATGGGAGTGAAGTGACACGTGATACCAGTCTTACATGTGGCCCCTCTTGACTGGATGACATGATACATGCAAAAGAACCTCTCTTGGGCATTGTATTTTCCAAGGAAAGCCTAACACAATTTCCATCATCATATCCCAATGACATTAATGCATACATTTTCTGACTTGCTATATTAGGGCAGACTAAAATTTCGGTTACAAACAGATCCCAAAATGTAGTGACACCGACAAAATAGATGCTTCTTTTTCATGTATAGAGATGTCTAGGGAGTCTAGGTGTTAGGGAGTGTCCTCCACGGGGGGACCCAGGTTCTGTCCACCTTGTAGTTCCACCATCGGATGAGGTCTTGCCATCTCCACTGCTGCCCTCAAAACTGTGCTTCAGACATTTCCCTTCATCTCATGTTCCGTTGGCGTAGATCACGTGGTTACCATGTGCCCAGGATGTGGAGAGAGGGACTGTGGGGCCAGCTGCAGTGTGGGGGTGCAAATGTAAGAGCCACAGGTGTCCCCAGGAGTGTCTTGCATGGGCTCCCCACAGTCAGGCCTGTCTGCAGCTGCTGCTCTGTCTTCCCTCCCAAGAAGGGCAGCATCCTCTGATCTTCCATTCCCACTGAGAACTGTGGTCCTTGCAGATCTGCCAAGCAAGAGGGTGCCTGGTGGCTCTGCATCTCCTTCAGCCAGAGTCACCTGGTTCTCATAAAATATGAGAAACATATCCATCCTTTCACTTGGCTCAGCCCTGGTGTCATCCTGGTGCTGGTGGAAGCCTCAATACCTGTTGTTGCCAGTCTCTGACCCTGGGGACTGAGGTCCATAATGTTTTCTTCTTGGCCTCTTTACCTGCATGGAGACCACATGGGTAACTGCAGAGCCCTGTTGGGGTCTGAGGGAAGACTCAAGCTCTGCCAGTCTCAGTTTAGGCTCAGCCTGGCCCACCCATGTCCATTTAAGAACGCTCTTTCCCTGCTCTGGCCAAGGCTTTTTGTTTCCCAAATCCGGGCCATGTGAGAGGAGCAGACAGTAGTTCCGCTCTGAACAGGGCCATCTGGAAATCAGGATTTACTTCCTGCCATTAGTGCTCCTTGGTCCAGAAAGGAGGCAATTCTAGTTCCCACAAGGCCTGATCCTAGGATGCCTGCGTGAAGATATGGGCGAGGAACGGACGGGACCACTCTGACATCATTCTGTGATGCTTCATATGCCCTGCCTGTGCCATGACCAGGGACATTGAATGGGAGGGAGGAACAAGGTAATGTGGGAATCAGGCCCCTGCTTATCCTGACTGACTTGGAAGAAAACTCAGGTTTGGAGGACCTGAAGCTTACACAGTTTGGGGGCCCTTAAGAAGACTCCTGAAAAGACTCCTGAAAGTCCCTTGGACAGCAAGGAAATCAAACCAGTCAATCTTAAGAGAGATCAACCCTGAATATTCACTGGAAGGACTGATGCTGAAGCTGAAGCTCCAGTATTGTGGTCAACTAAAAAGTCATCTGTTCTTTCCCAGTCTCTGATGCTGGGAAAGGTCAAGGGCAGAAGGAGAAGAGGGTGTCAGAGGATGAGATGGCTGGATGGCATCACTGATGCAATGAACGTGGACTTGGGCAAACTCTGGGAGATGGTGAGGGACAGGGAGGCCTGGAATGCCGCAGTCCGTGGGGTTGCAAAGAGCCAGATATGGCTGGGTGACTGAACAACAACAATAAGAAGAATATAGCATTATGATATGAAATTTCTGGTGTTGCTCCCAGACTTGTGCCTGTGTGGGGAGCCAGGGCTGGGGAAATGCAGGCTGTAGGTCTGTGTATTACACAACAGTCAGGTAGCCTGGCTGGAAACGAGGTAGTGAAGGGTACTGTGGCTGAAGGCCTTTCTAGCTGATGGAGGTAAAGGAGGCCCTTCTGGAAGAGAGGCCCCTTCCAGTTGTGATGGGGTGAAAGGCTGTCAGCAGGGATGCTGCACCCCTGCAAAGCTAACTCAGCACTCCATCCTGGATGAAGGAAAGGGGAGGATACCTGCTGTTCCTTCTGCTTCTCCCAGGTTTCTCTGACCAACAATTTTCTACCCTGGCTCCTCCTGAGTTACAAGCTCCCCTTTCCATGACATTTGTAATAGTTTTAACTGAGCTTACGGCTTTCACCATGGAGTCTCAGGAGTAAACACATGGACTTCCCTGGTGGTCAGGTGGCTAAGACTCTGTGCTCCCATTGCAGGGGACCCAGGTTCAATCCCTGCTCAGGGAACCAGATCCCACATGCTGCAACTAAGAGTTCAAAGATCCTGCATGCCACAACTGAGACCCAGCTCAGCCAAGTAAATAAATAAAAATAAATATTAAGACAAAGGACGAAGGAAGTAGCAACCCATTCCAGTATTCTTGCCTGGAGAATTCCATGGACAGAGGAGCCTGGTGGGCTACAGTCCATGGCATCAAAAAGAGTCAGACATGACTGAATGACTAACTTTCACTTTCTTTTCATTAAGACAAAAAGATATTCCTGGGGCTTCCCTGGCAGTCCATGGTTAAGACTCCACGTTTCCATGGTAGGGGGGCTGTAGTGTGGGCTCAATTCCTGGTCAGGAAACTAAGATCCTGCATGGTGCAGGGTGTGAGCCCCCATGGCCCAAAGTAAACATAACATTAACTTCCCAGGAAGTTCTCCCACTCCTATACCTGGAATGCTGTGAAGAACAGCCTATATGCAGTAAGTGTTGAGAAGAAGGTTGATTTGATGTATAGAAGGATGAATAGGTGGACATCCTTAGAGGATTCTTATTTAGTGAGAGGATCAGACCTTGCCTTCCAGTTCCTCCTGAGTTTGGCTTTTCCTTTTTTGCTGGGGTAGATTATGAGCAGGGTATCTGCCTGACTCGTCATTGTTGACGACTCGAGCCTGGCAGAGGCCTCAGCAGGAGCTGAGTGGGCTGTTTTAGGCATGGCTGTGGCATTGGGAAGGTGCATGAGGAAAAGACAGGATTATGGAAGGCCGCTCTGATGGCCGAAGAGGTGGGCATGCCCTGGCCACCTCTGTGGCCCGAGACGGGGGCAGGTCTAGGAGCCCTCCCCACCACCCGCTTCTGCTCCTCCCAGCCTCCATCCACATCCAGCTCCCATTATTCAGGCCCCAGAGGCTCAGTCAGCCTCTCAGGAAGCTCCCTTTCCCCCATTTGGAAGCACTGAGTGTGGAGGGTGAGGGGCCAAGTGAGTGCCAAATGTTGGGGCTCAGGGACCCCAGTAAGATGTTTCCCAACTGATTCTCCAGGCCCGCAAACAGATGGGTTCCCTGAGGGCCCTGCTTCGTGTCTGGGGGGAGGCAGTGCCCAGGACTGGTTGAATTCCAGTGAGAATGTTGCCGGCGCTGATTTGCGGTTTGACAGTCAAAAATAATCCAAGCATTGCTTTGCATGTGATTTATACAAGTGTCTTAATTGGCATCTTGATTATATGATTGCGTGAAGTGCTGTTTTCAAGAAGGTGTATCTCTAAATAGAAAAAAGAAGAAATATACAGCTGCGACGTGAACATAAAGCTCCCTGTGAGCTATGCCTTCCCCCCGGCTTTTTTGCACTGACACCACATTTTCTGACTTCTCCCCCAGTGCTGGACCTTTAGTAGGAAACATTTCCCCCAACTTCATAAGCCTTCCCTGCAGACACAGCACTGGGTTTGCAGTTTCTCTGAATCTGCTGCATTTTTCTCTGCTGCACCATCTCAGAGCTGTGGCCTCTCCTAGCCTGATTACAGCTAATTATTTTAGAAATACATTTTAAAGGCAAGTTATCTTAACTTTATGACTAATCCGATAGAGAAGATCTAAGGAAAACCTGAAAATCATAAAACGTTCCAGAACATTATATTTTATGCAGTCCAGAATGTGACACATGGGGTCTTTAATAATTCACTGCTTGTTAACATTAAACAACTGTTAACATGCTCAAATAATTAGTTATGCTTGCTTGACATGTTTGCATCTTTAATAATTGATGCATTTATCTTAATTACTAACAGTATTATGATCGTAATATGCATCTTTTTTCTATCTTAAAATTTTAACAAAAACTGACTTTTTGCCAAAAATGATTATGCTCTAAGTTTTAATTACTCATTGTAATTAAATTGTAAGCTGCAGTATTTTACTAAAATATCTTTCACAAAAATATTTAATGGAAAAGAGGTGATTTGTTGTTTATGCAGCCAAGTTAGTAAATATTTCATAAGTTTGATATTACCCTTTCAGCGTGGATATAAAATAACATAGCTTTCAAGATATGAGTCAATTTAAAAGTCCTCCAGAGCTGAAAATTTTTCTACCATTTCTACCTAAAATGTTATTCCCCCTCCCCCTAGCCTCATACCACTCTTTGTGTATGAGACCAAGATTTTGTTAGCCAGCCAGGCATAGCTGAATCTCAACATCTGTTACAGGAGGTGGTGTTGATTGGAAATCAATGGAAGGGTGAAGTCCACACTTTTACTCCATCTCCTCACCACAGCAAGGTTTGACTGTGCAAGTGAGCCCTGAAAACACCATTGGGGTGACATTTTTATAAAAAGAATCATGTGTGGGGAGGCAGACAGGCTTCCCATTGGCCAGGCTTTGTTAAGCTGCCACACACCCTGCTGGAAGGTTATTAATTGACTCAGAAATACTTATGACTGTAGAAAACATTAGCCACAGGAAAGTTCTGGAAGATGATGAGAAATAAGTGCCTCATTTACCGATGAGAAAATTGAGACTTATAAGCCTTTGGCCCAAGCGTACACAAAGTGATCAAGGTAGGAAGGAACACAGATCTTCAGATGGTAAGGCCAGAGTTCTGTCTGTCAAATCTGGGGACTTTCCCTTTGACCTGTGGGGTGTCCTTTGGAGTTCATCAGGGCTTCTGTCCTCAGCAAAGCACAGTTATTACAACTGTCCAGTTATGTGGTAGGCAGGGTCATGGGCCATGACAGATCATTCCCAGACTTTCTGGGTCCATACTAGGATCCCATTCATTTGGACTCATCCTATACTTTCCTTGCCCCGGGGCTCATCTAGGCTGATTGTTGTTGTCCGGTCACTCAGTTGTGTCCAACTGTTTGCAACCCTATGAACCACAGCACACCAGGCTTCCCTGTCCTTCACCATCTCCCAGAGCTTGCTCAGACTCATGTTCATTGAGTTGGTGATGCCATCCAACCATCTCATCTTCTATCACCCCCTTCTGTTCCTGCCCTCAATCTTTCCCAGCATCAGGGTCTTTTCCAATGATTCAGCTCTTTGCATCAGGTGGCCAAAATACTGGAACTTCAGCTTCTGTATCAGTCCTTCCAATGAATATTCAGGGTTCATTTCCTTTAGGATTGGCTGGTTTGATCTCCTTGCAGTCCAAGGGACTCTTGAGAGTCTTTTCCAGTTTCTAGGGTGGAAGTATCAGCAAGTAGAATAGTTGGGGTTTGGGAGAAACCCTAAATTCCCTTGGTGATTTAGTTCTCTGCTGTGAGTCATCAGAGGTTTTCAGGATGCAAATCAAGAAGTTAATGGGTCTCCTTGAAAATGACAAGCTGATCCTGAGAAAATCTGAATTTGGGCAGAGAGAAGCCTGGCCAGCTGAGGACCCAGACTCATCCCACACATCTCAGCATCCTGACCACATAAATTATTTTCTTTGTCAGTAAAGCTGTCTGACTTCTTGGAGACCTGAGAAAGGGCCAGGGCCAGGGATTTCTACAATGCCAGCTAATACGAGGAGATAGTGCCTCACCATTAAATTCATCAGTTAAGATGTATTGAGCTTCAAGTAACAGAAAATTTTGACTCACACTGGCTTTAAAATGTAGAAATTCATTACTTTATGAAACAGAGTCCAGAGCTGCTGGGGGTGGGGTAGGACCCTCCATTCATATTGTAATAATGTCTTCAAGTCAAGAACACTGGTTCTTTCCATCTCTCCACTCTGCCACCCCCAGGAGTCACTTCATTACAAGCCTAGGCACCTTGGGTAACAGGATGGGTATAGCCGTCACATCCAGACACAACAGGAAGAGGAAGAAGGATGGGCCCATCTCTCCCTGTGCCTTCCTCGTAGGAATGAGAACACCTTCCTAGAGGACCCTGCAGGTTTCCATTCAGATCTCACTAACAGGGGTGGGGTCTGATGCTGCCTCCTGAACCGGTCACTGGTGAGCAGGATGAAATGACCAGGATTGACTCAGACTTGTCTCCAGAGGTGGACTTGGCATTGGAAAGTCAATCATTGTATTCAACACACTCCCCCAAGTCAAGCCTCCCGTATTCAGCAGTCACGTGCTGAGAATAGTCTCCCTGCTTGTCATTCAAAGCCAGATAAAATAAGTAGACACAGACTCTGCCCTAAGAGGGTTTCAGATAATGGAGAAATGAGACATGTTCATAGGGGAAGAAAAAAAAAAAAAAACTAAATGGAAGCCAACTTCAATTGTTTAGAAGAATAACTAACAAATGCTTGGCTCAGCACAATTCATCAGGAATTTTCTAAACATCTTCTCCGTGTATAGGATATAGTTTAGGTGTTATTGAGGAGACAAAAGAACATAAAAAATGCAATCTTCCTGTTAAGGGGCTTAGTTAAGGAGACAGGATATGCAGAGAAGGGGGCTGTCTTTGTCTTTACCTGACTCTGGACAGAGGTAAGGAGGGCTCTTGGCTAGTTTAAAAGAGTATTTATGGGGAGTCATTTCAAAGCTTCTGCTGGGCCTTTGCATGGCTAAGAGAGAGGCCGTTAAGAGGTGTCTATCAGTTGAGAAAGCTTTTCACTCTAAGTAACAGAGAACCAGATTAACTGTGCTTGAACATCAAGGACATTTATTGTTAAGAAGTCTGGATGTTGGCAGTCAGCTCAGCAATTTAATCACGGTTTCAAGATTTTTCCATCTTTCCATTCTCTCACCTTTAACTTGTGGGATTTTCATAAGTGCTTTTGCTTCATGATGGCACAATGGCCATTGCAGCTCTAGGCATCAAATCTGTGCCCAAAGCGGGAAGAAGGAGGAAGGACCCACTGGCACCCTCTCCTTTTGTACCTGTCCTTTTTATCAAGAGCACAGTTATCATTCTCAGATGTTCACCAGGAAACCTCCCTCATATCTCACTGGTTAGAACTGGGCCTCCTAGGCACCCCCTGTGCAAGGAGCCTGGAAATTCATAGTGAGAGAAGAAAAGAAAAAGGGGGCTGGAAAGACTGGGGTTCTGCTGCCCAATAAGGCCTGCCATAAGGAGTGTGGCTCAGCAATGTATCTTCATCTTATTTCTTGCAGGCAGGCCAGTGGGGCCCAGAATGGGAACAGAAAGGAGAAGGAAGGGACCAGAAGTACCATTCAAGGTGTTGTGAGTTGCTAACATCACTGTAAGAAAGTTTCTGTGTAAATAAATGATGGAGGAGTTGGGAAACTTTTTCTTTTTTGTAGTTTAGATGGCACTGCCTTGAGAATGAACATTGGTTTTGGTTAAGTGTGTGTGTGTGTGTGTATGTGTTTGACTTAACCTATTGGACAACTGGAAGAATCAAAATGAAAACAGAACAAAATACAAAACAAATACCTTTAATTCCTGGCTTTAGGATACGTTTACCTGGATGGCTTTGGGAAACCTGGTGCTGTACCTGCTTCCCATCAGCATCCCTCTACTTGTTGCGTGTATAGGGAAAAGTATGTGATTCCACAGTAAAGAATCCGTCTGCAATGTGGGAGACCTGGGTTCAGTCCCTGGGTTGGGAAGATCCCCTGGAGGAGGGCAGGGCAACCCACTCCAGTGGAGAATCCCCATGGACAGAGAAGCCTGGTGGGCTACAGTCCTTGGGGTCGCAAAGAGTCGGACACAACTGAGTGACTAAGCACGGCACAGCACACATGTGACTCCACGAAACAGCCGGGGGATGCGTAAAGTGGGGTGGGGGCTTAATCTAGAGCCCTCTCTTTTAATGGGACATCACAGAGAAAGTTCACCCTTGACCTAAAGTAAGGGTGGTGCTCAGCCCACACAAGTAACGTGGCATTTATAACATCCCTGGTCAGTGGTTTTGGAAAATTATTCTAATCAGTGCAAACTTTAAGGAAGGATTCCACAGGCAATCCCATAAGGTAAGATGGATTTTGGCAGAGTTGCTCTGGTTGAGGTAGGGGGAGTATGTCTTGCACCCCCACCCCACCCCAGCCTCTCTTTTCTCTGCTTCCTTGGAGAACTGCTTAGGAATGGTTTTCAGAAGCAGGCCCTGAGCCCAAGGTTTGTGTACATGGATTTGGTAAGGCAACGCTTCCAGGGGAACTGGGAAGGCAGGAGGAGAAACAGTAGGGAGGAGGAAGAGGCTGAGCACAGGTGGAGTGCCCTGCAGAGTCGCAGCGAGGGTGGGCATGCCTGATCCCAGAGGCCACCCTGGAGGGTCAGTTAAGAGTAAGATCTTTCAATCTTAGCAAAGGGGCTGTGCCTTTCCCACCTGTCAGCTTTGGGTTAAGGGTGATGCGCTCCCTCACCCTGTCTTAGTGAGAAAATTCCTGGGCATTTCATACTCAAAGGGAACAGAGCAAGGCTCTAGTCTCCCAGGGCAGACCTCCCCAAATGACAGCTGCAGGGGTCTGGGCAGAGCAGTGAAACCCTGCCTTTGTGGGAAATGAGACTGAACCTGGTGAGAGGAGGACCCAGGGCAGGGAGAACTCCCGGAGCCAAGGGCATGGGCTACCTCTCTAGGGAGACCGCCAGCCTCTTTCCGTGAACCTCATCTCAGGGACCTGTAGAGAAATCAGAAGCTCCTGGTGAGGGAGAGGGAGGGAAGGGAGAACAGAGTCTATGGCCCTGAAGAGCACTTTACCATGGATGTGTTTTTCTTTCAGACTTTATAGTTAATTTATTTATCTGACCACTCGGGAAGGGAAGAAGAAAAGCACCGTTTTATGAGTCCAGGATAGAATCAAAACAATAGCACATTTAGGTGCCTTAATTTTTCTGTTCCCAGAGATTTATTTCGGTTGATTGTATTTGACAGCAGTCAACAAACAACAAATAGTGGGCTGAGCTCAGCTCTCTCAAGCACATAATGGTCTGTATTCTTTGCACAGAGGGCAGAGATTTTTTTGTTTTAACCACACACATCACTTGGATCTTGCCGCATTGATCCTGAAAAGTAAGGTACAGAACTTCATCCTCCTGGCAGGAGCCGGCAAAACACATCCAGCAGAAGGATGGACGTGGGGCCACGTGAGAGTGAGGAGGAGGGCGCTAATACTGAACGAGGGCGTGGGACCTAGTTTCAGGGCTTGGGTGGGTGCAGAGCGTGGCGTGCGTGCAAGAGCCTGTGGCACGATCGTGATCGAGTGCATGCGCTGGGGCGGCGGGAAGTGGCGTGTAGCGTGCAGGTAGCCTTTCTGGGAAGCTCCTGAGAATGTGCAACACTGGAGAGAAGGTCTTTATCTGTGGGGCAGGCCCGGCACCCTGAATCTGTTAAAGCTTAGGTCAGTGTTGAAGGAGGGTTCTGGCCTCACAGGAGTGGCCACCGGGGCCACAATCTGGGTAATCATTATGCCCCGGCAGTTTCACCCGGAAATCTCACGGAGGCGGCATCTACTTCCGGGTTTTGTTTGCTCGCGTTCCAAGCCCACACAAGTTTCCACTGGACTCCCTTCCCCATCTGACATCTCCCTTGTTTGTCTTAGCGAGCTCCCAGGATGCCAGCATCTCTGGGGGGTTGTTGTACCCCCTCCCCGCAGTGCTCACTGCTATTGTCACTTGGCCCCCCAGGCTGATGTCTGCTCTGCCCACTGACTCCACTGGAAGCTCAGAGACCACCTCCCCCCTCCAGGGCTGACACTGTGCTTGCCGCCAGGCAGGAACATGGAGTGGGCCCTTATATTGGTTATCTCTAACACAGTTGAGGTCAGGCTACGACCCTGGAAAGACTACTGAAGGCTCGGTTTAGATGAGGCTACCCACATAGCCCAGGCCATGAGGTGTGCTCAGGGCCCCGTACAGCCTGCAACTCCCTGCCAGCGAGCCTCCATGTGCAAGGGGCCGACCTTGAAAAGACAGAGTCCACACACATGCCTCCATTGCCCTAGACCCAATCCAGCCTGGCAAGAGCCCTGGAGAAGGAAACAGTCCCTAGCCTGAGGCCAGTCTTGTAAGTTACTCTTCCTTGATTCTCTCTGCTCTGATGATTGACAGTTGGTGAGTCCAATTATTTCAGGAGAAACTGTCCCACCTCCACCCTCCTTGATTATGGTCACTGGGAGATCAGTTGGAGAAGAACAGCAGAGTCCTTGGAATTGTTTGAATTAACCTTCCCACACTGAGGCATCAGTAGCACAGAGCAGGATGATATGCACTCCCTCTGACTGGTTACAGGGAGTCTCTGTGGCTGTCTCCTTCCTGCAAGTGGATGGCGCTCAGCTGTGACCCAGAGTGACTGCTTATCCCCAACACACCACCACTTGTAGGTACTCTGCTCTCTAAATCCAGAGATATAAAAGCTACCCCTTACCCCACCTCCACCAGAGTACAACTCCATGTGAGATCCAGTGTTGGAGCAATCTTGAATGTCCATTTACTTCCCCCATCCAAACCCTGGTTCCTGCATTCAGGGCACATTGGGAAAGTAAGGGCTTTTCATTCGCACCCTATGGGGCTGTTCAGGTGGATTCACCAAAAAAATGGAACAGTCTTCTTTAAAGACATTTTTAAGTTTTCATCTCCTTTGAGAGATAAATCTTGAAGAAATATTGACAGAACATTTATTTCAAGGTTTCTTCTTCCCATGGAAGTGAAAACAAACCTTATACATCTCATCCTGGGAACCAAGTGATGTTTGAACTGATTTAGACAGGAATTCAGTTAGATAAAGGGTGTTGAGCAGCTGTAGTGAGCGGGCATTGTACAGCGTGCTTGTGGTGACATAAAAGGTTTGGGCAGGGCCCTGGCCCCCTGGGGGGCTCACAGTATCCAGGAGGACACAGGAGCATCCTCAGAGGCCACATGGTGAGGAGCCCAAGACAGACGGCAGCACCGGGGTTCCCGGGAGTGGCAGTGATGGAGGGGTCAGACAAGATCTCGTCGGGGAAGGGAGCTTCTCCAAAGGCTCTGATCCTCATCATTCTCACTTACTGCTCAATACTTTGGGGGAAAGAGGTGGGAAACACACTGGTTGGGGCAAATCAGAAGTTAAAGAGGATCTCTGAGTCTAGTTGGGACCAACACACCACTAGTGTGCTGGAGCTGGCAGACCTGATTTATCTGTGGGGATATCTGTGGGAGAGAAAAAGGCTCTGAACACTGATTCCACTTTTTCATCTTAAAAGAAGCAAATACATAGAAAAAGCCAGAACCTGGGGAGCATGGTGGAACTCCTTTACTTTCTGCGTTTAGAAGTGGGAACAGCCCCTTGGACACAGACAGGGGGGCTTTACAGAGTAGCTCAGCCTTCCCAGCAACAGAAAGGATGCAGAGGGATCCCTTAAACCTGCACCTGCCCTGTGATTTGTGCAGGGTCCTATGTGCTGGGGCTTCACACTCTGTGCTTTCCACACCTGCCAAGGTCTCATGACCTTCCAAATGATGATCCAGCTCCTGCAGGAGGGTCAAGCAACTGGGGCAGGTCTCTCCACAGGCCCTCTGTCTGCAGTCTCTGCCCTGTGCCAGGACAGGACAGTGTGATGAGCAGGTCAGCAGAAAGAAATGGGCCCCACCACAGGTGGTCCTGGAAACCACACAAGCCTCACTGATATGGCTTCAGGAAACGAGTGGTCCACCAGTGCGCTGGATCCTGTGGACCTGATCTACCCATGGAGAACACGTGGAACACTGTTATGTTTACTCTTGTTAGTTGCTCAGTTGTGTCTGACTCTTTGCGACATGGACTGTACCCCACCAGACTCCTCTGTCCATGAGATTCTCCAGGCAAGAAGACTGGAGTGGGTTGCCATTCCCTTCTCCAGGGAAAATTCCTGACCCAGGGATCGAACCTGGGTCTCCTGCATTGCAGGAAGATTCTTTACCATCTGAACCACTAGGGAAGTCCATTATGTTTATTAGAGCAGGGAAATAAATTCATGGCTTTCATTTTGCTAAGTGTCAAAATCCCAGCAAATAGTCTCTCCCCTCCTGGGTTCCCTCCCTGTATTTCATCTGGAAAGGCCCTGAGGGCTGGGCCGTGACTAATGCCTGCAGAGGGGCTGTGGGGAGAATGAGGCTTTAACTAAGGCCGGACGTCAGGCCCAGGCTGACCACCACCACCGCGTCATCTTGGCCTGACCCCCTCCCCCCGCCACACACCAGGGACTAAAGTCATGGATTGGGGTCTCAGAGCACACGCTAGCCAAGCTTCAGAACAAGGCCACTGGCCTCTGTGTTCCTACAGAGAAGCCAGAGCGCATGAGGCCTTTACATCCAAGTCTCTCTGTTCCAAATAGTCCAGAATGAACGGTGCAGGTGAGTTGGGGAGCTGAAAACCAATACTCCATCCTAGCCTCTTCAAGGATCCTGTGGACCACAGATAGTCCCAGACTCAGAAGCCTTAGGGCAATGGGACAAAGGGTGGGAGCATTGCACGAGGTGGGCACATGAGGTGGTCTCCACCCAGTCACCTGGGGGAACCCAGGAAACTCATGGAGTCACACACTGAGGCAGGAGACTCTGCTCATATGCCAAGCCGCCCTGCACTCCTCTCTGAAGTGCAGACCCTGGAGGGAAAGCGGACAGAGAAGAGACAGTTTCTTCCGCAGTCTGAGTGCCCACAGCCTGATGCCTTTGGGACCCAGCAGTGTCTTCTTGCAGACTGGCCATCATAACATGGGTGACCTGGAAGACATGCTGGGCTTCCAGCCCATCCCAAGGTGGGGTGGGGGATCTGAACCCCAAAGTCAGAGACTGCCAGGAATAAAAAAATCTGTCTATCATTTCAATAGGGAGGCTGAAGGCTATGCCCTGGAGGTGCTCGGTGGACAGGCTTGCACAACTGCTCTGGGTCTGGCAGTCATGAAGCCTGAGACACTAAGATGTAACTTTAATGGTCTCCCCTAATTCACAGGCTGCTTTCATGCACTTAGAAAGAGAACCTTCCTTCTCACAACACATCCATTTATTCAGAATTAGCATGTAAAACCCTAAATTAGGCATCCCGCACTCGGGTTCTGACAGAGCCATTACTTTTAATGCTGAAAGAGTTGAGTTAATTTTAAATTACTGAAGCCCAGCACCTGAGTGGAGCTAGCATCCTCCAACAGACTGGGCATCCATGGACTCTGCTAATGCAAGAACACAAACTGGATTAAAATCCATTTCTCCTCTGGCCAGATGCACATATATGATGGTGTCGAGAGAGACCTGGTGCTATCGTGAATTCTGCCAGAACCACTTTCTGGCAGAAAACAGGTCAGACAACCAGAAGGATGAGTTTCAGGTGAAATCTCTCCACATGACCCAGGGAGGCCTCTTGGGACCTTAGTCTATGTTTGCCAATCATGGTACTGGGCACAGATGCCCCATCCTCAAGGAGCTCTGAGTGCAAATGATCAAGACAAATGAAGATCATGTTACAGGGAAGCAGGAGCAGGAGCCAGTCCTGCTTGTGTTCCCAAGGTCTCCTGCCCAGGTTTCCCCCTGTCCATGAGCAAGACGTCAGGCAGTTGTTCATGGACATTAGAGTGGCTTCCGGCATCTGCCAAGGTGACGTCAACGTTGTTTGTGTGAAGTGCCTCTAAAGGGTGGTCACTGGTATGCTTCTTCCTGTGACCTGAAGTGTCTACCACCTCAGCATCCTGGGTGTCCGCTGTCTCTGCTGCTAGATTGCTTTAAGATCAAACTTGCAGCCGTTGGATAGAAATTGGCAGAAATTGACAGAATCGGCCAAGCAGAACAGGTGAGCTGGCTCTACCTGCCAGGGGTCTAGTGCCAGCAGAGTCCCAGGCCTCCTCTCTCCATGTGTGGGGCCCATTCCCGAAGCTCCCACACTCTGCCCGGACAGTGATGCTCCCAGGAGACCCCTCACCTCTCCCAGGACCCCCCTACCTCTGCTGCTCCCCCACCTTGGCCAGGGCAGCAACACTCCTAAGTTACCTGCCCAGACTGTCCCCAGTGTCATTTGAGGTGGCGTGTATGACCACTCTGACCAGGTGCTAAATAGCTCTGAACTTGCAGATAATCAGATCGTTGACATGAATTGCTAGTGTTCTGTGTGCAGACATTTGAGCTTCTCTCTGAGCAAATCTAACAAACATGTTGATGAGATCAATGGGGCTGCCAAAGTATCATTGGCAGTTTGATTTCCAGCCATTTTCATGCTTTTTGCAGACCTTACACTCTCTTAGCTAGAGCTTCTCTGGCCAGAGTGGAGAGGACAGAGTTTGAGAATTGTAGGAGCACTGTTTGACTCTCAGAACTGGGGACCTCTGGGTGAGAGCCCCAGGGTTGCCATCTACCCTGGAGTCTGGGTCCTTACAACTCGGGGCTTCTGGTAATCGCAGAGATGTGTGCTGGGATCAGCATTCAGCAGACTGCCTGGAGCGGCACTGAGCCTCCTAGGAGCGTAACTTGATCAACTTTCAGCCTGAGCTTGAACTAAATCCAATAGAGATTGGGTTGGAGCAAGAGACAGCTGGCTGCCTGGGGCCTCTGGGCTGTAGCCGCTGGGGGTGGCAGACCAGGAACATTTGAGGGGCAAAGCCCAGTCTCACCCCCTCACCCTGGCGTGAAATGCAAATCTGACAGCACACAGCAAAGACTCCTGTGGGTCTCTGCTCCTGACCTTGGTGACGGGAAAAAGCCAAGTTTTCCACTGTGCCTGTCCCAAGAAGACCGCAGCCCAGCTCAGCCCGGACTCCAAAGGCCGCCTGGCCGCCCCGTGCCTGCAAAGGACTCCCATTCATCTGCCGGGAAACAGGCGGCGGCACCGAGGAGTGTCGTGTTCAGTTTTAAAATGCCACAAATAACAGATTTATAGATTTTTCTAAATACATTATTTTAGCTTGACAGCATTAATCATTCATGCTTCCTTCTTTCATTTTTCTACCTGCAATGGATTATTGAAACAGAAAATAACAACGAGAAAGGCTAGCAGCAGTATCAAAATGTCAAGTTTGTACTTACAGTTGTATGGGCCCAGACAGGGTCAAGAGCCCCAATTATTTGTGTATGTACACAGTGGTACGACACGAAAGGTTATGTCACCTGCAGCTATTTTCCTGCAGATTTAAATAGGACTGATATTCAACTGTACAGTGAGCTGCTGACATGGAACAGAGAATTGTAAAAGACTGCAAACTCTGGTGTCAGAACCTAAAATATGAATGGGGTGATTGCAAGGTGTAGCTGTGGGCAACACCACACGTCGTGGTGCGAATCCGCTCAATTACTTTGGGTTCTTCTAACCTGCCTTTTTCATTTTCACATCAAGCAAAGAGTGAAATCACAGGGCCAGGCTGAGGGTAAAACAGCCGGGCCTGCCTACTTGCCAAGGTGCCTTCTAGAGACCAAGACAGTGCTCACTCATGAAGCTGGCTCACCAAGGAGTATAGATGGATCATCTGTGAGTCTTCAAGGGGTCATGGGTGCTCAGTGCCTGATGAAGTGGGGTGGGTGGGATGACGAAGGCCTATATGCATCATTAATGATTTCTCCCTTTTAGAATATAGTCCGTTACATGGATAGACTTGTAGAAACAATTTGCTATTTGGTCAATAAATGCAGAACTGATTTTTTTTTATTTTTTGGTCAGTGAATTACAACTCTGCCTTGCTTGTAGGTTTTTAATGGATATTTGTGGTCAATAGATGAATGAAATTGTACATAGAAATAATATAGTAGATTCTGCCAATCCTTTCACAGACAACTCACATCTCCTTTGATCCCCTCCACCACCCAACAAGATATGTTCTAGCCACAGATAAATAATGACAACAACAAAAATAGGTCAAGGTTTGGAGGTCAAGCAAGTTTTGAGTCATTGTTGTTGTTCAGTCACTAAGTTGTGTCTGACTCTGTGATCCTATGGATGGCAGCATGCCAGGCCCTCCTGTCCTTCACCATCTCCTGGAGTTTGCTCAGATTCACGTCCATTGAGTGGGTAATGCTATCTAGCCATCTCATCCTCTGCCACCCCCTTCTTTTGCCTTCAATCTTTCCCAGCAACAAGGACTTTTCCAATGAGTTGGCTCTTTGCATCAGGTGGCTAAAGTATTAGAGCTTCAGCTTTAGCATTAGTCCTTCCAATGAACATTCAGGGTTGATTTCCTTTAGGATTGACTGCTTTGATCTCCTTGTAGTCCAAGGGACTCTCAAGAGTCTTCTCCAGCACCACAATTCAAAAGCATCAATTCTTTGGTGCTCAGCCTTCTTTATGGTACATGACTACTGGAAATACCATAGCTTTGACTATATGGACCTTTGCTGGCAAAGTGATATCTCTGCTTATTCATATGCTATCATAGCTTTTCTTCCAAGGAGCAAGCATTTTTTAAATTTCATTGTTGCAGTCATGGTCCTCAGTGATTTCGGAGCCCAGGAAAACAAAATCTGTCACTACTTCCCCTTTTCCCCCTTTCTATTTGCCATGAAATGATGGGAGCAGATGCCACGATCTTAGTATTTTTAATATTGAGGTTCAAGCCAGTTTTTTTCACTCACTTTCACCCTCATCAAGATGCTTTTTAATTTCTCTTCATTTTCAGTCATTAGAGTGGCATCATCTGCATGTCTGGGGTTATTTTAAGGATTATTTTTTAAGAGTCACTCAGTTGTTAATTAGTAGAGAGGCCTCAACCCCTTGTTCAGATTTCTTTATCTTATGTGCTGTGAGTCAACTGTGAGGATGCCCCGCTGGCCCCACCTCAATAAGTGGGGAAACTGATACCATAACTAGGAGTGGAATTGGCCTATATTCTGTCCCTAGTTGGAGGTCTTCGAGAAGCAACTGGCTGGATGGAGTTTATGGATGGAGAGGAGACTTTTGAAGGCAGTTATTCTCAAAGCCAATACATTTTGTGTTGCCACAAAAATGCCACCTCTAGCCAGATTGGGATACAGAGAAGTATCTTTTAAACCTTAGTCTGTCTAGTAATTCCTTACTGGGGCACCATCCTATCTCTCCACATTTATTGCATACCCTCAGACTTCTCATCCTCTAGCCAAGATGCTCTCCATCCATGTCTGGGGACATGTCCCATATTTTTGCTAGTCCTATCCCTACTGCTCTAGGTGGCATTCCTCTCCATTTTCAACCCTTTTGTTCCTGCTATCAAATCTTTGCTCTAATTCCTGGCCCTGCTCAAGGCTCCACCTCTTTCAGGAATTATTATCAGGCAGTTTGTCCTGTATTAGGACTAATGGAAGAAACCAAGGTTGATTCCTGTGGACTTAAGCGGAAAGTAAAACTTACACATGATTGGAAGGACATGTAGGTATTGCTGGGAAACAAAGGGAAAGGGTATTTTCAGCCCTCACAATGTGATCTACTGAATGGGAAACTTGAAGGGGTACACTATATTATATCCACACAAGGAAGGAAGGACTGCTGATGCTACAACAGGGATGGACCTTGAAAACAGTGTGTTAAGTGAAAGAAGCCAGTCACAAAATACTTTACATTATATGACTCCATTTACATGAAATGTCCAGAATAGGCAAATCTATGGAGAGACAAAGTAGACAAGTGATTGCTAAGGTCTGGACAAGAAGAGGGGATGGAGGGTGATTGCTGATGGGTGTGAATTTGCTTTTCTGGATGATGGAAATATTCTGAAATTAGTGGTGATTGTTAATTCTAAATGTATTAATACTAAGAATCACTGAACTGCACACTTTAAAAGGGTATATTTTTATGGTATGTGAACTATAGATTAAAAAAAGAATGATGGGAACTGGAACAAGATGCTCTCAGGAGTATCTCCTCATTCCCCTTATCCCTCATCTGTTTCCTTCTCTCTTGGTGAACAGCTTGCTTGCTTTTTTTGCTCCCCAATCCACATGGGAGAAAATAGCCTCCCACAGCTCCTGAATTTATATTTTCTTTGCACAAGAGACCAATCAGAAGGAGACTAGGATCTCTTAGTCCCAATTCCAAATTTTCAGGAAAGGAGCTAATTGGCCTGGATTGGGAGTGGGAAGGAAGAAGGTTAGGTAGTCTGTCTTCTCATATGGAGTGAGAAGAGAAGGAGCTTTCAGAAAAGGGAGTGGGGAGAGCAAGCCATCCAACGTGGACCACCCACCACCACCTTGATCCTCTAATAAACTGCTAAGGTATCCAGATCTGTTATGTAGACAGATGTAGACATAGACAAATATGTGTTTCTCTTAATGCCCTTGTGTTATTTAGCTACACTTTTCTACATGACACTTCTTAACACTATCTTTCCCTGTTTTTTGTTTGTTTTTTTCTTTTTTAATGTAAGTCTTATCTTCTCAATTATATTAAAATTTTATGAGGTCCACAGGCCATTGTCTCCATTCACCCCTTCCTTTATCTTTTATCTCTCATTTAGGACTCTAGATATAGACCTTAAGGTTGACACTAGAATTCAAGGTGGGGAGTGGTGTTCCATTGGCCATGGTTCCAGATTTTATACAGGATTATACTATTTTAAAGGCTCTCTTGAAGAATACATTTTGCCTACAGAAATAGGGTTAGAAATAACTACTTACAGAGGAGAAAATAAATAATAAAAATCCATTTTGAAAAGCTGACAAATATCACACATATTTCAGAAAAATAGTGTATTTTATTAATTAACATTCTGACACAATCTTCTAGTTCATTTTTTCCCACTATTTTTTTGGTCTATGTTCTCTTTGATCAACATTTTTATAATGTCACCTTTTATAGTGGGAATAGAAAGATTCTTCTAGCATGCATAAAGCATGTACATTCACACTCAGGTGGATTTGCTGAATGACATGATCCTGCAGATTCATGCCTTACAAACATAAGGATTCTCATACATTTTGTTTTTCTTATGCTTCATCAAAAAGGGAAAGGAAGTATGGTGTGTCTATAATAGTATAGTTTCTGTTAAATATATCCCTGACAGGAGAAGACTTTTTGACTAGGCATCAATAATAATTAATCCTACAATAACAGTTTTACATGTCTGATGTTGGAAGAATTTCCAGAGAAGAGCTTCAGCTCCATAGACCCCAAACCTTGTTAATCCTCCACAGTCCACATGTTTCTTGTGTCGGTACCATGGGAACGTGCACATCTCAACAGAGATCTGGTCCTGCAGTTCCATGGCTGACATGGGGTAGATTGGGGTAGAGGACAGAAGATGTATTCCTTGGGTCACTCCAAGGTCATCAGTATGATAGGCACACAACCATATACAAAAATGACTATACATCCATGAAAGTGAAAGTGTTAATCATTCAGTCGTGTCCAACTCTTCATGACTCCATGGACTGTAGCCCACCACATTCTGCTTGCTGCGCATGGGATTCTCCAGGCAAGAATATTGGAGTGGAGTCCACTGGAGTGGACAAGAATACTGCCATTCCCTTCTCTAAGGGATTTTCCCAACCCAGGGGTTGAACCCAGATCTCCTGCACTGCAGGCAGATTCTTTACTGTCTGAGCCATCAGGGAAGTCGTCAGTCAGTCAGTTCAGTCGCTCAGTCATGTCTGACTCTTTGCGACCCCAAAAATCGCAGCACACCAGGCCTCCCTGTCCATCACCAACTCCCGGAGTCTACTCAAACTCATGTCCATCGAGTCGGTGATGCCATCCAGCTATCTCATCCTCTGTCGTCCCCTTCTCCTCCTGCCCGCAATCCCTCTCAGCATCAGGGTCTTTTCCAATGAGTCAACTCTTTGCATGAGGTGGCCAAAGTATTGGAGTTTCAGCTTCAGCATCAGTCCTTTCAATGAACACCCAGGACTGATCTCCTTTAGGATGGACTGGTTGGATCTCCTTGCAGTCCAAGGGACTCTCAAGAGTCTTCTCCAACACCACAGTTCTAAAGCATCAATTCTTCGGCACTCAGCTTTCTTCACAGTCCAACTCTCACATCCATACATGACCACTGGAAAAACCACAGCCTTGACCTTGGAAGGAAAGTTATGACCAACCTAGATAGCATATTAAAAAGCAGAGACATTACTTTGCCAACAAAGGTCCATCTGGTCAAGGAAGTCATACATATATCCAAATCCCAGATGAATGTAACTACACTCAATTTCCCCTTAGCCAGATCCCAAAATGCCCATGGCCACTCCAACTCTAACCTACCCAAGTGGACTTATGGTGGAGGAGATGTTAAGGTAGACAGTGTTCTCATCCAATTGTGGTTAAAACCTCTAAAGTCTTCAGAAACACAGGACCACATACCATCACATTCAGGGCATAGCAGGACCCTGTGCAGGGAAGGAGCCCTGAATTCAAGCTGCATCAGCTTCAAGGTAGAATTGCTTCGGTTCACAGTGTGTTTTTGGACAGAGAAAGGAGTGATGGGTGTACTTGTTGGATGGATTGTAATGGAGTGCACTTCTACTTTCCTTTTCAAATGAAGATAAAAGTTGTGAACTAGAATCTAAGCCATTGATTTTAGCACAATCTCTTGAAGCAGTGTCCTCAAAAAATGGAATAGGGGATGCATCTCTCTTGGATCTCAACACAACTTTGTGTCTAAACTCAGACCTACTGCTTAGTAGGCCTCAGTGACTATCTGCTCAGAGAACTGGTACTTCTGATAAACTGATGGATAGTTTAACAGATGAATGCCGTGGCTCTTGATGTGAGGATCAAACAAGATAATGGATCTAAAAGCCTTATGGATCTAAAAGCCTTTTGTAAATAGCAAGTTGCTGTACCAAAAATAGGTCTAAGAAAAGAGTTCAGTTTACTTAAGATACTCTCTATACCATTGAAGATATTCAGTGATATTTTGGGGAAACATCCTTCTTACCCACAAAACCAATTAGAAAGAGGCACTTATTTTCAAGGTGAGTGGGGGAGGTCTAAAGACTACTGCTGACTCATGTTATCCTTTGTCATCAGGAATATGTGAAGAATAGGAAGGAGGGACCCCAAACCACAGGCTGGATTTTAAATAATGTCAATATTTTCAGAAGGGTACTTGCCATGAGCTGACAATGTATTTTGAATACTTAAAGCAGATATTGACCCCTAGATGTTTCATTCTAAAGTGAGACTCATCTTATTCTCTCCCTTCCCCCCAACGCCCCACCCATCACTTTTCTGTCACCCTTAGCTCCTTAGGCTGGCCAGGACTTTTATTTGTTTGAGGTGACTTAGCAAAATAACCAATAAAATGATGTCAGCCAAGCATGGGAGTTGGTTTATAAGGTACATGTGCAAGTGACCAAAGACCCACAGAAAGGCTTACATAAAATAGAGAATTTTCTCATTGGATTATATAAGGGGAAGCTCCAGAATGATGCTTCGGGCACACCTGGATTTCAGGTATACATGATGTCACCAGGACTGTGTCTTTCTCCCAGTTCAGCCCTGCCGGGCACAGTGGTTAACAAAAACTCCAGATCTCCATCCCACTGGGTTTGAGTTCTTCGGAAACTATGAGAACTTCAGTCTCAAAAGTCACAGCACAGTTACTGTGGCTTTTAAGCTCTCATAAGCTCAAAAGCCATGTCCAAACCAGTTGCTGTGGCCAGCAAAGCACAGTAATGTGACTGGTCAGGTCTGAGACCTGGGCCCAGCCTGGTGGGGAGAGGAGTTTCAGCCCCACACTGACAACATGGATTGAGAGTGGGGAAATAGCAGTCCTTCAAAAAGCCAATGCTGGGTGGAGGGCACAGCCAACCAACCACCAACCATGGCCGTTTCCTCCAACCTCACTTTGAAACAATTGCTCTGAGGCTTAAAAGAAGAAGGACCAGGCTCCAGCACCCACTATAAAGATATCTAAGCTGTTCTCCAGTGCAACTGGCTTAGGAGAATAAGCAATCACTCTGCTTCAAGTTTGTCTTGATCAATCCACCTGAGCAGAGATGACAGCCTCACACCCCCAATCCATGGTGTGTGTGTGTGTGTGTGTACATAAAGCACAGTTATCAAAGACAGCTGTTAATTGTGATTCTTCACAAAGGTG
Organism: Cervus canadensis; assembly: GCF_019320065.1. Taxonomy (NCBI): domain Eukaryota; kingdom Metazoa; phylum Chordata; class Mammalia; order Artiodactyla; family Cervidae; genus Cervus; species Cervus canadensis. Next base: position 31,250,230 of record NC_057403.1, on the reverse strand, counting down.
GTAGAAACAGATCACTGCCAATTGAAAGTTTTAATTAGATTAATTCCGGAATGCAGTTGAAATGTGGTGAATATTGATTGTAATGGCCTCTGTTTTAAATATAATTAATTCATGATCTACATAATTGCTCATTACCTGTACCTTAATTATGGGGCATAAAACATTGTTTATCACTACCATAGTACAAACGGGAAGACAGGCTCTCCCTGATGTCATAGGGTTCTTGGTATTTTTGTTGAAGAGAGCAATGGACATTTCATTTTCTCTAGCGGGAGAGAGAGAGAAAGAAAAAAACAAGCTGTGTCTCCAGTGACAACCAGTATGCAGAGACAGCCTGATAAACACAGGGCATTTATGATTCTTTTATGACTACATTTTCTGACAAGATAAAGTAAATACTCTTTTGTAGGACTTTACAACTGCACAAGGCTCAAGCTACTGTCCAAAGACACTGAAAAAATTTGCGTATAAATACTGTGTTTGAGGCTGGCTCATGGGCAAGGAGGATAGCCCAGCAGTTTGACAATTTTCATATAATACCATGAAAAATTTCATGGTTTTTCTTCATCTTACTGCTAGTACCAGCACAATACATCTTTTCTTGGAAAAAAATTATACAAATCTATGATACTTTCTGGTTTTTTTCCATATACCATAAAATTTAAAGGTAGTTCATGTGCCTATTACTGTTAGCCTTTTTTTTTTTAAGCCCAAGCAACAGAACCTGAAAACCATTACATATGCAAAAAATATCACATTGCTAGAAAATCTGAGTTAGGTTAAATTTTAGTGATTTTTAATTCTGGAGGATTTTTCCTAAGTCCTTTTACAAAGACCATAAGAGAGAAGGGTGAGAGGAGGGGTGGTCTGTGGTCTTTGCAGGAGCTCAGGCCTTTCCTGTGGAAGAGCGTGGTGCCCCAGTTTGAGGAGCTTTAAGATGAAATCTACATACAGGAAGTGACCTCACTGGGTCATAGAAACAGAACAAGATGAAGGGAGGAGCAGTCAGGCAGCCACAGGGCCACCTCTTATTAATGCTGCTCAACCTCTGTGGGGATATTTCTGGAAGGAATCTAGTTACCCCAGGCCACAAGGGTCTTTATCTGCGTGGCCAAATGGAGGTTTGTCCCACTCCTGACTGAGGAAGTCCTTAAAACAGAGTGTCATGCAAGGCCTGTCAATGTAAGGCATCCTTGTCTGTGCTTTTATGATGCATGCACAGAGTCCCACATCCTCAATTCTTAGACCAGACCACCTGAAGTGGGTGGTATAGCCACTGAAATAATCAACTAAGCAATACATGGCAGCCTCTGTTTACCAAGGACAAGTGTTTTGTTTGTTTGTTTTGTTTTTAACCTAAATTTACAAGCCTGTATTAGGCTCCCACGCTTCCTTGGTGGTTCAGACAGTAAAGAATCTGCCTGTAATGCAGGAGACCTGGGTTTGATCCCTGAGTCAAAAAGATCCCCTTGGAGAAGGGAATGGCTACCTGCTCCAGTATTCCATGTAGTCCCGAATTCCATGGACAGAAGAGCCTGGCAGGCTACAGTCCATGGGGTCGCAAAGAATCGGACTCAACTTAGCGTGCATGCAAGTTTCCTTTATCTTCAGTAGTGTGAGAGAACGGCTAATAGAATTCAGGTTTATGACCAATAAAAAACATAAAACAAAACAGAAAACAGAAAATGAAATAAGAGACAATTCCAAATAAATGAAAATGCTACATTCAGAGCTGGTATTGCTTCCTTTGTATTGATCATAGAGAGAAGCCTACAGTTTCTCTCAGTAGAAAATCCTGTGTGGCTTATTAAATACAGGTTGACAAATCTTAAGAGGTTATTTGGTAGGAGCCTGGAATGCCAGGCTTCCTGTATGGACTCCCACCCCGGGAACAGCTCAGTGCCTCTGGGCAAGGCGTTCTTTACTCCTTCTGAGATGGGAACTCTGCCTTGCCAGACTCACAGAAGAGTGTATTAGTTGGCTCCAGCTGCCATGACAATGTGCCCTAAGCTGGGTAGCCTTCACAAGAGGCCTTTACTGTCTCACAGCTCTGGAGGCCAGAAGTCTGAGATCAAGGTGTCAGCAGGGTTGGTTTCTCCTGAGGCCTCTCCTTGGCCTGCTCCATGTGTCTTCCCCTGGTTTTCCCTCTTTGTGCATCTGTGTCCTAATTGCTTTGTCTTATAAGAACACCACTCATATTGAATCAGGGCTCACTCTAAAGGCCTCGCTGTAACTTCATTACTTCTTTTGTTTGTTTGTTTGTTTTTTAAATTTTTGGCTGCACTGGGTCTTCGTTGCTGTGTGGGCTTTCTCAAGTTGTGGTGAACGGGGGCCCCTCTTTAGTTGCAGTGCATGGGTTTCTCATTGCAGTGGCTGCTCTTATTGTAGAGTGCGGCTCTAGGGCTCGTGGGCTCAGTAGTTGTGGCTTCCAGGCTTGATTGCTCCCTGGCATGTGGGATCTTCCCAGACCAGGGATGGATCCCATGTCCCCAACACTGGTAGGTGGATTCCCAATCACTAGATCACCAGGGCAATCCCAATTGCCTCTTTAAAGACCCAAATGTAATCACATTCTGAGGGACTAGGAGTTAAGTCTTCAGCATATGAGTTTTTGTGCTTAGTTGCTTCAGTCGGGTCCAGCTCTTTTGTGACCCCATGGACCATAGTCTGTCAGCCTCCTCTGTCCATGGGATTATCCTGGCAAGAATACTGGAGTGGGTTGCCATGCCCTCCTTCAGAGAATCTTCCCCACCCAGGGATCGAACCCAGATCTCTTGCATTATAGGCAGAATCTTTTCTGATGAGCTACTGGGGAAGCCCCATATGAATTTGCTGCTGCTAAGTCGCTTCAGTCGTGTCCGACTCTGTGCGACCCCATAGATGGCAGCCCACCAGGCTCCCCTGTCCCTGGGATCCTCTAGGCAAGAACATTGGAATGGGTTGCCATTTCCTTCTCCAATGCATGAAAGTGAAAGTGAAGTCGCTCAGTCGTTTCTGACTCTTAGTGACCCCATGGACTGCAGACTATCATGCTCCTCCATCCATGGGATTTTCCAGGCAAGAGTACTGGAGTGGGTTGCCATTGCCTTCTCCGATATGAATTTGAGGGACATGGAAATCAGCTCATAATATGGTCATGTAGAAAAGGTGAGCAGAGTTAGGGGAAACTACTCCATAGATTATAAATTATTAGATAAAAACAAAAGACCCTTCTCTTATCCCCGCCCTGTGTGACACATTTAGACCAGTAGTTCTTTGTGGGAGGAGGGTGGGATTTTGCCCTCCAGAGATATTTGGCAACATCTGGAGAAATTTTTGGCTGTCATAGCTGGTGGGGAGGTTGCCACTAGTGTCTAGTGGGTAGACTGTTAAAGATCTCAAAGGTAAACTTTGCTAAAGTCAAAAACCTAATCTGGAGGGATCCACCCCTTTTTCTTTCTTTTTACACAACTTGTCTACCGAGAGGTGGAAGAACGTGGGGGATGGAAAATAGGCAGAAGGGCTTCCACATGCAGGGTCCTTGCTACCAGCTGCTGGGCTGCTAGTTGAGTGCCTGTCTGAAGTCAAATCTTTCGGCAGAGAACCAGCTGCCATAGTGTTTCTCTGAGATCATTTTTCTGCAGATCCTCTTTCCCCCTTTAGAGTTATGATTACTTCCCTCTTCAGCTTCCTAGAAAGCTCCTTGAGTGTCCAAAGGGCTGAGCACTAAGTGGATAATTTAAATGGAGGCTGCCTCCACAAAGGCAGCTGGGAGACACCTCACTCTGCAACCTATGGCCCAGCCTTAGGACCACCTCTGGTTTCCCTCCCCTTCCATGTGTCCCTGCCACCTCTAGGTTTAGCCCTCTCCCCAGGGACCTGTTTCCACTTTTTCACTGTCTATTTGCCATGAAGTGATCAGACCGAATGCCATAATCTTTGTTTTTTAAATGTTGAGTGTTAAGCCAGCTTTTTCACTTTCATCAAAAGACTCTTTAGTTCCTCTTCGCTTTCTGCCATAAGGGTGGTGTCATCTGCATATCTGAGGTTATTGATATTTCTCCTGGCAATCTTGAGTACAGCTTGTGCTTCATCCAGCGCAGAATTTTGCATGATGAACTCTGTATATAAGTTAAATAGGCAGGATGACAATATACGGCTTTGACATACTCCTTTCCCAGTTTGGAACTGAGAAAGATTGAGGGCAAGAGGAGAAGGGGATGATAGAGGATGAAATGGTTGGATGGCATCACTGACTCAATGGACATGAGTTTGAGCAAGCTCTGGGAGTTGGTGAAGGATGGAAGCCTGGCGAGTTGCAGCGCATGGGGTCACAAAGAGTCGGACACGACTGAGTGACTGAACAAGAGCCATCAGGAAGCCAGGAGAGATCGAAGCGCTTCTGCATCCCTATGATGTGGACAGAGTAGGATCACATCCTGGTGGTAAACGGGGCCTGGAAACGGCAGGGAGGCTGAGGTGGTGTGTGCGCGGGAATCTGCAGAGGCTGGAAGACCCCAGAGACCTTGCCCAAGGCCCCGGGGAGGTGGAGCAGGCCCTATTCCTCCGGGTTCCAGGTCTCTGCGGGAGTCAGGAAGGAACAACTCCTCCCAGCAGGTGGGGCACGATTCAGCACCCCCCTGCCCCCGCCACCCCACAGGGCACCGTGCCAGGCCCTGGGCCCTGGCCTTCTGCTGCTTGGTCCTTTGACGTGTTCAGCAGCCTCTGGTGTTTCCCTTCTCCTGAGGTGCTAGTCCTGGGTTGAGAAGCCCTTTGTCCTCCAGCTAGCATTCTGGAAGAGCACCAAGGGGAAAGTCTTCACAGTTGAGCCTCTCTGGGGAGGGTTGAGTCCCTGGAGAGGGGCAGGTGGAGAACTACAGGCAGAAGGTTTATTGGGGGAGACCCCTGTACAGGGCAGGAGTGGGCAGAAGGGAGGCTGACCTGAATGTCTCACCACTGAGAGCTCAGGTGTTCCCACAGGACGCTTGCTTTGCGGTTGGGAGGGACCGCAGAGCTTTTCCAAATTGAGGACGAGGCTGGACCTTGGCATCCTCACATTGACTGGTCGCTGCTGTGGACCCTCATCTGGGAAGGGTATAATCTTCAGAGGGAACCTATGCCAATGAGAGGTGGGCTGTGAGCCTGGGTCAGGGAGACCAGTGGGTGGAGAGGAGCAAGACTGCCGTGGTCACGGGACCACCCAGAACATTGCTGAAGTCACTCTTTCACAAATTCACTGGTTTAAATGGATGGTTCTATGGAAGTCATTGTGACGTGGAATCAAGCTGGTGGTAACTCGGGCTGAAATGTGATGTGTGCTCGCCACATGCCGGGCCCCACTCTGAGCCCTCTACGTGTGTGGTAAACACCCACTCCCACCGCGCCCAGAAGGCAGCAACTACTGTTAACCTCTGGGTACCTTAATGTTCTCACTTATAAAATGGGGCCAAGCAACCTGTCCAAGTCACTTGGCTAGTACCCAGTGGAGCTGGGTGTCAGCCAGCTCTCCCTCCCCCACCCTACCACACTGCCTGCAAGTTCAGTCCGTGTGCTGCCTTCAAAGAACAGCGATCACAGGGAGTGTGGCTGAGACAAGGTGGAGGGGGCTTTTGATGACCCTCAGAGGTACAGGTTCAGCACACCCACAAGGAGGGATGATTGGGTGTTAAGTGAAAACCAGAAACCACCATTCCCACTTTGTAAGCCATAAACAGGCTTCATTTAGGGAGCATCCCCCTACTAGTGGAGGTGGAGAGGGCAGACAATGGGACCTTTTAGAGGGATATATGCTGGCCTAATGGCTCAGCAGGTAAAGAATTTGCCTGCAGTGCAGGACACCCAGGATCTGTGGCTTCCATCCCTGAGTTGGGAGGATCCCCTGGAGAAGAAATGGCAACCTGCTCTAGGATTCTTGTCTGAAAAAAATCCCATGGACAGAGGAGCCTGGTGGGCTACAGTCCAGTGGGTTTCAAAGAGTCGGACATGACTGAGCAACTAAGCAGAGCACATGCTGGCCTATGCTGAGCCTTGATATTTGTCTGTCTCTTGGAAATGAATAATGAAAGTCCCACTTCCTATTGCTGCAAAAAATATTGTCCAGTAAAATAATATCATGCATTCCCAGAGCTTTCCAGAGTGGGGAGTGACTTTGAGAATCCTTGCTTCTTCTCTATTCCTTGCAGACTGGGGACCTGAGGTGCAGAGAGGGGAAGTCACTTGCCTGAGGATGCACAGCTGGCTAATTAAGTCCCCATGTTTCCACCACCAAGTAACCATCTTATTCATGAAGCAAACTGTTTTGGAGGGTGGGGGCAGTGGAGAGGATTGCTTGATTATCAGAGAAATCGATCAACAGAGTCACCATTTAATTAAAAAATATATCAAAACCTTTCTTGATAATGATCGACCTGTTACACTGGAGCAATTAAAATGGTGATTTTATTTACTGAGTTACTGCCAACTCCTATGATTTTTTTTTGTAATACCCTTGTGATAACTCAATTGGAAATGTGTGGTAAGATGCATAATGATAATGCCTTTTCTTAAGATAACTTGTGCCACAGCCAGCTGGGGAGTTTATCTGATGGGTCCGTTGCACAACTGAGGTCCCCTCTGTGCCATTCTGTCTCCAATGGCTCTGGAGGGACCAGTTGGGAGTCTTAGAAGGGGCCTGTCTTTGAACTGGTGAGACACACACCCATGTGTTCAACAGCTCTTTGGCTGCTGCACATTAGGGGTAATTAGAAATGGATGCTTTTTGAGATTTAAATATTAACTTTTTAAAATTAAATTTTCACTTAAAATTTCACAAAACAGAAAACAACCCCCACACATACACTCCCTAATCCCACTCTCCAGACACTCTCAAGGAATGAAAGCCTAAAACTCTCCAAGCTGACAAGCCCAGCTGCTTCCTGGTGGTGCTGGGTTCCTGTGTCCTGGTGTGCAGAGGCTTACAGCCATGCGGCGTTGGGCTTTCAAAGGGGAAATGATGAGCCTTCATTCACTGAAATGTCAATTGGCCCCCACTTCCCTAGTTATGTCTCCCAGGACACTTATGTCTCAAGATATTTTGCTGGACATTAGATGAGAAAGAATTCCATAATCTATTAAATTTGGGAAATGCTACACACAATACTACCCTCATGGATTAACACACTAAAAGTTCTGAAATGTTCTGAATCAATAAATCAATTTAATTTTTGGTTCATCATTTTTCCCTTTTATCTGACCACAGTACCCTGTCTTCATGTCATACCTATGAAAAACTTGAAGAATCCGTTTTGAAAAACTCTTAATTGGGCAGAACTAGTCTGAAACTGATTATTAATCAAAGGAGGCATGGCAAGAGAATGAACCATCTGCCAGGGGTCAGGAGACCTGGATTCTGGTCTAGACTCTTCCATTAATTAGCTTGGTGACTTTGGGGAAATCGCATTCCTCTGGTACTTAGTTTATCTGCCTATAAAATAAAGGGCTGAAGTTAGAGAATTCCTAAGGCCCTTTCTGGGTCTGAGAGACAATGATTTTTCTGATTTGCTGAGGCTCAGTGGGCTGGCTGTCTGCCCTTTCGTCACCTCTTAACAGCTCATGTTGGCAGCTGTGGGCTCGCCCTGGGACCTCCCAGACCAGGTGAAGTGAGTCATGGTCTTGGAAGGCTCTGGGATAAGGTTGCTACCTGTGCGTGGCAGGCTTACCATAGGGTGACGGCTGCATGGTCAGGGCCTCTCTCGGGGCTCCACCCTTCATGGAGATCTCTGCAGTCAGGGCTGCAGGTGAGAAGAAGGACTCTGGTCCCTCTGTTGCTGGAGCATGAGGTCTAGATAGGGAAAGAAGGCAGACCTATGTGTACACAAGTGACCACACCCAGCAGTGGGTGCTAATAAGACAGGCTGAAACCTGGGATTCTTTGCTGCAGAGTTTGTACCTAGAGCAACTGTGTCCTGGAGCAATGAAACACAAAGAAACTATAAGGGACTGAAAATAAGGAAGTGCACCTTGGAGTTGGGACAAGTTAGGGAAAACAAGATACAAAAGACCAAAAACTCAACTGCTGCTTCTGAAGAGCTAGGGGCAAAAGCAGGGTACTGAGCATGTGCGCTGCATACAACCCCATCAAAGTGGTGGGCAAACCACCTAAGCCGCCGCTCCAGCCCTACTGCTGGACCTGCCCCTAACCTCACACCTTGTAAGGAACCAGCTTGCCCCCAGCCTGCTTCCAGAGCAAGCAGGGGAACCTGTTACTGATTCTCGCTCCCCTTTGCTACAGCAGGGGCTCCAGTAAAGCCTTGTCTGAGTTTCTTGTCTGGCCTTTTATCAATTGCCACTGATTAAGGAGGTCAAGAACCCTGGTGGGTAACAGTAACAGTTGGAAGGTGCTTGAGGGACCCTAGAGGGAGACGCAGGGGGTGCCAGGTGGTCAAGGAGATGCCGTGCAGGATGCAGGACTCCCGCCAGACTGATTGGATAGCAGTGAGGATGGCCTGAGAAAGGCATTGGGGCAGAATTGCACAAGGCCTCCTTGGGGGTGCTGGTGCATTTCTGCACTGATGTGAGTGGTAGACATAAACAGTGGGGGATGATGTGGAACCAGGGGCTGCAGAAAGACAGTGAAAGCCTCTAAATGTCATGTGATCAGGCTCCAGTGTCATTCAGGCAGCTGGGAGCTATTGAAATTTCATAAGGAAAATGATATTTTAGTAAATGAGACCTGGGATAGGATTGGAGCTTAATGATAGAGCAGGTGCCCTCCATGAGCTTCTAAAATGGCCCCAGATACGGAGCCCTAGACTAGTATTAGCCCTGCTACCCAGCCTGGGGCTTTGCCGGGCTCAGTACTCCGCAGGCGAGAGCACCCTAGGACAGAATGCTCCGTGCCAGCTCGCACTCCAAAGACAGTGAGCAGAAGGAGGAAACCCAGCCCCTCCGGGCTCAGGAGCGGTGAATTTGAGGCAAGAATATCCCAAGAGCAGAAGATTTGGGGGAGTGGGAAGGAGCCCTGCCAATTCCACCTTAAACAAGTGAGCTCTATCTGCCACTTCTTCACAATCCACCCGTGCTTCGGGTTCCGATGGAGGAGATGCGTTGTCATGTACGATTTTAACTTCTGTGATAATGAAAAGGAACAGAGTCTAATGGCTGATGCCGTGGGGCTTAGGAAAATGAGTGAGATGCTTGGGTAAGAGAGGGAGATACCGTCTCGGTCCCAGAAAGACACAGGGTGTAGCTGGCCCTCATGGGGAAGCTTTTATTTCATTCTCAGGAAAATAGAGTGAATAGCTGTTAACTGTTTAAACAATGATTGAAAGGCCAAGTTTTCTGACCCCCTGTCTTAGTAGGGATGCTGTTCGGGCCCAAGAATCAGGAGACTTAGACGGTTTCTTGGGGGGTATATCTGCTCCCTTTTTCTGTTTTGGTCACTTGCAAGTCTGGACAGACATGTCAGCAAGGCCCAGAAAGGCTGTTCTGAGGGACTGTCCAAAGTTCAGTGGATTGAACAAATACCCTCCGAGGCTGGAAAGATTTTCTTAGACCCCCTCGTGCTGGGTCTCCACCTCATCTTCACCGTGTGCCATGTTATACACCCCAATATGTACCAATCTCCAACATTTCACCATGTACCACCAGTGCTCTCTCCTCCAGCTTTGCATGGAGGCTGCTGAAACCCAGCAGCTGCTGGTCCACTCACCAGTGAGGGCTGAACACATCTGGCTCCGGTCTCTGGGAGCAAATCCCGAAACGCTTGCCTTGGGGTTTCTGTTAGAAAGTCGGGCAGATAGATGTATATGTACCAGCCACAATGCCTTTGTTTCCAAGTAATAGGCACTCTAACTCAAACTGGTAAGAACCATAAAAGGGATTTATTGGTTCAGGTAACAGGGAATTCTAAATGTAGGAGGGACTGTAGGGCCATTGCAATGCTTTCCTTTCTCCCTCTCTATTCTGCTCCTTACGGCCCCCACTTCATTGTGTGGAGACCAACCTCCTTTTGTGAGAAAGGTGGCTGCCAGCAAATCCCAGGTTTTGTTTGATTGTTTTCTTGACCAAACCCAGGGAAAAAGAGAGAGGAGAGCAAGATTTCTGTTTTAGAAAATTGAGAAACTTCCTTTTATGGGAGTTCTAAGAAAACCTCTTTTCATATCTCATTGGCCTGAAATAGAACCCAAGATCATTCTTGAACCAACAAGATGATTACCGGTCTGGGCTTTACGGCTTGTCCTACCAGTCAGCGCCTCCCACCAGGACCGCCTCCCATCAGGAGATTGGTCATTTCCCAGCTACACATCTGATACAGAATGAGGGAGGGGAAATCTTTATGGGGAAATGAGGGAATTTTCAGTTAAAAAGAAGCAGCTTAACCTGGAAGCTGGGGAGGTAATCAGTAGCTGACCGTTGGCTGAAGTTGACCCCCTGTGGCCTGCTGTCCAATCAACCACCCTTTCTGCAGTCCTACTTGAACACACACACCATCACTGCTCCCTTGTGTGTGTCCCTTGATCAGTTAGAATGCTTCTGGCTGCAAGTAACAGACAAGACTCCTACTGTCTTAAATAACAGAGTAATATATTATGCCACGTTCAGAGGTAGGGTGTGCCCAGGAGATGGCCTCAGTCATTACCAATGGCCTGAGTTGCTCCCACTTCTCTTTTCTCCTATTCTCAGAGCTGCTTCGCCCTAAGGCTGCTTCCCCTTATACTTACAAGCTGTTTGCTGCAACTATGCATGTGATAACCAGAGAAACAAGGAGAAACCATGTCTTGTGGTTCTCTCTTGGGAGGGAGGACATTTTCCCCAAAGTACCACCCTTCTTGAGAGACTCCTACTTATGTTTCCTTGGCAAGAATTAGGAGATACATGGGATTGACTTAAAATTAAAATGGTGTGGCTGAAATGGATGTTGGCCACTATTGCACCTAGTTAGGTAAAGTAATGAAACTTGTTCCTGCTGAGTAGGACAAATGAGGTGTGGCTTCTCCACACTGGGGTGAGTCTGGGGAAAACCATGTACTTCCTGAAATGGAAGTGCTTCCAGTCTGGTAAACCTATACTCAAATCCCAACTCCATTGCTCAGTAGCAGGTGGCCTGTGGTGGCATTTCTTAACCTGTCTGGGTCTCCATTTTGTCATCTGTAATCAAAGGGATATTATTAATACCAGATCTTGGATTATAAAAGTTTGTGTATACCAGTGGTGAGATCCCCTTGAAACACTACCCAGCTTGGCATATAGTTGTTCTCAGAAACAAGTAGTGGGACTTTCCTGGCATCTCCAGCAGGTCCAACTGTCTGCTCCAGCATGGATTGCCTCTGCTTACCCAGTGTTGAGTGTGAATATTTTAGATGTCTACAGCTGAAGTGAGAGACACAACATGGAAGGTTGGGGGCTTTTCTCTGCTTGGTTAAGCCTTTTGATCCATTTCATCCTCAACAGTTTCTTTACTAGGACGATCACTTTGCTCTAACCATTGTTTTTGTAGAAAGGCCTTATTATATATTCTCCTGTCTGCAAAAAAACACAAAAAATCTAAAAGAAAATGTGTCAGAGCCTATTTTTAGTGCTTTACAAGTCAGATCTTTCCTCCTTGCCTTCTATAGTCCCTCAGGACTTTTAGATTTACTATTTAAATATTTATAAACTGTTACAATTATTTATTAAAGGTTTATGTTGTTATTATATTTAGTATGGAATATGCATTTCTTTCTCCAAAAATAACAGGACTTTCCATTAAACGACATGTGTTAATGATGCAGTAAATTGTCTCTTAAGGCAATAGAGAAAGTTTCCTTCTCTTCTGACAACCCTAAGTACCCTTATTTAAAAGTAGGGGTCCTACCTCACTGGAAAATACATTGCTCCTGACTCCCCAAATGTTATTCTATCCAGACTGAGGAAAATTTTAATGCTTCCATAGAGAAATTTTGCCATCTGAAATCAGTGTGTAGTCAAAAACAAGAGACGCATTTATTGGTGGCAGCCCTTGTTTTTCTGCATGACTACCATTGGTATATGTGTATGCACACATAGCATTCATGTGGACACACACGTGGGCTGTAGGTGTGCATATGTGAGTGCATGTGTGGCCTGGTCTCATTTTAGATTCATTCATGCCTACATTTAACATAATCTACTCTGTACTAACACTGTTCTATATCAAAGACAAAGAAATGGATAAGAAACACTCTACCCCTAAGACTCAGGGGTCTAGAAAAGGAGGGAAACAATGAGTAAAAAAGTAACAATGGTATCATCAAGTAATCATCCAGCAGTGTACAAGTGTGGGTACAATCCTGTGGGAACAGGTAGGAAGTTAATTTTATGGAGGGATGCTGTGTGCTGTGCTTAGTTGTTCAGTCATGTCTGACTCTTTGCGACCCCATAGGCTATTATAGCCTGCCAGGTTCCTCGGTCCACGGGGATTCTCCAGGGAAGAATACTGGAGTGGGTTGCCATGCCCTCCTCCAGTTTGAGGGATGACTTGTTGGTATATATGTAGATCTACATGAAGAAGAAATGCAAAACGGCAAAATGGTTGTCTCAGGAAGCCTTACAAACAGCTGAGAAACAAGAGAAGCTAAAGACAAAAGAGAAAGGAAAGATATATCCACCTGAATGCTGAGTTCCAAAGAACAGCAACAAGAGATTTAAAAAAAAAACTCTTGCTAAGTGATCAATGCAAAGGAACAGAGGAAAACAACAGAATGGGAAAGACTAGAGATTTCTTCAAGAAAACTACAGATACCAAGGGAACGTTTCTTTCAAAGATGGGCACAATTAAGGACAGAAATGTATAGACCTGACAGAAGCAGACAATATTAAGATAAGGTGGCAAGACAAGAATACACAGAAGAACTATATTAAAAAGATCTTAATGATCCAGATAACCGTGATGGTGTGATCACTCACCCAGAGCCAGCTATCCTGGAGTGCAAAGTCATGTGGGCCTTAGAAAGCATCACTATGAACAAAGCTTGTAGAGGTGATAGAATTCCATCTGAGGTTTTTCAAATCCTAAAAAATGGTGCTGTGAAAGTGCTGCACTCAATAGGCCAGCAAATTTGGAAAACACAGCTGGGGCTGCAGGACTAGAGGTCAATTTTCATTCCAATCCCAAAGAAAGGCAATGCCAAAGAATGTTCAAAATACTGTACAATTGCACTCATCTCCCACACTAGCAAAGTAATGCTTGAAATTTTCCAAGCTAGGCTTCAACAGTATGTGAACCAAGAACTTCCAGATGTTCAAGCTGGATTTATAAAAAGCAGAGGAACCAGAGATCAAATTGTCAACATCTGTTGGATCATAGAAAAAGCAAGAGCGTTACAGAAAAACAACTACTTCAGCTTCATTGACTACACTAAAGCCTTTGACTATGTGGATCAAAACAAACTGTAAAAATTCTTAAAGAGATGGGAATAGCAGACCACCTGACCTGCCTCCTGAGAAATTTGTATGCAGGTCAACAATAGTTAGAACCGGACATGGAACGGGGACTGGTTCCAAATTGGGAAAGGAGTATGTCAATGCTATATATTGTCATCCTATTTATTTAACTTATTTACAGAGTACATCATGTGAAGTGCTGGGCTGAATGAAGCACAAGCTGGAATCAAGGTAGCCAGGAGAAATAACAATAACCTCAGATATGCAGATGACACCACCCTAATGGCAGAAAATAAAGAGGAACTAAAGAGCCTCTTGATAAAGTGAAAGAGGAGAGTGAAAAGGCTGGCTTAAAGCTCAACATTCAGAAAACTAAGATCATGGCATCTGGTCCCATTACTTAATGGCAAATAGATGGGGAAACAATGGAAGCAGTGTCAGACTTTATTTTCTTGGGCTTGAAAAATCACTGCAGATGGTGACTGCAGCCATGAAATTAAAATACGCTTGCTCCTTGGAAGAAAAGCTATGACCAACCTAGACAGCATATTAAAAAATAGAGACATTGCTTTGCTGACAAAGATCCATCTAGTCAAAACTATGGTTTATCCAGTAGTCATGTATGGATTTGAGAGCTGGACCATAAAGAAAGCTGAGCACCAAAGAATTGATGCTTTTGAACTGTGGTGTTGGAGAAGACTCTTGAGAGTCCCTTGGACTGAGATCAAATGAGTCAATCCTAAAAGAAATCAGTCCTGAATATTCATTGGGAGGACTGATGTTGAAGCTGAAGTTACAATACTTTGGCCACTTGATACAAAAAACTGACTTATTGGAAAAGACCCTGTTGCTAGGAAAGATTGAAGGCAGGAGGAGAAGGGGATGACAGAGGATGAGATGTTTGGACGGTATCACCGACTCGATGGAGATGAGTTTGAGCAAACTCCAGGAGTTGGTGATGGACAGGGAAGCCTGGCATGCTGCAGTCCATGGGGTGGCAAAGAGTTGATACTTCTGAGCGACTGAACTGAACTGAACATGTAATACACAGGGCTTGATTTGGGAAGAATTAGTCATAGCTCGGGTGGTAAAGAATTTGCCTGAAGTGCAGGAGATCAGGGTTTGATCCCTGGGTCAGAAAGATCCCCTGGGAAGGGAATGGCGACCCACTCCAGTTCTTGCCTGGCGAATTCCATGGACAGAAGAGCCTGGCGGGCTATAATCCATGAGGTCGAGGAGTTGGACACGACCGAGCAACTAACACTTCAACTTTCTTGGAATTAAATATTTCTTCCCTCACTCAGTTGCTAACTCATCCACCTGGTTGTGTTGCCAGACCAAGGTCTGGCTCAGTAGTTCTCACCCAAGGGGAGCTCTGCTGTCCGGAGACCTTTGATAATTTCTGGAAGTGTTTTCCATTGCCATGAATGAGAGTGTTCTACTGGTATCTAGTGGGTGGAGGCCAGGGATGCTTCTAAACACCTTGCAGTAGCCAGGACAGCCCCCACGACACAGAATTCTATGGCCCTGAATCTCAGTAGTGCCGGGGTTGAGGTCGGGAATCCCTGGTGTGGCTCAAAAGAGTCCTGAGTCAGGACTGGCTCCCTCTAAAAGAGGCCAAGGGGACAGGCTTGAGTTACTTGGAGGAGAACCTGGTGTAGGCCCAGGAAGGTAGTTCAGGGAAGTGAGGTGAGCAAGTAATTTCCCATCTAGAATTTTGCCCCAAAGACAATGGTCAGAATGACTGATACTGGAATATGCACAGAGACACTCAGAATTGTAATAACAACAGTAACAAACAAAGGGCTTCCTTGGTGGCTCAGAAGGTAAAGCATCTGCCTGCAATGCGGGAGACCTGGGTTCAATCCCTGGGTTGGGAAGACTCTCTGGAGAAGGAAATGGCAACCCACTCCAGTACTCTTGCCTAGAAAATCCCATGGACAGAGGAGCCTGGCAGGCTACAGTACATGGGGTCACAGTCAGACACGACTGAGCGACTTCACTTTCTTTCTTTCTTTTAGTAACAACAAAATTAAAATCCTAAATAGGCAATGCTAATAGATTGGCTAAATAAATTATGATATATTCTGGGTTTTAAAACTGTCTGCGAGTAACTTTATTATCACACAATATATGTAATTTTTAACTCAGTGAAAAAGAATGCCCCCCCAAACAAATCCCTTCACACACACACACACACACACAGAGTTATACACAGAAAAAAGACCAAGAGAAAGAGACCTATACATTACTGCCAATTGGTAGGTGGTAGAATTAGAAGCAGTGTCTTTTTTAAATTTAATTTTCTGTATTATCCAAGTTGGTAAAAATAAACATTGACAGGAAAAGTTTTTCTTTAGTTTGTTTTTATTTAAAAATATTTTTAACATCAGTTACTTTTTAAAGAAGGTCCATAAGACTTGGAACCAAGAGATCAGGATACTAGGCCTGGTCTGTCCACCAGTAGATGCCATGACTTGGGCTGACCAGTATCCCTTTCTAGGGTATAAGGGGACCCTGGTAATCTCTTCTTATCTCCCAGAGTAGCTCTAAGAGGTCAATAAAACACTGCAGGGGGATTGAAAAGCTGGAGAGATGAAACATTTTGAGATCATCCTTCTGGCAGGAAGACTGATTAACATCTAATGGACCTGGGTCTAGTCTGGCTATTCCGTTGTTCCTGCCAGGTCCTAGGACACTCAGGAGGCACCCTGGGACATTGCACTTTATAGACAGGTGTCCTTACCTTTGTGGGAAGGAAGAAGAGGCCCCTCTGGAAACTTCGACTAGATCCTACAGCCTGTTTCTGTCTGTGGTTGGAATCTGAGGGATATACTTCCTGGGTTATTAGCCGGGGCATCAGGGCATGTTCACTGATAAAATCGTCCAGGAAAAAAGTGGCTAGAATTTCCAACAAGGGGCTGCTTTTGTCCTTCTGCCTGCCCCCAGATGGGGGTTCCCAAGCTCCTGCCTGGGATGCCTCTCTGCTGCTTGTGCCCAGGGCTGCACCCACAGTGCTCCGGTATGCAGATCTCCAGCTTCCTGGAGGCTGGGGGATCTTACTTTACAGGCACAAGAAAACTAGCTCGGAAAACCAGTCTCCCCTACATCCCTGGGGCCTTTGCCTGCAGGCATGTGTCTACTTGCTTTTTTGGAAAGGGTTTGCCAGTAGAGAGTCTGCCGGAGGCACGTATAAATCCAGAAATTTCTGGAGTTTGGCTTGGCGGACCCAGAGGGGCCTGGAAGGCAGTGATTCCAGCTCCATGTGGCGTTTGAGAGAGTCAGTGTGGCTGCCAGTCCATTTTTCCCACTCAGAGAGTCGGGGCGCCTACTGAATAATTGAAGTATTAGTAACAGTTTCTTTCCCCTTCTGAAGGCAATCCCAAAGGTCTGCCGTTTTCTTTGCAGGAACCGTTGGCATTAAATACGCTGGGTGTCAGTGCAGCAGTGAGGTGGTTAATTTTGACTGAATATTATGCTATATAACCACTTGGCATTTAACTTGAAAAATGGCTTTCTGCTTCACCTGTCAGCATACCCAGTTCTCATCAAATAAGTGAGTGAGAAAAATTTTTAAATTTCAATTTCCTGATGCTATTAGACACTACTTCTTCCATACTTAAACAGTTTAGCAGTGCATGTACAGGTTTTGGTATTCAGACCATGCCTCAGACTACATGCCATTACAATAGCTTTTTTGTTTAAAGGGTAAAGAGATGCATGGATCTTTATCTTGAGGTTAGGAAAATGTATTGCAGGAACACGGCCAATCAGGTTCTGAATAACTTTGAAACATGGTACCATCACCCCAATGTAGTACAAGGAATCCTAGAGCCGGCTGCAGAGGATTCGAGACTGTCAGAAGGAAGCCTTAGAAATGAAGTAAATGTGCAAAGTAATCCTGCGTGGTACTTCAGGGGGAAATTGATCACTCATGTTAGCATTAATCTATTTTTACTGTTTCTTTTGTCAATTATAATCTGGTAAACCATGCCAGAGACTTACATTCATGAACTCTCCATGTTTAAGATGAAAACCCCAGGCTCATTCACTATGTGAATTAGAGATCTTCAGACTTCAGACATTTTTGATTAGTGTCACCTTATTTTGTTCATTTATCCTTAAAATAAAAAGGGAGAAGAATGGAGATGATAGTATTTGATGTCTACATCTCAGAACCACCTTTGATGACTCTTTCACTTTATGGTAGATGTGCCCTGGACAGGATGGGAGAAGATACTTTGCAGGTTTCTTCAGAATTTGGCAAATTATGGCCTGGGGGCCAAATCCAGCCCATGACTGGCTTGACCTGTTTCTGGTACAGCAGAAATTAACACATTGAAAATTTAAAAAAAAAATCCTATGATAAACCATAATGGAAAGATAATTAGAAATAAGATATATATATATACACACACACACACACATATATACACACACACACACACATACATATATGTATGTGTAACTGAGTCACTTTGCTGTATAATAGGAATTAACATTGTAAAGCAGCTATACTTCAATAAAAATAAAAACATAAAGTGTTATGGGGATGTAGTCATTCCTTCACATACTGTCTCTGGATGCTCTCAGTCTACAGACTTGAAGGGTCGCTACAGAGACTCACAAAGCCTAAAATATTTATTTTATGGCCTATATGAAAAAAAAAATTAGAATTCCAAATTTTCATTCTCTTTCATCTTTATTCCTGGGACTAATTTTTCCAGATCCTTAATGGAGATATTTCTGGAAAGAATGAGTGTCCTGAGAAGTTATATACACATAAAGAAGTTTTCTTTCTTTACTTAGGCCAAATGGAAGGCTGTGCAATTATCTCTATTTTATAGATGAAAAAGTTGAAGCTTAGAGGGGTCCTGTGGCCTGCAGGTTAATTCAGATCTGGGATGAGAAACACAGACTCTGTTTCGCATAGGAGCTGTAGGGGTTAAAGAAGTTAGCAAATGTGAGTTGAAAGAGTCCCCACCATATAGCGTATCTTCAGTCTTTGTTAAACAGTATTATTCCCTTTATTTTTATCGGTCCATGACCCTCACCCAGGTGTACCAGGTGGTTGGGAAGAAGGGCTACCCCCTGCTATTGGCCTTTCTAGTCACACAGAGACCCAGCCCATGAGTGGGAGTGGGGTTATTTGTCTCCATTGGAAACGTGAACCACGTTCCGCTGTAATGGGCTCCACATTTTGGCTGAGCAGCTGCAGATTCTGGCCAGTAGGAAACCCGTGTCCTTCCTGCACAATTTCAGCCCTAAGAATCTGTGCCTCCCTCTCCCTAGAGGCCCGCAGAACGAGAGGGAGGAACAGCTAGAAATCAATAAATGGATTACACACCTCCGAGGCTCTGCCATTTGTCATCTCTGACCTACAGGGATGTTCTGGGGCTTACAAGATCCCGAGCTACGAGTGTTTCCATGGTCTTCCTTATCCTCCACTTTGACCTGTCAGTATATTGTTCCCAGTCCTGAGCGGGGTGGTAGAGAGAGAGAGCGGAAAGAAGCGAGGGAGGTAGTTGAATTCAAAGAGAGAGAGAGAGAGAGAGAGAGAGATTGAGAAAGAATGTCCAAAAGTGCTGCTTCCAGCTGGCCTGTATTGGAGACCAGGTGCCAATATCCTCCTAGCCCCTCTGAGTCAGCTCGGTAACGGGTACCCTTCGTTGGCTGCCCGAGAAGTCAAGCTGCTGCTCTCAGAGGGAAAAGAGCCCTCACAGGCAGCCCTGATCTACTTCTCTAAAGACCAGTGAGAAGGAAGGGGAGTGAATTAACCAAGACATTCAACATATGGTCTCCAGGGTGATGTGCAAACTCCACAGAACGTCCTTTAAGGCCATTCAACCATCCGCTCACAATATACCCATGCGTGCCCACTCTGTGCTGGGCACTGGGCTGGGAGGAGATGGAGAGGGGAACTGACAGCTCCTGCCCCCAGGAGCTCGGCACCACACATGTTATCAGCAAAAGCTCTAGTTTAATCTTGGAGATGAGTTTCAAGGGTGTCGGAAAGTACACTGGCAATGGCGATGGAGAGCACCCTGATACTGGCAATTTCAGGCTTCCTTGACTGGAGAGGTGATGAGACGAGGTCAGTGCTCAGGGTTTGGGGCTTCTTTAACCTGGAGATGATGTCAGCCACTGGCTGATCCAACACTCCTCTATGAACTCAAAGCTTTTAGGGGTCCTTGCAGATGGATTTGCTATCTGAAGCTCCTGCCTGCCAAGCAGCAAACCAGAGAGGCTTAGGACAGCTGGGTGGTGAGTTGCAGTGGGGAAGAAAGTCCAGCTGGGGTGAACTGCCCTGCAGCCTGGCTAGAACTCTAGAGATGACAGATGGTTTCCTGAGTGTGATGGAGCTGAGGAATCAGGGCAGTGGGCTTTCCTTCCAGGTCTGGGCTCTGTGCCAGACAGGACCTCAGCTTCCTTATCTGTAACATGGGACCGCTGGCTGTTACCCTGAGATGTCATTGTAGGGAACGGGGTTAAAGATCACCATTTAGAAGATGGAGCTTTAGGAAAAGGAACTTGCTCAAGCCAGCTCAGAAGAGTCATATGCAAGTCCTGACAGAACCGACCCAGGAGGTGGAATCTGGGATGTGTGGTATGGGCTTCTGTGAATAAGGTAATTGTGAGGCAGGAAAGCTTATGTTCTCCGCAGTGCTGAAGCACTGCTTCTGCAGGAAGGGGAAATGACAATTGAACCTACTGAGCCCTGTCATCACAGGGGTTCCAGGCCACCAGAGGCTCCCTTCACCAGAAGTTTCGAGGTGATTTTCCACGAACCTAGGTGTAAGGCGTGTCGTGTACCTCCCGGCCCAGGCCCTTACCCCTCCCGGCCAAGTCCATACAGAGCATCTTGGAGCCCTGAGCTGATCTGTGAATGAGCCTCAAGGTCCCCCCGCCCCCTCTGTGATTTATGGCTCAGGCCACACCTCGAACTTTCTGCTGGATGCTGATGTCCTGTCCTTCGTCTTTTTCTTTAATCACGAGAGAGTAATTGCAGATATTTAAACACTCGAGTTTCCTGCAGGAATTTCTATACTGGGTTTTATAGGCCTTTTATAACAGAACAAATCACAGTTTGGATGAAATTCTGGGAATTCTCTTGCAGGATAATCATGCTCAGATTGCCTCCCCACTGCTAGCTTAATGTGCCTGTCCAAGTCTGGGATTTACTGGGGAGCCAATTTGTTTTAAGAAATTAACAAAACCAATACCTAAGTACCGCACTGAACATAAAGTTTTTATTCATTTTTGTGAAAGCGGAAAAAAAGAAAGAAAAAGATACCCAACATTCTACTACTCACAAAACAGCTCTTGGAAATCATTTTTATGAAATTGAATCTTTCTCCCCAAATGATTCCCTCATGCTAAGCGGGAGGCAGTGTGGCCTGTAATAATCGCTCCCTTGTATTTGTCTGGTAACCGGCTCAAGCTCCGCAGGCTTTGCCTGACCCAGAGGTCTCATTGCACCATCTTTATACTTTTTTACTTTATTTATTTATGTTTTTTTACGGAAATGCAGGGAGCCATGTTGATGAGAGAGAATTCTCATATGGGAAAGGCCATTTGAGGACTGTGAGAATTTAGACATACAAGAAGGGATCTGTATCCTCACACCCCACACATAAACAAAGTATCATTGTTTTTTCAGAATGTGTCCTAGAAATGAGAAGAGGAAGAAGGATGTGCTTTCTGCAGAGTTGCATGTTTGGAAACTTCTCTAAAAGTAACAGTGTTTCTTCCTGGGGGGCTTGTCTCCCCCTTAATTGCTCTTGTCTGCCAAGTCCTGGATTCTGCTCTCTCCCGGCCATCAAAGAGAGTGATAGATGTATTCCAGTGAACAAGCACTCAGTACTTCTGCTATGGGGGCAGAAGCTGGGAACTCTGGGGACAGCTAAGAATGACATCAGTGCCCTGCCATTGAAACCTGGGAGACAATTTGCACTGTCCCAAGACCTACATGGGTTGACCTGTCTTTTCTAGGCAAGGACATCCCCTGAGATTGCTGTCACCACCTAACCCAGCCCCCTGAGCAGCAGGGGACAGAACTGCCACATTTCTTGAGTTCCAGGCCAGGACATTTACTGGGCAGTGCAGGCCCTGCGTTTACGTCTCCTCACCCCTGGCAAGCACACATGCCCCCCTGCACTCTCTGCTGTCCAGGACTTGCCCACGAGCCAGGCCCGAGGGCCTCACCTGAGGACGCATGCAGATCCTGGCCACCCACAACGGGACACTCTAGAAGCTGTGTGGGCCTTCAGACCTGACCCTGCTCCTACATATCCCAAATGCGTAGTCTGCTTCCGCATCCCTTACTCTCCAGCTGGTCCCGGGGTCTGGTGCCTGGAGAGTCATCCTCAGCCCTGAGGTCTGGGTTGGGGTTTCCTGGGCCACTCTGATATGACAGCTGGATCTGAGCGAGCTTGGCTTTCTGGAACCTCAGTCACACTGTTGACTTGGGACCTGGCTTGCTGTGAGGGCCAGGACTTCCCCAGGTGGTCTGAGCTTACTGCTGGCAAGGGTTACCTGGCAGCCTTCACTGGAGTTCCAGCCTTTGATGGAGAACACTGCAGGCATCAATGCGCACACTCACTTTGTGGAGAGCTTTGACACCCTGGAAGTGACTTGCTCCATTGGGCACATGCATGCCTCCTCAATGCCCCCTGCTGGCCCATTTGCATACTTCCTGTGGCTTTGAGCTACATCAATCTCATTTAACAGGCCTGCAGGTTCCCCATGACAGTACAAGGCTACTCCCCTTCAGGGAAAAAGTTTCACCTGGTGCTGGCCCTGCCTCCCTGTAAAGTCTTTCTGGTCTCCTCTGTCTCCCAACAAGGATGACTTGAATACTGACTGTGTACCTTTGTGAGGCTAAGAACTGAAGATACAGTAAAGACAAAGGCTCTCCTCTCTTGGGCCATATAGCTCAGTGAGGGTGACAGGCCACCCAGAAAGATGCAAATGATGATAATTTTCAGTAGTGAGAAGGGCCACGGATGAAATAAAACAGGGTGCTGGGGGCTGGAAATGAAGGTATAGGTGTCAACATTAGATATAGTCCCAGTGAGTCTCGAAAAGTGGCAACTAGACTTCCTTGGTGGTACAGTGGATAAGAATCTGCCTGCCAATGCCAGGGACATGGGTTTGATCCCCGGTCTGGGAAGATTTCACGTGCTATGGAGGAATGAAGCCCCGAGCCTCAACTACTGAGCCCATGTGCCTAGAGCTCATGATCCGCAGCAAGAGAAGCCACTGCAGTGAGAAGCTAGAGGACAGCAACTAGAGAGTAGCCCCCACTTGCCACCACTAGAGAAAGCCTGCACGCAGCAAAAAACCAATGGTGACTAAGTGAGGGAGGAGCCACTGCGCCCACATGGGAGGGCATTTCAGGCAGAGGAAAAGCAAGGACAGGGGCCAGAAGTGGCCTGAGCGTGGCCAGTGCGCTGGACACAGGATGGGGAGGAGCATCAGAAGCGAGGTCTGAAGGCCAGCAGGGCCCAGATCACAGAGCAGACAAGGAGCCCGGATTCAGCTGAGCACGTGGGATGAGCCCTGGGAGGGCTCAGCAGTTGTGACCTGCTCTCGGATGAAGTCAACCCTGTCCCAATGCAAACAATATGCTCTTGGCACAGGCCTGTGCCCACGGGGATCGAGGAAACACCGTTTTCTTGAAAGAATACGTTCTAAATAAACAGGCTTTATTTCTCACAGCTGAGCTCTCTCTTGTCCATGCAGTCTCACTGAAGAGAATTTTATTTGTCTTTTTATTTTCTTGGCTTGCAGGATCTTAGTTCCCGACCAGGTGTGGACCTGCGCTTTCTGCAGCCCGAGGGAGTGGGGACAGGAACTGACAGCCAGATCCGCAGTCAGGACCCCGGGTCTCTGGGAGACAGAGCCTGAGCCCAGGCTCCCCTTGCTGGTGGCCACACACCATCTTCCCACTCCCCTCTCTTGCTGCAGACCCCAGGGCAGGAGCCGGCCCCCTTTAAGGATGTGGTTTTGCCAAAGCAGTGTCTGAATTAAATCTCACTGGGCGTGTCTGGTTCAGCAGCTCACTGGGTGGACAGGAAACGTTGTGGGCTTCTACGACCTCACTAATTCCATTGTGTGGCTTTCAATGTCACTCTATTTAAATCCCTGTCAGAAAGCCCTTCAGGACAGCTGGTTTTATTTACTGTCAATATAACCGCTCCCTGGTTAATACCGGCCTGAACGTCATCAGGGAGGGAAGCATGCGTCTTATAAACTGGACATCCACCTGCTAAAGGAACCAGCCCCCCACCTCTCCCTGGCATATGTGCAGATGAGAAAATTTACTGAGCCCATTTTCATATCTTTCTACTAATGGGAGGATTTTTAAGACCTTTCTAAGTATAGAAGCAGTAAATCCTGATTCTCATTTCACCCAAAAACAGAAAATAAAAATACTTTTTGATGGAGAGCAGAGAGTCACCCGGCCCACGCCTGCAGTTTGGATAGCTCAGTTCCCAACAACATCAACAAAAACAAACAGAAAAAGCCGCATTGTAGCAATCAGCCCTCTAATGAGCCTCTAACTTGGTTTCTACCTTATCCCAAAGGTATAGGGAATAGCACTGCTTTTTTTAAAATATCAAGAAAACATCATTTGCTCTAAAATGTCCCTAAAAGCAGGTCTAAATTGCCAATAAAGGCTAGGTAATTGTATCAGCATGGATCAGAAAGCATTTCTCAGGCCCGATGAAAGAGTTTGCAGGGCTGAGGAGTGGGGAGCGGTGTCTGCACCCTCAGTCCTTGGGAAGAAGCTTGCCGGGTGGAGGCAAGGGGCAGGGGGAGAGAGATGTTGAGAACACAATGCAATTTCCCTTTTAAAGCCCAGCGCCCTTCTCTCCCCCTCATTTTGTTCTAATTAGTTAAACTTAATTTCTTCTGAGAAGTTGTCTGTAAACTCAGGTTAAATCAAAGAAACTTTCTGGCTCTTTGGTTTTGAGAAAGCAGCTCTTTTTTACTTCCCCTCTTCAGCCCCTGGTTCTGAATTACTTAATTATTTCTCTCCCCGTCCAGGTTAATGACACATAGAAAAGTAGAATGCATGGGCAGCTTGTCTTCTTAATAACATGACCAGCCTTGCCCTCCACCTTAGAGTTCTATAATCACTTGACTAGCAAACACATATACAGTATAAATATTTAAGAAAAAGTAAATTCCATTAAGCTGCTGTGTGATAGATGCAGCGGTAGGTACTTATCTTTGAAATATTAAACTCTAGACATTTATATCCATACAAAAAAGAGTTTCCTGCCATTTGATGAGAATTATGTGCCTGGCACTAATAAAATATTAAACTCCAATTTAAAAGATAAGTATCTTATCCAATTTTTTCATAATAAAACACTTTACGATGCTCAGGAAAGCCAATATGCATCAGAATTTCCATACAATACTGTATTTACAAACTTTCATAAAAGTTTTGTGTCTGCATTTATCAGTGGCTGGCTTCACACTAGCATCCTGATTATTTTCCCTAATGACATGGTGCATTTCAATAATGCATGATGGAAGGTGTACAAACAGCCTTTGTTTTTGTGTATGGTAATTCCATAGTTTTGGTTAGTGGCTCTCACTGTCAGTTAATTAAATGGAGGTGGTCACTAAGATTGCATTATCCTTTTCAGTCCCCATTATATAAATTAATGTCAAACTGATGCAATGTTTCATGTTTAAAATAACAGATACAAGTGTTAAAAATTATAGCCTGCAGTTTTCCTATTTGACAATGCATTATTTTCAGCTGCAAATGTCAGTTTCTAACCTCTGCCAAGAATATGTGGAGAGGGCAATGAGTAATAAGTGTTAGTTATCAAATTTAGTGTCTTTTGAAATTTGCCCAGTGTTGCCAGGGTGGGGGTGGGGAAGCAGGCAACGTGTATGTGTGAATTTATGGAAGCTCTGCTTCCAGAGCCCGGTGGGATAAGAAGCAGTCAGCCTTTCCCCAGCAAGAGCTGCCTTGGAGTGCAATGTTAAGTCCTGGCAGAGGCCCGGGAGGGCCAGCCTTGGGTGGTGTCCCAGCTGTTTCTTCCGGTAGGGATATTTCAGACACCGGGACAGCTAGAACTTATGCCATCTTCCTGAAGGGTAAGACATTGTCAAATGGCCTAACCTGATTTGGCCTGGACTTCCTAAGCCCAAGTCTTTTCATTCTGACATAAATCTCACCTTTGTCATAGATGTTGCTGAGCTGGCCTCAGCCATTGACAGAATGTTCTTGACACCCCGAGATCATTCAGTTTCTGACAGCAGAAGTCACATTCAGGAGCCTCCCTGTCCCTATAGAGATTGGCTTTGACAAAAGGATTTCTATTAGCAGCCTTCTCCCTCTTTGTTTTGATAGATGTCAAAAGACAGCTCTGCCTTAAGAAATGTAATTACTCAAGAGGATGATTGGAGGTAAAAAGCTAGGAGAGGTAAATAGCATGATGTTGTAAATAAACAAAAATCACTGCAGGGGCAAAACCCTTCTCCTGTCACCTGCAGGTTTGGGATTGAGAAGTGAAAGGTACCTCCCAAGGCTGTGTCCCTGGGCTCATGGGCAAACCAACGATGCGAGCTTGGGTGATATGTGTAGTGTAGGACTAGCTAAACAGTTCTAATATCATGACATTGGAAGGTACCAGCGTGAAACGGGATGCCCTGAAGTTGTGACTGGCCAGAAGAGACCTTTGCTCATTGTGAGATCTAGGTCTTCAGCAGGAAGTACTACTCGTCAGAGGTGGGGGGGTGGGGATGCCTGATGCCTCTGCAGCCCAGTGGTGACCAAATTGTTCTTAGAGCATCATCAGTCTGACACATCAGAGAAAGGCACTTTCCAATTCTAACGGGGAGACCAGAGGTGGCTATCTGCAGAGATTTTAGAATAATAAACTTCTTGTAGCCAAAATGACAGCAGGTAGGCTAGTCTTCTTTCCCTTGATTTTGAGTCCCAACCAAATAGGCAAATTACATTTTATCTTGAAAATATTAGTGCAAGCAGTCATTTCTGCAGGTGTGAGGGCCTGTTGGTAACCATGACCAGTGACTGTTGCATTATTTGGCCACAAACATCAGTTGATTCTTGAGCAGGAGCTCTCTCCCTTCTCTTCCAGGAATAGAGCAACAGTAGAGTTTCCTTATTTCTGTAAATTACTGTAGAAACAATGGACTGCAATTATCATCACATTTGAAAAGCATCTGCTAATTGCACTCAGGATAAACTGCACTTAATACCTATGACATCTATTATGAGCAAATCAGTGTGATGCCCTAGCATGCACTGATCCCTTTATCTTCCAATATTTCCAAGAAACAATTGCTCTGTAAAGGGTTCTTTAAAAGCCTGGCCTGCTGGGGTTCTCCTAGGCAGCTGTTTCACAGGCTATAGTCTAAGGGGGACAGCATGGCTTGGGTTGATTTATTTTGGAAGGTGCAGCTCAGCAGAGTCCTGCCTCAGGCCACTCACTTGCTGTGTAATCTCAGGCGAATTTCCTAACTTCTCTGAGCCACTGTTTCCTTTTCTATAAAATGGGAGAAGGAATAAGACTTTCGGTGTAGCATTATCATAGTGATCAAACGTGCCAATATGTTTAAAGCTTTGAAATTGTTCTGGGTGTGATTTAGAGCTTCTGGAAAGTTGGTCCTGGAAGGTTTCTCCAAACAGCTTCTTGCAAAGAGTGACAGTGTTGAACTCAAGCAGCATTGCCCGGGGGTGATGCTAGAGATCTGGGTCTGCACAGATCCCTCATAGTGGAAGTCATTCCATGCTGGGCTCATGTGGCCTGCTCTGGCTGAATTTGGCTGCTGGCTGCTTCCTGCATATAAGCAGTGGAACAGGAGTCAGAATGCTGCTCTCCTAGCTTTACCAGGAAACTCAAGTGAAACAAATCATATAAAAAGGGGTTTTGAAAAGTAAACTGCATGGAAAATAGACTGTTGATAATCATAACACTATATTATTAAAAGCATGGCTCTAATTTATTCATTGTTTAGTGCCCACACTGTTCCCTCCACCATCTTCTCTGCTGTAGATGAGACCCTGCCCAGGCTCCGAGCTAACCCTCGGAGATGCATCTCATAGCCAGAACAATCCTCCTAATATAACCAGCCTTGCACCACCTTGGGTGAAGTCCTTGCTTCCTCATTTCCCCAGCTCAAATTCAGGCTCTTGCCATGGCTCCTTTCCTCAACCTCAACTAGCCCTCTAGCTTTACGTCTATTCACTCATTTCTTCTCTTCAGGTCTAGCCAGTTGGAAACTTCTGTTGTTCTTGGAAAATGCCATGTCTTTTCTCCACTCCTGTCTTTGCAGGCTATTCAGTACTTCAGGCAAAGACTGTAGAGCTAGAATCTTCAGATTCAAATCCCTGCCCATCATTGAGAGGCTGGATGGCCTTGGACAAATTACTTCTCCGAGCATTACTTTGCCCACCAATACTGTGGAGCATCTACTTCACAGGGTTATAATGAGGATTCATTAGTCAAGATTTAAAATAAACTAGGGGTCTTGGGTTACTTTTTTCTTGTGAGATGTGTCTTAGGAAAGGGTGACTCAACTCCTGGGCAAGATATGAAGATTTGTCTTCTGAGATGGCAGAGGCCTCTCACTTTCTTTTTTATCTGTAGACTCTTGAAGGCTGAAGTTCAAACATCCCCCTTCCCAGGAAACCCTTAATTCTGTGTCCCACGTGGCTCTCTTCCACCCACACGCTTTAGTTCTGCATTAGTCACTATTTAGTCTCCCAAGGTGTGATCCTAGTAGGTCCTTAAAACAGCAGAGAAACCCAAAGCCAAATGGAAACTTGCTGTTTCCGGACCTGGCCTTTGACATGACTGATGCGCCATCATTGTTTTTATTGCTTTTACCTGCCATGTGATGGTTTTCATCTGGCATGTGATTGCAGAGTCACACTGAGGATCATTTTGGTCTTGCTCTAATGCTCTCTTTTTGTCTGGAAAAAAAATACAGAGAGGAGTGTAGTCCTCTATGATATGACTGAATTAAGAAGAGTTACCTGGGAGAAGAAAATGAAGAAGAAGAAGGAGAAGAAGATGATGACATATAAGGAGAGGTGGAGGGGCAAAAGGAAGGAAAGAAGGGAGGGAGGAAGGGCAGGGGGAGTTGAGGTCCCTTGTCTGGCCTTCCTGGACCTAGCTCACTTTCCTCCATCTAACTTGACGCGGATCTCATGGTATATTTGAGGCCTCAAATCTGATCCATTCTGTGTGACAAGGACAGGGTGGGTGGCTTCTGTCTGCAATTTAAGGTAAAATTAACGCATATGCTTCTTCGGTATTTTCACAGTATAAGACTTCCAGCCAAATGTGAGTGTTTCCACACACTTCCTTCTCGAGAAGACGGATTTGCATATGCATTAAGGCCATTTTATCAGAACGCACACACAGGAATGACACATCTCATTGACAGCGCCCGGGTGACGGATAACGCCACACAAAACATACATTTGCAAGGAAAATAGGAGGAGGAATAGAATTAAGGGCCGGTGTGCGAACGGCAGCGTGTTCTGTGCGAGGAACCACAGATTGCACCGCCTGACTCACTTCCCTGCGCTGGCACGGGATGAGTTGTGAGTCAGGTGGCGACAGGTGCTCCCTGATCGGATCTACCTGCACTCCCGCTGGGGTGGGGGTGCTGGGCACCTGCACCTTTGGTGTTTCACGCCTGAGACCCAGTGAGCACCACCTGCCCTGTGAGTCCCACTGTCTGGCCCCTGATCACGGTTTTACCTCCTCTCCATCTCCTACCCACATGCTCGGCACACACGTGTGTCCCAGAGTTCATATTGCCCTTCCTGCGGTCTGTCATGTGGGGCATCCAGGGGAGAAGCTCCTGGCAGCTCATGCTCCTTACACTTGGGCACCCCTCACTGTTAGGGCCCATGAGCACAAGGAGAGGTGGAGGTGGTGGGGAGGGGAGGCCAGCTAGGAATTAGGAGTCATTTCAGGGAACACCTAAAAAGCCTTTGTGCGTGCTAATTCGCTTCACTGGTGTCTGGCTTTTTGCGACCCTCTGGACTGTACCCTCCAGGCTCCTCTGTCTATGGGATTCTCCCGGCAGGAATACTGGAGTGGGTAGCCCGTTCCCTTCTCCAGGGGATCTTCCTGAGGCAGGGATCAAACCCACGTCTCTTAAGTCTCCTGTATTGACAGGTTCTTTACTACTAGTGCCACCTGGGAAGCCCCAAAAGTCCTTGAGAAAGTGAAAGAAAGTGAAATTGTCCAGTCGTGTCTGACTCTTTGTGACCCCATGGAGCCCACCAGGCTCCTCCATCCATCGAGTTTTCTAGGCAAGAGTACTGGAGTGGGTTGCCATTTCCTTCTCCAGGGGATCTTCCCAACCAGGGGATCGAACCCGGGTCTCCTGCATTGCAGGCAGACGCTTTACCATCTGAGCCACGAGGGAGCCCCCAAAAGTCCTTAGAAGGGCCCAAATCTCCAAGTCCCCAGTAATGTACTATGATTTCTCATTCTCAATAGTCACTTTCATACGAATGCCTTTCTTACAGAGGTGAAAGTCTAAATTGCGGAAGTCCCAGTCTGCCTCATTTCTGTCAACTCAGTTCTCAACACAAATTTCACCTTCTTGGAGGATCTTTTGTATTACTGCCCCTGAGCCCCAGTTACTCTATACTTTACCGTGGTTTGTAGGATTCAACGACATTCAAAATCTGCCCCATTCATTTACTCATTCATGTCTTGTCTGTTTGTCTGTTCCACATCTCGACTGTCCCTGAGCACAGGGCCCTGGTCTGGTCACTCATCCTCACGTCCCTACATCTATATTCTCCTTCAGCAGGCGTGCTGTACATGGTGGTCAGATGCCCCGTCTGCCCATGACTTTCTCTGCCCCCTGGAAATGTCATTTATTTCTCTGGAATGACAAGCTTCCTTGTGAATGAAAGGATTGGCAAAGTGTATGGAATTTTCAATTCTTGCTTTTTGTACCCTGGGGAAATAGGCCAAGTTCAAGGTCTAGCAGAGACCATGACAGGAGTAGTCCCTTGTTTTTGGGAGTGCAGTTTGTGGAAGACCCAGACATTTCATGGGAAATCACACAACGATTTAATGAGAGTTGTAACGGGTAACTGAAGGCTCTTGTGAAGAGCATGCATCCTGGTCCTGTCAAGCTGGGCCCTGCCTCAGTCCCTTCGAGAGCGGCACACAGCGGGTGTTGTGCCCTTTGCCCCCTCCCCTCCCCCCCGCCAACCTCAGCTTCTCTCAGCCTCTGTTCCTAGGAGCAGTCATGGGGAGAAGGAATGCCCGGACAAGCCCTCCCCTCCTCCCACCACCCCTACCTATCTCCAAGTTCAAGGCTCCCTGGAGTTCTCCTCAGACAGCCATGTTACCTCTAAAGCAGCACCTTCTCCCACCTCCCAGCTGACTCTGGGGACTGGGCTTTTGAAGGAGAGTTGACGACTTATGGCCCAATGTGGCTAGCATGGCTAACCATACCAACTCAGATGGGGTCTTCCCATTTTAACCACCTGGGAAATGCAAGTCAAAAAATTAAACATGGGTAAAACCCAAAACTCCCTTTTTATTAAATGTCTATATAACATATGTAGATAACAAATGTATATTTGTTTTTTTTTAATTGAAGTAAAACTGATTTACAATGTTGTGTTAGTTTCAGGTACACAGCAAAGTGATTCAGTTCAGTTCAGTTGCTCAGTCGTGTCTGACTCTTTGCGACCCCATGAATCGCAGCACGCCAGGCCTCCCTGTTCATCACCAACTCCTGGAGTCCACTCAAACTCATGCCCATCGAGTCGGTGATGCCATCCAGCCATCTCATCCTCTGTCATCCCCTTCTCCTGCCCCCAATCCCTCCCAGCATCAGGGTCTTTTCCAATGAGTCAACTCTTCCCATGCGGTGGCCAAAGTATTAGAATTTCAGCTTCAGTATCAGTCCTTCAAGTGAACACCCAGGACTGATCTCCTTTAGGATGGGCTGGTTGGATCTCCTTGCAGTCCAAGGGACTGTCAAGAGTCTTCTCCAACACCACAGTTCAAAAGCATCAATTCTTCGGCGCTCAGCTTTTCTTTATAGCCCAACTCTCACATCCATACATGACCACTGGAAAAAATCATAGCCTTGACTAGACAGATCTTTGTTGACAAAGTAATGTCTCTGCTTTTTAATATGCTATCTAGGTTGGTCATAACTTTCCTTCCAAGGAGTAAGTGTCTTTTAATTTCATGGCTGCAATCACCATCTGCAGTGATTTTGGAGCCCAGAAAAATAAAGTCAGCCACTGTTTCCACCGTTTTCCCATCTAGTTTCCGTTCAGTTAAATATATATATTTGAATGTATGTGAACATATATATTTTTTTCAGGTTCTTTTTCATTATAGGTTATTATAAGATATTGCGTATAGGTCCCTGTGCTATATAGTAGGTCCTTGTTGGTTATCTATTTTATATATAGCAATTTGTATCTGTTAATTTAAAACTCCTAATTTGTCCTCTGCTCTTCCTTTTTGGTAACCATAAGTTTGTTTTCCACATCTGTGAGTCTATTTCTGTTTCATAAACAAGTTCATTTGTATCATTTTTTTGATTGCACATGTAAGTTATATCATATGACATTTGTCTTTCTCTGTCTGATTTAATGTGCATTTGGTTTTTTTTGGAAGGGTGGAGTGAACTGTGTTGTCTGCCTTCCATTTTGTGAATCTCTGGCCCTGGCTTCCTTGGAAACCTCATGCATAGATTCACCTCTCTGACTCCCTCAGTGCCACTGGCGACCTGAAGAGTGGCGACTGGATTACATGCTCATGAACATGAAGGCTGAAAGCTTATGTCCAGAATGGACACAGCCAACCTTTGCTGGATGTTGAAATGCCGCTGGAGGTATACTCATGTACTGTTTCTAGGTCTTCCTCTGTGGGAAAAAACAATGCAACTTCAGTGGGGAGTACTTTAGCAAATTGTATACAATTGACCAAATTGGTCTTATATTTAGTCATATTAATCTGCATTACTGATGCATATGATCAAAACCTGCCAGTCCATTTAGCTGTTTTCCACAATGGAGATACAGCCAGAGTCAGAGGCATAGACCAGGTACATAGGCTGTTTTAAACCCTGTCCCCATTCCGTACCGCCAGCTAGCACTCAGATGAAGCACATGACAACAGTGGGAGGACCAGAGCCACTGTAATTCACCAGGGATAATTTGTGAAAGGGTAAAATAGCTTAATCTAATTAACCTTATTGTCAGTGGTGAAGATTGTTGCAATGACAGGTGTATCAGAAGTGTAAGATATCAGAATTGTTTGTTGTTAAATTCCCAACTTAGAACTTCATCATTTTTGCTAAGAAATTATAGAAAATTCAAAATTTTTCTTATCAGGTGCCTCACTGAGTGCTGAGCCTATCTTGTTGCTATGCATTAATTTTATTTTTCCATTGGAGACTTTGATGATAGCTCACATCTTCACTCTCTCCAACCTGGTAACTTCTCTATGTCTTTGGGAGAGGAATTTGTAATTGCTGGGATATTCTTGGCCATCCTTCATTTGGAATTTATGTGGTAATTTCAGCAAAACCGAGACCTTGTGCAGCAGTTTTCATCTTTTTCAAGGCTGCCTCTATTTCTTGAGATGCTGGAGGGTTTCCAATTATTCCTTCTGGTCTCTTTGGATGTGAATTGTAACAGATCAGCTGAGAGTCGCAGTTCAACATTGTTAAGCTTATCAATATAAATATAATGTTAAACCCCTTTTAGATAATTGGAGTTATGTGTGAAAATGTGACCAATTTGTGCATAAATTGGTCCTACACTTCTTCCTGGCAAAGACAGAGAGAGAGGGAAAGAGAGACCAACCATATGTGAGGCTGGTTCGCTTCTTCTCAAGGACTTTTCTGCACCTTGAATCCTTGATCTGGTTTTGTGGCTGTTGGCAGTTGGAAACCTGCAGGGGTTATGTAAAACCATAAGGTCTTTTGCCCCTTTGAACCGAATTCTTTCATCCTAGAGGCTATCAAGTGAATATCAACAAGGCACTTAAACATCACACCAACGGGGAAGATGCAGACAGTCTTGAGAATTAAACGTTTCTGCTTGGACCACTACCAAATTCAAAC
The DNA here is from genome assembly GCF_019320065.1 of Cervus canadensis. Taxonomy (NCBI): domain Eukaryota; kingdom Metazoa; phylum Chordata; class Mammalia; order Artiodactyla; family Cervidae; genus Cervus; species Cervus canadensis. The sequence goes on along the minus strand of NC_057403.1, from coordinate 31,216,744 downwards.
AACCAAATGGAGAGACTGACGCCCATGGAGAAGGGAAGAGAGGGTGCTGAGGGAAATCCTGGAACTGACTCCTCCTGCTTGGAAACCTTGCTGTCACTTTGAGATCCTGGAAAGCTCATACTCTCTTTGCTGCGTGAGTGTTCGTGTGTGTGTGTGTGTGTGTGTGTGCGTGTGTGCGCGCGCGCGTGTATGTGTGTGTTGACGGCTAGGGAGTGAGAACTAGTCCATTTCTCCAGTTGTGGGTCCTCCGGAGCAGGTTAAGAGGCAAGAGATGATTATTATACAACTGCCTGAAGCATTTTACAGCTTAAGAGTATTTAATAAAATCAACCCTTTCTATAATATCGAGCTAAGTATTATTATTCAAACTTTATAGATAGGGAAATTGAGGTTCTCAGAAGATCAAGACAAAAACAAAACAAAAACAGAAATTTGAGGATACTCCCAACAATGTTCAAAGTTCATTCTGTGTGGTTTTTAAATTTTTAAAAAGGATGTTTCTTTTCCTGCAACAAAGCTGCAATGGAGGTACATTTAAGGATAAGAAAAAACCCCTGAGGCTCATGTAATCTGTGGGGCCATCTGACAGGTTTCTGACAGGCCTGATGATGAAGGCTATACCTTGCTTCCATGAGCTGACTGGCCTGGGTGTCACTGGGACTGGAGACATTCCGACGGAGGCAGGGCCTATCTGGGCCTGGACCTCTCTGGGTCTATCTCAGGGCTCAGAACAACAGACCAGCCCCGGTATGACAAAGATCTCGGGAAAATGTAGACCAAAGTCCAGTGTCAACTTGGGAGGTCCCCTCTGCCATGGCCACTGTGCAGAACATGAGCCAGAACTATCCCCTCCGTTTCAGCTCACCGAGAAAACACAGTGGCTACCTTCAAGCCCCACAGGTTCGACCTCTGACTTTAGGCATGCTCAAGGTGGGAGGCTATATAACAATTTTCCCCAAATGAAAAGGGCCCCAGAGACACTGCCCTGGAAAGAGCTGTTTTCTGGGAAAACCTGAGGCGACCATTTCAATTTGTGATTACAATTCCAAAAGAACTTCAGGATTTCATGGTCATTAGAATTTCCTCAATTCCTCATCCTTTCTCATCAATCTGCAGGAAAGGGTGCATATAAAGAGGTTTCTTGGACATCAAATGCTCTGTTGAAGCAGGAAGATGAGTGAAACAGACATGAATCAGAAAACATATGGATCCAATTTTGGTTTAAAAATTAATGGGAAAACACATTCTCATCAAACTCAAAACAATGAAAAATATTTCTTAAGCAGGCAAAAACTCCAAAATACAGCTGGGTTGGCCCAGCTCCACACAGATTCCTTAACGCCCCTGGTCTCCTTCTTTGGTTTTCAAAAATAGCAAGACAAGCTGAAGGATGTGTGGAATGCATTAGGGCAGCACCAGTGAGATGTGGGCCTCCAGCAGCATGGACCACCAGGACAGGGTCCCAGAAAGACACTGGTGATGGTTGATGCTTCGACACCAGTCCCTCTGGTACTATAACCAGAAGGCAGATCCTAGGATTGAAGAGGTGCCCAGAAAGTAACAGTGATAGTGATGTTAGGCTTCCTCAGTGACCAAGAGTCTCATAAAATGGAATAGCGAAAACAAACCAAAGGGAAATTCATCTTCTATCATCCATCCATTGGGTGGGACCTCACTCTAGAGGAAGAAAAGTGTATCAGGTACAATTCCCAGCCAGTCCTTCCCTGGTAAACTCCTCCTGTATCCTTCCCTCACTCCCAGCCCCAGATCTGCAAAACCGTGGTCTCTGAACCGCCTCCTGGGATGGTGCTTCTGAACTGAAGCTGTTCTCTGGTGCCAGGCCTGCTGAAGGATCAAGGATGAGGCAATCTGTTGGTGGAAGTGACAAGTGAGGGGAGGGGGAAGTCTGAACTGTCAGCCTCAGGGCATATTCAGCCAGCCAGACCAGAGCCTCTAAATTGCCCACCATCTCCTAGATTTTGCTGGTTGACAAGGTTCCTGGACCTCATCCTCCTCAAATCCTTGAACCACCTCCTCACCTTGCCCCTCCTTCTCAGCCGATGAACATGCCTCTTACTTAAGAGACAAAATAAAAGCCACCAGCTGAAGTGCACCCCAAAATGTCACCACACCCACCACTCCACTCACATCAAACCCCACCTTCTTGTCTTTCCTTCTGTGTCAGGAAAGAGAAGGGCCCCTCTTATCCATCCAGTTGTGTGTGTGTGTGGGGTGGGGGGTGTCCTATCTCTCTGACTCCTCTGAGACCTGGAGAATATCCATTCTCTGCTTCGTTTCAGACATCTCTCTTCCTCGTGAGCTGTTTTCTGGTTCGTGTTGAAATGCTTTATCTCAGAGCCAGACTACCTGGCCTGGTGACTTTAAGGATGGTACCCGGGCTCTCTGTGCCTGGTGTCACCATCTGCAAAAAGAAGATACAAGTTTCCATCTAATGTACTTGGTTTGGAGATTGAAAGAATTAGTACATAGAAAACACTCATAATAGTAGCTGGCTCATCATAAGCTTTAAACAAGTATAGGTTCTCCCTGCCTCCTTTCTGCTGATATTTGAAAGTGCTCAAGTCTCTCATATTTAGGAGGAAATTCTTTCTCACCCTCACAGCCACCTCCAACTCTTGTCTTCACCCCTGTGATTTCTTCCTCCTAAATACTCAGAGAAAATCTCTCTGCTTTTCTGCACTGAAGTTGCTTACACCATGCACTTCCTGCCACTAGATCCAAAAGACAAGTTTCCACACATGTCCTCTCACCTTTATTCACCCTTGACCCTGGTAATCGGTTTGCCTTTTTCTAATATGACTGTTTAGTTTTTGGGGGCTCCAAAATCACTGCAGATGGTGACTGCAGCCATGAAATTAAAAGACGCGTGTTCCTTGGAAGAAAAGTTATGACCAATCTAGCAGCATATTGAAAACAAGAGACCTTACTTTGCCAACAAAGGTCCATCTAGTCAAGGCTATGGTTTTTCCAGTGGTCATGTATGGATGTGAGAGTTGGACTGTGAAGAAAGTTGAGCACCGAAGAATTGATGCTTTTGAACTGTGGTGTTGGAGAAGACTCTTGACAGTCCCTTGGACTGCAAGGAGATCCAACCAGTCCATCTTAAAGGAGATCAGTTCTGGGTGTTCACTGGAAGGACTGATGCTGAAGCTGAAATTCTAATACTTTGGCCACCGCATGGGAAGAGTTGACTCATTGGAAAAGACCCTGATGCTGGGAGGGATTGGGGGCAGGAGGAGAAATAGACGACAGAGGATGAGATGGCTGGATGGCATCACCGATTCGATGGACATGAGTTTGGGTAAACTCTGGGAGTTGGTGATGAACAGGGAGGCCTGGCGTGCTGCGATTCATGGGGTCGCAAAGAGTCAGACACGACTGAGCAACTGAACTGAACTGAACTGAACTGCATGTGACTCCATTAGCCTTCACACCCTACCCAAGGGAAGTCTTCCTTAGCACCTCTTAAGGAAAAAAATGATGTCTTTGGGACACTGGCCTCACCATTTCTGGCCTGCTGACCCCTGCTTGCCCTCTCCTGCCAAGTCCTCTCTCCTGAGCCCCACTGAGAAAGGATATTCAGATGCCTCACAGACATTCAGCTCTGCCTCTCCCCATCATCCCTGAGCTGGACTCCTTAGGAGCCCCTGCATCTACGAGGTGTATCACTGAGCACCCTGTAGTCCAAACCAATGGCCTAGGGCAAATTCTTAAGCATTCGCCCCTCCCTCACCCTGATCCTATTTCTTAGATAACCATCAGATCCCTGGGCGTGTCTCCAGCTCTAACTCAGACAATTACTATACTATTCTCCCCCACCTCATTTCTGCAATTTCTTATCAAGGGCTTTCTGGCCTCCAGCCATTCACCCTCCATCCAACCCCCATACTCCAACAGGGAGCATCTCTCCATGTGCCTGTCACGGCCACCTCCACCACTCCCATCCCCACTGAACAATCATGAGTGGTTATCTATTGCTCTGAGGATAAAGGTCCAACTCCCTTTCAGACTTTTGGGCCTACTGGTGTCTGCTAATTGCCAATGGGAATTCTCCATTTCTTTTTTTTTTCCTCTGTTTCAACCACATACAGTTTTTGTGGGTATTCGTCATGTGTTGGTTGCCCAGCATCTGAATAGTTTACTTTGATCAGGGAAAATCCCAGCGTAAATCTACACCCAAAGGGATGTAGATATTCCCTTTCTCTGCTCTTTGGCACCTTTCATGAGTTGATGTGGACTTCCCTAGTAGTTCATCTGCCTGCAATGCAGGAGACCCAGGTTTGACCCCTGGGTCGGGAAGATCCCCTGGAGAAGGAAATGACAACCCACTCCAGTATCCTTGCCTGGAAAACTCCATGGGCAGAGGAGCCTGGAGTGCTACAGTTCATGGGGTCACAAAGAGTAGGATGTGGCTGAGAGACTAACAGACATGAGTTCATATAACTCAGATCGTCCAGACAAATGCCCAGTGATGGGACTCCAGCAATAATGTCCTAATGAACCTTTCCTATGGGATAAGCTTGACTACAGTCTGGGAGGTCCAGCTTCCTTGGGCTCCTGCCTGATTCTGAAGCCCTCCTGTCCTTTGAACAGCATCTAATATTCTTCCAAAAATCTCCTCCTCATCTGAAGTTATCTAGAGGTGCTTCCTAGTGTTTGTAATTAAGAACTCTGATGGTCACAACAAATTTCTTGCAGACACTCAAACATTCGATAAGTCCCCTACATGCAAACTTTCAAAAATGTGAACATGCCTGCCAGCCCCTATCTGCCAGCTGTTGTCCTGTATTACTGTACTTTTGTACTTTTCAAGATACGGTACTATAAAAATGTTTCTTTATTTTTTGTGTTTGCTTTTTACGTACATATTATTGGTATGAGAAGGATTATGAACTTATTACTGTACAGTAGCATAGAGCCGTGTTAGTTGGGTACCTAGGCCAACTTTGTTGGACTTGTGAACAAATTGGACTTAGGAACACACTCTCCGAACAGAACCTGTTTGTATGTAGGGGACTTTCTGTACAAGGTGTGTGAGTTGCCTCTGTGTGTGCTCCACTTCGTTCACCCCTCCTCACTCTTCAGACCTGGATTTAAAAATCTGTTCTTTGTCCAGAGCCTCACCAAACCTTTCTCACTTAGATCGGTTTAGGTGGCCCCTGTAGAATGTTTCGGGGGCTCTGTTTTTTTTCTCTCTGATGGCATTCATCACTCTTTCATGTGATCGCTTGCTAAGTTGTCTCCATCACTGGATGCAAGATGGTGAAGGACGTCATCTGTCTCTCTTACTTTTGCTTTCCCAGGGCGCGGTACTCAGTACAGCATTTGTCATATAGCAGTACTCACTAATGTTTGCTGAGTGAGTGGCTGGACTGCAGCCTCACTCCAGTGTCTAAAGTAGTTTTCTCTGAATCTTTCTTTCAGTTTACAAGTCCTTGGACTCCAGTGTGAATCACTTGCCTAACTCACCTCCAAACTTCGCTTCCTAGACCGCTGTACCCATTCTCTTTGGTAGAGGCCCCCATCTACGCCACATCCACAGGCCTGGACTCTCTCTTGGGAGGAACAGGTCTGTGATGTATCATTTTGTGGACTTGTGCATATGATGTCTCAGAAGCTCTTGCTCAAGAACCAGCTAGAGTTGCAACACCCTGCCAGAGGCCCTGGAAGTTTCAAGAAAGTTGGAGAGCAACAGCAATGAGAAGATGTCAGTCCCCCCAACTAGAATGTCAGTTCTGTGTGAGCAGGTTCCTTTTCTCCCCCCCCCCCCCCGCTTCTATTTCCAGGCCTAGAGCAGTGCTTAGCACATGTTGAGGACTTCATATGCATTAACTGCTTGACTGAATGTGTATCACTTAATAAACCAACATAAAATACATGCAAGCATCTTCTTGATAATTCAAAGACAGGACATTCAGAAAATATTCCAGAGGGTAAAGCATGTACATGATATTGCCCAGCACCTGTTATCACTGAATGAAGATGGGAAAAGTTTAAAGGTCACAACTTTGTTTAGATCACACCAGAAGTGTTTAATATATGGACGTTCATGACGTTACCTAAGCACTTGGCCTTCCTCTCAACATCCTAAACAATCGCTTGTGAATTGTCTTGATTTGGGATTTATATTTCTGAAGCATACACCCAAGGGAAGGGATTCAGGACTGTCCTCACCCACCTCTGTCCGTGGCTCTTTTCCACAAAAATACCTATTCCTTCTAGGTCACCCTTTTTTTTACTACCTTCCTTGCTGCTCTACCCAGCTCCTACGGCAAGGCCTCCTTCAAGTCAGACTTCCTCCAAGGAATCACTCTGGACCCCTCAGCCCATCTTCTCCTGCCCATCTCTGAATACATCTGGGACCCGATTTCATCTGGACTGCTGCTCTGGTTGTGTCATTTATAAGTTATCTGACAAAGGCAAAATGAAGTCTAAGACAAAATGGACCATCCATTGATCCATAACCATACAGCAAAGGAGTCTCTCTGGTCACTTTCCTGGACAGGGGTTCAAGGAAACATTAGAAAGAAGAATACACATTAGGAAGCAAAAAGGGGAGCTATTGAGACAGTCTCTGATTAGCGAAGGCTGATCAACGTGGGGTCTGGGAAGCTGGGGAGACTTTCTAACTGGTCTTGAGGTACATTTGGCAACCTTGGGTTGGCTGCAGTTTGGGAGAGGAAGGATTGTTCAGGGCTGGGTGGAGGATTTTCTGTGCTGGGCTATTTCCTGGAAGCAGTGGGGGATGGGGCTTCTGGCTGCCATGGCCGGCCGTCTCTCAAGTCTGAGCACAGCTTATGGGCTGCCACGAGGCAGAAATCATGTCTCACACGTTCCTTGTATGTGCTTCACTTCTTGGCATACAGCCAGCACTCAGTCCTACTTCCAGATTTAATGTGAAGACTTGTTGAATTGGCTTTGGGGGAGGAAAGGTACTGTATGACATACTCACCTAGTGTATCTGTGTGCTTCAGTCTGTAAATTTCCATATTGGGAAAATGGGAAGATTGATTTAAGGAAAGGGCATGAATGGATATGCATGTACATCACTGTTTTCAATATCTCCTATCAAAGAAATCCACTTCTGAATATGTGTGTCCTCCAAGTCGAGCGTGTCTGGCCAAGTATTGAGGCATTGGCCCAGCAGCAGTCGGGAGACAGGTGTGTCCTACAGAGGACCGTCCTGGCTGTCCCCTCTCCAGGGTACAACTGAGCTGCACTGGCTCTTTTTCTCCATGAACCAGCCAATGTCCATCAGGATGGAGGTGCTCTGACAGATGCAGGAGTTGCCCTGCAGCATTAGGTAAACAGATAGTGCAGAGAAGGGACATACTGTGACAGGGCTGCCTGTGTGAATGAAGAAGAAAACTTCACACTGACAGCATGGAGCCAAGTGTGTTACTGAGCGCAAAACACAACTTAGTGGCGAAAATCTGTGGAGCATAAGGAAAAGTAGGTGCTCAATAAACATTTGCTAACTGAAGGATAGCAAAAATGCATGTTCTTAAAAATAATGTCTTCCAGGATCTCTGGACCCACTACTACGGACTCCATTATGCATTTTGACCACACGTTGGTAGGCAGTGTTATGATAGCAGAGCAGTGACCAGTATGGAATGGCATCTGGTGGGGAGGGGCATTTCCTAGGCTTAGGTCAAGTGACCTAAGTGTTTTGCGAAAACCCGCAGAGCATAAGGAAAAGTAGGTGCTCAATAAACATTTGCTAACTGAAGGACTGCAAAAATGCATGTTCTTAGTGAGGATGAGGAGCTGGGGTGCTGGGAGACAAGGCAACATGCAACATAGCTAAACTGTTTCTATTCATTCCTTTAATGATCAGATACCTGGGGATGAGGGTGGGGCTTCCCTGGTGGCTCAGAGGTAAAGAATCTGCCTGTTGATGCAGGAAACTAGAGTTTGATCCTTAGGTTGGAAATATCCCCCGGAGAAGGAAATGGCAACCTGCTCCAGTATTCTTGCCTGGAAAATCCCATGACAGAGGAAACTAGTGGGCTATAGTCCATGGAGTTGCAAAGACTTGGGCATGACTTAGAAACTAAACAACAAAAAGATTTGGGCGTGGGAGAGCACCCCTAAGGAGGATGGCATCGAACTTGGCTCTGTCTGCAAAGAGAGATCATGTCCAGCACAAAATCTCTCCAGTTGCTGGCTATGACTTTGCATCTCTTGTTGATTTTTTTTTTTTTATGTCCTCAAAATTAAATGACAGAGTCATTGTGCACTTGGAGCTTCCATGGTATAAATGCAGTGGTCAGTCTTTTGATAAATAGACTTTGAAATGCTCTACATATGCCTACAATGAGCTTTTATCCATTTGGCTAATTTTATTCTTTGTAAGGCACAAAAGACAGGGGAAAATGGCCCTGTGATTAGATCTGGCCCTGCGACTGGGAGAGGGAAGTGGAATTTGAGCAGCCCTACAAAGCCTGAGCAAAGCGTCCTTTGTGCAAAAGGGAGAATCAGAGCATCAGGGGGTCCTGGGGCTGGGAGGGACCTGGGAACATCAGGGGGTCCTGGGGCTGGGAGGGACCTGGGAACCCCTCTGGCCCTATGACTCTCAACATTAACCCTCCAGTCTGGGGCTCAGAGTCACCTGGGGAAGTTTTGAATCATGCACATGCCTGTTGGGCCAAATTGATCAGAATCTCTGGACAAAGAGCCTAGCCATTTGTATTTTTAGAAGTGCTCCCTGGGCTGGAAGTGGGTGGAGGGTAATATAATAAAGCAAGCTTGCTCTCCCAATACCATGTTCAAAGTCAGGCTCCACCACTTTTCTGCTTCTGATGCATTTCTTACAAAAAGGTAGGAAAGTAGTGCGTATCTCATAGAGTTGTTGTGACCAGTATGTGTGATCATCCCTGTGGGGTTTTCAGAGCAGAGTCGAGCAGTAAGTGTCCACCATGACAAAGACCAGGGCGAGGAGGAAGGCTAAGTCAGCAAACCAATGACCCAACCCAGCTGCCCGCTCAGCCCAGAAGGGCCATCCTTGGTATCTGTTCCTCCTTTGAACAGCCTGGCTATTGGAAGGGGCGCCCGGATCTGATCTTATGCAGCTCTGCCTCTGGACACAGTTGCCAGCTGACCCTGGTCCTTGTCCTTATGTCATCTATAGTCTGGGTCCTGGGCAGCACTGGCCTTGATCCACTAAACCCTCAGAGCAGGAGTTCAGGCTGCAGGTCTTCCTGGGCCACTGTGGAGGGCTGTTTGTCACAGGAAAGCTCAGTCATACCTCAAAGCAGAACTTTCACACGGTTCTCTGATGTTAACCTGCAAGGGTGTCTTCCTACCCTGGTGTCTTACTCAAGTTTCCCCTCAGCCAAGCCATGCCAGATGATGGGTGGATGCGAATGAATACCTGCTGTGGGAGGGACGCACACACCTTCCAGGCTGCAGCTCTTGATGAGCAGTGCACACATTTGCTGAGGAATCAGGACATAAAAACAAATGTGGCAATTTCATCAGATGAACAATTTCAGCATTTAACCAAATGTTAAATATCTCAGGCCAATTCAACCAGCAGTTAAAGAATCCATCCTGAGTGTAAGACACAGAGCTGGGTGCCAAGAGGGAGGCCACGGTGACTTGGCCCAGAGACAGGGCCCAGAGACAGAGGCAGGCGTGCCTGTGGTGACAGGGTTGGGGAAAGGGCTGAAGCTGAAGTTCTTGCAGACTGGGTATAAGTTGATGAGCTATAATCCAGGCCAACTTCACAATCATGTCACCTGTAGTCTTTCTTGGACTCCTTGCTCACTAGGGCCCCATACTTGGTTTATGGTACTCCTGTTGCCATCTTGAAATTCTTAATAATCTTTAAACGAAGTTTTCTGCTTTCATTTTGTATTGGACTCTGCAAATTATGTAGCTGGTCCTGGATTGAATTGTAAATGTACACAGCCTACTGGCACCAACACGGTCCTTCCTGCCCCTCTTACTCCACCCTCAGTGGCCAAAACCATACATCTCCCTGGCTCGGGATGGATGAACAAGGAAACCTGAGCACCTCTACCACCAGGAGACCTGCTGCTTTTTGTCAAAGGATCTGTGTTTTGCTAAATTTGCCCCAAAGTTGCACAAGAAGAGTCCCACACTCCTATATGTGTATGCATTTATACACACACACACACACACACACTCATCTGGAAACTCATACCTTGGCCAGGAGAAAACTCTGCTTTTTCTGTGTCCTCAGCTACCCTGAGAGGTTCAGGAAACTTTTCTCTGTCTTTTTGGAAAAAGATGCGGATGAGTCAGGTGTTTGCCCCAAGCCCTAGCCCCCTGAAGTCTAGTTCTGAGACCCAGCATCAAGGAACATGTCATGATTTTGATGGCTGTTCATCTTGAGTTTTCGTATCTATCTTCTCTGTGCTCTGAGGTGGCAGACCAGGCAATTATGCACATTTTATGGAGGAGAACAGTGAAGATCTGAAAACAAGTGGTTGTTTCCTTTCCCCAGTGCTCTGCTCAGCTGAAGATTGAGGGAAAGGAACAAAAATTCCACCCACAATCTGTCATGGTTGTCATTTCCATGGCCTTCTCAGGCGGAGCACTGTGCTAGCAGCCTCCTCTGGAAGGAGAGGTCTGTACATTGCGAGGTGGTGAGGAGGGCTGCTGGGAGACCCTGGAAAGGGTTAGCTCCCTGCCAAGGAACTCCACCAGAATATGAAGGAGAAAGGGATTCTGAAAATAACCTCAGGCCTGGATGACTGGGCTTGGCAACCTTGCCCTCCAGCGGCAGCTCCTTCCTGAGAAGCATATCCTCTGAAGTCCTTAGAGCACTAGCAGACAAAACCAGCCACCTCTGGGGAGCAGAGATACGCAGAGAGGCACAGAATTCCACTGTTGCAGAACTTTAAGAATTCCACCAAATCCCTTTGAGAGACCACTTGGAAATCCTACTACCCATTAGCTTCCCATGCCCCCAGGGCTCTATTGGGCAACTGAGGCCCAGGGCCCAGTGGTTTGGACCAGAAGCATGTACCTGACTCTACTGGGTCAGTCTTTCCCCTGAGTTTGTAACCTGGATCTGAGGTTCTGGTGGACTGGTGGTCCCGGAGTGCTGAGAAGATCTAGAGCGTGGCTCAACCCTCTTCTACCACATGGATTTGGAAGGAGACAAAATCCTTTAGTGGAGGGAACAGATGGCAGCTGAAAGGGGACCTGTCAGCCCTGGAAAGATGGAGAGTGCACTTGTCCTCCTGGTCCCTTCTGCTTCTAGGAGCCTCTTCCCTCAGAATAGTGCCCACTTGGGATTACCCTCTAGGCTGCTTGTGCACAGTGGTGTGTAAGGCACAATCATGGGGGCCCAGGGGTGATGACTACAGACAGTCACCTCATCTGGGTTTTTTCTGCCTCATCAGACAGCTCTTCTGTCTTGTATTGTTGTGACCGATGTGCTCAATATATACCCTTCCTTCAATTTCCACAACAAATTACTCAGACATTCTGGGCACTGAACTTCCTGAAATTATTTTGGTGAGTTAATATGAGTGCAAGGACAAACAGAGGACAAATTCGGTATTGATGCCCTTGTCCCTAAGAGAGATGTGGCCGCTTCATTGAATACTGTGCCAGCGCCAGCTCCATCAGCTAGCTGTCACCCTCCTCCCATCCCCAAGCGACTGATCAATTAAGGGCAATGGTCAAGCTGTCTTCCAGGCTATCTTGTCTCTGAACACCCCAACTCCTCAGAGTCTCACCTTCCCCACAAAGTTTCATGGAAGAACTTTGAATCCAATGGCAGTGGCCTTTTGGAGAGGAATCCACTGGGGGTGGGGGAGCACTCAGCCTGTTTTACCCCAGCATCCCTGCTTGTGACACAGTCAGACCTAGAATTCAGGCAACATGTCCCTCAAGACTACTTCAGGGTGACCCTAGTAAGAAACCCAACACCCCACCATGACAGATCTGGTGTCTGGCACCCAAGTAAGTGCATATTTTTGTCACTCTCAAATGCACATTTTTGATGCTTGAGATATTCCATAAAATTTAACAATTTAAAATGTATAGCTTCATAAGTTTTGTACAGGTTCATAGTAACACAATGGCCACAGAATCAAGACTTCAAAAATTTCCATTACCCCCCAATCCTCTTGCGTACCTGACCATGAGCCCTACACAATTATTTGTCTGCTTTCTGTTGCTATAGAATTTCAAATAAATGAAATCAGACAGAATGTACTGCTTTCTGCCTCACTTTCATGTAGCATAATACTTTTGGGCTCATCCAAGTGGTAATAAGTGTCAGTACTTCTTTCTTTTTTATTCATTGCTAAGAACTATTCCATTGTGTGGATATACCTCATTTGTTTATCCACTTGCAGGCTGGTGGATATTTGAGTTATTTCCAGTGTTAGGCTATTATGAATAAAGCTACTAAGAGTGCTTGCATACATGTCTTCACATGGGCATATGTTTCATTTCTCTTAGGAAATAAATATCTAGGAGTCGAGTTCCTGGGTCATAAGTTACATAGGGATTTAATTTTATAAGAAACTGCCAACTTGTTTTCCAAATGGCTGAAACATTTTGCTTTCTCCCCTTTACTACGTGAGATTATAATTGTCTCAAGTCTTTACTAACACTTGATATTATCAGTTTTTGTATGTTAGTTATTTTAGTGGGTGTACATCTCTTTTTTAATTTGCATTTCCTGAATAACCAATGATATTAAACATTTTTTCATACATGCATTTGCCTTCCTTGAATTTTCTTTGTTGAAGCATTTGTTGAGATCTTTTGACAATACAGCCAGGATTTATGTTGTTTTGATTATTGAGTTATAAGAATTATTTATATAGTCTTCCCTTTTTATTTTATTAATGGTTTTCTCCAATGATTAAGTTTTTAATTTTGATGAAGCTTAATTTTTGTTTTTCTTTTCTGGTTTATGCTTTTTGTGCCATATCTAAGGAATTTTTGCCTAGCCCAAGGTCACAATTTTTTTCTATTTTTTCCCAGAAATTTATGGTTTTATGTCTTACATTTAGTAATCCATTTTTTCCTTTTTCCTCTTTTTTTTTTTAAAGATTTAATCTTTACTTTATATTGGAATTTAGTTGATTCCCAATGTTGAGTAAGTTTCAGGTGTACTGTACAGTAATTCTGTTATGCTATCTTGTAATAGCATATAAATGCCTGCCTCCTTCCCACCGTCCTTTCCTTCTGCCATCTTCCTTCTGGGGCATGCCCACTGTCATAGTTAGAAAGAGCAATAATAACTTGCAAGAGACCAAGTAGAACCACTTAGAATCTTCAAATATCAAAGCTAGAAAGAATAAAAAATGTCATGAAAAATGAATCCTTCACCTGTAAAATCAGGGAAAAGAGTTTCAGAAAGTTTAAGACACTTGCTCAATGTCACAGCATCAGGAAATGGCAGACAAGGGAACAGATCCCAGGTTTCCCAATTGCCCATGGTGTCTGATGCTCATTTTCCACCCCAACAGCCTCCCTCCGTGGTCCTGTTCTGAACACCAGTGGTTCACCATTTCTTGGAACTTTACAGAACCATCTGGAGAAGAAGTATTCTCAAGCATGGTTTGACCAGACCTGGCTGTGGAAGGAAAGAGACAAGAGGCTTCAGTTAAGGGCACCGACCCCTTTCCACAGTGGTCATCTGAAATTGCTCAGTTGCCTGCTAATTGGTCCCACACTGTCACATATTTCAGGCCACGGGGATGTTCCATGACCCAGACTTCTGGCAGACTCTTGTTCCTTCATCTGTGACTGGTGCGTGGCCACCATTGGTTGCAAACAGAGTGTGTAGCAAGTATAGATGCATTACACCAGCAGTGGGAATGGGCACTGTCCCCACCACATGACTTCAGGGTCTAGGTTGCAAGAGTGAGTACCAACCTTGCCTTCTGGTGCTGCTGGAGGCGGTACCCTAGGGGAGTGTGTTGTCCAAGAACATCCGCCCTGGCAGTGACATCACAGGCCATCTTGTCTAACTCCATCCTTTGCCAATGGGGGAAATGAGTACTGGAGGAGATGTAACGAGTTCCTAATATCACACAGCAAAGTTGCATCATGCACTTTAAAGTACAGAAATTCAACTCTGGACATCATTCAGTTCAGTTCAGTCACTAAGTTGTGTTCGACTCTTTGCGACCTCATGGATTGCAGCATGCCAGGCTTCCCTGTCCAGCACCAATTCTCGAAGCTTGCTCAAACTCCTGTCCATCGAGTCGGTGATGCCATCCAAACATCTCATCCTCTCTCATGCCCTTCTCCTGCCTTTAATCTTTCCCAGCAATGGGGTCTTTTCCAGTGAGTCAGTTCTTTGCATCAGGTGGCCAAAGTATTGGAGTTTCAGCTTCAGCATCATTGCTTCCAATGAATATTCAGGACTGATCTCCTTTAGGATTGACTGGTTGGATCCCCTCACAGTCCAAGGGACTCTCAAGAGTCTTCTCCAACACCACAGTTCAAAAGCATTAATTCTTCGGTGCTCAGCTTTCTTTATAGTCCAACTCTCACATCCATACGTGACTACTGGAAAAACCATAGTTTTGACTAGACGGACCTTTGTTAGTAACATAATATCATTTCTTTTTCATATGCTATCTAGGTTGGTCATAACGTTTCTTCCAAGGAGCAAGTGTCTTTTAATTTCATGGCTGCAGTCACCATCTGTAGTGATTTTGGAGCCCCCCCAAAATAAAGTCTGTCACTGTTTCCATTGTTTCCCATCTATTTCCCATGAAGTGATGGGGCCAGTTTTCATGATCTTAGTTTCCTGAATGTTGAGTTTTAAGCTAACTTTTTCACTCTCCTCTTTCACTTTCATCAAGAGGCTCTTTTTTTTTTTTTTAATCAAGAGTGGTGGCTACACGGCGCTGGAATGGCTGAGAGGAGATACCGCACGTCCAAGTTCAGAGAAACCCCAGTAAGATGGTAGGTGCTCAGAGAGGGCATCAGAGAGCAGACAGACTGAAACCACAATCACAGAAAACTAACCAATCTAATCACCTGGACCACAGCCTTGTCTAACTCAATGAAACTATGAGCCATGCTGTGTAGGGCCACCCAAAACGGACGGGTCATGGTGGAGAGTTCTGACAAAATGTGGTTCACTGGAGAAGGGAATGGCAAATCACTTCAGTATTCTGGCCTTGAGAACCCCATCAACAGTATGAACAGGCAAAAAGATAGGACATTGAAAGATGAATTCCCCAGGTCGGTAGGTGCCCAATATGCTACTAGAGATCAGTGGAGAAATAACTTCAGAAAGAATGAAGAGATGGAGCCAAGGCAAGATTGAAGGTGGGAGGAGAAGGGGACGACAGAGGATGCAATGGTTGGATGGCATCATTGACTCAATGGACATGAGTTCGGTAAACTCCGGGAGTTGGTGATGGACAGGGAGGCCTGGCGTGCTGCAGTCCATGGGGTCGCAAAGAGTCGGACATGACTGAGCAACTGAACTGAACTGAACTGAGCTGAACTGAAGAGGCTCTTTAGTTCTTCATTTTCTGCCATAAGGGTGGTGTCATCTGCATATCTGAGATTATTGATATTTCTCCCAGCAATCTTGACTCCAGCTTGTGCTTCATCCAGCCTGGCATTTCTCATGATGTACTCTGTGTATAAGTTAAATAAGCAGGGTGACAATATACAGCCTTGATGTACTCCTTTCCCAATTTGCAATCAGTTTGTTGTTCCATGTCCAGTTCTCAGTGTTGCTTCTTGACCTGCATACAGATTTCTCAGGAGGCAGGTAAGGTGGTCTGGTATTTCCATCTCTTTAAGAATTTTCCACAGTTTATTGTGATCCAGACAGTCAAAGACTTTGGCGTAGACAATAAAGCAGATTTTTTTTTGGAACTCTCTCACTTTTTCAATGATCCAGCGGCTGTTGGTAATTTGGTCTCTGGTTCCTCTGCCTTTTCTAAATCCAACTTGAACATCTGGAAGTTCATGGTTCATATACTGTTGAAGCCTGGCTTGGAGAATTTTGAGCATTGCTTTGTTAGCATGTGAGATGAGTGCAATTGTGCTGTAGTTTGAGCATTCTTTGGCATTGCCTTTCTTTGGGATTGGAATGAAAACATCATTAATTCTTTCCTTTTGTTTGACAAGACAAAATAAACATTATATTTTAATGTGTACTCTTTATTATATATTTTATCAATTCATTGGAGTTAGCACATAGAAATTACTGAGTAATGTTATCTTCAGAAATCCACATATACTGTGCTTTACAGCTGATTTATATTATATGTAGCCAAAAAACACTTGAAATGGGATTTTCATCTTACCTAACCCTCTGTGAACGATGTGACTGTAGCTGTTTAAATTGTGGGGGAGGGAGGAAATCTTGACTCCTAATTAAGCACTCTTTCCCCAGCATCAATCTGCTTTTATCTTTCAGGGAAGTGTCTAATTTTTGTCTGTTTGCCCCTCCCCAAGGAAAACAGGGGGAGGAGGGTGCAGGATGGTGCTTTTGCCAGGAAGTTTGGAGATAGAGGGAAATGCAAATAGCAAATGTCCATGAAATGGAGTTTCTGATGGACTCAACAATAAGGGCTTAATCTGCAAAGCAGCTCCCACACCCAACTCCCAGCCCACCAGGGCGGCAGTTCAGCTCCTGGGGCTGAGAAGAGCCCTTGCCATATCCCTTTAACGCTGGGTCTTCCTCTGGGTTCTTCGTCTCTCTGGGAAGTGACTGTGTACAGGGAGACTGTAATTGGCAGGCTGTGACACTCCTGTCTGCAAGTGTCTCTCTAAGAGCCGCACATTTCAGCCTTTATCTGGTGATGGCTGCTACCTGAGAAAGGCCCGGGGCCATCTCAAAGGGCTTGTAGCAGTTAATTGTGCCTGTTAGGACCAGCAATTAGCCGGGAACTGTGGACTTCAAAGCTCCAACACCCACCAGCTTTCAGCTCCTTTCTCTCCCTTTCACTTAACTAGCCGAGCCTAATAGAGGCAGTGAAGGACAGGTAGGGGTGATGCAGTCAGGATGCGGGGCGGGGGCTAGCCGGGTCTTCGTCGGTGCCGCCCCCTCCGAATCCCACACTCCACCGCCGCCCCCCACCCCGCCCCAGAGAACCGCAAGGGGAAGCGGGCACCAGACGCCGATCCCGTGCCATAAATAGTCCCTGTTTATTGCAGGACCGGGGCTGGAGGCTTATTAATCGGTATTGGGAGTCATGCTGCCCCTGTTTGTACAGTTTAAGCGTGAGTTGGAAGATGACAATAAAAAACTAATTAGGCGCAGGTCATAAAGGGGACCACACATGCACGGTGTCTGCTGGTTACTATGGGCACACGATGGTTTCGGTGGAAACGTGAGGCAGAACATCTGAAAATTAAGACAATAAATCAGTTTCATTGAGTAACAGCCATGCATTTACCCATTAATTAAGGATAATGGTATCCTATAAGCTTTTGTGTACCATAGGTAATTTGTTACACCTTACCATAATAATATACACTGAAGATTAAAAATTTCTTCACAGGTATTTGACTAACACACTTTACAGGTTTATTTTACAGGTATTTGACTAACACAGTCTCCTCTGTTTATAGAAAGAACTAAAGATGTGTGCCCAATCCTGAATTTAGGCTCCATGATCATTTTGGTCTGGTTATTTAGTCCTAATTACTGGATGTTCCTCCCTGCTGGTCAAGTGAATCTCCATCCCAGGGACAGGGACACAGCCTCATGTAGTGAATTTGGGTTTTATTTTGCTTACCTAACCACCATTCCATCCCCTTCTTTACAGACAGAAGAGGGAGGGGGGATGGCCACTGTTTCTGTTTGCAGTCTTGTTGGGGCGGTCAATCAAGGTGGGCATGCCATCAGGGCTCAGCTAAGGAAGTTCTCTGTCCCAGATTTTGGAATCTGAGTAGAGAAATGGAAGAACAAAGACAGGACTGTCAGTGGGATTCTGTGTTGGAGACCTCTAAGACTTTCCTTAGTCATCCTTGGTGGCGAGCGAAATAACAGGCCTCCAAGGCATTCACACCCTTATCTCTAGAATTTAAGAATATGTTACTTTACATGGCAAAGACACTTTGCAATGATGATTAAGGGTATAGATTTTATGATAGGGAGATTAGCTTGAATTGTCTAGGGGTATATGGTATAATCATGAGTTCTTAAAAGAACAACACGTTTCCTAGCTGGGTCAGAAAAAGAGATAACAATAAAAGAAGTGCCAGAGATGTGACATGAGAAGGACTTGGCCACCATTCTTAACCATTCTTGAAGCTGGAGAAGGCAGTGAAGCATATTGTCTATTGCCTAGAGCAGGGGTCTCCAACCTCCAGGATCTAATGCCTGATGATCTGAGATGGAAGTGATGTGATAATAATAGAAATAAAGTGCACAATAAGTATAATGTGCTTGAATCATCTCAGAACCATTCACCCCCCACTTGGCCCATGGAAAAATTGTCTTCCATAAAACTAACTGGTCCCTGGTACCAAAAAGTTTGGGGACCCTTGCCCTAGAGCCTCCAAAAAGAAAGGTAGCCCTCCCAACACTATGAATTTAGTCTGGTAAAATCTGTATCAGGTCTATAGAACTGTAAAATCATAAATTTGTTTTGTTTAAGCCATTGAACGTATTTGTTACAGCCACTGAATATATTTGTTACAGCAGCAATAGAAACATAATACACCCTTTGAGTCTAGGTCCTTAGTTCTAACCAGCAACTTCCTGCTGCTTTTAACCAGCCCTCAGTTCTGTTCAGTTCAGTCGCTCAGTCGTTTCCGACTCTTTGCAACCCCTTGGACTGCACCACGCCAGGCCTCCCTGTCCATCACCAACTCCCGGAGCTTACCCAAACTCATGTCCATTGAGTCGGTGATGCCATCCAACCATCTCATCCTCTGTCACCCCTTCTCCCGCCTTCAATTTTTCCCAGAATCAGGGTCTTTTCCAATGAGTTAGTTCTTTGCATCAGGTAGCCAAAGTATTTCAGCTTCACCATCAGTCCTTCCAATGAATATTCAGGACTGATTTCCTTTAGGATTGACTGGTTGGATCTCTTTGCTATCCAAAGGACTCTCAAGAGTCTTCTCCAACACCACAGTTCAAAAGCATCAATTCTTCAGTGCTCAGCTTTCTTTATAGTCCAACTCTCACATCCATACATGACTGCTGGAAAAACCATAGCTTTGACTAGATGGACCCTTGTTGGCAAAGTAATATCTCTGCTTTTTAATATGCTGTCTATGTTGGTCATAACTTTTCTTCCAAGGAGCAAGTGTCTTTTAATTTCATAGCTGCAGTCACCATCTGCAGTGATTTTGGAGCCCGAGGAAATAGTCTGTCGCTGTTTCCCTTGTTTCCCCATCTATTTGCCATGAAGTGATGGGACCAGATGTCATGATCTTCGTTTTCAGAATGTTGAGGTTTAAGCTAACTTTTTCACTCTCCTCTTTCACTTTTATCAAGAGACTCTTTAGTCCTTCTTTGCTTTCTGCCATAAGGGTGGTGTCATCTGCATATCTGAGGTTATTGATATTTCTCCCAGCAATCTTGACTCCAGCTTGTGCTTCATCCAGTCTGGCATTTCTCATGATGTACTCTGCATACAAATTAAATAAGCAGGATGACAATATACAGGCTTGATATACTCCTTTCCTGATTTGGAGCCAGTCTGTTGTTCCATGTCCAGATCTCACTGTTGCTTCCTGACCTGCATACAGATTCTCAGGAGACAGGTCAGGTGGTCTGGTATTCCCATCTCTTTAAGAATTTTCTACAGTTTGTTGTGATCCAGACAGTCAAAGGCTTTGGCATAGTCAATAAAGCAAAAGTAGATGTTTTTCTGGAACTCTCTTGCTTTTTCAATGATCTAACAGATGTTTTGATCTCTGGTTCCTCTGCCTTTTCTAAATCCAGCTTGAACATCTGGAAGTTCATGGTTCATGTACTGTTAAAGCCTGGCTTGGAGAATTTTGAGCATTGCTTTGCTAGTGTGTGAGATCAGTGCAATTGTGTGGTAGTTTGAGCATTCTTTGGCATTTCCTTTCTTTGGGATTGGAATGAAAACTGACCTTTTCCAGTCCTGTGGCCACTGCTGAGTTTTCTAAATTTGCTGGCATATTGAGTGCAACACTTTCACAGCATCATCTTTTAGGATTTGAAATAACTCAACCAGCCCTTGGGGAACTGGTAAAAGCAACTTTGCCTTCTTAGGCCCTCAAGCAAATATGGATGGACCATCTCCATAAGTTACAGGCTTTGGACAGGCGCTGACTTAACAAATGCAATGGCGCTGAAAACAAAAAGAGACTACCTACCCTAGCTCGCTGTTTACAGAGACAAACCATACACTAAACCATCCACAGACACTTACACAACTTAGGCTGGAGAGAGTCCCCTCCTCCACCCCTCTTCCTCCTTAAACCTGTCCTTAATCTTTCGTTCCCAAAATATGAACACCTGGGTCTCCAAACCCAAGTGACACCATCTCAAAATCTCATTCAGTTCTTCTGGGAAAGGACAGACCTGTGTTTTTTCTTTTTTTAAAGCTCACCTGAGGATTCTGATGCCTGTGAATTCCTGATGCTGGAGAGAACCACTGGTCTAATTAAATCCCTCCTTTTCTGATAAAGGAATTGAGACTTAAATAAGCATCCTTCCCAGTGGCCCCACAGCCGAGCAGTGATGGAGAATGCTGGGATTCCAGCTCCACTTTCACACTTTCCCCACGACCGGAGCGGCTGCGCACCCCAGGGGATTACTGCTTCTGGTGCACCCACCCCCATGATAGTTCATCTGGCAGGCTTTCATTTTAATTGGGGCAGTTCATTCGTTTGTGGTTTACTGTTATCATGTCATATTTGGATTTAAATCTACCGTTTCAACCGGGTGCTTTTGATTAGTCTTACCCACTTCATGCTCCTTTTTTTACTCTTTGGATTACTGCTCCCAATGTTTTCTCTGTTACTTTGGAAGTTATATACTCACTTACTATTATTTTTTAGACACCCTAGTGCAGTGGTTTTCAACTAGAGAGATTCCTCTCACCATAAGGGAAGCTTGGCAAAGTCTGGAGACAAGTTTGGATGTCACAATTATGGCAGGAGGGTTTGGGGAGGGTCTTGTGTACTAGTCAGGATTCTCTAGACAAACAGAAGTAATAGGATATAATATATACATATATATATGCATATATATATGTATATGTCCCTATATATATCTATCTATAGAAATACACACGCACACACACACACACACCCCTCCAGGCTTACCTCAGAGAGATTACAGTCTTGGTTTCAGACCACTGCAATAAAGTGAGTCATACAATCTATTTTTTTATTTCCCAGTGCAAGCTTTGTTTATACTGTACTATATTAAATGTGTGATTGCACTATATCTAAAAAAATTTCTACATACCTTAAGTGAAAATTACTTTATTTCTAATAAATGCTAACCATCATCTGACAACACAAGTTTGCCACAAACCTTCAGTTTGTAAAACAGATAATACTTGTGAAGAACAATAAAGGGAAGCACAATAAAACAAAGTATGCTATATATATATATATATATATATATATATACATGGAAATTTATGATAAGACATTGGCCCATGCAATTATGGAGGCTAGGAAGTCCCACCATCTGCTGTCTGCAAGCTAGAGACCTAGGAAAGCTAGTGGTGTAGTATGAAGGCCTCAGAACCAGAAGTGAAAAGGGCAGGCAGAGATGAGTACCCCAGCTCCATCAGTGAGGAAGAGAGAGCACATCTTTCTTTCCTCCACTTTATTGGTCTATTCACTGCCCACCCATCCTGGGTACAGCAATCCACTTTGCTGAGTCTACCAATTCAAATGCAGATATCTTTGGAACACTCTCACAGACACACCTAGAAATGATGCTCAACCAGATATCTGGGAATCCCATGATCCAATCAATTTGACACATAAAATTAACTATCACAGATTGCTAATGGTGACTAGCTAGTAGAAGTCAGAAACACTGATAAACAGTCTGCAGTATGCAGAACAGTCTCCCAAAGCTAAGAACATATGATCCCAAATGTCACAGGTCAAGGTTGAGAAGCCTTGCCCCAATGATGACAGCTTTCATCCTTGACTTATCAAAACCCAATGTTAGTTTGGTAACTCTACCTGCTGTCTAGAAAATGCAATAGAATACCTTACTTCCTTTGCCCAGCTTCAACTCATTTACTGTTGGTTGGGCATTCTCTCCACATTTTAAATGCCGCAAGATATCTTTGTTGTTGTCTGACATAGCCAGTTCTTCATTTAGCTTTGCCCCAGCACTTTTCTTTCCTTCCTGCATCTCTGACCTTCCATCTGGAATCCTTTTCCTTCTATCTAAACAATTTCCTTTTCTCTCTCTTATAATGCAGATCTGCTAGTGAGTTCTCCCAGCTTTTGTTTGTCTGAAAATGTCTTTATTGCATTTTGTTTTTGCTTTTCTGATATTAGTATATTTATCAATGTCTACATAGAGAAAACTCTGCTCCCCAAGAATAAAAGCATTCTTTTATCACAACCACAGTACCATTATCACATATAAGAGATTAACAATGATTTAATGATATCTAAAATAGAGCTAATATTCAAATTTCCATGGGCTTCCCTTGTGGCTCAGCTGGTAAAGAATCCACCTGCAATGTCGGAGACCTGGGTTCGATCCCTGGGTTGGGAAGATCCCCTGGAGAAGGGAAAGGCTACCACTCCAGTATTCTGGCCTGGAGAATTCCATGGACTGTATAGTCCGTGGGGTCGCAAAGAGTCAGACATGAATGAGTGACTTTGACTACATTATCATTATCAAATTTCCATAGTTGCCCCCAAGATGGTTGCATCCTTTTATAATGGTTCATCTGGTTATTATGTCTCTTCAGTCTTTTTCAGTCTAGAATTCTGTTTATTTTTAAAATTGTTATTACTTTTGGTCTTTCATGACAGTGTCATTTTAGAAGAATCAGGCCGTATGTCTGGTAGAGCATCTCTCATGCTGGATTTTTCTGATTACTTCTTCATGATTTGATGCAGATTCAATATTTTGTCAAGGATATTACATGTGAGCCATATGTACTTATTGTCACGTACCACAAGGCACATAATGTCAGGCTATCCTACTAGTGAGGGTCACTTAGTGAAGGTGGTGACTTCCGGGTATCTTTCATGTCAAGATTTTTCTTTGGTAGAAGTAGGCTATAAAACGCAAATGTATATCTCCCTTTGTAATCAGTAAGATGTATTCTTCTTTGGCACTGTGACATAGCTTCATCCCTGGCAACCTTTACCCATTTCCTATGATGACTTTTGCCTCTCTCACTTATTGCACTGGAGATTGCAAATGATTTTCTAATTTTATAATCCCTCTGTATTGATTAATTGGCATTCTACTAAGAGGAAGAGCATTGAACACTATCTTGCTGTTTGGAAAAAAAAGAAATTCCAAGCTCACATTGTACTATCTCTGTCCAGATCTGTGATAAACAATTTTCAAAGCATCCCTGGTTTCCTTTAGTGGGAAATGGTACCTAGAAACCAAAATCTGGGCTGTAGGTATGCTCTTCACTAACCGGCTGCTATTGCTTTTAACTCCTTTTAGGGGAAATAGTTAGGATATATATATATATATATTTTTTTTTTCCCCCCTCAAACCTCTAAGTTGATACTGGTAAGCTCCAGTTCAGTGGAACACTGATTTCCCATTTACATTTCCCTCCTCCCACAAAGAAAACCCATTTGAAAAGCATATTTGTACAATTTCTTAATTTTGTAATGCACAAAATACTTTCAGCTTGTACACTAAAACCACCACCACCTACAAACCTCCTAAATAAAGGTTGATATTTCTTTGGAAAAAAAACTTAAATATATATATATATTTTAATTTAAACTACATCTCTATAGGAATGTATGATTAGAGCACTGTGTTCAAAAGTTGCTTAACATTTTTTCTTTTCATGTTATGTTATCAATATTATCAATTGAAGTTACAGTTTAGTTAATTTATTTCTATGTATATGTATTTTCAGGCTTCTCTGGTGACTAAGTGGTAAAGAATCCCCCTGCCAATGCAGGAGACTCAGGTTTGATCCCTGGGTCGGGACAATCCCCTGCAGAAGGATGGCAACCAATTCTAGTATTCTTGCCTGGGAAATTCCATGGACAGAGGAGCTTGGCAACCTACAGTCCATGCGGCCACAAAAGAGTTGGTCATGACTTATCAACTGAACAACAACAGAACCACAAATATGTTTTCACATTTGATTGTATCCTTTTGATACTATTTTATTTTGCATACATAAAATATTTACAAAATACAAAAATGTGGTTCAAAATTCAAAGCTGTTGTTCAAAATTCAAAACTAAGTTTCAAAATTCAAATCTATGTAAAAAAACATTCTCAGGGAAGTCTCACTTGCATAAATATTACCCTATCCCACTCCTACTCATCTCCAGAGGAAAATTTTTCATTCTTTTTTAGTATATCATTCTGTACTTCTTGCTGCAAAAGTAAGTATATATGTATGTATGCATATACATGCATGTTATTACATGCATTTACATATCATTACTATAATAACATATACATATTATCTCACAATCTTTTAAAAATAAAATATAGCATATTCTCTATATATCTTGTTCCTTGCACTTGATAAAACATTCAGAGAAATATCACAATATCACTATTTTTTCTTTCTTTCTTTTAAAATGAAACAAAGATGAATAGTTTTGATGATAAAAGGCACAATTCACAAAGAAGATAGACATCATAAACCATTAGACACCTAACAACAAAGAAACAAAGATGCATAAACCAAAAATCAGAAGAAATAAAAGGGAAAAGAAAAAATTGTATAATCATAGTGAGACATATTAATATTTCTCTGAGAATATTTTATCAAGTGCAGAAAAAATAAGAACAGGAGCATCTTGAATGATGCCATTAATAATTTAAATAAAATAGATTTATATTTCTATTAATTTTTACTAATATTGTATCCTACATAAATATATTTAAAATTTTGTATCTGATACATTGCTATTAGATGTTCAAAGGACAGTTAGAAAAACTGGCAAAAAGATAAATGTTACTAAATTTCAGAAAGTAGAATTCTTTTTTATTGTGATTCAGTTATATATTTACACATACATTA
The DNA here is from genome assembly GCF_019320065.1 of Cervus canadensis. Classification (NCBI taxonomy): domain Eukaryota; kingdom Metazoa; phylum Chordata; class Mammalia; order Artiodactyla; family Cervidae; genus Cervus; species Cervus canadensis. The sequence continues at coordinate 31,191,590 of NC_057403.1, read as the reverse complement.
TTTTTGAAATTATTTTCCATTATAGGTTATTACAAGATATTGGTTATAATTCCCTGTGCTATATAGTAGTCTTGTTGCTTGATGCATGCTTGTTTTTTCAAATTAGAAATCTAGCATTCTATTCATACAAAGTCAAACAAGTGAAATAAAAATGTCATAAATATTTTAGTTAGGAAAAATTCATAAGTATTCAAAAATATATATATTATGCATATTATTTATGTATGTATACAAAGCTTTTCTACTATGCTTGATAAAGACTTGAGAAAGAACATCAGAACAAAAAAGAAGAGATGGAAAAAAGGAAAACATGAATGAAATGGGAGCACTGAATAAGAAATAAAAAAGTGAAATAAACTAGATAAAAGTAAAAGATCCTCATATAGTCCAGTTGTTTTTAAACATGGCTGTTCATTAGAAACTTACCAGGAGCTTTGGCAATAAAAGTAGGTCATACCTGGGCATTTGTATTTATCAAAGTATTCCAAGATAATTCTGATATGCATTTGGATTTTAAAAAGTGATTGGAGGTTTTCCTGTTGAATGGTAGTTTTGATGATATAGAATTCTATTATTTTCCTGTTAACCAATCATGATACAATGGTATTAAGTGAGTAATAGTTACATAATCACCATAGCAAAAGATGTTTATCAGTTTTCACAATCAATAGCCAGACAAAAAAGATAGTTATACTTGCAAGCCATAATGGGAACATGATTAACTTAACAATATAAAATAATCACATACAATTTGAAGGGGGGGTGTGGTCAAGCAGCATTATGTGGTAAGTGGAAGTGCATACATGCAGATGTTTCATCCACCCGGCCAGTCTAAGTCTTTGGTTGGTGCATTTAATCCATTTACATTTAAGGTAATTATCAATATGTATGATCCTATTACCATTTTCTCCCATCCAAGTACTAACCAGGCCCGACCCTGCTTAGCTTCTGAGATCAGACGAGATCGGGCGCGTTCAGGGTGGTATGGCCGTAGACTACCATTTTCTTAATTGTTTGGGGTTTATTTTATGTAGGTAAGTCTTTTTCTTCTCTTGTGTTTTCTATCTAGAGAAGTTTCTTTAGCATTTGTTGTAAAGCTGTTTTGGTGGTGCTGACTTCTCTTAACTTTTGCTTGTCTGGAAAGCTTTTGATTTCTTCATCAAATCTGAAGAAGAGTCTTTCTGGGTAGAGACTTGGTTGTAGGTTCTTCCCTTTCATCACTTTAGATATATCATGCCATTCCCTTCTGGCTGGTAGAGTTTCTGTTGAGAAATCAGCTGATAGCCTGATGGGAGTTCCCTTGTATTTTATTTGTCATTTTTCCCTTGTTGCTTTTAATGTTTTATCTCTGTCTCTAATTTTTGTCAGTGTGACTAATATGTGTCTCGGTGTGTTCCTCCTTGGGTTTATCCTTTCTGGGACTCTCTGTGACTCCTGAACTTGGTTGACTGTCTTCTTTCCCATGTTTGGGAGGTTTTCAGCCATTATCTCTTAAAATATTTTCTCAGGTCCTTTCTCTGTCTCTTCTGCTGGGACTCCATTAAAGTGAATGTTGGTGCATTTAATGTTGTCTCAGAGGTCTCTTAGGCTGTCTTCATTTCTTTTCATTCTGTTTTTCTATGTTTGGTTCTGTTACAGTGATTTCCACCACTCTGTCCTCCAGGTCATTTATCCATTCTACTGCCTCAGCTATTCTGCTATTGATTCCTTCTAGCGTATGGTTCATCTCTGTTTGTTCTTTAGTTCTTCTAGGTCTTCTGTAAACAGTTTTGGCATCTTCTCAGTCTTTGCCTCCATTTGTTTCTTGAGATCCTGGATCATCTTCACTATCATTATTCTGAATTTTTTTTTTTTTTCTGAAAGTTTGCCTGTCTCCACTTCACTTAGTTATTTTTCTGGGATTTTATCTTGTCCCTTCATTTGGGATGTAACTTTCTGCTTTTTCATGCTGATTAAATAACTAGCTGTAATGTGGTTTTTGTTTTAGCCCCTGTGAGACTGTGCTTCTTCTTGCTTCTTTTGTCTGCCCTCTGATGGATGAGGCAAAGAGGCTTATGCAAGTTTCCTGATGGGAGGGACTGGTGGTGGGGAAAACTGGGTCTTGCTTTGGTGGTCAGGGCCTTGCTCAGTTGCTCAGTAAAACTTTAACCCGATTATCTCCTGGTGGGTGAAGTTGTCCCCCTTCCCTGGTATTTTTATGGCCTGAGGTGACCCATACCTCAAGGGTTGGGTTAATGGTGACCTCCAAGAGAGATTACACCAAGGGAGACATTCCCAGACTGCTGCTGCCAGGGCCACTGTCCCTGGACTGAGCCCCTCCTGACCCACACCTCCACAGGAGACCCTCCAACACCAGCAGGTAATTTTGGTTCAGTCTCCTGTGGAGTCACTGCTCCTTTCCTCTGAGTCATTGCTTGCAAGATTTTGTTTGTGCCTTCCAAGACTGGAGTCTCTGTTTCCCCCAGCCCTTTGGAAGTCTTGTAATCAAATCCCACTGGCCTTCAAGGGCAGATTCCCTGGGGATTCCCCGTCCTTTTGTTGGGTCCCCGGCTGGAAAGCCTGAGGTGGGTTCTGAACCTTCACAACTGTGGGAGAACTTCTTTGGTATTATTGTTCTCCAGTCTGTGGGTCACCCATTTGGTGGGTATGTGATTTGATTTTATTGTGATTGTGTCCCTCCTACCATCTCGCTGCAGCTTCTTCTTTGTCTTTGGACATGGGGTATCTTTTTCTGGTGGGTTCCAGTGTCCTCCTGTTGATGGTTGTTCAACAACTAGTTGTGATTTTGTTGCTCTTGCAGGAGGAGATAAGCGCATGTCCTTCTACTCTGCCATCTTGAACTGGAAGACTTATTCTTTCTTACAGCCAAATATCCTAATGTGTAGATATACCAAAGTTTATTTAAATAGTCTTTTATGGATGAGCAGTCAAGTTGATATTACTTTATATTACTTTAGGGTAAACTCCTAACAGTAGGGCTGCATCACACTTTAAAAAAAAAGTGAGCATTTTCCCCCTACGTTTACCATATATTTTTCCATGTAAATGCTAAAAGCCTTGTTCAGATCCTGGCAAGGGGGGTGAGTATTGGAATTTAATTGTAATTATTATAAATTTATATACTAACTTGGCAAGATAACATCTTTATGATTTTTTTTTTCTGTACAAGAACAAATATGTATTTCCCTCTGTTCAGGTATACTTCTGAGTCTTTCAAAGTGTTTCTAAGTTTTTTCATGTAAGTTTTGTACATCTGTTATTGCATTTATTTATATGAATTTATCTTTTAAGAGGGTTTTTATCTTTACATCAAATTGGTTGTTATGTGTATGCTGCTGCTGCTGCTGCTGCTAAGTCGCTTCAGTTGTGTCCGACTCTGTGGGACCCCATAGACGGCAGCCCACCAGGCTCCCCCATCCCTGGGATTCCCCAGGCAAAAACACTGGAGTGGGTTGCCATTTCCTTCTCCAGTGCATGAAAGTGAAAAGTGAAAGTGAAGTCACTCAGTCGTGTCCGACTCTTAGCGACCTCATGGACTGCAGCCCACCAAGCCCCTCCGTCCATGGGATTTTCCAGGCAAGAGTACTGGAGTGGGGTGCCATTGTCTTCTCCATTATGTGTATATATATATAGGCAAATTTTATGCTAATTTTAGGTCCTTATATGCCTTCCTGAATTATGTGTATTTGTGTATCTCTCTGTGTGTATGTAGATCTTGGTATTGACTTACTGGTGTTTCCAGATGTGTTGTTATACCATATACACGTAGAGTAAGTTTTACTTTTTTCCAGTCCTCATGCTTCTTATAGCTCTGAAAGTATTAGCCAATCAAATCAGATGAGATTTTTAAAAGTATTAAACAGTAGCAATAGTGAAGATAATGGGATCACTGATTTCTTCTGAACCTTAGTAGAAATACTCCTAATGTTTATCCATGAGATGAAATTCCACCTTTCAGACTGAAGTATAAATATTTTATCATTAAAAAAGTATCCATAAATTCTGACTCTATTGAGTGTTTTCATGAAGAATGAATTTTGGCTTTTGTTGAAGGCCTCTTTAGCATCTAAGGAGATAATCACCTGCTCTATTAATGTCATGAATTATGTTAATGATTTTCTAATATTAAGCCATCTTTGAAATCCTAAATAAGTACCACTCGGTATAATGTATTATTTTTATCTTTTTTGAATGATTATTTATGATAATTTCAAACTTTCAGGATACTTAAGAATAATGCAATGGAGTTTCTTTCCTCAGACTCACAAATTGTTAGCAGTTTGCCATATTTGCAAGAATTTGCATATTTCCTTGAAAAAAAGGTTATTTTATTACATAAGTGTCACATAAAAATCAGGAAACTTAGCATTGATATGATACCAATATTTAATTATAGCCTAAAATTTAATTTTACCTTCTGTCCCCATAATGTTCTTCTTCAGTCCAGTATCTAATCCAGGACTACCATCTAGAATTTTGTTGGTTTTCAGTTTATTTTAACCTGGAACATGTGCTATTCTTTACTGTCTTTCTTGACACTGGTATTTTTGAAGAGAAATAGGAAAATTGTTTTACAAAATATCTCTCAGTTTGTTGGATGTTTTCTAACAATCATGTTTAGGTTATGGATTTTGGGCTGGACTTCTATAGCAGTAACTTTGTTATTTTCAGTGCATCATGTCAGTAGGTTCCTGGTGTCAATTTGTTATATTACTTTGTTGGATTTTTAGCTATACCTCTTTGATTGCTTTGCTATTTGCCCCAGGGATTAAGGTATGCATTTTTAACTGTTTTGTATTAACTTTTTTCACCAGATTCCTCCACTGTAATATTACTATGTTTCCTTTTGTAATTACTAAATAGTTTCCTGAAGTGAATTTTGGTTGATTTACTTTAGACTTTTGTCTTAGTCGATATAAACTACTCTAACAAAAATGCCATAAACTGGGTGGCTTATAAACAGCAAACATTTATTTCTCACAGTTTTGGAGGCTGCAAAGTGCAAGATGACGATGGTGGATGATTTGGTGAGTGGCGCGGGCCTGTTTCCTTCTTGATGACTGTGTTCTCACTGTAACCTCACAGGGTGGAAGATGCAAGTTATCTCTCTGGAATCTTTCAAGGATGAAAAGAAAGTGGAAGTCGCTCAGTGTCCAAATCTTTGTGACCCCATGGATTACACAATCCATGGAATTGTCTAGGCCAGAATACTGGAGTGGGTAGCCTTTCCCTTCTCCAGGGGATCTTCCTAACCCAGGGATTGAACCCAGGTCTCCAGCATTGCAGGTGAATTCTTTACCAGCTGAGCCACAAGGGAAAGCCAAGAATACTGGAGTGGGTAGCCTATCCCTTTTCCAGCAGATCTTCCCCACCCAGGAACTCATCGGGGGCTCCTGCATTGCAGGCGGATTCTTTACCAACTGAGCTCCCAGGGAAGTCCCACTAATCCCAATAGTGAGAGTTTCACTTTCAGGACACAAGCACCTCCCAAAGTCCGACAGAGCCATTCATTCTGCAACACTGTCTAAAATTTGCCTGCTCTCAGGAGAAATTTCAGTTATGGTTTTAGTTATGGTTATAGTTCATTGAACCAATTATGGTTCAATGATTCCATCAATCATCTTATCTAAAACAATGATTACATTGTTTTTTCTAATTGTGCTTTTCTAACTTGATCATTTGTTTAAGATTTATTCTCTACAGAAGAACATTACTATGAATTTTTACTTTTAATTCCTGGTACTATAATCCAGCTCCATCATTATTTTTATGTTAAATTTGCTCTGTTTGTGGAGCATGAGAACCCCTGTAAGCTTATTTTAGTATTATTTTGACATTTCCTCATCCTTTTTTTGAGTACTTTCATTATTTTTAATTATTTGTATGCTATATATTTTCCCACCTTTTTAACTCTCAATTTTTCTGTGTCTTTATATTTAATGTGTGGTTTGTTATAGATAATGTATCATTTGATGCTGTTTTTTAAAAATTCATTCTGATGATCTCTTTTAATTGAAGTGCTTAGTCCTTTATACTTAATCTAATTATTTAACAGATGAATTATAAATTACATAATTTTAATTATATAATTAGAATTTATATAATATATAATTATAATTAAATTAATTAAAATTAATTATAATTTATATCAATTATGTAATTATAAAATTTGTATCTTCTATTTCACTGTTTTTGTTTTTTCCTTTTTGATTTTTATTTTTTGGTCTTCTTTTCTTATCTTCTTTTGATTTAGGTAAACATATTTTATGGGTTTTTCTATGTTTATTAGATTATTAGTCATACCAATGTGATTTTTTAAATTATTTGATCTAGAGATGGAAACATTCATCTTTAACTTTTCACAGTAAATTGAGAGTTAGATTTGTTTGTTGTGCTCTGTTCCCCACTCTGTCCTATAGACTATGCTTGCCATATATGGTATTTGAAGCATATATATATTTATATAGGGTTTTTTAATTAAAATGAGTTAAGATACTCATTTCCTACATGTTTACCATTAATGGAACCCTTCATTCCTTTCTGAAAATCTAAATTTTAATCTCGTATTCTTTACTTGAAAATTTCTTCTCAAGTTTCTCTTGTCTCCTAGAAATGCATTTTATTAGTTTTAATTTATCTGAAAATGTCTTTATTTTACCTTCATGTTTGAAGAGTGTTTTCACTGGATAAAGAATTTTGTATTGATAAGTTTTTATTTTTTTCAGTACTTTAGAGAAGCCATTCCACTGTCTTCTGACTTCCAGTGCTTCTGATGATGTCAGTAGTCATTAAAGTTGTTGCTCCCTTTAATGTAATGTACTCTTGCTGCTTTCAAGATTTCTTCTTTATTTTATATTTTCAATAGGTTGCATATGGTGGGCCTAGGTGAAATTTTCTTTGTATTGCTTTTACTTGAAGTTTGCTGAGTTTTCAAGTTCTCAAATCTATCTTTCACCAAATTCAGAAAGATTGGGGACATTATTTTTCTTATATATTTTTGTCACATTCTGACTCTTCTCATGGTGGTATTCCAATTATATGTGTTAGACCATTTTGTATTGTCACACAGATAGTTTAGCTTCTGTTCTTATTTTTAGTTCTTATTTTTATTCTCCCTTTATTGATGAGAAAATTGGTGCAATAGGAGCTACTCCAACATTACCAGAAGCAGAATTCTCCTGTTGGTGGGGGGTGGAAATATATGTTTTTAATTCATTTCATTTTTATTCTTGAAGAATACTTTGGGGGGCACAGAATTCTTATTTAACATACAATTACTTTCAGCATAAAAATAAATATTATTTTATTTTTTTCTGACTTTTTATTTTCTATTTAGGAGTAAGTTTTCAAGTTTATTATGGCTCTTCTGACAATAATCACTTGCTTTAACTGTTTTGTAAAGGATATTTTCTTTGGTTTATTCTTTAGCTTTATTATTTTAGCATAATTATGTGTTTCTCTCTTTTTAAAAATTCTCTTTGATGTTTGTTCAGCTTCTTGAATCTGTACCTGATATCTTTCATCAGTTTTAGAAAATTCTCAAGCACTGCTTCTTCAAATTCCTCTGCATCATTCTCTTTCACCTCTCCTTTTATAATTTCAATTAAATGTTTATTAGACTTCTCACGGTATCATATCTGGCTCTTATTTCCTTTCTATTTTTTTTCCTATCATTATAGGATAGGATACCATAGGTCATGTTTCTGTATATTTCATTTGATACATCTTCCATTTTACTAACTTTTTCTTAGCTGATTGCAATTTGTTGAAAAACTTATATAATGAGTTCTTAATTTCAGTTGGATTTATTGTTCTATAATGTCCCTTTTTATTCTGCTATATCAATTTTTCAGAATTCTACTCTGTAAAAATTTCAGATCATATATTTTTCTCTTTGTATGTAGAAGTTATAATTATTTCACAAAATTATTTTAAAGGCTGTGTCTTCCATTTTCATTATTTGGAGCCATTGGGATCTGTTTCTACTGTCTTATTTCTGTTAGTTTCCTGTCATCTTGTTTTGTCAAGCAATAAAACACAGTCTCCTCTCTTTCCTGTGCTAGGTACCATACTGAATAATATTCATGACCACATTGATATTTATTTATATTGTCACCTCTATTTTGCAAATGAGAAAACTGATGTTCAAAGACATCAGATAACTTCCCAAAGCCACACTTATAAGTAGATCTCCTGGAATTCAGACCCACATCTATCTGCCTTTAAAGCTTAATGTTGGATTTTTACCCCATGGCTACTTAGGAGAGATTGAGCTGGTGAGACCCTATTGTCCCCAAACCAAACCGAACAATTGACGAGGATGGATATAGTGGTCAACTCCAGTGGAATCTTCCTTCTCAAATTTCCTCTGCATGCTGAATCTGTAGCACTACACTGACAGTGAGCAGTTTTTGGTCTATGACCTGGAGCTGGACAGCTGGCTCCCTTAGTGGTGAGTGTAAAATAGGAGAAGCAGCAGTTTTATGATCATTTTAGGGAGGCTTCTCTGAGATTTAGAGCTGAGCAGTGGTGAGGTGCCTATCACCTTCTGCCAAGGCAGAAGGCAGCCAAGAATAGCTAACATAACAGGCCCCAGGGCTTGCTTTCCTGCTATACATTCCAAATCCTCACTATATGGGTGCTTAAACATGCTCACACACACAATAATAGATAACATATAGTGAATACTGTATAAGTCACATGATTCTAGAACTTCACATTTATTAATGTATTTAGTCTTATTCCAATGATATGAGGTAAACCATATCATTGTTGACATTTTACAGATGAAAAATTACATAGAGGTTATGTATCTTTTCTAAAATGGTTCAGCTATTCAGAATTATGCACAAGACCCATTCAGACAGTCTCATTGCAGAACCCATAATCTGAAACAGTAGTTAACTGTTTTGCTGGTAGCCTTTTGTATTGGTAGCTTTTTGATGAGCAGAAGAGTATATATTGACCTAGAAATAAAACATAGGACGTGAATAGGAGATCTGACAGAGGTCAAGTTCTGGCTCAGTTGAGACTCAGGAGCCAGAAGCTGCAGAATAGTGGCAAGCTCTAGGGGTTGACTATGGAGATGAATGTACAACAATAGCAGATTACACCCCAGCGCAAAGAGAAACATTAGAATGGCCAGCAATAACGTCCACGGCTGCCAATAAAATGTGTGTCTATTCTAAGCTGCTTTTCCTACAGATTTTAAATACACCATTTAATAGAAATTAATACTTTTACTTAGATTCTCTTATGCAACAATTCTTCCATGTGTAAAAAAATGTGTCAGAAGAGATTCAAGTGTTTTATTTGTAAAGTATCTCAGGGTCTGAGCAATTTTTACTCTTATGAAAGATGCTATTTTATTATTTATTCATTATTTTTCACTTAATTTCTCATTAGTTTTCTCTCTTTGTATATTTTCTGTAGCAGGCTTGCCCCATACCTTGAGCTCCTTTCAGATGATAATTGTCACTCAGTTCTTAATTACATGGGGTGGTGGTTCTGGGATCAAGGGGCCTAGGTCAACAGCTGAGTAGTGGCAAAAATGTCCTGTGTGTGAGTTGAAGTTCCTGTTGTAAGCTGAGAGCACAGACTGGGCCCAGTTGGGGCCAACAGCCTAATGGGAATGGGGCCACCAAGGGTTGTGCCTTTGTCCAGATCCAGCCTATGGAATCAATGGCTGGATCGCTCAGAGAGAGTCACTGCACTTGGGGCTACCTGGCCATCTTGGCTTTATCATGCAGAGGCTTTGATGGGCCTCAGGCTAGTTGATGGCTGGCTCCCATGCTTTCATCTCCCTGTCTCTGCTAGGTCTAGAAAATAGGAATTAACATAAAAAGTAAGCTGATTCTTATCTAAACTCTCAGGCCCCTCACTCTGCCAGACACATAGATGCCAGATGGAGCCATGCTGGGAAATCTAGGTTGAGGGTCCTACACATTTTGGAGTCTGGTTTAAGACTTCTTCTTGGCTCTGAGTTAAATAGACCTTTGGGTGGAGACGTGGGGTATGGATTGTGCTGTGGATGATGAGGGAAGCCATGTGATCCTGGAGGAGGAGCACTGGGCTGTCAGTCAGGAGATTCAAGTCTTGGCTGACTTGAATCTAAACTCCAGGACTTCTCAAATACTGCACTATTGGAGCCCAAGGGACATCCCCTCTCTTGCCCATGACAGCAGCAGGAGTAGCAAAGGGCATGTCCGTGAGACCCCAACAGACTTGGACAGCATCAAGCTGTGGCCATTACTTTTTTTATGTCTTTGGCCAAATCACTTGAGAGTGTTTCTATGTAAAATACAACTGCTAATGCCTGCCCTTCACCCAGGGATGTCCAACCGGGACTCCCTAAGGCAACACTTCTCTGAGCTTTTGGCCTGATCCTGAAACAAGTGTGGACTCACATCCTAATGTAGTGCCCACCAAAACAAAAGCACATCAAGGCAGCAAGAATGCTGACTGAGCGCCAACTGCACATCCCATTCTCTTCTTATAATTCTGAGGGGAGATGTGATCCTCATTTTCCAGATGAGAACCCTGAGAGTGCATTAGGCTATGAGTACAATCAGGACAGGGCAGGTTATTTCCAAATCTCATTTCTAGCACACAGTAGGGTCTCAGAGGGTGTCTGCCAGGTGAAAAAAGGAACATACTGAGCCCACCCAACCGAGTCGGCTGCCACCCTTCTCCTTCCTTCCTTCCTTCCTTGGTGAGGGCTGTGCAACCCCCGGCCTTTATTCTGCAGTCACTTGTCATGGGGGGTGGTGGTGCCCCCTTTCTGACCTCCTGAGGTTTTACAGTCACCGGTGTGAAAGCCAATCCTTTGCCGCCTCACTTTCTGGCAGGTAGGGACTGATGCCTTTTGCCATTTATGAAAAAAAAATGTAAATGGCTACAAAAGCTATTTTTATAATGTTTTTATCTATTCTGTGACTGACATCAATAACATATAACAGTTTCATTGACATTGTATTGCATCCAATGGGCCCAGTGACCTGATTCAATGTCAGTAGAAAAGCCTCGTACATCATCTCTGTGGCTGAATTGCAACAGATCCATTATTGACGCTTCAACCCCAGAAGAGCCCCAGAACCAATGCCAAGTCCATTTCAAGGGTTTGCCTCTTTTCTGAGCTTCGTTTCTCACAACTGTCTTAGTTCTCTGACCATGGACATGTCCCTGTAGCTCACTCTCTTAAAATGGTCCACTCTGACCTTGCTTTTAGACTTGATGATTCTTGAGGGGTGGGGCAGGTCTGTTCACGAAGCACTTAGCAAGGCACATAGTAGGAGCTCAACTTGTGAATGAGTGAGAGAAAGAGGGAGAGGGAGGGAGGATGAATGGAAATCACAACTGCCTCTCAACTACAGGATAGAGTAAGAGCTTCCTGCCCAGGGATCCACACGCCTCACAGCCCCAACTGAGCTGACACATTAAGGGCTGTTTTGCTAGGGTCCTTGGAGTAATCAAGGTTGTTAGTAGGACAGAAAATAGCAAAGGCTTTAGCATATTTTTGCAAACTACAAACCTAGAGAGAGGGAATGTTCTGACCCAGACTTTAGCCACAGAACCTGGAAGCTGGCCAGCTTATGGAGAAGAGAGGAGGCCGGCTGGCCAGGTCATTGTGCTGGGCACACGAAAAGGCCCTCAACCAGTGAGCCCACCTTTCGTTCTCCTCATTTTCTCAGCCATGGAAAAGAGGAACGAAGACTGACTCCACAGTCTCATGTGGATTTAAGCCAGCCCTCACTAATACTGCAATATATTTGTCATTTGCTCACTGGTAAGCCTGTTTAGTAGTCAAAACTGTAGAAAATTGAATATACACTCACTGTATAAAAATGATATGCTTGGTTAGTGATAGTTTAGAAGAAATAAGTACATCTATCATAGAAGAGCAGGCTGTCAGGTCTTTATATGTAAGAAAAATATTGAACACAAATGTGATAAATGTTGGGCACCGTTTACAAAAGTTGTCCGACAAAGTTGGTTTGTAATAAGTTTTATCCAAGCAAAGGGGGAAAATGAATGGAGAAGAAGGAGGCAATAGGGACCAGAAAGCAAGAGGAAATGAAAACAGGGGTGGAGAAAGAGAAAGAGGGAATGAAGAGCTCGAGATGATCAAAGAAACAGACAAGAGATGCTGCCCTTGCTTTGACATCACAGTAGCCTCTGCCTGCCCATCAATTCCCCAGCTTGGGAAAACTTGTTCCTCAGATAGAGGAGGATAAATCTGCTGCAAAAGATTCCACATCACAGGAAATTGTTGATGAACACTCTCCCAAACCACCAGGAAGTGCAGCTGGGATGAATCTTGCCATGGACCAGAGGGGAGAGGTAGGAGTTTTGAGGTTAGCAATGAACTGATGATAAACTAGAGGACATGGGAGTGTATCCATACATCAGAAAGTGCCAGGTGAGGAGGGACTCTAAGAACAATGCTGCGTGCTCCGGAGGGACCTGGGACAGTAAAGGGGCCAGACGTGTGGCAAAGGACATAAGGCAGGGACCTTGGGAGTGAGCAGGCTGGGTTAGCACAGCCCTCTAGTCTAGACACTGGGACCAAGGCAGGGTCCCTGTCTGGGGGTCATGGGGGGAGGTGGGCGCCGACATGGGAGGAGTGAGGAGGCCGCTGAGGCCGTGGGCATCGGGTCAAGGAGTTAATGGGACAGTGAGTGAGCTGGAAGATGACAGAGGAGGCAGAAGGTACATTCCTGGAGGACGTGGAGAGTGACAGGGCCTTGAGGCAGGAGTGGGCAGGGAGGGCTTTCGGTGGGGAAGAGCCTGTGGTTGCTGTGAGGGTTCCATGTCCATTTTGTTAGGACAAAGGGAGGGTTCATTGGAGGGAAGGGGCTACAGAGATAAGACGGGTGGGAGGCTGTTTGGGAGAAGCTCTTGGCCGGTGGGTAGGGCTTGAAATCAAGTTCAAACTGGTTTCCCTGGGATCCAGTCAATATAGGGAGCCAGTGAGGTTTGGAGTTGGGCAGCATGAGGAAGGAAACCATGAGGAGCAGAGAGGGTGGCTTTCCTTCCCAAGAGAGTAGAGAGATCACAGCACACCTCTGCCCTGTGGTCCTTGCCTTCCAGGGTGCCTTTGCTCTGTCTGGGCTCTGCACTGTGGGGAAGTTCAGAAGGGCTCAGGGGAGGATGGTGACAGGACAGTAGGCGTGGCTTAGGACAAGAGAGGAGGGTGAGGAAGTCCTCTGCCCAGACTCCTCTCACTCAGGAGGAAGGGTGAGAGAAGGAGGTCTGTGACTTGTGTTACCTCTTCCTTCGTCTCCTAGTAGTATTTTTTTCCCCCACTTTAGCCAACTCTTAGATAGATAGTGCTCACTACCTCCAGGAAATTGTTTGAAACCCTTTATGGATATTATTTCATATCACAATAACCCTAATAGTGGCAGGTACTATAGTTAGCCCCATTTTACAGGCAAGGAAACTAAGGCAGATAGGAAAGTAAGCAATGTGTTAAAGTCACCCCACCAGTAAGTGGCAGGGCCAGCACTGGAATGGCACAAGTCTAAATCTTGCTGCACTGGGTCACCCTCCTCCCCCAAGCCACTTGTCAAAGAGACACCAGTCCTTCTCTGGAGAGGACCAAGGTGTTTGGAGAGAGCATTTTGACTGTCCTGTCTGTTCCTTTTTGGAGCTTGCCCTCACTGGAGATGGATAGACGGTCTGAGAAAGGGAAAGAATGGGGCTGAGTTAAGGAGTGTTCCCCGATGGGAGGCAGGAAGACCAAGTTTTCACCCAGCTTCTGCGGCTTTAAACTTTACAACTCTGCATTTGCATTCATGGCTTTCAGCTTGACATTCCTTCTCATTTTCAGAAAAGCCATTGTCTTGCGGCAGCAAAGATGGGCTAGCTTGGCCAGTATCCACTGTCATCATAACTCCTAGCCAGGAGTTTTCGTTTCATGAAAACTGAGCATTTACTGAGTGGGTTTATTCTCAGGACTTCTTTTGAGCCTCTGAATCTAACTATACCTGAAACCAACACCCATGGAATTCCTGCTCCTGTGATCCAACAATTTTTTTTTTTCTTCACTTACTGTAGGAGGAGAGTGTAGGCACCCAGGGAAAAGTAATGGTATATTTTTAAGTACAAAACAAATGACAGAACCAAGATCAGAACTCAGGTCCCCTGGCATTTCACCAGCCTCATAGCCAGGCCATGGTAGCTGAACTATCACATCCCTGAGGCTATTGTTCACTCAGTAGTTGGTCTCCATCCCTCACATCAATCTTTTGGTCCAGCCCTACAAGATACAACATAGCTACTTTATATCCAGACGCGGTCAAGACTTCCATTCTTAGGCTTGCTGAGTGCTTGTGTGTGTGCTCAGCTGCTTCAGGCATATCCAGCTCTTTTCAATCCCATGGGCTGTAACCCACCAGGCTTCTCTGTCCATGGAATTTTCCAAGCAAGAATACTGGAGTGGGTTACCATTTCCTCCTCCAAGGGATCTTCCTGACCTAGGGATTGAACCTGCATTTCCTGCATTGGTAGGCATATTCTTTACGATTGTGCCACCTGAAGCTATATAGGAACTTGGGTAGGAACTCCCTAAAGGAGAATTTAGGCATCTTAGATTTTTCAGATCTGCTACCTAGCACTGGAGCTGAAGTGATGAGATGTGTGACTTAAGGCCTAGTTCTAGTTCCGCTTGATTATGCAATAGCTCGCTGTGTGATCTTGAGAAAAGGCCCTCCCTTGACTGGGCCTATGGAGGAATACTTGCCTTTTTTCTTTCTTTTTAGCCCCTACTCTCCTCCCCCTCAACTAACAGTGCAGCTCTTCCCTTAGATACAAACAAGAGAAGTCCTAACCTTGTAGCTCATTGGCTGTGCCCCTCCCCACAAGACAAGGACAAGTGGCTGAAGCCCACGCCTCCTTCCCTGGACCACACTAGTAATACTGACTTCCTGCCCAGATGATCCTGAAAGGCCAAGTTTGCATTTACCTCTTCCTTGGGTCCCACCTCTCAAGCGCAGACTACAAACCCCAGTTGGAGTTATGACCATGGGTCTGCTCTTTGTGAGTAGAATGGACAGCATGGCATGTAGGCTGGGTGCTCACTTGTGTGAATGGGAGGGCCTTAGGATGCAGGAGAGAGCAGAGTTGGAAAGGAAGTGGTCTGTAAGCTGGGGAGGGGCTTCTGTGACGGTAGGATAGAAATGAGTGTTTTCTATTTATATAAATATCTGCTGCTTCTTCATTAACCACATTAAAGCCACTGACTGTGTGGAGCACAACAAACTTTGTGATCTTAAATTTTTAAAGAGATGGGAATGTCAGATCACCTTACCTGCCTCCTGAGAAACCTGTATGCAGGTCAAGAAGCAATAGCTAGAACCAGACTAGAACCAAAATTGGGAAAGGCATCAAGGCAGTATACTGTCACCCTGCTTGTTTAATTTATATGCAGAATACATCATGTGAAATGCCAGGTTGGATGAAGCGCAATCTGGAATCAAGATTGCCAGGAGACATATCAATGACTCAGATATGCAGATGATACCATCCTAATGGCAGAAAGTGAGGAGGAACTAAAGAGCCTCTTGAAGGTGAAGGAGGAGAGTGAAAAAGTTGGCTTAAAACTCAACATTCAAAAAACTAAGATCATGGCATCCAGTCCCATCACTTCATGACAAATAGATGGGGAAAATGGAAAGTGATAGACTTTATTTTCTCAGACTCCGAAGTCACTGAGGACAGTGATTGCAGCTATAAAATTAAAAGATGCTTGCTCCTTGGAAGAAAAGTTATGACAAACCTAGACAGCATATTAAAAAGCAGAGACATCACTTTGCCAACAAAAGTCCATATAGCCAAAGCTATGGTTTTTCCAATAAGTCATGTACATACATGAGTTGGACCATAAAGAAGACTGAGCACTGATGAATTGATGCTTTCAAACTGTGGTGCTGGAGAATACTCTTGAGAATCCCTTGGACTGCAAGGAGATCAAACCAGTCAATCTTAAAGGAAGTCAACCCTAAAGGTTCATTGGCAGAACTGGTGCTAAAGTTCCAATACTTTGGCTACCTGTTATGAAGAGTTAACTCATTGGAAAAGTCCCTGATGCTGGGGAAGATTGCAGGCAGGAGGAGAAGAGGGTGACTGAGGATGACATGGTTGGATGGTATCATCAACTCAATGGACATGAGTTTGAGCAAACTGTAGAAGATAGTGAAGGACAGGGAAGCCTGGCATGTTGCAGTCCATGGGTTAGCAAAGAGTCAGACACCACTTAGCAACTGAACAACAGCTACTTGTGTAGATAGAATTCCAAGGCATTTGGGAATTCTAAACTCAAATCTGATCTGACAGGCTGTTATAAAGCTATATTTATCCAGGTAGGAGGATATAACATGTTTTATTTAATAGTTCATAACTTAATTTATAACATTTAAAAATAGTGTACTCATATGAGGATTCCTTTAAGTGTTAGGTAGGATTGGACCTGTGACAGAACCCTTGAGAGAAATGTTCTGTCTCTGATTATATGTCATTTGAGGGATACAGAGAATCCAGATTTATTCCTCTTTTACAGAGAAGTAGCAAAAGATCCTTGAGGCTGTTGTCCTGGAATCTTCCTTTTCTTTTCCTTTCAGGGATGAAGGTCAAGCATACGACCTAAGCTCAACCAAACACAATTTTTCTTCCTAGATATGGACTTGGGACTAAGTTAATAGATGTAGGTGATGTTCACTCTAGTAGGAGTGGATCCCGGGGCTAAGCGGTCCCTGTTCTGGCTCCCATCTTGCTGCTCAGCCTTAAACTCCAGGCTCCTTATCCCATAGGTTCTGGAAGCTGCTTGATATCTTTTCTTTAGTGTTTAATTAGGTCAGTTTATTTCTCTTGCTTATTCTCAAAGATCCCTTGGGTATTTCAGACCTCAACTTTCTGTTTTGTCAATGATCTCAAAAAGTCCTTCCAGCTCTGATGTTCAGCAGCCCATGTTCCAGAAGCTGCAGAAGCTACTCAGCTTCCTCCAAATGACAAGTTCATATTTGTAGGTGGGGGTTTCTCAGCAACAGATGTCCTTACAGCATGTAGATATGGTAAAAATGAATACCATATAGGTATGCACTGGATAGGATATAGCATTGGTCTTGGAGGAGGGGGATGCAGATGCATTCAGGGATGTGAAGTAGACCACTGTTGAGGAATTTCTGAATTTGGTCTTTGTACCAAAGGAAACTCTATCCAACCCTACTTAATAAATTCTGAATGACCCTAATTCTCTGCCTACAGGTCAGGAATCCAATTTCAGCTACATCTTTTCATTTGATGATTCAGTTTAGCCCAATCTAGCAAGTTCAGATTAGTACTATATGAGTGCTCTGCAGGTCACTGGATCCTTCAGTATGGGTGTGAATTAGCATCTGCCCTCAAGGAGCTTATAGGCTATCTGCCGCTTCACCAGGCTTTCCCAAAACACCTCTCTTTTTCTTGTTCTGTCTCCTCATAGCAAGAAAGTATTTGAACCAAGATTTACAACACACACATTTTAAGAATTCAAAAAATGATATATGATTTTGCAGAATTCATGCAACCAAAGCTTACACTTCTATTACATCTTCGGCACCACCCCCCCCACCCCGACTCACAAATGTGGAGAGTGATTCAGTAGAACTCCATTTGGCCAAGGCTAGAGTCATGTCTAAAATACTTCTCTGAACTGATGGCAGACAAAAACCTTCTCACTATCCAGATCTGAGACTGCGTTACTGGATTGTAAAGTGGTGGTGTTTTGTGTTGTACCCCTCAGTTCTTAACATTAGGAAGTTCTGAGAGGAAATGGAGTGGGGTGACTGGCAGTGTTGGAGGCTGAGGTGTTTGGGGGCTTGATGCATTTGTTCTTTCATACACAGCTCACTCTGTTCCTAGCCCCCTTTACAGATGACAAGAGGTGCTAGACAGTGGAGAGTAAGATGCGTGGTGCTGCAGGAAGAAACTTGATATGGTGTAATTACTTCACATTAAAATAGATGAAATTTGGATATGAAATCAGAGCAGACCATATCTTACATGATCCTGAGAAGGGAGACGTCACCTCACTCTGTGTGTGCATGTGCCTGAAAGAGCATTCCAGTCTCCGAAAATGGCACACGGGCCAAGAAGTCCAAATAAACACCTCATTGCTGGGAGTGGGTGAGGAGGAGGCTCTCACCATGGCATATGAGTGTAGATGTGAATCAGAAACCACACTCATATGAGCCATCTTTTGGGTTGAACTTTTACTCAAATGTGAGGAATTACGTTTCTCTTTTCAGAACCAAACTAGAGTGATGCCAGTTCCTTTTTGGGGGCCAAGAAAAGCAACTCAATTTCCCAAGACTTTACTGAACAATTGTGCTAGACTAGGTCAAGGGAAAATAGGTTACCATGTGCCCCAAGTAGCTTATTAGTTTATTTGACGGTAAGAATCAATTTTGAGAATACTGAGTATTATTACACATAGATCAACTAAGGATGTTTAAAAACAAAGGGATCAATTACTGGTCAAAAAATTCTTTGGGAAGGTATAACTTGAATTAAGCCTTGAAGAGTGGATTCAACTAGACAAAGGAGTGGAAGAAGTACCATCTAGCTGGGGATGCAAACAGCATGAGAAACAGTTCAGAGGTAAGTACTGAGATCATATATGTGTGAATAGATGGGAGAAGAAAATGAAGGATGCTTTGGATGGTGTAAAACCAAGGGAGCTCAAATTCCAGATAGGATTTGACTAGAATCTAAGGATTTCTTATTACCCTTATCAACCTTAAGACTCTCTGATCATAAAATGTCAGGATAAAATAAAAAGCTAAGCTTCAGAGAGTGGGGTGGTGCCGTGGAAGTGGGGCACATGGGGTTTACTGGAGAAGGTGCCAGAAGAGTAACACTGGTCTGCAACTTTTGACTGGTTTTGCATTTCCTTTTTGATAGCCTTCTGATCACAGCACCAGCCAAGGGAGAGACAGAATAAAGCGGCCTTAATTTCTCTGTGACGGATTACTGAATTTTTAGAAAAGAGGATGTCACATTGGGTGTCCTGCCCACTGGACAGCTGGCTTTCTGTGAGTCTGACATTGATTTTCATGATCTCTTTCCCAAGGGGCAGAGTACAGTTACCACTGAGGTGCACCTGTTTTAGTGATTTTCTAAAATTTCCCTTAAAATACACTTAAATACATGAAAGTCATTCCTGGAGGTATGGTCATTTTGAACATCCCTTGCAATCATAGAGAGAGAGGAATATGGACCAGCTAGTCAAAGCTATGGTTTTTCCAGTAGTCATGTACAGAGTAAGAGTTGGGCCATATAAAGGCTGAACACTGAAGAATTGATGTTTGAAGAAAGTGGAGAAAACCACTACACCATTCAGGTATGACCTAAATCAAATCCCTTATGACTATACAGTGAAAGTGAGAAATAGATTTATGGGAATAGATCTGACAGACAGAGTGCCTGATGAACTATGGATGGAGGTTCCTGACATTGTACAGGAGACAGGGAGCAAGACCATCCCCAAGAAAAAGAAATGCAAAAACAAAAATGGCTGTCTGAGGAGGGCTTACAAATAGCTGTGGTAAGAAGGGAAGTGAAAAGTAAAGGAGAAAAGGAAAGATATACCATTTGAATGCAGAGTTCCAAAGAATAGCAAGGAGCGATAAGGAAGCCTTCCTCAGTGATCAATGAAAAGAAATAGAGGAAAACGATAGAATGGGAAAGACTAGAGATCTCTTCAACCAAGGGAACATTGATGGGCTCAATAAAGAACTGAAATGGTAGGGAACTAACAGAAGCAGAAGATATTATGAAGAGGTGGCAAGAATACACAGAAGAACTGTACAAAGAAGATCTTCATGACCCAGATAACCACGATGGTGTGATCACTCACCTGGAGTCAGACATCCTGGAATGTGAAGTCAAGTGGGCCTTAGGAAGCATCACTACGAACAAAGCTACTGGAGGTGATGGAATTCCAGTTGAGTTATTTCAAATCCTGAAAGATGATGCTGTGAAAGTGCTGCACTCAATATGCCAACAAATTTGGAAAACTCAACAGTGGCCACAGGACTGGAAAAGGTCAGTTTTCATTCCAATCCAAAGAAAGACAATGCCAAAGAATGCTCAAACTACCAAACAATTGCACTCATCTCACATGCAAGTAAAGTAATGCTTAAAATTCTCCAAGCCAGGCTTCAGCAATACGTGAACTGTGAAATTCCAGATGTTCAAACTGGTTTTTGAAAAGGCAGAGGAACAAGAGATCAAATTGCCAACATCTGCTGGATCATCAAAAAAGCAAGAGAGTTCCAGAAAAACATCTATTTCTGCTTTATTGACTATGCCAAAGCCTTTGACTGTGTGGATCACAATAAACTGTGGAAAATTCTGAAAGAGATGGGAATACCAGACCACCCGACCTGCCTCTTGATAAACCTGTATGCAGGCCAGGAAGCAACAGTTAGAACTGGATATGGAACAACAGACTGGTTCCAAATAGGAAAAGGAGTACCTCAAGGCTGTATATTGTCACCCTGCTTATTTAACTTATATGCAGAGTACATCATGAGAAACGCTGGGCTGGAGGAAGCACAAGCTGGAATCAGATTGCTGGGAGAAATATCAATAATGTCAGATATGCAGATGACACCACCCTTATGGCCGAAAGTGAAGAAGAACTGAAGAGCCTCTTTATGAAAGTGAAAGAAGAGAGTGAAAAAGTTGGCTTAAAGCTCAACATTCAGAAAACTAAGATCATGGCATCTGGTCCCATCACTTCATGGCAAATAGATGGGGAAACAGTGGAAACAATGGCTGACTTTATTTTTCTAGGCTCCAAAATCACTGCAGATGGTGATTGTAGCCACAAAATTAAAAGACACTTACTCCTTGGAAGGAAAATTATGACCAACCTAGACAGCATATTAAAAAGCAGAGACATTACTTTGTCAACAAAGGTCCATCTAGTCAAGGCTATGGTTTTCCAGTGGTTATGTATGGATGTGAGAGTTGGACTATAAAGAAAGCTGAGCGCTGAAGAATTGATGCTTTTGAATTGTGGTGTCAGAGAAGACTCTTGAGAGTCCCTTGGACTGCAAGGAGATCCAACAAGTCCATCCTAAAGGAGATCAGTCCTGGGTGTTCATTGGTAGGACTGGTTTTGAAGCTGAAACTCCAATACTTTGGCCACCTGATATGAAGAGCTGACTCATTGGAAAAGACCCTGATGCTGGGCAAGATTGAGGGCAGGAGGAGAAGGGGACGACAGAGGATGAGATGGTTGGATGGCATCACTGACTCAATGGACATGGGTTTGGATGGACTCTGGGAGTTGGTGATGGACAGGGAGTTCTGGCGTGCTGTGGTTCATGGGGTCGCAAAGTGTCGGACACGACTGAGCGACTGAACTGAACTGAACTGAACTGTAAGGATGTAAGAGTTGGACCATAAAAAAGGCTGAACGCTGAAGAATTGATGCTTTCACACTGTGGTGCTGGAAAAGACTCTTGAGAGTCCCTTGGTCAGGAAGAAGATCAAACCAGTTGATCTTAAAGGAAATCAACCCTGAATATTCATTGGAAGGACTGATGCAGAAGCTGAAGCTTTAATATTTTGGCCACCTGATGCAAAGAGCCAACTCACTGGAAAAGACCTTGATGCTGGTAAAGATTGAGGGCAGGAGGAGAAAGGAGTGACTGAGGAAGAGATGGTTGGATGCCATCACTGACTCAAGGACATGAGTTTGAGCAAACTCTGGGAGATAGTGAGGGACAGGGAAGCCTGGGGTACTGTAGTCCATGTGGTTGCAGAGTTGGACACGACTGAGTGACTGAACAATAAAATCAAGAAGGAACTGGAAATGAAGCCCGGCCTGCTGATGCCATAACCAGCCTTTGCAAGCTGAGGTAACAGCTTAGGCTCCATCACTTTTTTTTACTCCACCTCACTGAGGTCTCTACCATGTTTGACTGACGGCAAAATGAAGGGTGGAAAGTGAGCAGATCTAAGGAAGGTCACTTCCCGTTCAAAATAGCATCTGGCTAGAAGACCTTGATTTAGCTTCACCTCCACATTCATCACACATACAAGACACATACACATACACACAAATATTCTGCCCAAGTACTGATAGAGACAAATGGGGAAAAGGCAAAACTCACACTATCATCCAAACAGAAGGCAATACATTAATGCCAGTAGATGGAAAGAATTTTACCCAAGTGACAATGTCTTTAGAAATACAAAGAAAATTGGGAAAAACACAATTATGATTATTTTTTAAAATTGATTTTGTCTTTGTCAGATCAATAGGAAAAATAAGTGAGAAATTCTGAATAATAAACATCACTTTTTAGAGAATATGCCTTATTTTCTGACACCCTATATATAATGTTTGTTAAAAGTTAATCTGTTAATCAACAAAAAACACCAATACATTCTTAAAAATTAGAAGTTTATGTTTCATACTTAACCAAACTATAATTAAAGTAATAATTAATAACATTTAGTAAAAATAACAATTGTCAAAAAATTAAATAATACTCTCTTAAATATTAACTTAAAAGAGTTAAAATTTAATTTATATTTATATAAAAATAACAATGAAAAATCTATATATCAAATATTAAAAATGATCAGTTTGAGATAAAAATTTTAAACATTGCATATTCTCATTTTTGACAAAAATTTTGATGAATTGAGCTTTAATTCAAAGACTTAGAAATATAACAATAAAAGATTCACAGAAAAAGTGGAATCAGTTAAAACCAGAATTTAAAGGAATTAGAAAAAGTAAAAAGGTAGAATATATTGTGTATATGCACATATTGTATACATGCACATGTTGTGTACATCTATGTATATACATAATATTTTAAGATACTTTTTCTTTGAAAGTTCTATACATTGCAAAAATTCTAAAAATACATGACCAGTGTAAATTTGGGGAAAGAAAATAAAATAATTATAATTTACAGTTAGATTATTTTTCCCTAAATGCTAAAACAACTGTGCAATGGTTAAAAATAACAGGAAAGGTGATTGGAATAAATGATGCAACTTTTTTTTTTTGAAATTCAACAAAATGACTTTAAGGTCTACAAAAGAAACAATAAGTTAAAAAGTCAAGAAAAAATTTACATTCAGGAAGTCTTGCCATTTATACATTATATATCTACAGTAATAAAATCAGGGTGGTTTGATTTGCTATGACAAACCAATGGATCAGAAGAAAAATTTCAGAAGCATGCCCACGTTTATGTAATATGAAATTTAAATATGTGGATAAAAGATGAATGGCTCATTCAGTGTGTTAGAATAATGGCCAACTTTTTTAAAAAAGGCCATAATCAATAATTCATATCAATAATCAAAGAAAGTTTCATGTAGGTAAAACATTTAAATGTAAATAATGAAATCATGGAAGTAGTAGAAGCAAACCTGGCAAAAGGGTGGGATGTTTATTCTAAAATATATAATATTTTATCCAGTTTGTTTTTCTGTTTTAACTACAGTAAATTTAAATTATATTTGCTATATCAGTTTCACATGTTAACTCATTTGTGTTGTCTGCCTTTGGTGGTTTGCTTGGAAACTCACGTGCTCACTTGCATGTGTACTTGTGTGTGTGTGTACATTCTACAAGGAGCCCATGAAAATCAACTAGTGTAATATTTAAGAATGCAACAGTGTAAAATAACTATCCTCCAATTAAAAATAAGTTTTAAAATATTTAAGAATGCAGATTCTGCTATGTGGCATACTTAAAATCCAACTTTACATGACCTTAGGCAATTTAACCTTTCAATGCCCCAATTTTCTTATCCGTAAAATGGAAATAATAGCATTACCTCTGGGGTTTCTGGAGGATTAAGTTAGTAAGCATACGTAAAGTACTTAAAACAGCAGTTGACAAATCTAAGCATTACATAATGCTACTATTAAAATAATACTGATGTACATTAAAAGATTATTTAGAACTGAAAAAATATACATAGCTAAAAATACACTAAAATAGCTAAAATTAATTTTACATTTATTTGGCCAAAAATGCAGTTAAAATATTAATGTGTACATATTTTTCACCTATAAAAGTAGCAAAGACAAAAAAATTAGTTCTAAAGTTAGCAAGCTGGCAGAAAAATAAATTGGTATCAAACTTCATAGAGCAATTTGGAAATATATACCAAAATATTATCTATATATAGTTAATATTTTATTATCTATACACATAGATAATATTTTAATCTAGGTATTTCTATCTAAGAATGTATCTTAAGAAAATTATTATACATGGACAAATATTCAACTGCAAAGAAAGTCTTTCTAGTATTGTTTAGAGAGGTGATAGAAGTTCTTTCTTAAATGCTTGATCAAATTCACCTCTGAATTGGTGATCTTTTTGGAAAGGTTGTTAATTATTGATTCAATTTCTTTAATGTATCCATGTATGAGTTTTAATAGATTTTGTCTTTCAAGGAATTGGTTCACTTCATCTAGGGCATCAAATTTATCGGTGAAGAGTTTTTCATAATATTCCTATATTATCCTTCTAATATCCATAGAATAAGTAGTATAGACCCCTTTTCATTTTTGATATTAGCAATTCACGGGTTCTTTCTTTTTTTCCTTTGTTGGCCTGGCTAAAGGTTTACAATTTAATTGATCTTTTCAAAGACAAGCTGTTGATTTTTCTCTATTGATTTCTCATTTTAAATTTCATTTATTTCAGTTCTAATTTCTATTATTTCCCTTGTTATACTTGCTTGGATTTAATTTTCTCTTCTTTTCCTAGTTTCTCAAGGTGGAAGCTCAGATTATTGATTTTAAGTCATTCTTCTTTATTAATATATGCATTCAATCCTATAAATTTTCCTCTAAGTACTGCTTTTACTGCATTTCACAAATGTTGATAAGTTGCATTTTCATTTTCACCTAGCTCAAACTATTTTTTAATTTCTTTTAACATTTCTTTGACTCATGTGTCATGTAGAAATGTACTGTTCCATCTCTAGATATTTGGGGATTTTCCAGCTATCTTTCTGTTATTGATTTACAGTTTAATTTCATTGTGGTTTGAGAGCAGACATTGTATGATTTCTATTCTTTTAAATTTGTTAAAGATATTATATGTTACAGAATGTGGTATATCTTGGCAAATGTCCCATAGAAACTTGAGAAGACTATGTATTTTGCTATTGTTGGATGAAGTAGTCTATAAACGTCAATTAGATCCAGTTGATTGATGGTTCTGTTCAGTTTGACTGATTTTCTGCCTGCTGAGTCTGTCAATTACTGATACAGGGGTGTTGAAGTCTATAACAGTGGATTTATTTATCATTTTATCATTTTTGCCACATGTATTTGACTCACATTAAATATTGCCATGTTTGCTTGAAGAATTTACCCTTCAGTCTTTACGTAATGCCCCATCTTTATGTTTGATAATTTTCCTTGCTCTGAAGTCTGTTTGGTCTGGGATTAATACGGTGATTCCATTTTGATTAGTGTTAGATATATTTCTTTCTCTATCCCTTTACTTTTAATCTATTTGTGTGTCTTTTTTATTGAAAGTGGATTTTTTTTGTAGACAGCATACGGTTTTGTTTTTATCCATTCCAACATTTTCCATCTTTTACTTGGTATATTTAAACCATTAACATGTAAAGTGATTATTGATGTAGCTGGAGTGATAACTACCATGTTTGTAATTTTTAAATTCTTATCCTCATTCTTTGTTTCCTTTTTTCTCCTTCCACTCTGTCTGCTTTCTCTGGTTTTGACTGAGCATTTATATGATTTCACTCTCTCTACTCTTAGCATATCAATCAAACATTCTTTTTTTAGTAGTTGCACTAGAGTTTACAATATATTTATACATTGACAACTAATCTAAGTCTATTTTCAAATAACCTTATACAACTCCATGGTAAGTATAACTACTATATAAGTCCCAGTTCCTCCCTCCTGTCCTATGCAACATTGTTGCCATTCATTTCCCTTATCTATAAGTTGTAATCCCCCAATATATAATCAGTATTATTATTTTGAAAAACTGGTTATATATTAGCTCAATTAAGAATAAGAAAATACATTTTAAAAATGTTACCTTCATTCATTCCTTCTCTAACACTCTTCCTTTTTTCATATAGATCCAAGTTCCTGACCTATATAATTTTTCTTTTCTGTAAATTGGTGTTGTTTATAACAGTAAACAGTTGGAAACAGCAGAAAACTTCAACAATTGGATAAAACTCTGGTAAATCCATGTAATGGTAAACCATGAAGTTGAAAATGATGGTGAACCTGCATCCTTCCCTTGTTGTCCATCTCCTGGTGGCCTACTGATTAATCATAGCTGAGCAAAGTTCATTGGGAATAAATTACAGGCACCCTGTGAGCATATCACAGGGGGAACCCATTGTTTCCTCTTCCTCTTGTATTTCTGAGACTGTCTCCCACTATTGGTGTAGGGGAAGGGACTGCATGGAATGAGAAGAGTGCCCAGCCAGCTGCAGCAGATAGAGAGAGCAGATTCCTGGGCCTGGATGAGAGAGGCCCTGAGAGCAAGGGCCCCCTCTAAGGTTTGGGAATGTGGGGCTAGTTGCGGGAGAGGGGGCTTCCTCCCTGACCTGGTGATTCTGGGGTTTTTACTAGAGGAGTTGGAGTAGGACATCATCCCTCCCCCGCCCCCCTGCCCCATCACCAAGCACCACCTCTGCCTGGCCCTCATTCAGAGAACTAGGTTTTTTATTTTCTCTTGCTTTCATGAAAGGATAAGATCCCAAAAGCAGAGGAGGAAAAGGCATCTCTTTCTTCAGAAGTTCAATACGCTAGGAAGAATTTCAATGCCCTTGGAAAAATTGCAGGACTCTAGGTACAGACAATATTTTAAAAGAAAACATCATGACTGAGAGTCTCCTCCCAAGTCTAGGAAAGGATTTCAGGCTGGAGCCAGGGGAGAGAGATGGAGAAATCCATGTTCCCTGGAGGGATTACTGTGACCTGTATCCTAGGCTGAGCCCCAGAAAGTAGAAAAACAACCCAGACAAGTTTGTAGGAACTCTAAAGCCACAGTGGCCTGCACATTTCCCTGGGAAGAGACCAGGAAAGCAGGAAGCTCAGTGGAGACAGAAATGCTTTGGGCAGTTTAGTGGGTTTTCCAGATAACAGGGAAATGCAGAAGAAGGAAACATTTCAATTCTGGTGTGTTCAAAGGCAGCAAGGAAATTGCTGGGTGAATTGTTCTGGATCTGGGGATGTGAGACATCTCGTAGTGAGTGGAATGGACCAATGACTCAGATTAGACATGAGAATGGGCAACCTGGTAAATGTCAGTGTGGACAAATAACATTGATGAATAGAGTACCTGGGTACTAAATAAGCTTTAACAACTAGAAGCAACTGGTGGGAAAGGGGTTGGAGTAGCCCTTGCCTTTGCTGAAATTAAATTTCTCCAACAACCGTGATAGAATGATTGCTCAGAATAGATGAAAATTGAATTACAAAAAAAAAAATAGTTATATTTATTAAACACTTGTGTTTGTGGACCAAGATTCTTATTTGATCATTTTATGGTAATTTTAGCCCCAGACTTCCTGAGGGTGATGACATGGGAATGAAGAATAAAGGCAACTATCAGCAATTCTTGGGTCTGAAAATACCCTCCCGCTAAGGGTTAAGGCAGGCCATTTCTTACCCACACTGAGGAAGCCAGCAGTCTTAATTGTAAATAAGGAATTAATGTGTGCATCAAAGACAATGTCGAGATTGCATAAAAAATGAGCAGTTCACACCTTTTTTTCAAAGTTAACTTTTCTTCAGCTTAAAAACCTGATAAATGATTTCAATTAACAGTTACAGAAAAAGAAAATTATATTGCAAATTCATGCAAAATCTTCCTACAAAATCACTTGCCTAATTACACAAATCAATTCTTCAGACTGAGAATCCAGCCTCAAAATAGAAAGTATGGAAGTTTCAGCAGCAATTGCACAAGAAAGGTGGGAACCTCAGGGTGGTCTGCTCTGGCCACTATGTCATCACAATAAAATGAGTTAAAGATGACAGAAACCTGGTCTTTCAGGACCCTGTGCTGTTCCATAGAAAACTCAACACAGTGCCTTAGGAGCTGCTCCATATCTAGTTCTTTCTTCTCTTTAGGCAAAATGAATAATGAACTCCTTTAACCATGGGGAGTTATAGAACATGTTGGCTCCGGAGCAACTGAGAATTATCAATCAGTACCAAACATACATGTGTATGCTTTCAGTTACACCATGATCCAAGTAAATCATCATTACCATTGTTGTCATCATCACCATCTAGGAAACTTGTGGTCATTTGGATGGATCCTGACGTAGTAGAAAAGGATTTGGGGTTGGAAGTTCAGAATGCTAGACTGACTCAGACTTTATCTGCTTGTTTCATTTTGGCAGGTTGCTTCCCTGCTCTGGTACTCACTTTATGCATGTAAATCCGAGTGGGTAGTCTATGGACCAAGCATTCTTCTTTTCAGCATTCTTTATTGTTTTACACTTGCCCCTACTTTGATAGTTTGTGAGTCTTTAAGGTATTTGAGGGCAAAGATCTTGCCTTGTTGACTATAACATCCCTCAGAAGATCTATCTGACCTATCTTAGGGTTTGTGCCTAACATCGCTGGTTGAGGTGAGTTAGAGTTTTGTTTTGTTTTCAGAAGGGTCTGAAAGGAAAAGAGAGAAAAGATAGTGGTATATGCTGTCCACTTAGAGGCATTGATTTCCCTCACCCTGTCCCCATCTCAAAGGAGAGAGTGTAGAATCCTGGTATTTTGTCTTCAATGTCTGGCAAACACACAGGAGTCACAGAGCATGTCTGTTTGCATTCAATAGCTCTATGGTTCCATACTTCCCCAGAGAACTGGTGTGGGGAAATTAACAAGAAGGCCCCAAGCAGGTTCTCTCACCCCACACTCTCACGCCCTCTTGCCCCGTGTTCTGTGAACAATGACTTTGCACGGTCATGTAACAGCTGAGATCAGTTATAGCACTGCGCATGTGCATCAAAATGTGCTTGGTTGGCCACGGGCTACTGTGTGGTGCATCGGTGTGAGCGTCACCGTGCAAGCCCTGGCTGTCGCTGCATCGAGGCTACACTGCAGCAGCATCATGGTTGTCGTATGAGGTTATGTTGTGGCTATGTCATAGCTGCTGCTATGGCTGCTGCGTCTGCCAGAAGAGAGGCTGTGTTATGGCTGCCATGCCAGCCAGGAGGGGATAAAAGTGTCTGCAGTTCCCATGGCTTCTCACATTTTCCTCCAGCCTCTTAGCTCACACGTTGCCTACCACGGGTTCAGCGAACAGTGTGCACAGTGAGACACAGAGAGACAATCGGCATCACAAACGGGATCAGCAATGCAACTGGGAATTGCTTTTGTGTTTTATTCCTGAGTCTTGGCTATGCTGTGAAGGTGGAGCTGTCTCCATTTGTTTGATATTTAGTGATGGTGCCACCTCACTAAGTCTGCATTGTTAATGCTATTAATGACTAAAGGATGAACTTAGGACAGGGATTCTGTGAATGATCCCTAGTCCTCCTTGACAGAGATAACATTTTTGGCCCTAACAAACACGCATACAATAAAGCACATTCCAATACACAACAAAAAAGCATCCAGAAGTATAGGAGATAGGAAAGAAGAATGGAGAATGGAAAAGAAGGGGAATTTCCTGGAATACTCCTGACTAAAGAAAACTAAGACTTTTGAGTACAATTCTTGGTCCTGAGCTTCTGGGGATCCCAGGAAACAGAGGGACCAGAGACATGCAGGGTCTCAAAGCAATGTCACAGTGGCACATCAGGAGAAATGCATTTCCAGGTCCTGGGTTTTGAGATGAGCTGGGTTTTAATAAAATGAGCAAGAATCTTCTGCATCAGCTATTGTCACACAATGAATCATTCATTTAAAGCCTATTAATGGATGAAAATAACAACCTAATTTTTAAAAAGCTCTTTTAAGTATATAGGTGCACTAGGCAGTTTTGTTGATCTGGGCCAGACCAGCTAACAACTTCAACCAGGGAAACTCACGCTTCTGTGGTCAGCTGGTGGATCAGCTGTGTTAACTGCTCCTAGCCCCATCTGGCAGAACTATTCTCTGCCGCATGTAGTCTCTCCTCTTCCAGCAGGCTAACTGGAGCCACTCTAGTGGTTACAGAGTTCAAAAGGGACTGGAGAGGTACAAGAGGATTTTAGGGCCTAGACTTAGAGTTGACATAGCCTCAATTCTTCAGCACTCTCTGGGCCAAAAGTGAATCACAGGGACAGCCCAGAGGGGAGGAACAATAGTCTAGCTCTTCATGGGATGACCTATGAAGTCTTATTGCAAAACTCATGAACACAGTCAGGTAAAGAATTTGGGTGATTTGGGCTACTTTTGTAATAATCCTACCACAGTCAAGCCTCTGTCCACAATTATTCACATCTTTCCTTTATACAAAGTACATTACACCCCTATGAGATCCCTACATCCCAACTCCAGTGGTGATATAATGCTCCAAGTCTAAGAACTGTGATCCATTCAGCTCCAGACTCAAATCCTATTGATCCTGAGACCAATAAACTAAAAGCCAAATCTTTAGTCCTCACTCATTGTACATATAATGTTGAAACAAACAGTCAAACCACAAAGAACACTCATTCAAAAGTGACAAGAATGGGAGGTGTACGGCAGGCTTTGGTCTACAGGAGTTCTGAAATCCCGTTGGATAAATGGTTGGATATGTTACTTGATGGAGCAATGTTTCTACTCCCTTGGAGTGGCTGCTCCACCCATTGGTTTTTAAAAGTCTTGGCTTAACTGTTTGAGAATTCTTCCTTTTCTGTCATCCTCTTTTGTTGTTGTCCAGTCACTCTGTTATGACTGCCTTTTTGTGATCCCATGGACTGCAGCATGCCAGGCTTTCCTGTCCTTCACTGTCTTCTGGAGTTTGCTCAAACTCACTTCCATTAATTCAGTGATGCCATCCAACCATCTCATGCTCTGTTGCCCCCTTGTCTTCCTGACCTCAATCTTTCCCAGCATCAAGATTTTTTCTAATGAGTCAGCTTTTTGCATCAGGTGGCCAAAGTATTGGAGTTTCAGCTTCAGCATTAGTCCTTCCAGTGAATACTCAGGGTTGATTTCCTTTAAGATTGCCTGGTTTGATCTCCTTGCTGTTCAAGGGACTCTTAAGAGTCTTCTCCAGCACCACAGTTTGAAAGCATCAATTCTTCAGTGCTCATCATTCTTTAGGGTACAAATCTCACATCTGTACATGACTACTGCAAAAAAGATAGCTTTGGCTATACAGACCTTTGTCATCAAAGTGATGGCTCTGTTTTTAATATGCTGTCTAGGTTGGTTCTAGCTTTTGTTCCAAGGAGTAAATATCTTTTAATTTCATGGCTGCAATCACCATCCACAGTGATTTTGGAGCCCAAAAAAATGAAGTCTGTCACTGTTTCCATTTTTTCCCCATTTATTTGCCATGAAGTGATGGGCCATGATCCTCATTTTCTGAATGTTGAGTTTTAAGCCAGTTGTTTCACTCTCTTCTTTCACCTTCATCAAAAGGTTCTTTAGTTCCTCTTCACTTTTTGCCATTAAGGTGATATCAGCTGTATATCTGAGGTTATTGATATATCTTCCAGCAATCTTGATTCCCACTTGAGCTTCATCCAACCCAACTTTCATATGATGTACTCTGCATATATGTTAAATAAACAGGGTGACAATATACAGCCTTAACATACTCCTTTCCCAATTTGGAACCAGTCCATTGTTTCACATCCAGTTATAACTGTTGTTTCTTGACCTTCATACAGGTTTCTTAGGAGGCAGTCAGGTGGTCTGGTATTCCCATCTCTTGAAGAATTTCCCACAGTTTGTTGTGATCCATAGTCAAAAGCTTTAACATAGTCAATGATGTAGATCTACAATGCAGAAGTAGATGTAGATGTTTTTCTGAAACTCCCATTTTCTATGATTCAATGGATGTAGACAAGTTGATCTCTGGTTCCTCTGCCTCTTCTAAATCCTGCTTGTACATCTAGAAGTTCTCAGTTCACATATTGTTGAAGCCTAGCTTGAAAAATTTTGAGCATTACCTTCCTAGCATGTGAAACACATGCAGTTGTGTGGTAATTTGAATATTTTTTGGTATTTTCCCTTCTTTTGGATTGGAATAAAAACTGACCTTTCCAGTTCTGTGGCCACTGCTGAGTTTTCCAAATTTGCTGGCATGTTGAGTGCAGCATTTTAACAGCATCAACTTTTAGGATCTGAAATAGCTCAACTGGAATTCCATCACTTCCACTAGCTTTGTTTGTAGCAATGCTTCCTAAGGCCAACTTGACTTCACACTCCAGAATGTTTGGCTCTGGATGGTCATCCTCTTTGGTTGTCTGCCTTGGCAGCAAGTTGCTTTCTTAGCCTTTTTTTTGACCTTAAGAAGTTGGAGGCACAGGAGTCTTTAAAATTTAAAAAGAAATCTCAGTCTTTTTATTACACAGGAGTAGCATTTGCCAGTTCAATTGGCTTTAAAACTTTGTGGGTTTCTATGTACCTAACTATTATTTATTCCCTGCGTTGAAAGCCACAACTAAAATAGCTTCTAGACAGACCTCACTTTTTGAAGTCATTTCTAGTTTAGAGTTTTACTTTTATATTCTTAAGCTTCCCTTTAGCCCAGTTGAGAAAGTCTATACAAATTTAACATTCTTAATTTTATTTTTGTACTTATGGCTCATTTTGTTCATTTTTAAAATTAGTTACAATAAAAATGACTTTTACTGTATGTACAGTCCTTTGAGTCATAATATATGGATGGATTTGCATAATTATTATTACTGAGAGTACAGATGACCATCCCATGGTTACTAGTTACTCTAGTAACTCCTCTGTGCTGTCCCTTTAGAGTCACACTTTCCCCACTCCTAACCTCTGGGGACCTCTGATCTGTTTCCCATTACTATATATTGAACTCTTAAGAATGCCACACAAATGGAACCCCATATAGAATGCAAGTTTTTGACACTAGACTTACTCAGCATAATGAGTTCAATATACTGCTCCTATAAATGATGCATTCACTATTACTATTTAGTAGTATTCCAGTGTATGAATGAACCCAGTTTATATAACCGTTCACCCACTGAAAGATATTTGAGTTCTTTCCAGTTTGGGATAAATATGAAGAGAAATTTTTTGAACAGCCTTCCTCAGTGATCAATGGAAAGAAATAGAGGAAAAAATTACAATGAGAAAGACTACAGATCTCTAGTCAAAGCCATGGTTTTACTAGCAGTCATGTATGGATGTGAGCATTGGACTATAAAGAAAGCTGAGTGCCAAAGAATTAATGCTTTTGAACCGTGGTGTTGGAGAAGACTCTTGAGAGTCCTTTGGACTGCAAGGAGATCCAACCAGTCCATCCTAAAATCAGTCCTGAATATTCATTGTAAGGACTGATGCTGAAGCTGAAACCTCAATACTTTGGCCACCAGATGTGAAGAACCAACTCATTGGATAATACCTTGATGCTGGGAAAGATTGAAGGTGGGGGGAGAAGGGGACAACAGAGGATGGGATGGTTGGATGTCATCACTGATGCGATGGACAAGAATTTGAGTAGGCTCCGGGAGTTGGTGATGGGCAGGAAAGCCTGGTGGGCTGCAGTCAATGGGATTGCAAAGAGTCTGACACGACTAAGCGACTGAACTGAACTGACTGAGAGAGCTCCTCAAGAAAATTAGAGATGATACCAAGGGAACATTTCACGCAAAGATGGGCTCAATAAAGGACAGAAACGGTATGGACCTGACAGAAGCAGAAGATATTAAGAAGAGGTGGCAGGAATACACAGAACTATACAAAAAACATCTTCAATACCCAGATAACCACGATGGTGTGATCACTCACCTAGAGTCAGACATCCTGGAATACAAAGTCAAGCAGGCCTTAGGAAGCATCACT
Organism: Cervus canadensis; assembly: GCF_019320065.1. Lineage (NCBI taxonomy): Eukaryota > Metazoa > Chordata > Mammalia > Artiodactyla > Cervidae > Cervus > Cervus canadensis. The sequence continues at coordinate 31,157,594 of NC_057403.1, read as the reverse complement.
ACGAACAAAGCTAGTGGAGGTGATGGAATTCCAGTTGAGTTATTTCAAATCCTAAAAGATGATGCTGTGAAAGTGCTGTACTCAATATGCCAGCAAATTTGGAAAACTCAGTAGTGGCCACAGGACTGGAAAGGTCAGTTTTCATTCCAGTCCCAAAGAACGGCAATGCCAAAGAATGCTCAAACTACCAAACAATTGCACTCATCTCACACACTAGCAAAGTAATGGTCAAAAATCAGAAAGCCAGGCTTCAGCAGTACATGAACTAGAACTTCCAGATGTTCAAACTGGATTTAGAAAAGACAGAGGAACCAGAGATCAAATTGGCAACACCCACTGGATCATCGAAAAAACAAGAGAGTTCCAGAAAAACATATACTTCTTCTTTATTGACTGCACCAAAGCCTTTGACTGTGTGGTTCACAACAAACTGTGGAAAATTCTTCAAGAGACAGGAATACCAGACCACCTTACCTGCCTCCTGAGAAATCTGTATGCAGGTCAAAAAGCAACAGTTGGAACCAGACATGGAAAAACATACTAGTTCCAATTGGAAAAGGAGTACTTCAAGGCTGTATATTGTCACTCTGCTTATTTAACTTATATGCAGAGTACATCATGCAAAATGCTGGGTTTGATGAAGCACAAGCTGGAATCCAGATTGCCAGGAGAAATATCAGTAACCTCAGATCCGCAGATGTCACCACCCTTATGGCAGAAAGCGGAGAAGAGCTAAAGAGCCTCTTGAAAGTGAAACAGAAGGGTGAAAAAGTTGGCTTAACACTCAACATTCAGAAAACTAAGATCATGGTATCCAGTCCCAAAACTTCATGGCAAAGACGGGGAAACAATGGAAACAGTGACAGACTTTATTTTCTTGGGCTCCAAAATCACTGCAGATGGTGACTGCAGCCATGAAATTAAAAGATTCTTGCTCCTTGGAAGAAAAGCTATGACCAACCTGAACAGCATATTAAAAAGCAGAGACATTACTTTGCTGACAAAGGTCCATCTCTTCAAAGCTATGGTTTTCCCAGTAGTCATCTTTGGATGTGAGAGTTGGACCATAAAGAAAACTGAGTGCCAAAGAATTGATGTTTTTGAACTGCAGTGTTGAAGAAGACTCTTGAGAGTCTTCTCAAGATTCAAGGGGATCAAATGAGTCAATCCTAAAGGAAATCAGTCCTGAATACTCATTGGAAGGACTGATGCTGAAGCTGAAGCTCCAATACTTTGGCCACCTGATGCGAAGAACTGACTCCTTAGAAAAGACCCTGATACTGGGAAAGATTGAAGGCAGGAGGAGAAGGGGATGACAGAGGATGAGGTGGTTTGATGGCATCACCAACTCAATGGACATGAGTTTGGGTAGGCTCCGGGAGTTGGTGATGGACAGGGAGGTCTGGCGTGCTGTAGTCCATGGGGTTGCAAAGAGTCTGACATGACTGAACAACCGAACTGAACTGAACTGAACTCTAACAACTGCATATATCTTCATGTAGATGTAGGGTTTCTGTTTGTTTTTTTAACTTTTCTGGGGTAAATACCTATGAATGGAATTGCTGAGTCATAGGGAAAGGTATGCTTGCATTTATAAGAAACTACACACTTTTATTTCATGTTTATATAGTTTTGCATTCCTACTATCAGTGTATGAAAGTTCCAGTTGCTTTCCATCCTTGGGAATGCTTAGTGTCCTTAGCCAATCTAACAGGTGTTCATCTTAACTTTAACTTGCATTTCCCTAATGACTAGTGAGAACATATTTTTATTGGCTTACATGACATATATAAATCATCTTCAGTGAAATTTCTATGTCTTTTAACCATTTCCTAATTGGGTTATTTAAAAAAATTTTTTTATTTGTTTATTTAATGAATCTTGGAAGTTCTTCATATATAACTACATATGAAGTCTGTTAAATATGTGGTCTGAAAATATTTTTCCCAAGATGTGTTTTATTTTTCCCATCTTCTTAACAGGATCTTTCACAAAGTAAACATTTTGAATGTTGTTAAAGCCTAAATTATTGATTTTTTTACTTTGATGAATCATGCTTAGACATCATTTCTAAGAACATGTTCACCCACTGCTTTGTCCTGAAGATTTTCTCATGTTTTCTTTGAAATGTTTTATAATTTTACACTTAAATTTATGATTAAAGTTAAGTCAATTTTTGTATAAGAATTTTTGTATAAGGGTTGTGGTTTAGAGCATGGTTTTTTTTTTTTGTCTTTAGTAATAAACAGTCTTTTATATAGGTAGCATACAGTTTGGTTATGTTTTTAAAAATTTATTCTCCCTATCTCTGCCTTTAAATTTAAAAATTAATCTATTTACATTTAAGGTAATTATTGGTACAATAGGATTTACATCTCTCATTTTGCTATTTGTTTTCATGTCTTGTATGGGTTTCTTAATTTTGACATTACTGTCTCATTTTGCCTTAATTATGTATTTTCTTTTGTACCATTTTTTTTATTCTTGTCATTTCTTTGACTGTATGTTTTAAAATTATTTTCTTAGTTGTTTCCTTGGGGATTGCCATTAACATCTTAATGAAATTCTACTTTGGATTAATACCAACTTAACTTCACTCTTGTGCAAACAATGTTGTTGCTGTTGTTTTTCAGTCACTCAGACGTGTCCAACACTTTGCAACCCTGTGGACTGCAGCACGCCAGGCTTCCCTGTCCTTCACCATCTCCCAGAGCTTGCTCAAACTCATGTCCATTGAGTTGGTGATGCCATCCAACCATCTCATCCTCTGTCATCCCCTTCTCCTCCTGCCTTAATCTTTCCCAGCATCAGGTTCTTTTCCAATGAGTCAGCTCTTTGCATCAGATGGCCAAATTATTGGAGCTTCAGCTTCAGTATCAGTCCTTCTAATGAATATGCAAGACTGATTTCCTTTAGGATTGACAGATTTGATCTCCTTGCAGTCCAAGGGACTCTGAAAAGTCTTCCCCAACACCACAGTTCAAAAGCATCAATTCTTCAGTGCTCAGCTTTCTTTATAATCCAACTCTCACATCTACACATGACTCCTGGAAAAACCATAGCTTTGACTAGATGGACCTTTGTTGGTAAAATAATGTCTCTGCTTTTTAATATGCTGCCTAGGTTGGTCATAGCATTTCTTGCAAGGAGCAAGCATCTTTTAATTTCATGGCTGCAGTCACCATCTGCAATGATTTTAGAGCCCAAGACAATAAAGTCTGTCATTGTTTCCATTGTTTCCCCCATCTATTTTCCATGAGGTGATGGGACTGGATGCTGCATTGCTGCAATACAACTCTATTACCTTTCTCTTTTATGCTGTTAATGTCCTAAATTACATGTTTATACATTGTGTAAATACTACATATATTTGTAATTATTGCTTTATGTGGTCATCTTTTAAGAAAGAGAAAAAAATTTACACACAAACATATTTATGTTGTAATTTGTATTTATGGAGATATATATATATATATATATATATACACACACATACACAATTATTGGTTTTTTCGGATATGTGTGTGTGTGCTCATTTGCTTAGTCGTGTCCAACTCTTTGCAACCAGATAGGCTCCTCTATTAAAGGAATTTTCCAGGCAAGAATACTGAAGAGGGTTGCCATTTCCTACTCCAAGATATCTTCTGAATCCAGGGATTAAACCTGCATCTCTTGAGTCTCCTGCTTTGGCAGGCAGATTCTTTACTGCTGCGCCACCTAGGAAGCCCCTTTTATGGATGTAGTTACTTTTAATTGCTGATATATATTCAATATACTGTCGAGTGTCATTTCACTTCAGCCTGAAAGATTCCCTTAAAGTATATCTTATAGGCAAGTCTACAGGAGATGTTCTCTATCTTAATTTCTCTTTCATTTTTGAAGGATAATAATATTATATATATCTTATATATATGTGTGTATATATATATATAAAATTCTTGGTTAACAGTTTTTTTTCTTTCCTTCATATTTTGAAAACGTCAGTCCAGTGCCTTCTGGACTTTGTGGCTTCTGATATGAAATCTGCTGTTAATCTTTTTGAGGATTCATTGTATGTAATGAATTTCTTCTCTGCTGCTTTCAGTATTCTCTTTGTCTTTGACCTTCAATGATTCAATTATGATTTTTGTGTGGATATCTAAGTTTATTCTACTCGGAGTTTGTTAAGCTTCTTAGATGTGTAGATTAATATTTTTAATCAAATTTAGGAATATTTTTGCCATCAAATATTTATTATTCTCCTTTCTCTCACTCTTCCTCTTCCATTTTGAACCGTTAGGTATACATTGGTATTAGGGTGTTGTCTCACAGATCCCTTATGCTCTGTTCACATTTCTTCATTCTTTTTTTATTTTTCAGTTCTTCAGATTGGATAATCTCAATTGGGCTATCTTTAAGTTTACTGAATCATTATCCTGCCTGCTCAAATATACATTTGGGTCCTTCCAGTAAACTTTTATTTTCAGTTTTGCAATTTTCAATTCCAACAATTCTATTTGGTTACCTAAAAATATCTCTTTAGAACAAAGTTACATATAGTTTCACTATATATTACAGCTATTTTAAAGTAGATAAATTAAGATTTTTAGATGGAGTTTCAATATCCAATTCTCAAAAATTAATAGAATGAATAGAAGAAGGGTAGAAGGATATAGTAGACCTGAAAAGCACTATGAACCAATTCAACATAGTTAAGATTTATACAATTTTCACACAACCACAGGGAACAAATTCTATTCAAGTTCCCATAGACTATAAAGCAGGAGACACCAGAATACATTCAGGGATGTAAAACAAGGTATAACATTTCATGGTCTAAAGGCATTGAAATCATTGAGTGTATTCTCTTATCACTGTGGAATTATGTTAGAAATCCATATCAAAAAATATTTGAAAATAACCCACATATTTTCAAATGCAATGTGACATTTACTAAGTGAGATCTTTGACTTACCCACTGAAAGCCTTAATAAAGGTAAAAGACTGAAAAGCACAGAGGATTATTACAGAGAAGAAAGCATTTAAATGAGAGGTTAATATCAAATGAGAAATTAATATCAAAGATACATTTAAAACCCATGTACTTGAAGATTAAATGTATGCTTTTGAATGATGGGTTTATCTAAAAATTGATAACAAGGAAAACTAGAAAATATTTGTAACAGAATAAAAATGATAAGAGAATTTATCAGAACTTGTTGTATGCAGGTGAAAGTTGCTTAACGTAACCAACCATAATGTGGAATCTTGAATAAGATGTAAAAACAAATAATGGACACTAGCATAAAATTCTGTGACATTTGGACAAAGTCTGTAATTAAGTTAATAATACTGTGGATCATAACAAACTGTGGAAAATTCTTCAAGAGATGGGAATACAAGACCACCTTACCTGCCTCCTGAGAAATCCGTATACAGGTCAAGAAGCAATAGTTAGAACTGGACGTGGAACAACAGACTGCTTCCAAATGATGAAAGGAGTTCATTAAGCCTGTATATTGTTACCCTTTTTATTTAACTTATATGCAGAGTATATCATGTGAAATGCTGGGCTGGATGAAGCACAGGCTGGAATCAAGATTGCCAGGAGAAATAACAATAACCTCAGATATGCAGATGACACCACCCTTATGGCAGAAAGCAAAGAAGAACTAAGGAGCCTCTTGATGAAAGTGAAAGAGGAGAGTGAAAAAGTTGGCTTAAAACTCAATATTCAGAAAATGAAGTTCATGGCATCCAGTCCCATCACTTCATGGCAAATAGATGGGGCAACAGTGAAGACAGTGACAGATTTTGGGTTTTTTTGGGTCCAAAATCACTGCAGATGGTGTCTGCAGCCATGAAATTAAAAGATGCTTGCTCCTTGGAACAAAAGCTATGACCAACCTAGACAACATATTAAAAAGCAGAGACATTACCAACAAATGTCAATCTAGTCAAAGTTATGGATTTTCCGGTAGTCATGTATGGATGTGAGAGTTGGACCATAAAGAAATCTGACCCCAGAAGAATTGATGCTTTTGAACTGCACTGTTGGAGAAAACTTGTGAGAGTCCCTTGGATTGCAAGGAGATCAAATCAGTCAATCCTAAAGGAAATAAGTCCTGAATATTCACTGGAAAGATTAATTCTGAAGCTGAAACTCCAATACTTTGGTCACCTGATGCAAAGAACTGACTCATTGGAAAAGACCCTGATGCTGGGAAAGATTGAAGGCAGGAGAAGGATAACAGGGGATGAGATGGTTGGATGGCATCACCGACTTGATGGATATGAGTTTGAGCAAGCTCCAGGAGTTGGTGATGGACAGGGAAACCTGGAGTACTGCAGTCCATGGGGTGGTGAAGAGTTGGACATGACTGAGCAACTGAACTGAATAATGAGTGATGTTGAGCATCTTTTCATGTGCTTACTAGCCATCTGTAGGTCTTCTTTGGGTAAATGTCTGTTTAGGTCTTTTGCCTAATTTTCTATTGGGTTGTTCATTTTTCTGGTATTGAGCTGCTTGTATATTTTGGAGATTAATTCTTTGTCAGTTGCTTCCTTTGCTATTATCTTTTCTCATTCTGAGTGCTGTCTTTTCACCTTGCTTATGTGCAAAAGCTTTGGAGTTTAATTAGGTCCCATATACTTTTATTACCATTACACTGGGAGGTAGATCATAAAGGATCTTGTTGTGACTTATTTTGGAGAATGTTCTGCCTATGTTTCATAGTTTTTGGTTTTGCATTTAGGTACTTAATCCATTTTGAGTTTATTTTTGTGGATGGTGTAAGAGAGTGTTCTAGTTTCATTCTTTTATATGTAGTTGACTAGTTTTCCTAGCACCACTTGTTGAAGAGACCATCTTTTCTTCATTGTATGTCTTTGCCTCCATTGTCAAATGTAAGCTGTTCATAGGTGTGTGCATTTATCTCTGGACTTTCTATTTTGTTCTTCTGTCTTTGTGCCAGTACCATACTGTCTTGATGACTGAAGTTTTGTAGCATAGTCTGAAGTCAGGAAGGTTGATTCCTCCAGTTGCATTCTTCTCTCTCAAGATTGCTTTGGCTGTTTGGGGTCTTTTGTGTTTCCATACCAATTGTGAAATTATTTGTTCTAGTTCTGTGAAAAATACTGCTGGTAGTTTGATAGGGAGTGCATTGAATCTATAGATTGCTTTGGGTAGTATACTTGTTTTCTCTATATTGATTCTTCCAATCCAAGAACATGGCATATTTGTGTTATCTTTGATTTCTTTCATCAGTGTTTTATAGTTTTATGTATAGCAGTCTTTGGGTTTCTTTAGATAAATTTATTCCTAAGTATTTTGTTCTTTTCATTGTAATGGTGAATGGGATTTTTTCCCTTAATTTCTCTTTTTAATTTTTCATTGTTATCATATGGAAATAGAAGGGATTTCTGTGTATCAATTTTATATCCTGTGACTTTACTATATTCATTGATTAGCTCTAGTAATTTTGTGGTGGCATCTTTAGGGTTTTCTATGTAGAGGATCATGTCATCGGCAAACAGTGAGTGTTACTTCTTTTCCAATCTGTGTTTCTGTATTTCTTTTTCTTCTCTGATTGCTGTGGCTAGGATCTCTAAGACTATGTTGAATAGTAGTGGTGAGAGTGGGCACCCTTATTTGTTCCTGATTTTAGAGTAAATGCTTTCTTTCTTTTTTTTTTTTTTTTTTTTTTTTTGCTATTGGGGATAATGTTTGCTCTGGGTTTGTCATACATGACTTTTTCAAATAAGTTCATCTCCACCCTTTTTCTAGATTCCATATATAAGTGGCATTATGTGATATTTGATTTCTCTTTTGACTTACTTCTCTCTGTATGACAATAACTAGGTCCATCCACATCTCGACAAATGACTCCATTTCATTCCCTTTTATGGTTGAATAATATTCCATTGTATAATATGCACTGCATCTTCTTTATATTTTCATCTGTCGATTGTCATTTAGGTTGCTTCCATGTCCTAGCTATTGTAAATGGTGCTGCAATGAACATCAGTGTGCATGCATCCTTTTAAATTATGTTTTCTCTGGATGTATGCTTAGGAGTGGGATTTCTGGACCACATGATAGCTCTAATTTTAGTTTTTTAAGGAAACTTCATACTATTCTCCATAGTCGCTATACCTATTTATATTCCCACCAATAGCCAAGAAGGTTTTCCATTTTTCCATATCCCCTCCAGCATTTATTGTTTGTAGATTTGTTGCTGATGGCCATTCTGACTGGTGTGAGATGATACCTCATTATAGTTTTGATTTATACTTCTCTAATACATTCTTATGTCTTCTTTGGAGAAATGTCTATTTAGGTCTTCTACCCATTCTTTGATTGGGTTGTTTGGGCTTTGTTGGTTGGTTTTTTTTTTTCTTTTGAGTTGCAAGAACTGTTTTTATGTTTTGCAGATTAATACTTTGTCAGTTGTTTCATTTGCTAATATTTCTTCCATTCTGAGCATTGTCTTTTCATTTTGTTTATAGTTTCCTCCACTATGCAAAAGCTTTTAAGTTTAATCAGATCCCATTTATTGATTTTTGCTTTTATTTTCATTACTTTAGGAGGTGAGTTGGAAAAGACCTTGCTATGAATTATGTCAAAGAGTGTTCTGTCTATAGTTTCCTTTAAGGATCTCATAGTGTTCAACCTTACATTTAGGTCTTCAATCCATTTTGAGTTTGTTTTTGTATATGCTGATAGGTAATATAATTTCATTCTTTTATGTATAGTTGTCCAGTTTTCCCAGCACCACTTATTGAAGATACCATCTTCTCCATTCTATATTCTTGCCTCTTTTGTCATAGATTAGGTGCCCCTATGAGTGTGGGTTTATCTCTGAACTTTCTATTCTGTTCCACTGATCTATATTACTGTTTTTGTTTCAGTACCATACTTTTGGATTACTGCAGGTTTGTAGTATAGTCTGGAGTCAGGGAAACTGTTTTCTCCAACTTAGAATTTTTCACAGAACTAGAACAAAGAATGTTAGGCTCTATATTAAAACACAAAAGACCCTGAATAGCAAAAGCAGTCTTGAAGAGACTGTCTTATCTTCACTGTATATACTTAGTTCCTTGTCATAGATTAATTGCCCGTATAAGTGTGGGTTGATTTCTGATGGCTCTATTCTATTTCATTGATCTCTGTGTCTGTTTTGGTGCCAGTATCATACTATTTATGTTACTGTGGCTTTGATAATTTGAAATGAAGAAGTGTAATACTTCAAGCTTTGTCCTTTCTCAAGACTTTTTTGGTTATTCGGGGTATTTGTATTTCCATACAAATTTTAGAATTATTTATTCCAGTTTTGTGATAAATGCCATTAGCATTTTGATAGGAATTGCACTGAATCTGTATAATGCCTCGGATAATATGGTAATTTTAACAATGTTCAGTTCAGTTGAGTTCAGTAGCTCAGTTGTGTACAACTCTTTGTGACCCCATGGGAAGGCAGCATGCCAGGCTTCCCTGTCCACCACCAACTCTCAGAGCTTGCTCAAATTCTTGTCCATCAAGTCGGTGATGCCATTCAACCATCTCATCCTCTGTCGTCCCCTTCTCCTCCTGCCCTCAATCTTTCCCACCATCAGGGTCTTTTCCAATGAGTCAGTTCTTCACATCAGGTGGTCAGAGTATTGGAGCTTTAGTTTCAGCATCAGTCCTTCCAATGAATATTCAGGACTGATTTCCTTTAGGATTGACAGGTTGGATCTCCTTGCAGTCCAAGGGACTCTCACAAGGCTTTTCCAACACCACAGTTCAAAAGCCATCGATTCTTTGGTGCTCAGCTTTCTTTATGGTCCAACTCTCACATCCATACATGACTACTGAACTACCATAGCTTTGACTACTCGAGCCTTTGTCAGTAAAGTAACGTCTCTGCTTTTCAATATTCTGTCTAGTTGGGCATAGCTTTTCTTCCAAGGAGTAAACATCTTTTAATTTCATGGTTGCAGTCACCATCTACAGTGATTTTCAAGCCCAAGAAGATAAAGTCTGTCATTGTTTCCATTGTTTCCCCATCTATTTGCCATGAGGTGATGGGACTGGATGACATGATCTTAGTTTTTTGAATGTTGAGTTTTAAGCCAGCTTTTTCACTCTCCTCTTTCCCTTTCATCAAGAGGTTGTTTAACTCCTCTTCACTTTCTGTCATAAGGATGGTGTCATTTGTGTATCTGAGGTTATTTATATTTCTCCTGGCAGTCTTGAATACAGCTTGTGCTTCATCCAGCCCAGCATTTAGTATGAGGTACTCTGCATATAAGTTAAATAAACAGAGTGACAATATACAGCCTTAACATATTCCTTTCCCAATTTGGAACCATTCTGTTGTTTCACATCCAGTTCTAACTGTTGCTTCTTGACCTGCATACAGATTTCTCAGGAGGTAGGTCAAGTGGTCTGGCATTCCCATCTCTTTAAGAATTTTCTACAGTTTGTTAGTGACCCACACAGTCAAAGACTTTAGTGTAGTCAATGAGGCAGATGGTTTAGTCACTAGGTTGTGTCTGACTCTTGGGATCCCATGGGCTGTAGCCTGCCAGGCTCCTCTGTCCATGGGATTCTCCTTGTGAGAATAGTGGAGTGGGTTGCCATTTCCTTCTCCAGATGATCTTTCCAACCCAGAAATCGAACCTGTGGTCTCCTGCATTGCAGGCAGATTCTGCAATGAAGCAGAAGTAGATGTTAATTCTTCCAGTTCATGAACATGGTATATCTTTCCATCTGTGTATGTCAACTTCAATGTATTTTATCAGTGTCTTATAGATTTCTATGTACAGATCTTTTGCCTCCCTAATTAAATTTGCTTCTAGATATTTTATTCATTTTGATGTTAAATGGGATTGTTTCCTTAAATTCTCTTTGTGGTATTTCTTAGTGTATAGAAATGCAATGTATTTCTGTTTATTAAATTTGTGTCCTGAAACTTTACTGATTTCAATGATGAGTTCTAGTAGTTTGTGTGTGTGTGTGTGTGTGTGTGGCATCTTCAGGATTTTTTATGTATAATATCATGTCATCTGCAAACTGACAATTTTGATTCTTTTCTTTCAGTTTGAATTTCTTTTTCTTGTTTGATTATTGTGGTTGGGAACTTCAATTCTATGTTGAATAAAAGTGGCAAGGATGGCCATCCATGCCTTGTTCCTAATATAGAAGCAATACTTTCCCCTTTTCATAGCTGAGTACAATGTTAGCTGCAGACTTGTTATATATGATCCTTTGGGATGATCATGTGATTTTCCTTCTTCTATGGGTTAATATGGTATATCATGTTGATTGATTTGTGATATTGGACCATTCTTGCATTCTTGGGATAAATCCCACTTAATCATGATTTATAATCCTTTTAATCCATTGCTCAATTCAGTTTGCTAGTATTATGTTGAGGATTTTTGCATTTATATTCTTCAGTGACATTGGCCTTTAATTTTCTTTTTTTGTAATATCTTTGTTTGGTTTTAGTACCAGGGTGATGCTGGCCTCATAGGATGAATTTGGAAGCATTCCTTCCTCTGCATATTTTGGAATAGTTTAAGAAAAATAGGTGTTAACTCTTCTCTAAATGTTTGGTAAAATTTAACTGTGAAGCCATCTGGTCCTGGACTTTTGTTTGGGGGAGGTTTTGTTGTTGTTATTACTAATTCAATTTCATTACTGATAAATCATCTCTTCACATTTTTTCATTTCTTTGTGGTTCAGTTTTGAGAGATTGTACTTTTCTATGAATTTGAACATTTTTTTCTAGGATTTTCCCATTGGCTCAGTGGTAAAGAATCCTCCTGCAATGCAGGAAATTCAGGAGACATGGGTTTGATCCTTGGATTAGGAAGATCCCTGGAGGAGGAAATGGTAACTCCCTCCAGTATTCTTGCCTAGAAAATCCCATGCACAGAGGAACCTGGCAGGCTACAGTCCGTAGACTCACAAAGAATTGGACATGACTTAACGCACATGCATGCAAATATTTTTTCTAGGCTGTTTTATTGGAACATAATTGTTTGTAGTAGTTAATCTTTTATGATCCTTTATATTTCTGTAGCATCAGTCTTGACTTCTTTTTGCTTTCTGATTTCATTGACTTCTGCTCTCTCTTAAGGTTAAATGCGTTGTAACAACTCTGCATTTTTATTCAACCCTCCTCCTCCCAGTTTACTGTTTTCAACTTCATATTTTACATGTTTTTGTGTATTCTTTAACTACTTATTGTTGATATAGATGATTTTACTACTTTATCTTTTAACCTTCCTAATAACTTCATATATGGTTAATTTACAGTCTTTACTGTACATTTATATTTACCAATGAGACTTTTTTCTTTTGTAATTTTTATATTTCCAGTTCTCCTTTTTACTTAGAGAAGTCCCTTTAACATATCTTGTAAAGCTGGTTTGGTGGTGGTGAACTCTTTTAGTATTGTTTACAAAACATTTTTAAAATTTTATTTTTAATTGGAGGATAGTTGCTTTACAATATTGTGTTAGTTTCTGCTATACATAAACATGAATCAGTCATAGGTATACATATGTCCCTCTCTCTTGAACCTCCCTCCCACCTCCTACCATGCCACCCCTCTAGATTGTTACAGATTCCCAGATTTGAGCTCCCTGCATCATACAGCCAAATTTTCACTGGGTATCTATTTTACATATTATAATGTATATGTTTCAATTCATCCCTCCCTCTCTTTCCCCCACTTTGTCCACAAGTCTGTTTTCTATGTCTGTGTCTCCATTGCTGCCATGCAGATAGGTTTGTCAGTATCACCTTTCTAGATTCCATATATATACAATAATATACATTTGTTTTTCTCTTTCTGACTTATTTTACATAATAGACTCAAGGTTCATCTACCTCATTAGAACTGACTCAAATACATTCCTTTTTACGACTAATATTCCACTGTATATATGTGCCACTACTTCTTTATCCATTCATTTGTCAGTGGACTTCTAAGTTGCTTCCATGTCCTAGCTATTGTAAATAGAGCTACAGTGAACATTGGTATACATGTGTCTTTTGATCTCTCCATCAAATCTAAATGAAAATCTTACTGGGTAGATTATTCTTGTAGGTTTCTCCCTTTCATCATCATGCCACTCTCTTCTGGCCTGCAAAGTTTCTGCTGAAAAATCAGCTAATAGACTCATGAGAGTTCCCTTGTATGTAGCTTGTTGAAACCCTGTTTTCCCTGGAGGCTTTTTAATATTCTCTCTTTATCTTTAATTTTTGCTACTTTAATTATAATGTTTTTTGGTGTAGCCCTCTATGACTTGATTCTGGTTGAGACTCTATGTTTCCTGGATTTGGATATCTATTTCCTTTCCAGGTTGGGGAAGTTTTCAGTTCTTACGTCTTCAGATATGTTCTCTGACCCCTTCTCTCCCTCTTCTCCTTCTGGGACTCCTCTAATGTGAATGTTAATATACTTGATGTTGTTACTGAGGCCTCTTAATTTCTCATTTCTTTTATTATTATTTTTTACTTTCAGTGATTTCCACTATGCTATCTTTCAGCTCACTGATGCATTTCTCTGTTCTACTCTAGTGCTGATTTCTTCCAGAGTATTTTTGTTTTGTTTGTTTTAGTTATTGTAATTTTCATCTCTGTTTGGTTCTTTACATTTTCTAACTCTTAGTTTAATCTTGTTCATCCATTCTTCTCCTGAGTTTTTGAACATCTTTATGATCATTATCTTGAATTCTTTACTGGGTAGATAAATCACTTATCTCAATGTTACTTAATTCATTTTGAGGGGACTTTATCATGTTCCTTCATTTGGAATATATTCCTCTAATTTGCTGTTTTTATTCCTGTATATTTGGTATGTTGATTGTTTCTCAACCTTGGAGAAGTGACCTTTAGAAGGTGCCCTATATGCCCCAGAAGCATACTTCTCTCCGATCACCAGAGCTACATGCTCTAGGGGGTCTTCCCATGTAGGCTGCATGGGTCCTTCTGTTATAGTGGACTTACTATTATAGGTGACCTCCAGTCTGGCTGCCTTCCAGGCCTGCCTTCTGTGGAGGTTTCTGACTGTTGGTGGGCAAGGTGGGGTCTTGAAGCAGCTTGCTGTAGAACTCAAGGAACCTCAGAACTTGTGCTGGCCCACTTGTGGGTGGAGCTACCTTTTAAGGTAAGTGGTTGCAGGGCTGGGCATCCCAGATGTGGCATTAACTTATTACTGGGCAGAACCTGTTTTTTTTACAGAACTGTCTGTGGAGTCTGAGTTCTTTCAAAACTGGTGTTGGCCTACTGGTCTGTTGGTCTGGGTCCAAGGTCAGTTTTCTGAGGGGTCTAGAGTCTTAGAACTGGTATTGGCCTACTGGTTGGTGAGGTTGGTGTCCTGGGGGATCCTAGGGCTGATGTTGACCTGCTGGTAGATTGAGGCAGGACATGGGGCCTCTGGCTACAGGGTTCTGGGAGTCCTGGTGGAGCTGGCGTCAGCTCACTAGTGTATGGGGCCAAATCCTGGGGCAGCTGGATGAGAGGCTTAAGGTGTGCCAGGGCTGGTGTTGGTCTGCTCGTGGGAGAGGCTGGGTGATCTTTGGGGTTGGTGCTGACCTTCTTGTAGGTGGGCTGTATCCTGACATGGCAGGCTGGGAGGCTGTGGTGGTACTGGTGCCCACTGGTATATGGGACGGGGCACATAGCATCCTGGGGCTGGTGCCTGCCTCCTGATGGGTGGATTTGGGTACAGAGTTTCTGGTTGCAGGGACCAGGGGCTCCTGGGCCTAGTGCCACTACACTGGTATGTAGGACTATGTTCTGGGACTTCTGATGAATAAGACCAGGTCCCACTATTTCCCACAGTCTTCCGGCTTTCCTTAAAGGAAGTCCCACTGGCCTTCAAAGCCAATTTTTCCAGGACCCCTGGGCTGAGGATGCCTATGTGGGGCTTGGACCCCTTGCTTCTTGGGAAGAACTTCTGTAATTATCATAATTATTGTAACTTCCTTCTGTTTGTGGATCACCCACTTAGGGGTGTGGGTCTTGAATGTACCACATTGCCACCCCACCTACCCATCTCGTGTCTCCTTCTTTATATCTTATAGTTGTATATCTTTTTGCTAGTCTTTCAGTCCTTCTTGTAAATAATTGCTTTGTAAATAGTTGTAGTTTTGGAGCGCCCACTGGAGGAGGTAATCTCAGGGTTTTCCTACTCCTCCATACTGCTGGTCACTCTTTTGTTGAGTGTATCTTTGATTAGCCTTTTTAGTAGTTGTGTTGGTTACATACATATCCAAGTCTACTGATGACTACACTTCACCATTTCAAATTAATTCAAGAAATTTTACCTCCTTTTACATCCCTTTACCCTATCCATTTGTAATAAAATTATCTTACATGTTCTCTCTATATATTAAAAATCACATTAGGCTATTCTTTTCTTCAATGATAAAGCATTATTTAAAGAACACAAGAGATGTAAATTTTGTGTTGACCTATGTTTTTGCCCTTATCATCTTCTTTCTTCCTTCCTGATATTTCAAAGTTCTTTCTTTTGTTATCTCTTTTCATTTTAGAGAACTTCCTTAGCCATTCTTTCAGGATAACTTTGCTGGCAACAAATTCTCTTACTTTTCCTTCATTTGGGAATGTTTTATTCTCTCTGCATTCCTAAAAGATATTCTCACTGGATTTAGAAGTCTGGTGTAACAAATATTTTATTTCAGTTGTTGAAAAATATGGTGTCATTTCCTTCTGGTTTTTATGGTTTCTGATAATAAGTTGTTATCATTTGAGGCTTTTCCCCCTATTGCTGTATTAGTTGCTCAGTTGTGTCTGACTTTTTGTGACCCCATGGATTCTGTCCATGGAATTCTCTAGGCAAGAATACTGGAGTGGGTTGCCATTTCCTTCTCCAGGGGGTTCTTCCTGACTCAGGAATTGAACCCAGGTCTCCTGAATTGCAGGTAGATTCTTTACCATCTGAACCACTAGGGAAGCACTTTTCCTCTATAGGTAATGCATTGTTTTTCCTCTAACTGGTTTCAACATTTTTGTTCTGTCTTTAATTTTCAGAGGCTTGGTTATAATAAGTTTTGGCATGAATTTCTTTGGGTTTACCCTATTTGGAATTTGCTTAGCTTTTTGAATCTATGGTTATGTTTGTCATCAAATGTAGGAGTTTTTCAGACATTATTGCTATGAATACCTTTTCAGCTTTTACCTCTTTCTCTTCTTCTTCTGGAACTCCAGTGACACAAAAGGTGGGCTTTTTGTTTTGGTACCATTCACCCACTTGATGATATTTTGAATGTTAGTCTTTTCCCCAATATGCATAATACTATTTACTTTCAAAGTCATGAAAGAGCTGCTTTGTGCATTTTGTATAGATTTCACACTTGCAGTCAGTGGAAGAAATCAGATGGGATGTGCTTCCTTCACCTTACCTCATAAAATAAAACTCCTCATTTTATTTTGAATCTTTACCCAACTGGAAGGTCTAGAGAGAAAAAAACAATTTTATTTTTCTAATTCTGCAAGTTCTTGCCTTTCTATATTCTGTCTATGTTCTGATTGCAAAGTGGCTAGTGTTTGACTCTTATCTCTTTTTTACTATCTTACCATATACAACTAGATGTAATCAGTCAACACTTTAAAAACTCCTGCTGCAAATCAGTTTTTCAATGTCAAAAGCAAGTTAATTTTTATTCCCTATGTTACCACAGGAATCAGTTTTTAACAACTTCTGGACCATTAGCAACATAAGCTTGAGTTAAGGGTTTCATTGCTGCTTTTCCAGCCTTATTCTCTACCAAGTTCTGAAGCTGATGCTACCTATTTTCAGGGGTTTGTTTCAGTATAGCCCCACTCTTAGGTACTGATTTCTATATCCATTTGCTTTTGAGGCATGACCACTCCAAAATTAAATCCTTTAAAAAACCCAACTATTTGTCATTTTTAATGAACTTAGGGCTCAGCTGCATGGTTTTGCTTAGTGGATTTTAGTTGGGTCTGCTAATGTTTCTGTGATCAGCTAAAGGACCAACCAGAGGCAATTTAAATAGAACATTATTGGTTTTTCAGGACAATAGAGGGACACACAGGAAGAACATGGATGCCACTCAACAGGCTGGCATCCATGGGAATCATGTGGTCATTGAGAATGCAACATCCCCTGGCCCTTTGGAGTTCCAAAATCTTAAATATATTCTTACTTATTATGGGACTCCATTCCAGACTCTTTTGCACCTCTCTTGGTGATAAAACATTCACTGAGACATTCTAATCCATTTCTGGAAGGCTGTTAATTTATTTAGTCTTCTGTGACTCCTGCTAGCTCACCTGGGACTGTTTTTTGAGGCTCCATGAAGGTGAACATGGCAGCTGGATTGCTTTTGTCCTAGTGAGGTCCTCAGTTTCTCTGCCACTGGCTTGAGTTAAACAGCTTCACGTAACAGCCCTAGACACCCTGAGATTGTCAGGTCCTTCTATAGAGATCCAGAGATGATAGAAACACAAAGGGATGGTAGTAGACACGTTTAAGATGGAGTTGAGTGTCAGAAAGTGTTCAGGGCCTTGAGGCAGGGAAGCCATCTCCAGGCAGTGGGCTTAGCAAGCCGCTGTCCTATAAGTAAAACACATTGTCCTTTTTACTTTAATTTGCCTGTTTTTTTTTTCTTTTTTTAAGTGAGATTAGGTCATCGCCTCTGCACTGCTTTCTCGAGAACTGACACTTTCAGTGCGAATGAAGCTAATGATGAGAGACAATATTTTAATGTTAATTAGATATTCCATGTGTCTTAGTTCATCAGATAACCATTGCTCTTTTATGTATCAGATGAAAGCACAGCTCTTGCTTGGAGGAAAACAGAATACACAGAAAAAATATTTTCAGTTTTGTAATTATTCAAATTATTGTTGCTTTTTAGAAAAATTCAGAAGACTTTGAGAGGGCAGAAGGATACTTAGCAATAACATAACTGCATGGCAGGAAGCCACTGAAGAGCCTCAAAGACCCTCTTCGTTCTCTTTCAGAAAACATTGTTAAAAGCTGTAATCTCCAATTAGGAAACAGTCTCTTCAAGAGTTACTCGGAGTGGCCTTGTTAGATGAACGAGAGGTGGTAGGACCAAGCCTCCTTCTGAATGGGCCTACCCAGGAGAAAAGAGCCAAAAAGCATGCAAGAAGTCCCCTGGGTCCTTTGGACTCAAAAGTGTCAACACTCAAGTTGGAAGAAAAACACTGGCATAAACATGGTGAGTAAATACCTCTTTAAGGTCACTTAAAAGTAATGATGGGAAAAATAATGAAGACAATTCTGTTCTCTCTGTGACTTCCATTTTCCCGTCAATAAAATGAACATATTGAACTAACTCAGGAATTCTAAATAAAAGCTGTAGCCTTGTCTTCTCTAACCTCTAAGATATATAGTTCAGTTACCAGGTCAAGGTGGAGGCTTTTAAATTGCATATAACCAAATGATCCTGTTACTGATGGAGTATGTTGCACCCTTCTGGCGGGTTGTCCTGCCAACTGTCCTCCTTCAGTTTTGGAATTAGCTGACCTCACTTGATAGGTGAATGTGTTTTGTCGCTCAGTCATGTCCAATTCTTTGCGACCCCATGGACTATAACCCGCCAGGCTCCTCTGTCCATAGGGATTCTCCAGGCAAGAATACTGGAGTGGGCTGTCATGCCCTCCTTGAGGTGAATAAATGAGTGAATTAATGGTTGACATTTATGGATAAAAGACTTATTTATTGTTTTTATTTTTTACTTTTGAAGTTTTTTGCAAAAATTTGAAATAATTTTGGATTTACAGAACAGTTGCAAAGAGTCCTTTTACCCTGTTTCCCTTAATGTTGATTTTTTGGCATAATTATGGTAGACTTGTTGAAACATTGATGAATTACTATTAACTAATCCAAACTTTATTTGGATTTCATCACTTTTCCCTCTAATGCCCTTTTCCTGTTCCAGGATCCAATGCTACTCTATAGCATTCAGAAAATTTTATTTTTGTGTGTAAATTCCTTATGCCAGGTACTGTTTGGTTGAGTTTATGAATCAAAGAATGGTTCATGGCCCCCACTCTCCAGAAACACATGAGCCTGGAGGTAGAGCCATATGCACAGAAAAAGTCAAGCATCCTTGTTCCTAGATCATCAAGACATAATGCATGAGGTTTGGGGGCAAATGGTTCAACCTGGCCGAGTAAGGCCTTGTATATTGGCAGCCTTGAAATGTGGTGGGTATGTGGACTTCTTCGCTTCAGATTCTCTGACCAGGACCACTAAGTGTATGGGGTCAGTAAGTCAAATTCCTGAAAAATAGCTCAGCAAGTTGCTCTCCACCATGTATCCAATATATCTTTCTGTTGCTTCTTTGCATTAGGCAGACTCAACTTGGAGTGTATGGATAATTACTCATTTTCAGGAAGACTAACCCAAATAAAATTGGCAAAACTTTTTAAATGATTAACATCAGTTGTAGTTAGTGTGGGAAAATGGACACTCCATTGAACTGCCTTTGGAAGAAAAACCTGATGCATTCTTCAAGGGAATTTGTATTTTATGTAATCAAAATATGCCTACTCATTGACCCAGTTAGCCCAAAAGTTACTCAGTATGGTATTGTTTACAATAGCAACACATTAGAGGAAACAAACATTTAGCCAAGATTATTTAGACAAAGTATAGAATACACATATAAAATTAATGCATACTTTAAAAATGAATTATAAAAAAAATATTTCATGACACAAATGGTTATGTAATACTACTTCAAAGAAAGAATTTTACAACTAGTTATATACAGTATTACTTATTTTTATTTATATATATGTTTGTATCTTGAACATTTCTCTTACTAACTATATCAGTAGTACTTTTCTCTGGGAAGTGGAAATTATTAAAACCAGCTTTATTGAGATAAAGTTCACATACCACACAATTTCTACAATTAAGCTTTTCAGATTTTAGTGCAATTCAGATTTTAGTACATTTACAAGGTTGTACATTACAACCTGTAAAACTGAACATACACAGGTTGTACATTTTCATCGAAGACGAAAAGATGGTGGAGTAGAAGGACGTGCACTCATCTTCTCCTGCAAGAGCTCCAAAATTGCAACTCGCCGCTGAACAACTGTAGACAGGAGAATGTTGGATCCCTGAAAAAAGATACCTCACATCCAAGGGCAAAGGAGAAACCTCAACAAGATGGTAGGAGGGAAATTCTAAATGTTCAAGCTGGATTTAGAAAATGCAGAGGAACCAGAGATCAAATTGGCAACATCCTTGGATCATAGAAAAAGCAAGAGAATTCCAGAAAAATATCTACTTCTGCTTCATTGACTACACTAAAGCCTTTGACTGTGTGGGTCACAACAAACTGGAAAATTCTTAAAGAGATGGGAATACCAGACCACCTTCCTTGCCTCTTGAGAAATCTGCAGGTCAAGAAGCAACCAGACATAGAACAATGGACTGGTTCCAAATTGGGAAAGGAGTATATCAGGGCTGTATATTGTTACCCTGCTTATTTAATCTATATGCAGAATACATTGTACGAATTGTCAGGCTGAATGAAGCACAAGCTGGAATCAAGATTGCCAGGAGAAATGTCAATAACCTTAGATATGCAGATGACACCACCCTTATAGCAGAAAGTGAAGAGGCTCTAAAGAGCCTCTTGATGAAAGTGAAAGAAGAGAGTGAAAGAGCTGGCTTAAAACTCAACATTCAAAAAACGAAGATCATGGCATCTGGTCCCATCACTTCATGGCAAATAGATGGTGAAACAGAGAGAGACCTTATTTTCCTGGGCTCCAAAATCACTGCAGATGGTGACTGCAGCCATGAAATTTAAAGATGCTTACTTCTTGGAAGAGAAGTTATGACAAACTTAGACAGCATATTTAAAAGCAGAGACATTACTTTGCCAACAAAGGTCCATCTAGTCAAAGCTATAGTTTTTCCAGTAGTCATGTATGGATGTGAGAGTTGGAACGTAAAGAAAGCTGAGTGCCAAAGAATTGATGCTTTTGAACTGAGGTATTGGAAAAGACTCTTGAAAGTCCCTTGTGCTTCAAGGAGATCAAACCAGGCAATCCTAAAGGAAATCAGTCCTGAATATTCACTGGAAGGACTGAAGCTGAAGCTCCAATATTTTGGTCACCTGATGCAAAGAACTGACTCATTGGAATAGACCCTGATATTGGGAAAGATTGAGGACAGGAGGAGAAGGGGATGACAGAGGATGAGATGGTTGGATGGCATCACTGACTTGATGGACTTGAGTCTGAGCAAGCTCCAGGAGTTGGTGGTGGACAGAGAAGCCTGACATGCTGCAATCCAGGGGCTTGCAGAGTCAGGCAAGACTGAGTGACTGAACTGAGACTTACCATCACAATCTAATTTTAGAACACTTTCTTCACCCCAAAAAGAAATCCTGCAATACAGTTGCTCCCTATTATACTTTCCTACAAGTCCTGGGAACGTGAACCATTAACTTACATTTGTTCCTATTGTTTTGCCTGTTATGGACATTCCAGATCAGTGGAATCAAGATGTGGCCTTTGGGGACTGACTTCTTTCAGTTAGTCAGTTCAGCCATGGTTTAGCCATGTTGCAGCATGTATCAAGTAATATATTCCTTTTTATTGCTGGATTATAATAATACATTTTTTGTATATACCACAGTTACTTTTTTTATTCATCATTTGATAGATGTGGATTGTTCCTTTTTGTAGCTATTGTGAATAATGCTGCTATGAATATTTGTGTACAACATTGTGTTGGAGCTCTACTTTTACATATTGGGTATATACCTAGGAGTGAAATTGTGGGGTCACATGATAATTCCATGTTTAACTTTTTGAGGACTTCCAAACTATTTTGTAAAATGGCTGCAGAGTTTTACATTCACACCAGAAATGCATGAGGGTTTCAATTTCTTCACATTCTCATCAACACTTGGCATTGTCTGTCTTTTTAAATACATTCATTGTGTTATATGCCAAGTGGTTTCTTAGAGTTTTGGTTTGTAGGTCCTTAAAGTCTAATGATGTTGAATATCTTTATATGTACTTATTGGACTTTGTGTATCTTCTTTAGCAAATTGTCTATTTGGATTATGTGGCCAATTTTTAATTGGGCTAGTCATCTTTTTATTATTAAGTTTGTTATTAAGTTGTATGAATTCTTTTGAGCTTCTCTATATATTCTTGATATAAGTCACTTATGAGACATATGATTTTCAAATATTTTCCCTCATTCTGTGTGTTACCTTTTCACTTTCTTGATTATATAATTTGTAACACAGAAATTTTTACTTTGACAAAATCCAATTTATTTATTTTTCTCTTTTGTCCCTGCTTCCCTGGTGGCTCAGATAGTAAAGAATCTGCCTGCAAGGCAGGAGACAGGAGTTCGATCCCTAGAGTAAGAAGGTTCCTTGGAGGAGGTCATGGCAACCCATTCCTAGTATTCTTGACTGGAGAATCCTATGGACAGAGGAGTCTGGAGGGCTACAATCCATGGGGTCACAAAGAGTCGGACACGACCAAGTGACTTAGACTGCATGCTTTGGGTGTTGCATCTGAGAGCATTTCCTAATACAAATCACAAAAATTATTGCATGTTTTCTCCTAAGAACTTTATAGATTTAACTTTTACATTTAAATTTATTACCAATGTTGAGTTATTTTTTACATGTAAATGTGAGGTAGGGATACAGCTTCTTTCTTCCGCATGTGGATATACAGTTGTTCTAGCACCATTTGTTGAAAAGACAAATCTTTCTTTATTGAATGGTCTTGGCACACTTGTCAAAACTCAATGGAATCGTTGCATATATATACAAGGATTTATTTATTGGACTGTCTCTATATCTTATGCCACTACCACACTCTCTTTATTACTGCCCTTTGTAATAAGTTATTAAATAGGTAACCTTGTAGTAAGTTGTGAGATATGTGAGTTCTTTTCTAAGATTATTTTGGCTATTCTTGATCATAAATTTCTGCAATTTCTACAAAAACATGGCTGCATTTTGAAAGGGATTTTATCAAATCTGAAGACCAATTTGGACAGTATTAAGTCTTCTTATCCATGATCATGGGATATCTTTGCCTTTATTTATATTTTCTCTGATTTTTCAACAATGTTTTGTATTTTCCATTACACAAATTTTGTACCTTTTTGTTTAGCTTCTTTCTAAGTAATTTATTATTTCTGATGTTATTGAAAATGAAATTATTTTCTTAATTTCATTTTCAGACTGTCTATTGCCAGTGTATGGAAATTAAGTTGTTTTTTTGTATATTGATCTTATATCTTACAACTTTGCTGAACTCATTTATCAGTCTTAATAGGTGTGTGTGTGTTTATGTGTGTGTATTCCTTAATTGTTTCTGTATACCAATAGAAAAATTTATGCTTTCTCCTTTCAAATCTTGGTACTTTTCTTTTCTTTTTAGTCTAATTTTCCTGGCTAAGACTTGAGTAGAATATGTTGTGAAGTGGCAAGAGAGTCCTTTTTCCTATCTTTATCTAAGGGCAGAATACATTCCTCCTCCCACCATCAATTTTAATATTGTTGAATTTCTAAAAATCTTTCTTCCCTTGCTTACATGTATTTGTTAAATTTTATATAAGGTACTAGCACTTTTGCAATTTAAAAGTTAGTAAGAAAAAGGGATAAATGTCAAAGATCTTAACAGCTCATATTCGGGGTTTGTGGTGGGACAAATATAAAACAAGAGTCTGAATGACCTGCTTTTGTTGTGGGGACCGTGTATTGGTGTTTTCATATTTCTGTTTTCCTGCTGATCCAAAGAAGCCAACCAACAAGCAGTAGGCAGAGAGGAGCAGAAGCTATTCATGAATCTGAGAACCAAGCCACACTTTCCAAGGAAGCAAGGGAGAGATAGTACCAGAGTCAGGAAATACACTGCTAAAAAAATGGGTAGTCATAAGCAAATGAATTGGGTGTGGCCAAAAGGGCTTTCTCTGGTGGTTTAGTGGTAAGGAATCCACCTGCCAATGCAGGCGATGCAAGAGATGCAGGTTCAATCCCTACGTCAGGAAGATCTCCTGGAGAAGAAAATGGCAAACCACTCCAGTATTATTGCCTGGGAAATCCCATGGGCAGAGGAGGCCTGGTGGGCTACAGTCCATGGCTTGCAAGAGTAGGACACAACTTAGTGATTAAATCATGAAAGCAGGTTGAGCTTCCCCCAAAGCAGACCCTGAAACAAGAATTTAAGTGCAAGTCACTTATTGGAGAGATGATCCTGGGAAGATCCAGTGTGGGAAAGAGGAGGTAAAATTGGGGAGGGACGGAACCAATGCAGAGTGTGTCAATGTGTAAGATATGTCAGTGGGCAACTGGGGACTCCAGAAAACTATGAAAACACCTCAGGGTGGTCCCATCTGAAGGTCAAGGAAGCTGGGGTGTTTACTGTCAACTATCACTTGTCCTTTGAGACACAGGAGGCACATACCTTGCCCAATACATCAGGCCTGACTGAGGGGCTCAATGCTCCTGTGACGAGTGAGGACCTGCAGCAGAGTCACAGGGCTGACAGTGAAAGCCCTGTTCCTGTTTGGGAACTGGAAGTGCTGAGGGGATATACCATCTGCTACGGGAGTGAACTGCTTTTATTCAATGGTCCTCTCTGTTGTAGTCAGTTGCTAAGTTGTGTCTGACTCTTTTGCAACACCACGAACTGTAGCCCACCAGGCTCCTCTGTCCATGGAATTCTCCAGGCAAGAATACTGGAGTGGGCAGCCATTCTCTTCTCCAGGGGTTCTTCCCGACTCAGGGATTGAACCCAGGTGTCCCACATTGCAGGCAGATTCTTTATCATCTGAGCCACCAGGGAAGCCTTACCTGGCTCTGGGTCCTCCTTAATCAACTGTCTGTTTAAGGAATGTAAAATATAGTGTGGTTTCAGTAGTTTAGATGATCATACTATGCAACAAACTTTGAATCTTTGGATAAGGGAACCATTTATTATCCAACCCCCCTACCCACTCCCCTTTATTTGCATTTCACCTTGGGTCAGAAATAGAATGGGGGTGCCATAGAGTTTTGTAGACTTGACCAAGAAAACACAAATGTGTCCAGGTTACACCTCTGTAGTTGGCAGGTGTGAGTCTGGGGCCATGTTTAGAAATAATGGGAAAGGTTTTAACTAAAACAAGCCAAGCACTATGTCCCTGCAGCTGAGGTGGGGATGGATACAAGTGGGGGCACAGGCCTTCCAGTCTTTAAGAAAAGAGATCCCTGTGTGCTCTATGACCCTGGGGAACTAGTCTTGTGAAAGATCCCTCATCAAGGCTCTTTCATAAACAGAATCATAACTCAAACTCACCTTGAAGGAAAGGGAATCTGTTGGTTCACTTCACTGGGAAGTTCCAGGGATGCCCTCAGACAGTCATCAACAAAGTCCCTAGGATCCGGAGTGTCCTCCTCTCTGTTCTCCTTGCCTGTGGGCTTCACTCTCAGGCAGGATGTCCTCGGAGGTGTCCCCTGGAGAGTCCAGAATGAGATGCTCCAAGTCTATCAACTCCAACTGGGAAAATGTCTTCCTCCTTAGCTCCAACAAAAGGCAAGTGTTAGGTTACTTTGGCCTAGTTCAGGTCATCTGCCCTTCCTGCAACAGCAACCCTAGGGGGACCATGGTCTGACTGAACAGGACTAGATTCTGCATTCATTCCTAAAGGGAAAAGATGAGGAAAGTTGAATGAAAACTGTGTGGACAGATAAGAGAAGATATCTCCCAACTCCTTACCCCCAAAAAGAAAAAAAAAAGAGAGAGAGAGAGAGAGCTGCTGTCAGATGCACATGTGACACTGAGCCAGCCAAAATGACCAAAGCTCCAGGTTGCGATCAAAGGCAGTGTTCTCTGCCTACGGGCACCATCTTCTGCCTTAAGATCCATTAATCCATTTATTCTTCCTTCTCTATTCTCTGTCTATATAGAGAGACTTAAATTTATATATATATGTATATATATATACATATATATTTATACTTAAACCTATTATGTAACAGGCATTGAGCTAGCCAGAGAACCATCAATCATATTAACACAAGGCTAAGTGTATATTTAAATGCAAATGGTGTGTAGAGACCAGAAAGCTAATCTAACCACTGATCACAGAGGTTCCTCCCTTGTTGCCCATTTACTGATTCAGCTGGTACCAGCTGACTCATCTCCAGCAAGAGAGCTTGTACTCAAATTCAACCTCCCATGGGCCAAAGGTCCCTACGGTCTTCCATGGCTGGGCAGCTGTCATATCCTAGACACTGCTGTAAACAATATAAAATAAATAAGCAAAATATTACTTATAAAGCATTGATGAATATATAATCATAGTAAGCTATTTGATGCAATCTCAATAATTGCAAAGAAAGCAACAAAAAACATTAAGGATGTAGAGCATTTAAACAAAGCTAGTATGATATGCTCATGGTCATATATACAGACAGCCCTAAAACCAACAAAAATAGAACATGTTATTTTCAAGCGTATGTGAAATACTAACCCAAATGACAATATTCCAGTTCATGAAGTTTGTCTCAGAAGATGCCAAAGTGTTAAATATCATAGACGCAACATTCTCTGACTATAAAGGAACCATTTTAAAAATTAGTAACAAATATAAGTTAAAAAAACCCCACAGTTTTAGGGGGAAATATATATGTTTCTAAATAAATCATGAGTCAAAAAAAGTAAAAATGGAAATTTGACAATATTTAAAGTTGAGCAAAAATGAAAATGCTACATACTAAGCCAGAGCAAAATATATACTCTTAAAAACTTGCGGTAGAGAAAGAATCCTGGAACATACTGAAAATTAAAAAAAAAAAAAAGTAGAGTAAATCAAAGAATATAGAAAAATAAGCAATAAAGGTAAGAGAAAAGATCAATGAAACAGAAAACAAAGAAGTGATAAAAATAATCAAATCTTTTTTGTGTTTTTGAGAAGATTATAAAAATAGACAAACCTCTGGCAAGACTGAGCAAGGCAAAAAAAGATCAAGTACAAATAATTTTAGGCCTGAAAAAGGAGCCACAACTACAGATATTGTAGAGATGTAAAAAAATAGAAAATACTTGGAAATTTCACGGCTCTAAATTTGAAAACAGACAAAAAATATTTTTTTAGAAAAAGACTTCTGAAAACTGACTCAAGATGGGGAGAAAATCTTTACTATGTATTTATATCTGTATCTATAAATAGATAGATATAGATAGACAGATATCTGTCAAAGGACTTGTATGAGGAATACACAAATAGCTAACTATCATTATATAAGAAGACAGCTTAATTTTTTAAAAAGGCAAAAGATTTGAACAGACACTTCAAATAAGGAGACATGGTTGCCAATAGTCACATGAAGAGTGCTCAATATTAGTATCTCTGATGAAATGCAAATCAATACAACAACAAAATATCATTTCATACACAGCAGAATGGCTAAAATTAAAATTCCCAAAACATCAGATGCTGGCGAGGATGTGGAACAAAAGAACTCTCTTATATTGTTGGTGGAATGTAAAATGCTAAAACTACTTTAGAAAACTCTTCGGCAGCTTTTTTTTTTAATAAAGTTAATCATGGGCCTATCATAGGACTAAGCAATTATACTTCGAAGTAATTATTCTAAGAGTTGTACACCAGTGTTTACACCAGTTGTATACCAGAAGTACCTGATAACAGCCCGAAACTGAGATAACATAAGTATCTATCAAGAGAGAAATGGATAAACCAATTATGTGTATTCATACAGTGCAACTTTACCTAGCAAGAAAAAGAATGAACCACTGATAAACCAGTAACACGGATAAATCTCAACAAAAATTATTTTGAGTGAAAGAAGCCAGACACAAAATAATGCATACTCTGTGATTTTTTAAGATGATGTTCTACAAGAGGCAAAACTAGCTTGTGATGAAAGAAGTGATAGCAGTTATTGTCTGGGAAGAGAGTGAGGAGCATTAGCTCTTTAGGGAGAGATTTACATGAGGGATTTTTCCATAGTGATGAAAATATTCTATATCTTCATGGGGATGTGGGTTATGTGGGTGTATGCATTTGTCAAAATCTATCAAACTGTATACTTAGAACCTGCATGTCACAATATATAATTTATACCTCAATAAAATATCTTAAAAACGGACTGAACAAAAGAAAAGGAAAATGGTTAAACATCTGTGCACACATATATGCACACACACATACATACTGGACCTTCCCAGGAAGCTCAGTGGTTAAGAATCTGCCTGCCAATGCAGGAGACACAGGAGACTTGGGCTTGATCCCTGGGTCGGGAAGAAGATACCCTGGAGAAGGAGATAGCAACCCACTCCAGTATTCGTGCCTGGAGAATCCCATGGACAGAGGAGCCTAGTAGGCTGTAGTCCCTGGGGTCATGAAGAGTCGGACATGACTGAGCAACTGAGCATTCATGCATGTATACATACATAGAGCTAGCAAATGCGCCTACATGGTTTTACAAAGGTCTACCAACCCTCAAGGAATAGTGTTCTCGGTGGTAATGATTCCACAAGCTGGGGATACTTCCTCCAGGCCAATAGCAAGGATCATCTGCACCTCAGTGTGTGGGATAGGAAGG
The DNA here is from genome assembly GCF_019320065.1 of Cervus canadensis. NCBI lineage: Eukaryota > Metazoa > Chordata > Mammalia > Artiodactyla > Cervidae > Cervus > Cervus canadensis. The sequence goes on along the minus strand of NC_057403.1, from coordinate 31,128,986 downwards.
CTGATGGACCACAGCAATGTACAGGGAGGGTGGACCAGAAGGAAGCTGGAGGACTCCAAGGGCCATCCCTGCGGGGCCCTGGAAGCACATGGGGCAGACAGACATTGGTGGCCGACTGCTGAAATGTCACATCCCCCTAATGTCCCTTCTTTCTTGCTAATAAAACCTTAATTTCATTGAGGTAAGAGTCACCCTCAACTCCAGGAGATGAAGCTTCATTAGTGTAACCAATGGAAACACCATTCTTCTTACCTTGATTGGTTTCAGGGCTGACAGGGGACACGATTCTGGCCAACGGGATGTGAGTGGAGTCTGCTAGTAGAGAGGCAGGAATGGGTGGAGAGGCTTTCAGAAATCTTTCCTGGACTTTATAAAGGATAAGGAAGAGGGATAGTCTGTCCTCTGGCTTTGGGCACTGCTGTGTGTGAATGTGATACTCCGAGTGCCTTCCTGCAGACATCTTGGGCCCTGGGGGACCATCCCCTAGCGAAAAGCCAATGTAGAGGATGCCAGGAAAGCTGGAAGGATGCTACATCCTTGATGACATCACCAAACCACTAAATTAACCAATTCTTTATGGAAGATCATAAATGCTCTTGTTGTTTGAGTCATTTTAAGCTAATTCTGTTACTCTATCACTTGCTGCCCAAAGCATCATAAATAATTCTTCAGAATGAGGATTTAAATACTTATTTGATTTGAGTAACAAGAAACTACTTTTAAATTTTAAGTCCAGGATGGGACTGACATGCTTAGGTTATGGTCTAAAATGATCACTCTGCCTGCAGAGTGGACTGGGGGAGAAGGAAAGAAGAACTGATGTGAATAGCCTCCAGAAGAGATGAGGACGATGACACTTTGGACTTTGATGGTAGAAGTGATAATGGAGAGAAGTGAATGGATTCAAACCTATTTAGGAAGAAAAATGTCCTATGTTGCTTCCTTCAGAAAGCCTCTGACTTTCTCAACCAGATTCTGGTTTTAAACTCTCCTTCCTCTAAGCCCTCCAGTGATGGTGTATGACCTTCTCTTTGGGCACCGGTTTTGTCTTATATGGACTTCCTGGTGGCTCAGACAGTGAAGAATCTGCCTGCAGTGCAGGAGACCCAGGTTCAATCACTGCGTCGGGAAGATCCCCTGGAGAAGGGAGTGGTTACCCTCTCCAGTATCCTTGCCTGGAGAATTCCATGAACAGAGGAACCTTTCTATCTTATTCGAACATGCCCCCCCATCCCCCCCAACATGACCTGTGAATTCTCTGAGGATGGAGAGCCAACCTCTTCCATTTCTTGGTCCCATGTGTGCCCAACACAGTGCCTGACACTCAAGATAAATCAGCCATTGCTCCGCTTGCCTGAAAGAAGACGGGCTCTGTGCAAGCTTCACCTTCACTCTGGTCCACCCACCCCCCCATCCATCCATACTTCTCAACAGGGATCTGTGCGCTGTGAGGCACAGGGCCAACTCAGGGGTGAGAGGAGCAGTGAGAGAGGCCCCCACGCTCCATGCACAGGTCCACGTGGGGAGACCAGCAGTGCCTCTGCAGCCTTGGGAAAATCTTTCCTGTCAAACAGGTGGGGGGCCGGGGTAGGGGCTGATCGCTAAGGTTGAAGGGTGACCTCCTGGGTGAAGGGTGGCCTGCCTTCTTCACAGGCTCCCGATGTCTCACTTTATTCCTGGGAAATGAGTTCCATTGCAAGAGACTAGGAGTGGCAGACTGAGGAACCTGCTCCAACAGAGATCCAAACGAAGCTTTGCATTGTAAAATGTTTCTTTCTCTACAGATTCATATTCTGTGCTTTCAGTGAGAAATGGAAAGCAGGGCTGTTGGCTTTTGAGGATTGTTTATTTCAAGGAAGCAGGTAGATGGTGGCGATGGATGGTGATGGATCCATTCTCAGACAATAGCCATTGTTTGTGGCCGGGCTGAACGCGTGGCTGCACCCCGGGTTCCTGGCCTCCCCTGGGCCCCTCTACACCTGGGGCACCAGAGTGGACAGACCCTTCGCAGGTTGCCCAGCTCCAAGACATACCAGAAGGACATAAATAATCAGCCACCGATCCTTCAGCTCGACTATAAAAAGCATGCATATGCTCTGTGCAGGTTTTCTTAAGGTAAGGGACAGAGCCTGGGCAACGCTGAGCTTCTGGAGCTGCCCATATGGGGAGGCGGTCTTTCACCGATGATTCTGCAGACAGAAATTGCCCATCTGCACTGTTTGCAGGTGTTTTGAATGATTATATTATTAGCTCTGTCTGTTCAACTTTGCTTTTTTATGGTGGCTTTAGTATTGCAGTAAAAAAAAAAAAAAAAGAGAGAAGAAGAAAGAAAAAAAAAAGAAATATAAAGGCAGCCATCTGGTTCTCAGTTTGTGATAGCACTCTGTCAGGGAAGGGGGACGAAGCATCCCCTGCTCTCTGGGGGGTGGGGTACACACAGGGTAGACCCTCATTCTGCCCTTTTCCGAGACAGGAGAATTTGGGGGAAGCGAGGTCTTTCATTACACTGAAGGAAGCTGATTTATTTCCTCATTTCTCTTCTTCCCACCACCTTGATGCTTTGCCATTGCCTTGCAGCTCACCTGGGTACTGGAATTGGTGATCAGCATGTCTCCCCAAAGTCTCAGCCTGGCCACGAGAACTGCCTGGGTATGTCAGTGAGGCCCCAGAGGGCTGTGCTGAGCTGTCCATCCTCCCAATGGTTCTGTATCTTGATATAATCTGTGCTGTTACCTGGGATGCTTTGCAGGGCTCTTCAACTGCAGGTAGAAAGACAAAGATGTATTGGATTATCCGTGTATGGGTAATTCATCAGGGAAATGCTCTCTGTGTCAGATGGCGCTGAGCGGGGTTATTTAGGGTTGAGCAGTCCATCCAGGGCTGGCAGGCTGCCAGGAGCCCTGAGGCCAGCCAGGTCATGGTGCAGCCACACCACAGGAGATTCCAGGCAGATCTCCAGTCACACTTGAGCCAGAGGGTGTCACCCAGTTTTCCACTGCTTTGGATGAAAAGAGAATTCTGTAGATTCCTTCCTGCCCCCCAGACAGACAGAAACAATGCTCTGATGTAATCTGAAGAAGCAAAAAGGAGTCTGACACCCAACCTGCTCTTCCCTCCAGGTGCCCCAGGCCAAACGTGCCTGCATGCTAAATCGTTTCAATAATATCCAACTCTTTGCAACTCTGTAGACTGAAGCCCAGGAGACTCCTCTGCCCATGGGATTCTCCAGGCAAGAATACTGCCATTTTCTTTTCCAAGGGATCTTCCCAATCCAGGGATTGAACCCCCGTCCCCTGTGGCTCCTGAATTGGCAGGCAGATTCTTTACCACTGAGCCACCTGGGAAGCCCCCCGGACCAGACAACCATTGAATTACATGTATCATTGATCCCTGTGGATTCTCTTCTGCAACATGCAGTTGTGCTGGTAGAAGGTGACGGGATTAGGCCATGATGTCTTAGAGATCCAAAAGGAGGAGGTGGGAGGAAGGGTCTAAAGAAGAAAGAGGAGATTCCTTGAAACCATACTTCCTTGATGTTTTGTTCTCAATGAACAGAACCCCACCCAAATGCACCAGAAACAGAGGTTTACTGGGCATCCAATTGGGATGGGAACTAAATTCTGTTCTTTTCACTTTTCTCTCCCCACTGCACTTCACTTCCAAAAACAAACTAAGCACTTTGTCTTTCCCTTTTCGGGTATACATGCAAGTTTAAAGCTATGGGTAATCCCTCTTCCTTTGTTTTATGCAAGCTCAGGTCATGAGGACTGTGCCCGGAGTGGGGGTTCCTTAAGGTAGATGAAGACCCTGGAAAGCAGCTAGGGAGAGAGAGAGTGTCCCTCAGTCTGGAAAGGGGACAGAAGTTGGTGGTCCTCAAGTGGCCAGCGTGACCCCCTTGCTTGTTGGCAGTGCCTGAAGCTGATAAGACCTTGAAGGGGATGACTTCATGGGGCACCTAGTGGGGATACAGCCAAGTCCTTATGGTTCCCAGGCTTGGCAACGGAGCACAGGAGTAGATGAAGTAACAGTAATCAAGGTACCATGCAACGGTGGACCACGGGCAAACTGGGGGTAACTGTTACTGAGGGAAGAAAGAAGGCCCTTTACTGGGATGCTTTGCTTTTCATAACATTTCAGAGGTTTGTCCGACCATGAAGAGGTGGGATAAGTATCAAAGAGCTGTATAAAAATGCCTGAAATGGGGACTCCACCCTTCCAATGCAAGGGCCAAAGGTTTGATCCCTGGTCAGGGAATGAAGATCCCTGCCTGCTGCGTGGTGTGGCCAAATTAAAAAAAAAAACAAAAACAAAACTGAAATGGTGCATTCCTATTGAATGAGGTGATCGAGAATTAAGGGCCTAATATCTTTGATTGGAGTAATATTGAGAAATGAGTTACTTCTGGTTTTTGAGCCTGGAGCTGCAAATTCACACTTGACATTTGAGAGGTGTCAGAATAAAGCCCAGAGAAAGACAAAATCAGGAGCCACAAGAGCTGGGAGCAAGGGGACCCATGGCCTTTGACAGGAGGAGTCTGTGGAGGTAGGCTCCAAGGTCCAAGTTGGATGCACAGCACTACGTTGCATTGCAGAGAACAAAGCGTGAAAGAGCAAGATACTGGCTGACGATTCCATACTGTTGAGAACACCCTTAAGGGGGCAGACTGCCTGGTTTGAATTTTGAGTTTTCTATTTATTAGTTGTGTAACCATGAGTAAGTCCTTCCTTCCTCCCACTCTCTCTCCCTCCTTTCCTTCCCCACTTCTTTTTTCTGTCTTTGATAATAATGCTAGGATTGTTGAGAGGATTACTTATAAGACTTCCTACCATGTGATGACTACTCAATAAAGATTAGCTAGAACTAGTATGATTGTTATTTTCTGCATATCTGCTTCCTGGTGTTGTTTTTTTTTTTTCCCCCCTTTATACTGAGAACAATACCATGTAGAGATAAGAGAACAAACTTTGGAGCCATGCTTCCAGGAATCAAAACAAAATGCTTTAATCATTTAAAGTTATTAGCATCATCATCACGTTCATTGAATGGTTGCCACCCGTCCCAGTCTATGTTCTCATTTTTTCCTTCATCACTCTCTACCTTTGGCCTGCTGGGACCCCAGCTCACCCTCTGGAGTTCACCACTGTAGGAATCTTAGTTCTTTCCTTTTGGCCCCACGTCCTGCCTCCTTGCAGGGCTCAATTTCCCAGTGAGAAAAGGAACCCACATAACTGTCTTCCAGATCAGCTCACCCAGGGCCTGCACAGAGCACGCTTCACTTCCCGGACATGGCTCTTGCCAGGGCAGGTAAATCATGATGTTGACCAAGAGGACAGAGGGTGTCTAGGGGTATAAAGTTTACCTTTAACACAGCCACTCATCCTCAGGTTCTTCCTCATGATACCATTCCCAGGGAGTCTCCCAAGCTTTCCCCAGACCTCCCTGCAGGAGGGCCAAGATGCATGACCGTTTACTCATTGGCACAAGTTTTACTCCTCAGTGTGGGGCTGAAGAAGCAGGAGGTTGTGCGTGCACATGCAGGCCAGCCTCAGGTAAACCCTGTGTGGTGTGGTCACCCCCAAGTGTTCCCTTGACTCCTCTCTCGGCCCAGATGGCAGAGAACTCACGTGGTGCTGTTTCCCCTTCCCCGCATGACCTCCCTCAGTCTCTTCAGAGCCTTTGGGAACCCATACATATCCCCCTGAAGACACCGATTTCAATTATAATTAGCAGCAAAAATTGCTTTAAAAGTTTACCCACCTCAGAACTCTCCCTCTGAACCATTTTATAGTAGAGTGTTGGTCACTCAGTTGTGTCCAACTCTTGCAACCCCATGGACTGTAGCCTGCCAGGCTTCTCTGTCCCCCAGATTTCCCTGGCAAGAATGGGAAACCCACTGGAGTGGGTTGCTATTTCCTTCTCCAGGAGATCTTCCCAAACCAGGGATCGAACCTGGGTCTCCTGCATCACAGGCATATTCTTTACCATCTGAGCCACCAGGGAAGTCCACACACTCAACAATTTTCATGTTCTTGATTTTATATTCCCAAAGCAGAAAATCAGATGGGCCCAACTCATCTATTCCAAGGCCCCCTTCTAGTTTCTCAGCCTCAACTAGGAAAGGGACGGAGGCTCATGGGGCAAAAGAGGTTGCCTCCCTAGAATGCGGATTCTGCTGCAGAGCTGGGTGAGAAGACTTCTCATCTTGAGGACACCAGGAGCTCTGCGGCAAGCCCTTGTCTTAACAGTTATCTTTTTCACATGAGGAAAGAATTATTCCTTTATAAAGGCTAGGAAAACCGTGCCACTGTGCTGTGCAAACTCAGCCAGTTGGAGGCAAAGCTGGTCCAGATTTCTATCCCCTCTAGCAAGTTCATGCCTCGCAAGAGACCCGCACACCCTGAGGTCTTAGAGAGCTCTAGAGCCATTTGTCAAAGTCTAAATGGTGGCCACAGGCTCAGATACCCCAGTGAAGCTTCCTCCGACCCCCACTGCAAGATAGGTTTTATTTTTAATTATAGGCTCTCTTATACCACGATTCTGTCTTTAAGAGCTTCTATGTCTTTATGATTGTATATTCCTCATTTGATTTTTCTTTCATTCAGCACATGCTTATTATTTTTTAAAGGAGTATATTTTCTTTACAATGTCATGTTAGTTTCTGCTATACAACGAAGTGAATCAGCCATGTATAAATATTTATCCCCTCCCTCTTGGACCTCTCTCCGAGCCCACCCTGCAATCCCACCCCTCTAGGTCATCACGGGGCACCGAGCCGAGCTCCCTGTGCTATCCAGCAGCCTCCCACTATTTTACACACGGTTGTGTATATATGTCAATCTTAATCTCCCAGTTCATCCCACTCCCACCCCTCCACGTTCACACATCTGTTTTCTATGTCTGTGTCTCTATTCCTGCCCTGCAAATGAACACACAGGTCTCTGCTCTCATGGAGCTTGTGGTGGAGTGAAGAGTGGAGATGGGGCAACATCACAGCAGGAGGACGGGAGGGCTGAGAAAGGGAGGGCTCCTATATACAGGGCTCAGTGCAGACCTTTCTGACAAGGGGCACTGCAGCAGAGATTGGGATGAACCAAGAGTGTGCTCTATGACAGTATCTGGGGGAGGAGTGTTCTAGGAGGAAGATCACTGTTAGTTGTTATGCGAATGACTATTTGTGATCCCATTGACTGTAGTTCTCCAGGTAAGAGTACTGGAGTGTGTAGCCATTCCCTTCTCCAAAGGATCTCCCTGAACCAGGGATTGATCCCAGGTCTCCTAAGAAAGTACAAAGGCATTGAGACAGGGTTCTTTTGACTCGTTTCGGAAAGAGCAAAGAGGACAGTAGTGTGGAAGCTGAATGAGAGGTGTCTGTAAGCCAGGGAATGGGGCCACATAGGATTTTTCCCTGAGTGAGAGGAGAACTCTGGCAGAGGAGAGCCAGTGGACTCACTCCAGGCTTCAAGGGCCCATGTTGCTTCAGTGCTGAGAACACTAGTTAGGAGACCTTTGCAATTCTCCATGTAAGCAACAATGACTCTGTGTACTAAGGAGGTAGCAGTGGGGGATGATTCTCTTACCATGTTCAACCAATGACTTGGGGGGGGGGTGGTTTGTTTGTTATAGAAGCTAGCATGAATTATCCTGACTAATAAAAGCCCTGTCCATCATAGATAAGGTCCCTGTTTTCAGGGGACTTGCTGCCTAGGTGAGAACACAAACACTAACCAAAGTTCATTTCTTGCTCAAAATCCAGTTTGAGTTAGATAGCTCTGGTGGGAAATTTCTTCCAGGTTGTTACTCAGGAATTCAGACTCTTTCTATATTATGTCTCTACCATATTGAAAATTTTCACATCCAGCCATGAGGATGGAGGAAAGATAGAGAGATCTAAGAAAGAATGCAGCCAGAGGACCTCAGAGACTCAGAGGACACATCTGGGGGAATGAGGCAGTGGTGAGGGGCTGGATATTCAGCCTCTGTCTTTGCTTTCATCAGAACAGTCTCACTTTTAACTGTTCCGCATATCAGGGTTTGGCATACGATTTTCTTTTTTAGATGAATTCTCTTGCTGAAATTTGAAAAACTCCAGATTTCAGGATAATCCCAAGATTCTAGAATTTCCACATATGTGTTGGAGAGGGGGTATGGGGGAGAGTTGTCCTCAAGATCACTTGTTGTTTTTAATTCAGGTTCTAAAAATGATGGGAAAGCTGGTCTCTTTCACTCAAATAGTAATAAGAAGTTTGGTCTCTGTTTCAGAATGAAAGTTTGAAATGGTCTAGAAAATACCAAAGGGACAAGCTAGTGACCAAGCAACCAAGGGAGTGTAACAAAATGCTGCCCTGTGGCTCCGACGCCCAGGACCCACAGCAGGGCTCCATGCCCTGTCCGTCCTCGAGCCCTGGCACTGCTTCTGAGCCATCTCACTCTTCCTGGTCTGCATTCTTCTCCCCCTCCCCTCCCCTCACCAACCATCTGAGCTGTGGGTGGACTGGGGACCACGGGGGGTGGCTGTCACTGGTATCTTGTCTGCCAGAGTGATAGAATGACTAGCGTTTTTCAGCTCATTCCTCCCAAACCCTTACTTGCAATTGCTCTGATGTCTACCTTGGAGAAGAGAGAAGAACTGTTCCTCTGAATCACTGCTCCCTCATCTGTGGATCACTGGCTTGGGGGAAAGTACTGGACCTAAAAAGGATCTTGTGGCTCCACTCCCACCATTATCTGTACAACAGTGGGCGATTCTATTAACTCTCCCCCAAATTCTAGTAGTTGAGAAGGGACCATTTTTCAGCTTCTAAAGATGAGAAAACCAAGGCAATGAAAGGGGAAGATATCTATAAATTCTCTGTGGGAATGATTCTATAGCATATAACTCTCAGATGATTTTATTAAAATCTAATATTGATTTCAAATTTTAATTCATGCCTTCCAAGTAATCATCATTATGTTGAACCTGATCAGAAGTCTTGGTTTGGACTTTCTTCTTTTCTTTAATTGAAGTACAGTTGATTTGCAATGTTGTGTCCATTTCAGGTGTATGGTGGGGGTCTGTCATCCTGGTACTGAGTCTCTTAGAGGGAACACCCACCACACAGACTGCAGCCACATCGGAAGTGCAACTGATAAAGGTACTGTCACCACCACTTTGGACACTTGGAATTAGCAAATGTACAGAGCTCAGAGGTTCTCAAATTGTCCTCAGGACCACACTCAAGGAGTGGAAATTTTCCTGATGATCAGAGTAAAGAAAACAGCCAAGTCCAAGTCCTCTCTCCCAGGGTCCTGAAGTTGAAAGCAGACCAAGGCATAACTAGTCATACAATTTTATACAATGCAATTGTCAAAAACTGTACCATGATTTGTAAAATCCCGTCACAGTAACTATGGCTTTGGATACAATACAGAATTAAAAACTGGGTCAAACATCCCCAGGCCCCACCCTATGGTTGATGCATTCATCCATTTATGTAATCAACAGACACCAGTCAAATATCTATGACATGGAAGTCACCACAGAGAGAAAAGAGAGGGTGGCTGCCCAAGGGACCCCAGCACAATGCCCATCGTGGACCACAGCACAAGGCACAAAGAATAAGGACCAGTGGGAAGTGAAAGGGGATTTGCTCTTCCAATGAGCAGAATTATTTGAATGTATGTTTCACCTAACAGGATAGTCAGATATGACAGTCTGAAAAATTGGGGGTTATCTAGTCTCATAGCACAGAGATCTGACATAAAATCCTCAGTTCTCTTCTGATTATCCATTTGTTTTTAAAGTATCAGCAGGCTATAAACAACAAGGGGTGTTTTGTTTTGTTTTGTTTTGTTTTTATTGTTCTATAACTATTTCTTGCTCTTGGAAGCCCTTCACCTTGTGCATGTAAATTCTTAAAGTGGTTATATTGTTGTTCAGTCACTCAGTCATGTCTGCCTCTTTGTGACCCCAGGAACTGCAGCAGGCCAGGCTTCCCTGTCCTTCACTATCTCCCAGAGTTTGCTCGAACTTCAAACTGACTCGTCCATTGAGTCAGTGATGCCATCCAACCATCTCATTCTCTGTCGCCTCTTCTCCTCTCGCCCTCAATCTTTCCCAGCATCAGGGTCTTTTCCAATGAGTTGGCACTTCACATCAGGTGACCAAAGTATTGGAGCTTCAACTTCAGCATCAGTCCTCCCAGTAAATACTCAGGGTTGATGCCTATGAGTTGAACATTTAGAATGCAATCAACTCTAAGATAGAAGCCCCATTCTCGGGGGTGTCACTAGGGTAGAAAGGCAGGCACATACCTACAGGACCATTCTCTCCCTGGGAACCAGGCCAGAGCTGAGGCCTCTTGGGTTGCCTGTACTGTGACCCTCACCAACTTTCTGAGCCCTTGGAAGGCACAACAATATGCAGAGAGTACTATTACCAAATTGGCAGTTTCGGCTAAAGCTGGAATGTGGGTTGGGTTGGGTTGGGCTTTGCCATCCCAGATTAAAAAAAAAAAAAAAAAAAAACAGAAAAGAAATAGTTAATAGATTAAAGCAGTCCATGGTTTATGTTAAAATTGTTGAACTGAAGCCATGAGACAGACATTGTCTAGCAAGCAGACTCTTTGGGTCTGTTCATTACCGAACCTAATGTGTAACCAATTACACAACCGAATGTCCCAAAATAAGCTCAGATGGAGGATTTTGCCCTCCTCGGCCTGACTCTCCCTTTCTTTTCTTCTCTCTGTCACTTTCACTGTTTCTTTTTTGAAATATAGGTCCAATGGAAAAGTGTATCATTTTGGATGAGGAAAAGAGAAGGGTTCTGAAAAAAAAAAAAAAAAAGAGAAGGGTTCTGGCTTTTTTTGGACCTCAAAAGATATCAAAGGCAAAGCCTAGAACTTTACAAAGGACCATTTGGAAGCCTCCACCTTCCTACTCCCATTAATGCTGTTTCCTCCCCCTCCTCTCAGATCGCCAGCTCCTGTCTCACCTCTGCAGGGGAAGAGGTGAAAGCACCCAGGCAGTGGGGAGCGGGCTGGCAGAGTCCCAGGCTCTTCCACTTAACACAGTTGATACCTTGGTCAAATGCCTGAAGGTATCCGAGACTCAGTTAACCTATCCATAAGTAGGCATAGTGAACTCTACCTCAATAGGTTGTTACAAAAACTAAAAGGCGTGAGGACTCTAAGGCATCACCAGGGTGTCATGTGCCATGCCTCCCAACCTCATGCCTGACAGTATTGGGTATCTGGTAAGGCTTATTGTGGGATCAGAGGACAAATAGGCTCAAGCCATCATTAGCTGGCAGATTTTCTGTGGATGAAATGATCAGCTTCTGGTTGTATTGGATGAGAATGAAGGTGTCTGAGTCATATTCTCCAGCTGGGATCTGAAGAGTGGTCCTAAGTGTCTCCTATCAGATCAGACCCGAGGATGCTCGCTGTTAAGAGTTTGGGCCACATAAGCAGGGCACAGGTACTAGCAGGACTGGAATTTCAGTTTATACTATTCATGTTTTCCAGGGGCCCATTTGAAGTAAGGATGCTATTTGGGATGGGCTTTGGGTTGATTGGAAAAGGAAAGGGACTTGGTTGACAAGAGGGTGTAAGACGGAGCCAAAAGGACCCCTCGCTCAATGTGGCATAGCCAGGATAGTCTGGGGAGAAGATGAAAACACTGTGAGCTACTTACTTTAATAAATGAAAAGTGTCCACACGTTCTAGCTTGCTGGTTTGGAGACACCAGAATCTGCGAGCAGAAAGGCGAGGTGGTTCTATAAGGCTGTCCACCTTGTTAACTGGGCTCCCATGGGTAGGCTGGTCCCGCAGAGGGCTTCTAAGTGCCACCAGTGACTGCTGATCACAGGACGCCAAAGTGAGGCCTTCTCCTTTCCTTCCCTCTGCCACTTAGCCCCATGTGCTGTGGGCGAGCCCTTCCCTCTCTTGGGTCTGTTTTCTGAAGTGTAGCGTGAGGATCCCCACTACACCTGAGGTGGGCATCTTTGCTGGGGGTTGGTGACCCAGCCTTCAAGGGGTAAGCCACCTCTTGAGTCAAATGTTCACAAGAAAACTATGAAGGACCAGGTGGGGTCCCAGAGAGTCTGGGGTGTGAACAGTCCCTGCCACTCTGCCTGGAGTCCTTTCTGGGCTAAGGCCATCTGTGCATTCCTGGGCCAACCATCAGCCCGTAGGCATCCATGCTTCTCTTTCAAGGAGGGACATGGCCCTCAGCTTAACACTGGGCCTGGGTAGCATTCTCCAGTTCAGCTGGCCACATGATCAGATGACTGAGCTGATGGTTTGCCCAAAAGTTCTCAGTACCAGCCTGCCCCTTGGGCCTCCCCTAAGCCCACTCTTCCCATGGTTCTCTAAAGTTTAACCTGCAGAGACCAATGGTCCAATAAGATCCAGTTTGGCCTGGGCTGTGCTTCAGATGTACAAGATAGAAACACTCCAGGATGTTTTTAATGAATTTCCTTCTCCAAGTTACAGTTTTCCCTTGTTGTGTACTAGTTTTGAAAGAAAAATAGAGTCCACACATGCAGGGATTTCTGAAGATTCACTCAGGATCTTAGAGGAGAAAGTAGAGATTCTTTGATAAAACTTTAGAGGGAGTCTCTACATCTCAGGACTTCAGGAAATGGGTATAAACTCCCCTGTGTAAAGGGCTTCCCAGGTGGTTCTAATGATAAAGAAACCACCTGCCAATGCAGGAGACTCAGGGGACCCAGTTTTGATCCCTGGGTCAGAAAGATCCCCTGGAGGAGGGCATGGCAACCCACTCCAATATTCTTGCCTGGAGAATCCCATGGATGAGGAGCCTGGCAGGTTACAATCCATAGGGTTGCAAAGAGTCAGGCACAACTGAAGTGTCTTAGTACATACACACCCTGTGTAAAACCACAGGAGAGCCTGATCTGGAGCTTAATATTTTATGTTCCATAGGATCTTGGAAGAAACACCCAGACAGCTGCAAGAACAATGCCTCAAACACAATACGATCTTGTTACAGCTGATATTTATTTAGTTCTTGCTCTGGGTGGGGCTCTATTTTAAGCACTACTTGCTTATTAACTCATTTAATCCTCATAACAGTCCTCAGAACTAGTTAAGTTATTGGATGCACAAGGCGACTCTTTGCTGCCGAATAAAGATGAGATTTCCATTTTTTTTTTTTTGCAAAACATGCCACTTAGAAGATGTTCCATTTAAACCAATTCAACAACCTCATGCACCACTGCATAAGTTCTGGAAGCAAGCAATCTTTCTCTGAAAGAATGTGACTTCCTATAGGGAAGTAAATCATCTGTCTTTCATACAAAGAACTGAGAGGACACAGAAGAAATACCAAGTATATGAACAAGTGAGTCACCCCTCTGTGCTTCTATGCCCAAAGCAGACATCACTAGTCAGTCAGAAGCCTTCTTTCTTGATGAACCCAGATTCAGCCTCAGGATCCTTCTCAACATCATGTCCCTGGAAGCCACTTTTAGTGATTTCTGTCACTGTTTTTTGACATCCTTGAGATGTGCTTTTACAGAACAAAGGTTTACCTGTATCCTTTCTCAGTATGTCTGCTGGTAGCTCTGGGAAAGATGCAGACAGGATTCATTATCTCCAAAATAGAAGGCAGAGGAGTGATGCCCAGAGAGGCCAAGTGGCTTTCCTAAAGTTGCACAGCCACTCTGGGGCAGTATCTAGTTGGTCTCATTTGGGACACATGTCTACTGCTTGGCCAGTCGAGCTGAGACACCTTAGTGTTCAGCCTATTAGACTGCAGGTGTGGGAGTAGAACTCATTTCTAAAGAGACACCCATGCACTTTTACAAAAACAAAACAAAAAATTTTTTTTTGTTAAATATTGAAGAGTCAAAAAATGTTCTCCTGTACCCTGAGTATGATTTTGATACAACATAGCTCCACAATGTCTTTTTAGCTTGAATTTGAACTCATCTCAAGTTCTCTGTTGAGTTTCAGCATTGGATCTGCTCCTGGTCTTGGCATTTCTACACCAACCATAAAAAAGTCTATTTATTTCATTTTATTTAACACTTATTAAGAATCATGTGAGGCACTTCTGGGTGAGGAAACTGAGACTTAGAGACTTAAGAAATGCATTCAAGGTCACTCACCTAATAGGTTCTAAAACTGGATTAAGAGTCTTCTCAAGGTCTTTCCATAAAGTCTAAGATCCATTTATGTATTAAATAATTAATTCACTCATCATGTGTTCAGCACTGAATGCCCTTTAGACTTGCCTTCTTTTGTGACTTTGCTCATAAAGGCCATCCCTTTAGGAGTAGCTCTATCTCATCTCCATGGAAACCTAACCCATCTTTCCAGACCCACTCTCTGGGTACCATCTTCAGACAGAAAATGATTTTATATTGTTACAGCCTCTGTTTGAGCTCTTCTGGCACCACTCCATCCGGTTAGTGTGAGAATCTTTGTTCACTGTTTCCTCACCCTGTCTCCTCACCCTAAGTTCCTGCAGGCTGCTGCTATGTCCCCCTCGTTAAACACAGAGCCCCACAAGCTGGAAAACTCAGTAATGGGGGCTCATCTAAGCTATTGAGGTGGGACTATTTGAAGTTGCCAATAACGAACCATTTTTTAACCTGCAAAAATTGCCATCTCACATAGTTCAACCAAAATAAATTGCATCTGACCTTATTGGGGTTTATGATTTATCAATAAGCAATTCTGGACTTTATACACTGGGATTTGTGATCTCCTATGCTCAAGATATTTCCTCAATGTAGCACCCTGTTATCAGAGAAGCATAGATTCTACTTTTAGTTTTTCATGTTAAGCATCTTAAAAAGGTAAAGCCATATACAAAAGTAGAGAGAAGAACATACTGAAGACCCAGACACTCCTCAACCAGCTTCAAGACTATCAAATTCATATTCAGTCTTATTTCATTCCCAACACCCCCATCCACTGCCTCCTTTCCCCATGCCAATTATTCTTACTCAACTCCCAGATACCAGGATATCAAAGTATTGGAAAACAGTTCAGCATGTGTTTCTAAAAAACAAGCAATCTTTTAAATATATATATATATAGCCAAAATATTTTAAAATAAATTAGTGACTTTCTTAATATTGTCAGATTTAGTGTGTGTGCACACACACACACAGACACACACACAGAGAAGAGACACTTGACATATATATCCAATAAAATACAGTCAGACAAAAGATAGTTTGAAGCAGGGTCTAAATTAGTTTCACACATTGTGTTTGGTGGACATTCCACTAGGTTTCTTTCGGTCCTTAAGTTTTCCCTCCCAGATATTGCCTGAACCAAACAGTTCTCTAACAGTCTCCATTGACTCAGTGGAAACTGGTGCCCTTGAGGTTAAGCGGGTTGTGTCCAATGTCCCAAACCAAGCCAGTGACACAGGCCAGGGATGGAGCCCAGATGTCGGGCGGTGCGAGCCTCCCCATCCCTCACCCGGAGGCCCCACCCAGGCGCGCTCCGGAGGCGGAGGCCCGTCCTGGGGTCAGCACCACTGCCCCCTACAGATCACCACTTCCTGTTTATCTTTCCAGGAGGCAGCGAGCACTGCTGTGAAAAAGGTTCAATGGGTTTCCTGACACACAACGCCCCTAAAAGGCAATATTTTGATGATTTAAGTATAAATGATCAGAAACATGTGGATTTCATTTCCTTCAGAATACACTTGGGTATGAAAATTAAGGGGAAACGTGCTTGGCAAAGTACAGCCCGGGCTTCCTCAACCCCCTGACGGGGGTTTAAGATGTTTAGCGAATCTGAAGTGTGGTTCCCCTTTTTCTCTGCACTCTCCCACCAGGCTCATGCTCATTTGGACTGGACCTGCTACCGCGCGGGCCGGGACCTTGTTAAGGAAGGCAGAGGAAGAGGAGAAGCAGGAAAAAGAGGAGGCGGAGAGATTCTGCTAACTGGGCTCTGCCTTGCCCAGAAGAAAGCTGACCTGTCTTCAGAATCAGCCCAAGGGAAGTCCTTCCAGGTCCCCCTGCCCTTATGCCCTTAGGGACCAGCCACACTCTGGCCACCTCTTCATTTCTCCTGAGGATTACCATGTGGAATCACACAAGAGGCAAAGCAAACACTTGGGGGATTTCCCCCTTCTTTACTAGGGTTAAAATAGCGTTGATTCTATGACACAGGTAGATGGTCTCCAAAGCTCCAGATAATTCAGGACACTAGGCAACCATACTTTCTGGTTTTGGAAGAGGAAAGGCAGAAAGAGATTCTGAAGAAAGGAGACTGCAGTGGAGAAAGAAAGAAGGAAGGGAAGGCAGAGAAATGGAAGGAGAGGAAAGGGAAGGAGGGAATTTGTGCAGTGTTGAGTGGGAAAGGTGGCCTTGGGATTACCAGTCAGGGTTGCTGACCCTTAGTGGTCCAGCTAAGACTCCACGCTCCGAATACAAGGGACCTGGGTTTGATTCCTGATCGGGGAACTAGATTGCACATGCTGCAACTTAGGATCCTGCATGCTGCAACTAAGACTTGGTACAGCCAAATGAATAAATAAATATTTTTAAAAATAAAATATTGTCTTGGTCAGCAAGTTATTTCCAGACCTCCCTCTTTTGGTGCACACTACATATAATGCAAGGAACAATTTTGGGGAGAAATTTGGGGAGAAATAAACCAGGACAGACTTCCTTTCTCTCTGTTTTTTGTTTTAATCATCACAATCAGTAAAAATGTCTCCAGAGAACTTGCTGCTTGTTCTGAGGAACGTACGCTAGACTTCTCTGTGTCCTGGGGCACTCACCATGGTGAGGGCCATGCAGGATCCCAGAGCAACCACCCATGTGGTCAGTAATCACTGGTGGGGCCTCCCAGGTGTCCCAGCCAGATCAACATAGAGGTGGGCACATCCCATGTGTTAGGCATTGTTGTTGGGGGGCCCAGGGAATGGAATAGAGGATAAGAAAGGCTGGGCTTCCATTCCTGGAGACTTGCATGTGTGATAAGTCACTTTAATCATGTCCGACTCTTGGTGACCCTATGGACTATAGCTCTCCAGGCTCCTGTGTCCAAGGGATTCTCTAGGCAAGAATACTGGAGTGGGTTACCATTTCCTCCTTCAAGGGATCTTCCAGATCCAGGAATCAAACCCTGCATCTCTTGTGTCTCCTGCACTGGCAGGCAGGTTTTTAACCCTTAGTGCCACCTGGGAAGCTCTCCTTGGGGCTTGGGGCTTACATAGGACAAAATACCTTTTTGGTGGGGCAGTGGGAACAGAGCAGAAATGTCATGTTCCCAGTCACATGCTAGCATTAGTCAAGGTGAAAATGACTTGACCTCAGGTTCCCCTGAAACAGATGCCCAGACAAGAGGAGCTTCTGGGGACAAGTGGTGTAGGTGGGATGACTCCAGGAAGCAGGGTGAGAGTGGGCAAAAGTGAGACAGAAAAGCCAAAAAGGCCTTGTCAGTGAAGGCTAGTGCTGTGGGCAGCTGAGGCTCAGTGACATTGGGGTTCCATGGACACCTCTAGAGCACCCCTAGGACGGTCCCACCAAGAGGTGAGCAGCTGGGATGTGTATCCTCCAATTCATTGGTGAGGGGGAACTCCTGGGGCTGTAAACTTTCAGCTCTCTTGTCCTTCCTCCCCAAGGACACTTCCTAGGCCCCTAGAACATCTTCGGGTGGGAAGCTTTGGGTTGGATGGAACGGTCTACGGGTGGCCTCCAGGGTGGGCCCGAGGGAGTCTGAGCAGGGGTTCTATATTAGCTCCAGCTTCCAAGCAGACACCAGCATTTGCCCAGATGAGCAGAGTGGAATCTGGGGGTGGGAGATGGAGGGCGAGTAGCAGATACCAGGAGTCGTGCTTCTCTCAGCAAGAGATGGGGTAGCAGCCCTACCCCTGGGCAGCCGCACACACTGATGGACTTGGCCCCCATTCAAGTCACCGCAGCCCCCTGGACTCCAGCTCTTCTGCCCAGAACCAGGCACAAGAAACAGGAAAGTGCTTTTTCCCTGGGCTCTGGGTGGCCTGGATCAAGTTCACAGTCATTAGAAGGAAATGTGGAGCATAATTGTGTATGAACCTTCAGTGGCCACATTCATGAGAGGAATCACTGGCAGATGTTTTGTTTTTGCAGAATTTTCATGAACGAGGGGCATTACCGTCCATTATTCATTTCCTTTCAATTGCAGTGAATAGTTTCAGTGACAAATATCAAATTTCTGTATTTACAGAAAACCGGCACATGTGTTGATAATGGTGCAATCCAGTATTTACTCTATAAAGTGCTGACTTGTTTTTCATTAATATAGACATTTGGTAATTATTACTATAACTATTCATTAAAATGTGAAAGTAGCTAAATAATAAGTTGATAGGCCATTTATTCTGTGCTCCCACAGGGGGAAAAAGTAGCCAGCTTCTCTTTGATAATCCTCATTTTTTTTAGATTTTGGACAATTCAACTTCTATCTGAATGAGCAATCTGGAGAAAGCACATCCTTGGCACATGGCAGATGATCAATAAAAATACTTTGACAAATGTTTATTGGTTGACCAGGCTCCTAAGAATCGGCTTTATCCTTAAATCCTCTAGGCAGAGTTAATATCAGTCCATGAAGTTTCCACCACAGGTACAGGCACTGCATCCATGCTAGGTGACAAGATGAAGCCTGGATGCACAGTAATCGCTCGATCACATCTTCAACTTGGCAAGGATCTTGAGTAGGATCATTTTAAAAAGCACTTTAAAGGACCGAAGGTAAATAACTTCAGTGTCTCATAAGAAAATCCTCCAAGCTGATTGAATAAGGGCTCCCATGTCTGGGCCTCATAGCCTAGGAAAAATGTACCTATAACCACAGTCCCTTCATTCATTCATTTGTTGGTTCATTCATCATTCATGAATTCTGATGGAGTCTCCTGCAGGAGGGTAGCACACGGGGTGGTAAGGAGCCAAAAAAGAACCACATAGAGCCCTGTCCTCCAGGGACACAGGGCTTAGGGATAGGGGGCCTTCATATTGGAAAGGGTCAGGGATGACAACGGATTCTGAACATATCCCCTCAGCTGAGCAAAGGCAGCTGTGCTGTTGGGCTTAGTCGCTCAGTCGTGTCTGACTCTTTGCAACCCCATGACTGTAGCCCACCAGCCTCCTCTGTCCGTGGGGATTCTCCAGACAAGAATTCTGGAGTGGGTTGCCATGCCCTCCTCCAGGAGATCTTCCAGATCCAGGGATTGAACCCAGGTCTCTTGCATTACAGGCAAGATTCTTTACCATCTCAGCCACCAGGGAAGCAAGGCCCATGAAGACCTGGAGGTTCTGTGCCGGAGGTTGGATCTCTTTCATTCTCCATTTTGACATTGATTTGCTCAGCGCAGTGAGTGCAGGTACATACAGGTGGAGGCCCAAGAGATGGACGTCAAAATGATTGCATCAGTTTCAGGAGTCCAGTTGTAAGTTAGGAACCCTTGTTTACAGATATTTACTCTTGAATCTAAGTAGAAATGAATGATTTGTCCTGTAAGTTTCTGAATTAAAACTCATTTCTCCCAACTTTCTTACATTTTCAAAGTTTATATATATGTGTGTGTGTGTGTGTGTGTGTGTGTATATTTCTATTTGTGCATATGTATATATGTATATATACATTTATTTATAGTGTATGTATGTAGATATGTTTGTAGCGTTTCCTGGGATGCAAGGCCCAAAGACACAACAGCCTTTTCAATTGACCCAAAGGCTTCACCTTGGACTTGGTCCTGAAAATTAGCTTTTTGAATTTTTGTTGTTGTTGTTGTTTAAACAGCAGCTGCTTCCAATGACTTTTCAAGTTTTGCTTCCTGGTTGCTAACACTCCAAAGCAGTCTAAAAACCAATTTTACACTTAATAAAGTTTAACTATTCAATATTTTTCATTTTAAAACTAAATAACAGACATTTAAAAGAATATTTCTTTTTTAATGACACTCATGCCACTATTTTATAAAACCAAATGACATCCACTGTGCATTCCTATCTCTTTAACTGCCAAATACTCTATTAGTCAAGTTTGCTCATATTTACAAGATTTTGGAGCGGGGGGATGTTTTACTGCTATCAGAAGATCTAACATCTGTTTCTCCAGGGATTCTCCATGTGTTCTGTAGTTTGCAACAATTGAAACCACTGTTTTCAAAATGCGTTTGGATTAAAGGCAATGTACTAAGACTGGATTTCACTTCACAGGAGCCTTGCACATACATCTGGGGCTCTCACTTGTGTAATTTTTCTGAATGGCAAGACATTCACTCTGGATTTAGGTAGGTGGCGTGCAATAATAGCAGAGCCCAGTGGAGTGTTTGTGTAAAATAATGTAGGCGAGGGCACTTGGGTGTGGGGAGAGTTTTCTGGGCATATGTTTCTGCCTGGGGCACCACATTGGAAAGGGTGTTCCCTTGGTTTTGTTGCTTTAGAACCCAGAACAGCAGGGGCTCCTCCAGTTCATCTCCTTGCATTCGGGCAGGAAGGAGGTCTTACCTAGCTATTTATCAGCAACACTGTCTAGTAGAATTTTCTGCCATGATAGAAATGGTCAATTATATATTTGCACTGTTCCTTTGATAATAGGATGATGTTGCTTCTAACCCCATGTGGTTATTGAGTACTTGAAATACGGCCAATGAGACTGAAGAACTGAGTTTTTCTAGTATTTAAATTTTTTAAATTTCAATTTAAATTCTAATATCCAGGTGGTGCTAGTGGTAAAGAACCTGCCTGCCAATGCAGAAGATGTAAGAAAGGCAGGTTCGATCCCTGGATCAGGAAGATCCCCTGGAGTAGGGCATGGCAACCCACTGCAGTATTCTTGCCTGGAGAATCCCATAGACAGAAGATCTTCTGTCCTCTGGCGGGCTACGGTCCATAGGGTCACAAAGAGTTGGACACAACTGAAGGGACTTAGCATGCACATGTCTGTTTATAGCTAGTGGCTACCACATCAGACCACGCATAAAGAGCTCGGTCATGCTAAGTCAGCCATCCTTTGATGTGTCTGGACTTAGCCATCAGCTCATGGGAGCAAATAGCACCATTGGCCCAAGATATTTACTACTGTGCCCAGTGCCAGGCTAGGTATCACTTGTGCAGATCAGGAAAGGGGCTCTTCCTAAAGATATTTTTCTCTTATTTGTTACAAAGTGACATCATAATATGCAAAGCTGCCATGTCAAGGCTATGGCAGGCACCCCCTAAGCTTCTGCTCAACCATATGTAAGAGTCTCCTCTCCATGTGATTTCAGATACTTGGATATGGGCATAGGCTGCAGGCTGCTGGCTCCAGAAGAACAGAGGCTAGATGACCCTCACTGCATACCCCAGGACAGTAAGCAGGAATCTAGACAAACCACAAAGAGGGTTGGTAAGAAGTTGACTCTGGGAACTCTTCTTCCTGACCAGAAGCCCATTTCCTAGAGGTCTCCTTTCTATTGATTTTGTGGTGGACTATCATAAACTCTCTCCTGTAGGTTATCCCCACAACCTTTCAGGTTTTGGGAAACAGTTACAAAACACCCCTTTCAGCCTTATGTTCTCTGGAACAGGAGTCCTGGGATAACTTCCTCTGCTCCACATACTTCTCTTCCTCTATCAGAGGAGCCTGGGCTTGTTCCCATGATGGAGGCAGAGGCCAAAGTATGCAAAGCCTCTTGAGGCCTCGCTCAGAATGGACAGGACACCACTTCTATCTTGGGCTTTGGCCAAAGCTGGTCACAAGGGGTGGAGAAATGCATTCTGATCCCTGAAAGGAATTTCAAAGTCACATGGCAGAGTACGAGGAGAGAGGAGATGGGAAGGAGAGAGGAATTGGGCTCTTAATTCGCCTATCGCAAATTCTAAAATAACACTAGTTAAGCTAGCATTATTGAGCACAATTATGGAGTGCTCACTGAGCACGCTGAATATATGCTCAACGACTGAGTACATACTAGTGAGTGTGCTCAGTCATTCTGTCATGTCTGATTTTGTGATCCCATGGACTATAGCCCATCAGGCTCCCCTGCCCATGAAAATTTCCAGGCAAGAATACTGGAGTGGGGTGCCGTTTCCTGCTTCAGGGAATCTTCCTGACCCAGGGATTAAAACTCTATCTCCTGTGCTCCTGCCTTGGCAGGTAGATTCTTTACAACAAACGCCACCTGGGAAGTGTTATCTTTTGGCAATAAGAATATAGGTGATTCTTTTTATCTTTGCTTCATCTGTAGTTTATTCTTTGTTATTGCATTTTTGAATTATATAATAGGTGCATTTTAATGTTTGCTAATAAAGGGAATAGATTTGTGCAAATAAATTGAAAAATATAAACAAGTAGGAAATAAACACCCAAACTGTACTTTTCACCAAGAGTATTACTAGCATTGTGACACAGTGTTTGGTTGGAGACTGTCAGATGTATTGCAGGGTACACATCTTTGACTCCCCTCATATCCAATGATTGCAATGGCCTATGCCATTCTGACAATCAATCCCTCCACAGCAGCCACCATCACTCATGTTTCCAGTGGCTTCTTGGGTTCTTCTCCATGAGAAACATTAAAAGCCACATTTACCCTTTGGGTGTGCTTTTTTTTTTTTTTTTTTGGTATTTCTGTGCATAGCATTAATTCATTCACTCATTTATAATTTTAATGTTTATCTTACTTATTATTATACTTTTTTCCAATGACATAACACATCACATGGTTAATTTTATTACAGTTATTTTTCATTTAATTTGATAAAATGTTTTTTTTTTAACATGCACCCTAGATGCTCCGAAGTCTTTTGACTTTCTAAAGTTATGTTTCCTTTAACTAAAACAAAATTTTTCTAAGGTATCCAATTTGCCACAAGAAGTCAGGTCAATGCCTTCCTAGGGATATTTATGGATTTCTCCATAAATTTCTCTCCACGGGAGAGAGGCACCTGGATTCTCCTCATGGCCGTGACTATAGTCACCCCTTCCCATTGTGTCTTCCCCATCATCCCAGGCACCTCCTGTGCTGCCCTCTTTACCACCACCTTCCAGGGACATTTCTCCTCTCTTCACTTATTTCCAAGGAATGTTTTGCTGAAAGGACCTGTTTGTATACAGTTCTGGTGATAATGGATGGTGACTACTGTTTTGAGTTGGGAACAACTTGGATGTGCATTTCAGGCATCACAGGTGCCTAAGTTCACTGGCCATAAAATGTTTTAGGGCACTCTTGGAGTATGCAAGGAGAACTGCATCATACTCTTCTTGCCTGTAAGTTTTGAGTTAATTGAGAATCAGATGAAAGTTTCAATGTGATAACCAGATAACAGCTAAATTATTGGAGTGAATAGCTTGGATCTAGAGCTGAAGTCAATATTCTGGTATTTTCCCTCAAAGTTTTGTATCGAAAGTTTTGCACCTAAGTTTTGTACCTAAATCTTGCATCGAAAAAGCAAGAGAGTTCCAGAAAAACATCTACTTCTGCTTTATTGATTGCACCAAGGACTTTGACTGTGTGGCTCACAACAAACTAAAATTCTTAAAGAGATAGGAATACCAGACCACCTTACCTGCCTTCTAAGAAATCTATATGCAGGTCAAGAAGCAACAGTTAGAACTGGACATAGAACAACAGATTGGTTCCAGACAGGGAAAGGAGTACATCAAGGCTGTGTATTGTCACCCTGTTTATTTAACTTACATATAGAGTATATCATGTGAAATGCTGGGCTGGATGAAAAACAAGCTGGAATCAAGATTTCTGGGAGAAATATCAATAACCTCAGATACACAAATGACACCACCCTTATGGCAGAAAGCAAAGAAGAACTAAAGAGCCTCTTGATGAAAGTGAAAGAAGAGAGTTAAAAAGTTGGCTTAAAGCTCAACATTCAGAAAACTAAGATTATGTCATGTCATCTGGTCCCATCATTTCATGGCAAATAGATGGGGAAACAATGGAAAGAGTGACAAGCTTTATTTTCTTGGGCTCCAAAATCACTGCAGATGGTGACTGCAGCCATGAAATTAAAACATGCTTGCTCCTTGGAGAAAAGCTATGACCAACCTAGACAGCATATTAAAAATTAGAGACATTACTTTGCCAACAAAGATCCGTCTAGTCAAAGCTATGGTTTTTCTAGTAATCATGTATGAACGTGAGAGTTGGACTATAAAGAAAGTTGAGCGCCGAAGAAATGATGCTTTTGAACTGTGGTGTTGGAGAAGACTCTTGAGAGTCCCTTGAACTGCAAGGAGATCAAACCAGTCAATCCTAAAGGAAATCAGTCCTGAATATTCATTAGAAGGACTGGTGCTGAAGCTGAAACTCCAATACTTTGGCCACCTGATGCGAAGAATTGATTCCTTGAAAAAGACCCTGATGCTGGGAAAGATTGAAGGCAGGAGGAGAAGGGGACAGCAGAGGATGGCATCACCGACTCAATGGACATGAATTTGAGCAAGTTTCCGGAGTTGGTAATCGACAGGGAAGCCTCCTGTGCTGCAGTCCATGGGGTTGCAAAGAGTCAGACACGACTGAGCAACTGAACTGAACTGAACTGAACTCACCAGATGAATGGGAGAATTATGACCCATTTCTCAGGAGAGGCCAGTTGCAGAAAATGTGTTATGGGAACTGAATTAGAAGATGCCATTTAGAGCAGCCACCAAGAAATTTCCCCTTCAACACCTATCCCCCACTCTACACACCTATAAACTGAGCATCCATCAGCTGAATCTGAGAAATGCCTTCTAAGGAAAGAAAACCTCCTGGTAAATTGTTAATAGGGACTCATGGAAGGAGCAGAGGAGGTTAATTTTTGTACAAAATTTCTGTTCAATTGTTCTGTTTATTTTCTGTTGGGCTGTCTTCTATCTATCTATGAAGAAAGTTCTTCACATATTCTGTGTAGAAATAATTTGTTAGTTTTGTGTGTTACAAATACCACCTCCCACTTTGTGTCTTCTAAGTTGTATATGGTATATATAATTTTCTAATTCTGATATGGTATACCAATCTCTTTTCTTTGTCTTTAGTACGTGTTGTGCCTGTTTAAGAAGACTTTTCCAATACCAAAGGTCTTGCACATATGCTCCCATATTATTAATAAATTTTCTAAATGTTTTACAAGTTTTGCTTTTCACATTTAGCTTCATAATACATCCAAAGTTGACTTTTGTGAATGGTGTGAGGCAGGGATCTAATTCCAATTTTCATTTCCATAAAAATACTATATTTTTCTAGAATAATTTACTTAAATATAGATGTCTTTCCCCGTTGCTCTATAGTAATATCTCTGTGGATTTTTCCATTCTATTGTGTTCATTTGGATATCAAAGACTTGTTATAAAACTAATGTGATGCTGGCCACAGATGGATAAATACATTGAGTCCTCTCACCATGTTCTTCCCTTTCAAGAGTGCCTTGGCGATACTCAGCATTCTACTTTTCCATACGATTTCAAATCACCTTGTCAAATTCCACAAACTCATTTTGGGGGAAATTGGCATTTTAAACATATTGAGTTCAAGCACTACCCTTTTGTTCGGCTTTTATTACTTTAAGTATGACTTAACAAGCAGAGTGTCAGGTTTTGTTGGTTAATCCTGAGAGTTCCTGACCGTTCGAGCTACTCCAGCAAAGCTGGAGTGCAGCTGTTTACATTTAGAGGAGTCGTGAATAAATTTAGTTTCATTTCCTCCGTCTGACTTTATGTTTAATGCTGGTTGCACACTGCGGTGTCCTCTTTCCTTTCCCTTATTTAGCCAGTTTGATCATGTTGCTATTCATTTCACTCTTGCCTCTGCTATAAAGAAGATCTACTGCACTTTTCTTTTACACTTATTGCTAATTTCCCTTCCCCTGCTCTTTGATTCAAATATATATTACTTCACCATTATTCAAAAGTCAGTTACCATTTATTTCCTATGTTCTTCCCTCATGAAGCCTTAATTACCCCATTTCAGAATTTCTCAATGAGAGGCGTAATTTCACTTACCCCAACTATTCCCAAGCCTTCCTTTTGTTTAGGATGTGAATTTTGATTTTTTTTTCCCTCCCTCTTCTCTCCCTACCACTCTCACTTGTAGATTTTATTAAAATAGTTCAGCTACTGTGTTCCTTTTATTCTGTATCTTTATAAAAATAATTAAACTTTCTATGTATATGCATGCATTTGTTGAATATTTGAATATTTATATATTTGAATATTTATATATTAGCCAGGTTCATTGTTCATGGCATTTTCCTTTTATCTGCATCTTCCCTCATCTTTATTTATTTTTTTTTTCATTAAAGTCATTTTACAAGTATTCTGTTCAGATAGGATATTTGGGTGATGTACTTTCTAATTTTTTTAGCACATTTCTTTCACACTACTAGATTTGTGCTTTGTCACCAGGCATAGAAATTTCTCATTATAGGTCTTTCTTTATTGATCTATAGAAACAATTCTATTGCCTTCCTGCATTTAGTAGGGCAGATGAAAAGTCTGATGTCATTAGTTTGTGCTGTTTACCTGGAAGCAAGTATAATTTTAATTTTTCTGTGAAATTCAAGAATTTCACCAAGTGGGTCTAGGCATGTATTTGTGTGTATATGTGTTTATTCATTAATTTATTTCAATTTGTTTAAGCACTTTAAATCTGCAGACTTTTCTCAGTTCATGGAATGTATACCTTTGTTAAAGTTTACTAATATCTCTTGTATATCAGCTGCTTCTTTTCCCATAATTTCTGTCATTCACACGTTAGATCTCTAGGATTTATCCCTTAATCTTCTTACCTATTCTATCAAGTTCATAATCTTTTTGCATATTTTTCTGTTCTTTCAAGTATCTCTTGCTCTTGACTAGTGACAGCATTAATTTAATCTTAACAGTGATAAATTGATTTATCACTTGATTTGTTGATTTATCATTTGATTTATTTACCATTTTTTCACTTTATTTTAAGCCCCCCCAAAGTATTTTATTATGAAAATTAACTTCCTTAAATCTTATGCTTCTTTTTTTGTCCAGATATTCACAGCCTCCTCCAGCAGTATTTTTTTTTTAACTAGGTTTGCATACTAAGTGTTCTTCCTGATTCTTCTTATTAAGGTCTCTGGGCTCTTTTAATTAGAATATTATTCTTTCTGGATTTATATAGTTCAGTTAGCTACAGCTGCTGTTTTTTTTTTTTTTCTGAACAGCAGGGGTTGTATGGATGATGGAAAAAAAGTGGTAGTTCCTGGCCCCAAGAGCCTGAAAAGTAAAGGTAATTGTCACCTGCTACTAAGGCACCTGGAGAGATCTCTTGCTCATTAATGTCCCAACACAGGATGTTGAGCATCAGGATCAGGAAAGCCTCAGTTTACCCATTCATCTTACTCCTTGACCTTCAAGAATGTCCCTAGACAACTCTCCCCAGGTCACATTGCACTCCTATCCTGCTCCGGAGCTGCATCACTGCTCTTTGTTTACTTATTCACCACCTATGCTCCCTGCAGGGGCCTTTAGTTTCCAAAGACTCATGCCACTAAGCCAACTCCTGTAGATTCCAGAAGGTCTGTGGTTAGGAGAGCCTGGTAGCATGGATTAGGTTGTTGAGGCAGAAGGGAACTGAGTTCAGTAGAATCTTCTTTATACTGTTGTCCAGGAGAACCCAAATAATCAGAAAATTTGCAGATAAACTTTCAGTGGAGCAAGGTCCATAGACTGTAGGAAAGTAATTTTGAACCTAGAAACCTGTATCCAATCAACTAACATTATTGTGAGGCAACCATGAAAATGTAGTCATCTGATATACCTATAAACAGATGTTTATAACAAATTTTGTTCATAATTGCCAAAACCTGGAAACAAGTCAAATGCTATCCAATTTGTAAATGGATAAACAAATAGAACTACCTCCATGCAGTGAAATATTCTTCAACAATAAAAAAGAATAAGCTATTAATTCATGCAAAAACTTGTATGGCTCTCAAAGGCATTATGCTGAGTTAAAAAGTCAGTTTCATCCAACCTGGGCTGGATCCCTCTGGGATCGGGTGGAGAGGGAGGTGGGAGAGGGGATCAGGATGGGTAATACATGTAAATCCATGGCTGATTCATGTCAATGTATGGCAAAAACCACTACAATATTGTAAAGTAATTAGCCTCCAACTAATAAAAATAAATGGGGTAAAAAAAGTCAGTTTCAAAGGTTACATACTATCTGATTCCACTTAAATGCTATTCTTGAGAAGTCGAAACTACAGTGATGGAGAAGAAATCTGTAGTAGTCAGGGATTAGGATGTGGGGAGTGGATGTGACTGTAAAGAGATAAAAAAAAAAAAAAGGGAGGCTTTGTGTGATGGAATTCTTTCATTATAAGTTGTGGGAGGCATTGCATGAATCTGTGTATGTGTCAGGTTTTTTGGAAATGTGCACAAACGTCAGTTTTACTCTAAATTAATTTCGAAAAGAAAAGGAAAGGAAAGAAAGAAGAAGAGAAAAGAAACGATAGGCATAATGGATCCAACCTGAAGTCATGCCTTTAGACAAATAAGAATTCCAGAAATAGAGAACTGAGAAAACAGAGGGAAGAAAAAATTATATTGAAAACATAATAGATTTCCCAGAACAGAACCTTCAGTTTGAAGTACTCCACAATAAATGAAAATATCACCTCATTTTCCATATCAGTATATTCATAGAAATAAGACATCTTCCACAAAGCATTAACCTGGCATCACATGTCTAATTTTCTCTATGGACACTATGGAGGACACTCATAATTTCACTATGGACACTAGAAATAAAAATGGAGCAAAGCCTTCAAAGTTCTTAGGGTGACTCGGGAATTGACTTTCAAATTGGAAGTGTATAGCCAAGCAAGCTATGAGTTAAGTGAAAGGGAAGAATAAAGATATTTTCAGATGGCACAGACCTGGAAACTTACCTCAAATACGCTTTTTCCTTGGGAATTATTTGATGACTCTGGCAAAACAGAGTAAACCAAGAACCAAAAAAGAGAAAAATATGGAATCCAGCAAACAGTGTATCAAAACTGAGAAATAATGATGTCCTATTTCAGAATCCTTGCAAGCAGCAAGCACAGAGACCAGTAAGTCCAGACCAGGGTGGGAAGGTGACTCAGAATAAAAGAACAGTTGGAGGATTATGTAGAATGATTAGAACATCTCAGGTGGTAAAGAACCCGCCTTCTGACACAGGAGACTCAAGAGAAGTGAGTTCTACCCCTAGGTGGGGAAGGTCTCCTGGAGGATGAAACGGTAACCCACTCCGATATTCTTGCCTGGAAGATCCCATGGACAGAGGAGCCTGGCGGGCTATAGTCCCTGGGGCTGCAAAGGACCAGACACTATGGAGCGAGTAATGGGGTGGGGGTGAGAGTGGGGGTGGGAGGCAGAATGACTGAGACCTTGGAAGAACTATGGGGCTTGCTAAAGACAATTGGTGATGTTAGTTTTTGAGAATGAACTTTAACTTGACTTTCAGTACATTCTTCTTCGAATGGCTTTGTGGTCAAGAGGTTGGTCTGGTGAAAGAAATGTATCCTGTTACCTTACTTTGTTCTTTTGTCAGAAATATTCATATAATCATAATAAAATCAAAATCATTTATTAGCCTTTGACTCGCAAACTCACCCCATAAATGAAACACAGAAGATCCAACTTTTATTACACTGCAAATATTGTAAATCTTGGCCAAATAAAAGTTCATTTGAAAGAGCTTGGGAGGTGGAAATATTATCCTCATTTTAAAAGTTAAAATTCAAAAGATTTAATTCAGAGATTGAAGCTATCATTGGTTAAATAAGAAATAGAGACAGAGAGGACAGGATAGTGGCTAAGAGTATGGGGTCTCTAGGTTTGAATCCCATCTCTGTCACTTATTAGTTGTGTGATCTTGGACACATTACATAATCTTTCTGTACTTCAGTTGCCCCATCTGTAAAATGAGGGTATTAATCATAACCAGGTTAAATGAATAAATCTATCTAAAATACTTAGAATAGTATATATAGCACATAGTATTATATATACATTTGCTACAAACTCAGAGATGAACAATAAAGAAATTAATAAAAGTGAAAAATATTTTTTGAAGAAGGATATATTACTAGATATCATGTAATTGAACAAAAGCATCATTAAAACGTGGCAAAAAGTTATTAGACAATATATATAGCTAACAAGTCAAAATGGTGAATTAAATTTCTAGAAGTAGCAATAAGAAGATTTAAAGAGATTAAAGGGTTTACTTCTGGAAAAACAGGCTGTGATTTGGAAGTATAGGAGCTGAACTTTTTGCTTACAAGAGTAAGGGCTTCTGAACCATTTGATTCTTCGGCCAGGTCCATGCATTATTGTGATCATCTTTTTTCAAGAATATGTCAGACAAAGAAATACAAATATCATATGATATTATGTATTTGTACAATATTTTTTAAAGGGTGCAAATGAGCCTATTTACAAAACAGAAGTAGAGTCATAGATCTACAAAACAAACTTATGGTTTCCTGGGGTTAAGAGTGCATGTGTACGTGCTAAGTCACTTCAGTCATGTCCGACTCTTTGCGATCTTATGGACTGTAGTCCAACAAACTCCTCTGTTCATGGGAATTCTCCAGGCAAGAAAACTGGAGTGGGTTGCCATGTTCTCCTCTAGGGGATCTTCCTGACCCAGGGATCGAATCCACATCTCCTATGTCTCCTGCATTGGCAGGCAGGGTTTCTTTGTTTGTTTGTTTGTTTTACCACTTTTTGCTATCTGGGAAGCCCAGGGGTAAGAGTGGGGAGGGGTAATTTAGGAGATGAGAACTGACATATACACAGTACTAAAACAATGACAGACTTTATTTTGGGGGCTCCAAAATCACTGCAGATGGTGACTGCAGCCATGAAATTAAAAGACGCGTGTTCCTTGGAAGAAAAGTTATGACCAACCTAACAGCATATTAAAAACAAGAGACTTTACTTTGCCAACAAAGGTCCATCTAGTCAAAGCTATGGTTTTTCCAGTAGTCATGTATGGATGTGAGAGTTGGACTATTAAGAAAGCTGAGCACTGAAGAATTGATGCTTTTGAACTGCGGTGTTAGAGAAGGCTCTTGAGAGTCCCTTGGACTGCAAGGAGATCCAACCAGTCCATCCTAAATGAGATCAGTCCTGGATGTTCATTGGAAGGACTGATGTTGAAGCTGAAACTCCAATACTCTGGCCCCCTGATGGGAAGAGCTGACTCATTGGAAAAGACCCTGATGCTGGGAAAGATTGAGGGCAGGAGAAGGTGATGACAGAGGATGAGATGGTTGGATGGCGTCACTGAGTCAATGGAGATGAGTTTGAGTAAGCTCTGGGAGTTGGTGGTGGACAGGGAAGCCATAGGGTGCTGCAGTCCATGGGGTCGCAAAGAGCGGGACACGACTGAGCAACTGAACTGAACTGAACTGAAATATAAAATAGACAACTAATAAGGACCAGCTGTATCACACCGGTGAGCAGAGATACCTCTACTCACTACTCTGTAATGACCTATATGGGAAAAGAATCTAAAAAGAGTAGATATACGTAAGGTATAACTGATTCGCTTTGCTGTACACACCTGAAACTAACACAACATTGTAAATCAATTATGCTCCAATCAGAATTTTTAAAAATTACGTGCATCAAACTATATGTCCAGGTGAATAGCATAAATGTCTATCTTCTAAATCACCTTTGTGATGAAACTGAACAACAAAAAGTTAATCCAATAGAATGCAAGAAAGAAATACAAACAAAAATTGGAGAACATAAAATAAGATGAGAAGAATTAATCTAAGCATTTAATTAACAGCGTTAGGGGACTTGCTCAGATTTCCTGTAATGAGGAA
Organism: Cervus canadensis; assembly: GCF_019320065.1. Classification (NCBI taxonomy): domain Eukaryota; kingdom Metazoa; phylum Chordata; class Mammalia; order Artiodactyla; family Cervidae; genus Cervus; species Cervus canadensis. Next base: position 31,097,185 of record NC_057403.1, on the reverse strand, counting down.
CATAGTGGCTGACTAACCCCTCTGGCCCTCTCCAAATCCACCGCTACATTCCCCCCAAGGCTGACCTTGCCCTGGGAAGTCCCCAAGGATACTCATACAAATCACTTCTACAGAACACTGAGCCCTGTTAGATGCAGCTTGGGCTGCGGTCTCATATTAACCAGGTTGGAAATTTCCTGGACCTGTGGACTGAGTCAGAGACTCTTTTCCCCGTATTCTTCTTCCTTCCCCTCTGCTTCCATACAGGGCAGATCTATTTTGCTAGAGAAAGTTTGTCCTTGCCTTTTCCTGCTTATGACACTTTTATCCTTGACCTGCACTCCCCCAATAAAAGTGGTGCAGGTTACTGTCTTTTGTTTGTTTCTTGGAGGATTCAACTGATCTATCAGAAGACAGAGTTCCCAGATTTAGTTATCAAATAAGATGCAGTATGTAGGTGTCCTCAGAGATAGAACTTTACAAAATAGAACAGAAAGGCTGAAAGTAAGGGGTCGGAAGAAGTGCATAAGGTAGATATTTACAAAATAAAGAAATTTAGATAAGGATATTAACCAGAGCAAAACAGAAAACAGATGCAGTCAAACTGGTATTTAAACAAATGAGAAATGGACAAATCCTTGATTACAGATAGAGACACAACTTTCTGAGAAATACAGATCAGTTCAGTTCAGTTGCTCAGTCATGTCCGACTCTTTGCAACCCCACGGACTGAAGCACACCAGACTTCCCTGTCCATCATCAACTCCCGGAGCTTGCTCAAACTACAACACAGATCAAGTCAACCAAGTACAGATCAAATCAACCAAAATATGCAAAATACACAAGGATATGGAGAGTGTGATTAACACAAATAACATGCCTTAGATATGAGTGAACACTCTTCCTCATCCCCCAATTTTTAGTGCCCAAGGAATATTTACAGTTGTGTAATGTATTAATATTAAATAAAAATTTTAATATAAGTTATAAAAAGCATAACTCATTAAAGCCATTTTTCTCTGGCCATAACAAAACTGAGTAAGAAATTAATATCAAAAGAGAACAAGAATGTGGGATGGTGATCAGGAGGGAGGAGAAGCAATGATTCATCTGAAAATTTTTTTCAATTCTTGATTTAAAGAAAACAGACCCCAAATCATGAACAAGTTATAAATGAACAACAATAAGTATTCTACACTTCAAAATAGGTGATCATGACCAAAGCAGAACTCAGGAAAAAACTATAGCCATAAGTGTATTTTAAAAAGACAAAATAAAAAATCTTACATTAAAACAAAGCAAAACAAAAAACAGACATAAATGAGGAAGCAAATAACAGAAAAAATAATTTCTAAAGAAATTTAAAAAAAGATAATAAAAAGTAACGAAGTAGAACAGCAATATGAAAAGTACACTTTATCTATCAGTGAATCTCAAAGCTGATTCTTTCTATGACAACAAGAAAGACAGCCACCAGAACTACATGGAGCCTGACTGCTCATCCACATTCTTCTGGAGTGATTTACTTGTAATAACCTAAGTCATCATCACCTCTATTAATGTGGATGCCTCATGGTGGATACTATTATGTAGCACAAATTCTGTGTGTTTTCATAGTCTTGGTTTCCCTTTTTATTTAGTGATTCATTCATTCATTTATTCATTCAACAGATGTCTCAGTTCAGTTCATTTCAGTGGCTCAGTCATGTCCAGCTCTTTGCAACCCCATGGACTGCAGCACACAGGCCTCCCTGTCTATTATCAACTTGCAGAGCTTGCTCAAACTCATGTCCATCAAGTTGGTGATGCCATCCAACCATCTCTTCCTCTGTCATCCCCTTCTCTTCCTGCCTTCAATCTTACCCAGCATCAGGATCTTTTCCAATGAGTCAGTTCTTCACATCAGGTGGTCAAAGTATTGGAGCTTCAAATTCAGCATCAGTCCTTCCAGTGAATATTCAGGACAAATTCAACAGATGTCTAACACCTATCATGTACTATGGCATATTTGGGGAACTGGAAAGTTGAACTAAAGAATTGTTTCATATAGTCATTTTGGGATTGCACTGAAAAATATTGATCACAGCTGTTATGTTGCTATTTAAATTGTTATTGAAACTCACATGCTTTAACATTTACATATATTTTCCTGTTGATTTTTATTGAGGTGTAATTCATATTCGATGAAAGTCATCATTTTTAAGTGTACAGTTCATTGTAACACATTATGTGTATAGTTGGTAATCACTGTATAATCAAGATATAGAACATTTTTATTCAATCCCCCAAATTTTTCCTGCCTTTTTCAGTCAGGTTTCTCCAGTCCCTGGCAACCACTCATCAGTTTTCCCTAACTATAAGTTTGATTATATAAAATATCATGTGAGTAAAATTATGTAGTGTGCAATCTTTTATGCCTAGCTTCTTTTGCTTAGCATAATGCTTTTGAAATTTACCCATATTGTTGCATTTATCAGTACCTCATCCTTTTTCATTACTGAGTAGTGTTCCATAGTGTGAATTAAACACAATTTGTTCATTTCTTCTGTTGATAGGTGTTTTGGTTGTTTCCATTTGGAGCTATTATTTAAAAAAGTGCTATAACAATAAATGCAGTTATAGGAATTTTGTGTATACATATGTTTTTATTTCTCTTGCAAAAATATGTAGAAGATGAGTGGTAGGTTTAGATAGTAGGTATATGTTTAGCATAATAAGAAACAGCATTTTTTTTTTCAGACATGGGTGTACCTTTTTGCATCCTTACTGCCAATGCATGATGGTTACAGTGTTTTCACATCTTTGGAAACATTCAGTAATTTCACGCCTTTTAATTTCAGCCATTCTAATGAGTGTGCAGTAGTATCTCTGTGATTTTAAATTGCATTTCTTCAATGACAAGTGAGGTTATTGCCTTTTCATGTACTTACTTGCCATTTGCATATCCTCTGTTAGTGAAACATCTTTTCAAAGTATCTTGTATCCTTTTACAATATATTTGCTTTACTTATTATTCACTAGTAAGAGTTTTTTATATATTTAGGATACAAAATATGTTTTGTAAATATTTTCTGCCAGTGAATGACTATAGTTCCTAAAATTTTGGTTTAATTAAAGCGGAACACAAGAAAAAAATGTTTATGCATACAGCTGGTAGTTGTGATTTTCCAGTTACTTTTTGTATGGTCAATATTCTTAGTTGTGAAAACCTCTGGTGTAGATTTTAGGCTGAACTATCGAATCACAGGCTCACCAGGAATTTGTCTTCTTCCCCCTGCCTCTACCCCCCACCCCCCGGCCCACATTCTTAACTATGTCTTTGTGTAAGAGCAATATATTGCAATCTTGACTAAATCAAATTTACCCTCTTTCATTCTTTATTTTATGTTTTTTGCATCGTATCTAATAAAATGTTACATAATTTGAAGTTACAAAGTATTTTACTTATATTTCTTTCTAGTTTTTGTTTTACCTCTTCAGTTCAGTCGCTCAGTCGTGTCCGATTCTTTGTGACCCCATGAATCGCAGCGCGCCAGGCCTCCCTGTCCATCACCAACTTCCGGAGTTTACTCAAACTCATGTCCATTGAGTCAGTGATGCCATCCAGCCATCTCATCCTCTGTCGTCCCCTTCTCCTCCTGCCCCCAATCCCTCCCAGCACATTTAGACAAATGACCTAGTTTGAGTGTGTGGTGTGAGAAAAGGGTTAAATTTTTTGTTTTGTTTTTTCCATATAGATATCCAATTGTTCTAGTATTTTTCTTGAAAGACTATCATCTTGGAGAATATTCTTCTCTTCATCAAATCACCTTAGTACCACTGTAAAAAATCAATTTACCATGTATGTATATGTCCAGTTTTTGCTTCTCCGTTCCCTATTTTGAAGTTCTATTGTTATGTACATAGACATTCAGAATTGCTATGTCTTCTTATTAAATTCACCAAGAATTTTGTAATGTCTTCCTTTACCATTTTGTAATGTCTTCCTTTATCATTTACAATATTTTTTTATTGAAAGTTCATTTTGTTGATATTAATATAACCACTCTACTTTTCTTAAAATTAGTATAGGCGTATTGAAATTTTTTTCTATCCATTTATTTTTAACCTATCTATAATCTTTATTCTTAAAGCAGATTTCTTGAAGACAACATCTTGCTTTTTACCTAATCTGATAATTTTTTTGCCATTTAAATAGGGGAATTAAGATAAATTATATTTAATGCTCTTACAGATATTGTTGGATTTAAGTGTCTCACTTTCCTAGTTGTACTCTTTGTTTCACCTGCTATTTTATCCTTTTCTTTCTATTTTTTAAACGATATTTATTTATTTATGGCTGTGCTGGGGCTTCCCCAGTGGTAAAGAATCCACCTACAAAGGAGGAGCCACAGGAGACACAGGTTCAACCCCTGAGTTGTAACCCACTCCTGGATTCTTGCCTGGGGAATCCGCATGGACAGAGGAGCCTGGCAGGCTGCAGTCCATAGGGTCGCAAAGAGCTGGACACGACTGAGGGGAAGGCATGCATGCGTGGCTGTGCTGAGCCTTCATGGCGGTACACGGGCTTTCTCTAGTTGCAGCAAGTGGTGGATACTCTCCAGTTGCAGTGTACAGGTTGCTTATTGTGCTGGCTTCTCTTGCTGAAGAACAGAGGCTCTAGGGTGCACGGCCTTCAGTTGTTGTGGCACATGGGCTGAGTAGTTTTGGTGCACAGGTTCTAGAGCGTGCAGGCTGCAGTAGTTGTGGTGAATGGGGTTAATGCCCCCATGGCATGTGGGATCTTCCCAGACCAGGCATCAAAGCCATGTCCTCTGCATTGGCAGGAAAATTCTTAACCACTGGACCACAAGGGAAGTCCAGACTGGGTATTTTTATAATTCCATTTATCTCCACTATTGTTAAATTTTCTAGTGGTTTCTCTATGGTTTCAATATACATCTTTAATTAATCACACTCAAATTATTTTATTGTGCCTCATGTATAAAGTAAGAAATTCACATTAGTAGCCTTACAATTCCTCCCTTCCTTCTTTTGTGCTAATTGTTATTAGTAGTTTCCTTTTTATGTTAAGTTCCAACTCAGTCAGGTATATTTTAGAATGATTAAAAATAAGGGAAATGATGTTTTAATTTTTTTTTTGCTGTTTCTAGAGATCTCCATTTCTTTATGTAGACTGAAATTTCAGTCTGATATTGTACTCCTTCTGCCTGTAGGGTTTTAGTATTTTTTTTGGGGGGGGGGGTTTAGTATTTCTTATAGCTCCAGTTGATAAACAGTGAATTATCTCAGTTTTTTTCCCCTAAAAATCCTTTGTTTCACTCTCATTTTGGTAAGTTATCCTAGCTGGATATAGAATTGTGAGTTAGTAGTGTTTTTCCCCAATACTTTAAAGAGACCATTCTACTGCCTTCTGGCTTCCATAGTTATTGACAAGGATGCTGCTTCAGTAAGTTTCTCTTTTTCCTTACGGCCTTCAACATTTTCTCTTTTTCATTTTTTCCTGCAGTTTCACAATGATATACAGAGAGCATTTTTGTTCTTGCTTTTGGAATATATCTTGATTTGTGTTCTCTGAGCTTCTAAGATCTTTGATTTGGTGTATATCACTTGGTGTATATTTTTAAAGAATCTTAGTCATTTTCTCTCTAAATATTTTCTGTGTCCCATTCTCTCTTCACTTTCTGGAAGTCGATTTACATATGTGTGTGTGTGTGTGTGTATGTATTTGATTTGATATTGCCCCACAGCTCCCAAAGAAGTGCAATGCCCAAGAATGTTCAAACTACCACACAATTGGGCTCATTTCACATGCTAGCAAGGTAATGCTCAAAATCCTTCAAGCTGGGCTTCAGTGCTACATGTACTGAGAGTTTTCAGATAAACAAGCTGGGTTTTGAAAAGGCAGAGGAACCAAAGATAAAAATGCCAACATTTGTTGGATCATAGAGAAAGCAAGGGAATTCCAGAAAAAAATCTACTCTGTCTCACTGAGTATGCTAAAGCTTTGACTGTGTGTGGAACACAACAAACTCGAAAATTCTTCAAGAGCTAGGAATACAAGACTTCCTTATTTGTCTCCTGAGAAACCTGGACATGGTTCAAGGAGCAACAGTTAGAACCAGACATGAAACAACCTACTGGTTCGAAATTGGGAAAGGAGTATATCAGGGCTGTATATTGTCATGCTGCTTATTTAACTTATATGCATAATACATCATATGAAATACCAAGCTGGTTGACTCACAAGCTGAAATCAAGATTGCTGAGAGAAATATTAACAACCTCAGATATGCAGATGGTACCATTCTAATGGCAGAACATGAAGAGAAACTATGGAGACTCTTGATGAGGGTGAAAGAGGAGAGTTAAAAAGCTGGCTTAAAGCTTGACATTCAAAAATCTAAGATCATAGCATCCAGTCCCATCACTTCATGGCCAACAGAAGGGGAAGAAGTGGAAACAGTGACAGATTTTATTTTCTTGGGCTCCAAAATCACTGAGGGTGGTGACTGTGGCCATGAAATTAAAAGATGCTTGCTCTTTGGAAGGAAAGCTCTGACAAACCTAGACAGCATGTTAAAAAGCAGAGATGTCACTTTGCCCACAAAGGTCTGCATAGTCAAAGCTATGGTTTTTCCAGTAGTCATGTCTGGATGTGAGAGCTGGACCATAAAGAAGTCTGAGCGCCAAAGAATTGATGTTTTCAAATTGTGGTGATGGAGAAGACTCCTGAGAGTCCCTTGGACTGCAAGGAGATCAAACTAGTCAATCCTAAAGGAAATCAACTCTGAATATTCAGTGGAAGGACTGATATTGAAGCTGGAGCTCCAATACATTGGTCACAAGAGCTGACTCATTGGAAAAGACCCTGATGCTGGGAAAGATTGAGGGCAAGAGGAGGAGGGGCGACAAGGAGTAAGATGGTTAGAGAGCATCATGGACTCAATGGATATGAGTTTGAGCAAACTCTGGGGGATAGTGAGGGACAGGGAAGCTTGGTGCACTGCACTCCTTGGGGTCACAAAGAGTCAGACACGACTGAGTGACTAAACAATAACACAGCTCTTGGATGCTTGGCCCTGTTTTAGCTTTCATGTTATTTTTCTCTTTGTGCTTCAATTGTCATAATTCCATTGAACAATCTTCAAGTTCACTAATTCTCTTTCCCTTGCTGTTTTGAATCTACTGATGGGATCATTGAAGGAATTATTCATCTTTCACACTACACACTTTAAAAAAGTCCAACATATTCATTAGACCTTTTCTTATAAATGTCTTCTTTTTGCTAAATTTCCTCACCTGATCATGCATGAAGTTTACCTTTTCTATTAGATCATTTAATTATTAATTACTGTTTTATGTTTAATTTGTTGTTTGATGATTTCAATATCAGTCATTTATGAATCTGGCCATGAATTGTGTTTTTGTTTTAGATTTTTTTTTTTTTAATTGAGAGAATAGGTTGTATTGCTTTCTTGCATGTCTTGTCATTTTTCAGTAAATACTGACATTGTATGTTGACCGGTAGATACCGAGTTGGGCTTAGGTTTTATGGCTTTCATGATTTACCCTCAGTACCCCATAGTGTTAAATTTCAATTAGCAATGAGCTGTTATAGTTTTATACTCAGGTGAGGCTGAGGGGCCAGAGGCTATTTCTTAGAATCACTGCTCCTTCACCTTCAGATTTTCAGCTCTTTGCTCATTTGTGCCACAGAAGTTTCATTCCAAGCTTTCACTCCTCCAGTGGTAGGTCACTGTTGTTTGATTTTTGTGCTTGCTAAGCAAGCAGTGGGTAAATTCAGGTTTCTCTCTTGTCCATTCCTGGTTTTAGTTTTTAGTCATATAGGAAGGTCCTTTATGCCTGGGCTCAAGGATATTTAGCAAAGAAGATACACAAACAGCAAACAATCACATGCAAATTACTTGACCTTTTTAGTCATTAGAAAAATGCAATTTATTTTTCCAGCTTCACTGAGGTATAATTATACAAAATTTTATGTATAAATGTATAAATAATGCTATTTATTAATGCATAATTATACATAATATTCTTTAAAGTATATAATTTAATGGTTTGATATATATATGTTTACTGTAATCAAGCTAATTAACACATATATCATCTTAAATAGAGTGTATATGGTGAGAACTCCTCAGATCTACTCTCTGAGCAAATTTTACATATATAAAATAGTATTATTAACTACAGCCACCACACTGTACATTAGATCCCCAGAACCTATTCATCTTATAACTGAAAGTTTTGTCCTTTGACCAATATCTCTTCATATCCCTCACTTCTAATCCCTGGCAAGCACCATTCTACCGTCTGGAGAAATGCTATTCAAAACACAATAAGATACAACTGCATGCCTATAGAATGGCTAAAATTAAAAAAAAAAATTTTGTTGACTCATCACAATATTGTAAATTAATTATCCTCCAATTAAAATTAGTTATTAAAGATAAATCAATAAAATTTTAAAAATCTTGAAAATACCAAGTGTTGACTAAGATCTAGAGTTAATAGAATTCTCCTACATTGCTGTTGACAATGCAAAATGATGCAGCTACAACACGAAATGACACAGTTTGCCAGTTTCTTATAATTACCACATAACTGAGAAATTCTTCTAGGTATTAGAAGAATAAATTAAATTAAAATAAATTAAATATAAAATTAACAAATTTATTTAAATAAGATAAATTAAAATATATGTCCACACAAAGACTTTTTCATGTATATTCATAACAGCTTTATTCATAATAGCTCCAAACTGAGAACAATCCAAGTGCTCATCCACTGGTGAATAAAAAACAGTGGTATGTCCATGTAAAGGAATATTACTCAGGAAAAAAGCAGGGATTATCCAACAATATGGAGGAATCTCAAAAGTATTATGCCAAATGAGTTAAACTAGACATACAAAACTGCGTATTATATATTTCTGTTTATAATGTGATTTGAGAAAAAAAGAAAACTAGTTAAAGTGATTACTTTCTGGGGCCAGATTGGTAAAAGACGCTTATTGTAAAGAAGCCTGAGAAAACTTTTAGAATGATGGAAGTATTCTACATCTTGATTGTGATGGTAGTTTCAATCATATGTATTTGTCAAAATGTTCAAACTATGCACAAGGAGTTGGTGAATTTTATTGTATCTAGATTATGCTCAGTATATATGATTAAAATAATAAGATGGAAAAAAGACTTTCATTAATGAAGTAATGAATTGTTTTCAAGAGAAGGGCCAAAATAAGTGAGAAGAAGATTAAATACTGAATGAGAAAGCAGAATTAGAGACATAAAGCTAGAGAACGAGAAGGATGAGTAGAGAGAGCAGTGGGGCCTGAGCATTAAACATCAGAAACAAGGAAGGAAGCCTGAAGAGAGGGAAGTAGGTTTTAGCAGCAGATGCATGGAACAGGCAGAGAAATTGCAGTTCTCTTTCATTTTCCATCCTTGTTAGGAGGCTCCTATTGGCCTCCTCAGCCTTCCCAAGTGGCATAGTTGTAAAGAATTTGCCTGCCAATGCAGAAGATGCAGGAGACACGGGTTTGATCCCTGGGTTGGGAAGATTCCCTGGAGTAGGAAATAGCAACCCACTCCAGTATTCTTGCTTGGGAAATCCCATGGACAGAGGAGCCTGGAGGGCTACAGTCCATGGGGTCACAAAGAGTCGGATACAACTGAGCAACTAAGCACATGAACACTGGCTGGCTCATCTACCAGTCATCTTTCTGGAGTGAAGTGGATTAGGTACTGGGTCTCATTTCATCAATATTAGTGCCGAGTATTATTGAGTCCCTTTTTGACTATCATCCAAATATTCAGTCAAAAAATAAATAAAATGAGTACAAGGAAATGAGCAGAATGTAAATGTGAAAGGTAGGCTTGTCCTAAGACTAGCAATAATCATCATAATAAAGTAGATAGATATACTAGTAAAGTCAGGACACGGTCAATGGAGGCAAGTCTATGCCAGTGCCTTCCTCTTGAGCTGACATGCCTCTGAAGAACCACTAAGCTTCCCTAGATACTCAGGCTGGAAATCCTTCCCTTCCATTGGAATACAGGAAATGAGAGCCAGAGGGGACATGGATTTCCAAGGTCATGAAGTGAAGTGAAGTCGCTCAGTCGTGTCTGACTTTTTGCGAGCCTGTGGATTGTAACCTACCAGGCTCCTCCATCCATGGGGTTCTCCAGGCAAGAATACTGGAGTGGGTTGCCATTTCCAAGGTCACAGAGTTCTATAATCTAAACTCTAAGACTTTAACCAGAATTATGTAAGGAAGGAAAATATTTTTTTACAGAAAGAGTTGATTATTTTCCATGTGTCTCTTTCACCTTCTAGATATTTTTTGAGAATCAACTAGCTACATGACATTAAGCTAGCTACTGGAGTAATACATTAAAAAGTCACAAATCTGACACTCTAAGTAGTTTCTTTTGAGGAATGAAGTTCATGTACTATTTATCTTTTCCAGGAGTGAGTCCATGCCGATATCACAGGCACATCTTTCACTATAGCAGCTACAATACAGAAATTCCACCTCCTGAAAGCCACCCCCTGTTCCAGTCTGCCCTGGACGCAATGCACTTAGGTTATCACTGGGAAAGTACTCAGCGAAGGGGCCTGCATTCCTAGGTGTCGCTGTGAGAACAGAGCATCTGGGCAGGTGTTTGGGATGTGGCCACAAGCCCTGGGGACTTTCACACTGGTGACTGAAGTGGAATTTGGGATTAAGGAAGCTCACTCAAATCTTCTTCCAGGAAGAACCACCATCCATTTTCTGGCATCTCAAGTTTGCCTAGAAAGACTATCATAAATTCAGAACATTGATTTTAAAAGTGGTGATTCTGGAACTCTCTTACCTTTTCCTCTTTAGCCAAGGAAGTCATTCTCAGAGTAGAGGTGCTATCATCAGAATTACTCCTGTTGGTCCAACAGGGCCATGTTTCTATCAACCTCCCACCTTATTTCCTTTGGGCCTTAAGCATTGTATGTCTCATCTCAAGCTCACTCTGTTGCTCTTTTTTTTGTCTCTTTCTTTGCCTTAAAAAAAATTTTTTTTTGCATGCTTTTTTTTTTTTTCCTTTCTGAGGGAGGAGGACTGGGGAGGAGAAAGCCATTGTCAATTAATAGAGAGACATTTTCACCAGGTGTTTCTCAATTATCACATTGGCAGTCAGCCCCTTCTGTGTAAATTGTATTTAAAAAAAAAATCCTTCCAGTGCAGAAATCCTCCTTGGGATTGTAACCAACTCAGTGTCTTATTTTCTCTGAAGAAAGATCGTCCTCTGGGAACAACCCTGCTTAGAACTCTAAGAAAAGCCAAGGTTGCTGCCTCCTGCAACAGCATGATTTAAATGTGTTAAAGTGTGTGATTATCATCAAGTCTTAAACACTCTAGATTTGCTCCTTCATTCTGCACAAGTTTGAGAAATAAACCTGCGACCAGTCTCCAAGAGAGATTGATGCTTATTCTGTGTCAGAGGCCTGGTCTCCAGACGTCCCCATAAATTTGTCTGCTGGAAGACCATAAACATAATTCTGAGCATGGAAGTTATTTCGATTTGAATTAATTGCTTTTTCAGTTTTTTCAAATATGCAAATTGGAATAGCCAAAGAAACATGCTCATAAAAAAAACAGTCCATTCTCTTGGAGAGATTCTGGAGCGTCCTTGCCAAGGTGACCTGCTTCTTCTCAATACAAAAGCAAAGGTGTGTTTAAAAAAAAAAATGATGCATGTGTGTGTGGGTATTTCCTCTTGGTCTGACATTTTCCTCATCATTAAGTCTAGAGTTTTGTGTTTCTCAGAGCCTCTTTGACTTCAACAAGTTACCACAAAATGAAATAAGGCTGTCAAGTCAACTGTGCAGAGAAAAACTCTTAAGGCCAGTCCTTGGAGCCTGCGGAAAAAAATGATTTTGTAGGTAAGGCTGGATGTGAATGCAGAAGACTCATTCATTATCTTAAAGTTACCCTTGACCCAGGTTGGCCAACCACCACTTCTCATCAGGCTCCTCGGTGAGGTTAAGAATGTCATTGCTTATAGCTGCTACAGCCCAGCAGCCTGGCTTCCTTGGAGACCCCAGGAGCCCTCCTGGGGGGGAACATGATGACTCGTCTGGACCACAACTTTTGTAAACATCCTCAGACTGGGGATTTCCCATAAACCTTCTGAGCCTGCAGAGATGCCCAGCTTGTGCCAACTCCTGTATAACAAGCTCCAGGTGCTTTCCTTTCTGCTGTACTGAGTGGAATTCCCTGAGCTTTGCCCTAAAACCATTTCATCAGAGCCCAGACCCAGGGGTGGGAAGACATGGGATCAGGTCCCTAAACGGGGCAGCACGGCTCATGTATTCAGACTCTCCGCTCACAGTATGGATGCCCCATAATCAGCCACAGAAAAGAACTCACCTTCCACCCCCACCCCCCAGCATCACTAGGGAGTAGGCAAAGGCTGCCTGGATGATCTGAGTAGTCAGGTTTGTGAAGACGTGAGTTCAAGTCCTGAACCAGGATATACAGTCAGAGAAGGATGGAACCATAGCTCTACTCGCTGTGTTAGAGCAGGTTTCCTGGAAGCAGATGCTGAGGTGGGGATTCTGGTGCTAATGACTTCCTGGGGGAGTGCTCTCGGGGTTGGTGGGGGGGGGCACCAGTGAGGGATGAGGAACGCAGCTCAGGGAAGGGGACACAACCAGGCAAAGATCTGGTTTTAGCTGAAGAACCCGGCCTCAGCTTGAGCACTTAGGAAGCTCTAGGGTAACTCGGGCTCCTCGGCTCCCCAGAGTTGTCCTGCTCTGACCCCGTGACTTCCCACCCCTGGCTTGGGCTCTAATGAAACGGTTTTAGGACAAAGCTCAGGGAATCCCACCCAGTGCAGCAGAGAGAAAGCACCCCGACCTTGTTACACAGGAGCCGGCACGGGCTTTACACCTTCAATGTCAGTGGCTGACTGGGGACACCCCATCTCCCACTCCTACCCACCCAAGAAGGAGTATGCAGCTCCAGAAACTCCAGACCAGGCAACTCTGAGGGCAGTTCTCTTGAGAAGAGTGCTTCTGGGAACCACGAGCAGGCTGGCTACTGACTGAGTGCTGAACCCATTAAAGGGCTTTTGGGCAAAGCATTAGGACACTGATGATACAGATGTAGGAGAGAACGTGGTCTAGATGCACAGCCACAGTGGGCCTCCTAATATGACTCCCCAAGTCTCAGCCTTGGGGGGCCACAGAGCGTGGGTGGGATGGGATGGGATGGTGGTTTCCCAGGCAGTTCACACAGGACCAGGGTCTGGCTCAACCCAGTAGAGGACAGAAGTGACTTTAAGACTGTCTTGTCTGATGGAGAACCCCCCGGATGGCTGAGTCTTGCCGTGCTCCCAAGAGGATGTCACACCTTCCTTCTGTGTGACAGCTGCCCCTAGAAAAAGAACAGAGGACAGCAGTTCCTACCCAATCATTTGCAAAGGCAAGGGTTGGTCCCTTCAAGGTTGGTGGGAGGGTGGGGTGCGTAGGAAGGGCAGCGATCTGAAGAGAGTGCTGGGGTTGAGCCAGGAGGGAAGACACAAGCCAGGAAGGATAACTGGAGTGCAACTGATGTCCAGCCTACTTCCCTGGCCCTTGAAGCAATGAGATGGCTGCTCTTTAGGCACACTGGGGAAAGGCCAGGCCACGACAGGCCTGGCTTCAGTACTACTTATGCACTGGAGTCTGCAGGCCCTGAACTGAAGAGTCCTCAAGGGATCCTTCTGGAGCAGAGCTGCACTCCGCTGTGAAAATGTGTATGTTTGTGTGTGTGTACATGCTCACTTTAAAAAAAAAAAAAAAATAAGAGAGAAAGAAACCAAAAGCTTGAGACAAAACTTAAAAATCAGAAGATCTCACATAATGCCTAAGCTTTTCTTAGGTGTTTTGCTGTTGCTATTTTATGAATCTGAGTCCTTGTCATGTGGCCTCAGCTTCCCAGTGACTGGACTGTGAGCAGCAGAGCCTGTTACTCAGGGCACTTGCTTCCCAGCTCATCAAGACTCATTGCCTGGGCCCTGAAAGCATCCAAGGGTGAACCCAGGAATCCATGCATGGACTGGAGGCTGACAGACATGCACTGAAGTTTGCAAGCTTATATAGTGAGAGCAACAGAGAAGAACTGGGTGCCCTGAGAAGAGCACCCAGTGTGGCCAGGAGGTAAGACCTAGTCCGATGGATGATCGAAGCCCACATTTTCACTGTTCTGACATGGGGTAGAGAGTGAGAGCAGATGCAGAGCAAAAGGGGTATGGGCATAGCTAAGCTGAGGGAAGTATCAGCCTCAACCTCCATCTCTGTGCTGCTGTCCCTCCTCACCCAGACCGCACGATCACTTACCTGGATCAATGCCCTTGTCCTTGCAGGCCTCCCCACTGCATCATCCTCCTTCCTACCTCCAGCTTTGCCCAGCTCTGTCCCAGCCTCCACTGCTATTTGCTTTCAGCTCAGTCCATATCATATCCCTTCTTGGAAAAAAACCCAAGGACCCCCAAAGTCTGGGGTGTGGTTTGGGCTTCTTAGTCTAGTGGTGAAGAGCCAAGGAAGCTGATAGTGACTCGAGCATGTGTGTGTGTTAAGTCGCTCAGTTGTGTCTGACTCTGCAACCCCATGGACTGTAGCCCACCAGGCTCCTCCTTCCATGGGATTTCTCAGGCAAGAATACTGGAGTGGGTTGCCATTTCCTACTCAAGGAAATCTTCCCAACCCAGGGTTCAAACCTATGTCTCTTGTGTCTCTAGCATTGGCAGGCAGATTCTTTATTCCTGGGTCATCTGTCATCCACGTTCAAGATCAGTCCCGATGTCTCAAGACATTACATGGAGGGAAAACTTCAGGGTCTCAGGTAACCCAGGAAAGTAGAAAGTCTCAGCAAACGCCTGGCTCAGGAAAAGCATCGTGGGGCAAAGTTCAAAGTGGGTTTCACAGAATAGGTGTATTCTTTGTCTGCTTTCTCCACTGAGGGATGGAGGGAAAAAGCAGGTGAGAGAGGTTGGTGAAGAAGTTGGGATCTATCCTGGGAGGAGCCACACCTCTTTACTCAAAGTGCAGGCGCTAGTGCCAAGCATGCTCTGATCCCCAGCCCAGCTCACCTGGCCGCCAAGCACCAAAGCAGAGGGAGACTGTAGCAAATGAGCCGCAAGTTAGAGCCTGAGAACGCAGCTGAGGAGACTTCCTCCAGCACAAATCCACTCTGGTGTGTGCAGCCATGATATTATACAAACTATCTATCTACCTATCTATTTATCTATCATCTATTTACACAGAATATTACTGCCTTCTTTCTGTCGTTGGTGCTTTATGCAAATGTACATTCCCAGATAAGGGTTCATTTGGAAGCTTCCAAAACTTCCCAGTTTTCACTCTAAGCTCAGCCAACTTCAACCACAAGTGCCTGCCTCTGTGATGGAGGGAGCATTGTTTCCAGGGCAAATTTCCCTCCTATCAAACTAGAGAATTTCAGGCACATGCCTTGTCTAAGGTAATGTCAAATGGGCTGAGGAGGGTACAGAATCTCTCCACAAAAGTAGAGTCACTTCCTGGCAGCTTACTGTGGCTCCCTGGAGCTCACTGTGGCCCAGGGGCAATGACTGATCTAAGTTTGGGGCTAAGTACCTAATATTAATATTCCTTAATTAATAGATTGGAGAAGGAAATGGCAACCCACTCTAGTATTCTTGCCTGGGAAATCCCATGAACAGAGAAGTCTGGTGGGCTACAGTCCATGTGGCATGCTATACTTGGGGCCACAAGAGTCAGACACGACTTAGTGACTAAACCACCAATTAATAGATGCTGAAGCTGAAGATGAGGGAGTTTAGGAAAGCTGCTTAAGCCAGAAATCTATACTTCAATGTATAAATTCAGTGTAATCCAAACAAGACTTTATTTTTTGGAAACTGATAAGATGGTTGTAACTGCTGTTTGCAAGAATAAACATAGAGGCTACAATGGTGATTATGAAATCAATCAAAGTGCATAGAAATAAAGATCTGCAATTGTGATTATAGAATTAGTCAAACATGTAATAATATCATGATGGAACAAACAAAAAAAAAAATGATCAGAAGCTTGCTCTCTCACTAACAAAACACACAATGAAGCTACAGTAACTAAAATAGGGTCACACTAGTACAAAGAAGTATTTCATAAGCAAACATAGTGATTTTATCTGTTCATTGGAACCATCTTGAAGTTTAAGAAAAAAGAAATAGATGCCCGGCTCTCACCCCCTGCCAAGAGATGCTGATTTTATTGTTCTAGATGGGGTGCAACCCGGGCTTCCCAGTTTGTGAGTGCTTCTTGAGGTGATTCTAATGAGCATCTAGTGGTTGAGAATGACTGGTCTAAACAGCATCATTTGGGGCTCTTGTTAGAAACGTGTATCCTTGCATTTGAGGTCACAGGTTCAAGATCCCTGAGGAGAGGGTTATATAAGGTACACAACATACACTGAAGCTTTAGAATCGTGAAGAAAATAGTACTGAGATAGTTCCAAGTGCATGGAGGAATTTCGTATGTTATAAAAGTGGCGTCTCAAAAAACTGGAGGAGAGATTATCAAGGATGTGGCTTAATTGATCAACCAATGGTGATTAAGTTGCATCTTGAGTTTACTTCTTTCTACAGAAACCATAAAAGAAATAAGGCTGGCTAATCTATAATGTGGTAAGGTAAGCCCATTTAGACATTCCAAGAAAGTCAGAAACTTTAGAGTAAACAAAAATTTGATAAATTTGACTGCATAAAAGTGAAATTTTTCATAATTTATGAACTGAAAATACATACAAATAAAAGTGACGAAGTACAAAAGATAAAGTTGCCACACACATTACTGAGAAAAAGTTAATAACCCTAATTTGCCAAAAAATAAGCTTATGTACCAAAAGGAAGAAAATATTCAGTTAAAAATTCAGTAGTAACTACAAAGAGACAAATGACAAAATAAAATGTATAAATTGCCAATACATATTGGGTGTTCTCTCTCATTAGTAATCAAAAGTGTTAATAAAAATAAAAATGACTCATGCTTTTTCGCTCATCATATTGTAAAGGAGTAAAAGGTTGGTAAAACCCCAAAATAGCAGGAAATGTGAGAAAATTGAGATTCTCTTGCAAATTGGTATTCTTTTCTGGAGTTTGTCGACTGAAGTCAACTTTTTGTTTTTGTTAAAGAAACACATCCTTGAGCCAGCAATCCATACATTTAGGAACTTATTCTAAGGAGATAATTGCTAAAGGGTGCAAATATATGGGCAAATGGCATCCATTAATGCTTTTAATAATGAAATTCTGGAAACAACGCATCTGTACCTAAGTGAGTATAACAACATACACACAAAAGCCCTCCTATTTGAAATAATACATAATGCTGTAGATTTCCATTTTCTAGAAAGATGACAGTTTTTCACACCTCTTCCTTTTGTATACAGCTATTCCTCCTCCATGGGCTGACACTCTCCTCTACTTCCTTATCTGATTCATTTCTGATTAATTCAAAACTAGCTCAAATTGTCCCTTCCTCTGTGAAGTTCTTCCTGTCCTTCTGAGTCACATGAGTAGCTGCCACCTCGGAATGCTCAAGGCATTCCTTTGCTACTTCCACATTAGCATTGTTTAATCATTTAGTCTACAAATATTTTATTGAGCACCTTCTACTATTTTGAGCACCTCTAATGTAATTGCTTCTTTACATGGCCAACTCTCCCATTGGATTGTGAGTCCCTCCATAGCAGGAGTTGAGCTTGATTCATTCTGTTACCCTGGATTTCAATCTGGAGCTAAGAAGGAGAAATATAAGCTTGTGGAGTTAAAGGAGGAATAGATGGATAGATAGTTAGATAAGTGATAGATGAAGGTGGATAGACAAACAGAGGATGGGTGGATGAGGGATAGATAAATGGAGGTGTGGAGGGATGGATGGATGGAAAGACGGAGTGATTTAAAGTTAGTGATTTAATGAGTGGCAGGCTGGTTAGATAAATGAATGTAGAAAGATGGGTGGTTAAGTTGATGGACTAGGTGTGTGAGTTAATGAATGGATAAGCAGATGGGTGGGTAAGTGGACTGGGCTTCCCTTGTGGCTCAGCTGGTAAAAAATCCTCCTGCTATGTGGGAGATCTGGTGGCTCAGCGGTAAAGAATCTGCCTGCAATGCAGGAGCTACAGGAGACACAGGTTTGATCCCCGGGTCAGGAAGATACCATGGAGAAGGGCATGGTAACCCACTCCAGCATTCTTGTTTGGAGAATCCCATGGACAGAGGAGCCTGGTGGGCTACAATCCATGGGGGTCGCAAAGAGTCAGACATGGCTGAAGCGACTTAGCATGCACACATGGGTAAGTGGACAGAAGGAGTGCAATGTCCCTGAATCCATCTGAAGGGAACTATGAGAAGGGAAAGGTTACCCACTCCAGTATTCTGGCCTGGAGAATTCCAAGGATACAGTCCATGGGGTCGCAGAGAGGCGGACACAACTGAGTGACTTTCAAAAAAAAAAAAAGTCTTGTTTTCTTTGTATTTTTTTAAAATCAGTATTTTAAAAATTATTCTTAATAACTTTTATAATAAAATGGCAATATGCATTTAATGAAACCCCCTCTGACTAGAGCCACAGCTTGGAAGAGGACAAAGGAGTAATAGGATCGCTGAAACTAGGGGCAGATAATGATTAAGGTCCTTCTCTATGCGGTGCTCCGCTCAGTGACTGATGAACTGGACACTCATGTCATGTCATGGCGCTCATCTGTCGGAGCTCACAGACTGGCTGGAAAAGCGGGTCTTCTAAGTTGTGCCTCTAAGTCTGTCTGTGTTCTTCTCTCTGCATGACCCCACTCTGGTGTCATAGGTACAAACCGCCATGATCCACAGGGACATTAAGTCCTTGCATCAGGACCATTCACAGGTATAATTCAGTCACAGGTATACTAGCTAGAGTTCTATTTCTTCAAAGAAATAGAACTGAGATGGAGAGAGACAGGGAGAGAGACATGCATCATAAGGAACTGGTAAACTTGATTATGGAAGTGGTGGGCAAATTCCAAGATCCGCAGGGTGAGTTGGTAAACTGGAGACCCAGAGAAGCTGACAGTTTAAGCCTGGGTTCAAAGGCCTGAGAATCAGGTGAGTCAATAGTGCAAGCTCCCATTGAAAGGCCAGTAAGCCAAAGCCCCAGAAAGAGCTGATCAAGTTCAAGTTCAAAGGTAGTCAAATAGGAAGAATTTCCCCTTACTTGGGGGTAGACTCAGTCTTTTTGTCCTATGTGGGTCTTCAACTAATTGGATGAGTCCCAACCCTCATTGACGGCTTCCCTGGTGGCTCAGACCATTAAAAACTCTGCCTGTAATGTGGGAGACCTGGGTTTGATCCCTGGGTTGGGAAGATCCCCTGGAGAAGGAAATGGCAGCCGACTCCAGTATTCTTGCCTGAAAAATTCCATGGACAGAGGAGACTGGTGGGCTCTAGTCCACAGAGTCACAGAGAGGTGGACACGACTACGTGCTAATACTTTCACTTTCACCATCACTGGGGAGAGCAATCTGCTTTGTTCAATGTTCCAGTTTAAATGCTACTCTCATCGAAAACATCCTTACAAAACACTCTGAATAATGTTTGATCAAATATCTGGGCACCTGAAGTCCAGCCAAACTGACAAAAATAATCATCACAATACCTAGTGTGTGCATAGAAATTTTGTATTTTTTGTTTGTCTTTATTGAATATTGGAGTGGGTTGCCATGCCCTCCTCCAGGGGACCTTCCCAACCCAGGGATCGAACCAGGTCTCCCACATTGCAGGTGGATTCTTTACAGTCAGAACCATTAAGGAAGCCCCAAAATACTGGAGTGGGTAGCCTATCCCTTCTCCAGGGGATCTTCCCAACCCAGGAATTGAACTGGGGTGCATTGTAGGTAGATTCTTTACCAGCTGAGTTACCAGGGAAAGGCAATGCCAAAGAATGTTCAAACCACCACACAATTGCATGCATCTCACATGCTAGCAAAGTAATGCTCAAAATTCTCCAAGCTAGACTTCAACAGTATATGAACCAAGAACTTCCAGATGTTGAAGCTGGGTTTAGAAAATGCAGAGGAGAGTTCCAAAAAGACATCTATTTCTGCTTTATTGACTATGCCTAAGCCCTTGACTGTGTGGATCACAATAAACTGTGGAAAATTCTGAAAGAGATGGGAATACCAGACCACCTGACCTACTTTCTGAGAAATCTGTAGGCAGGTCAGGAAACAACAGTTAGAACTGGACATGGAACAACAGACTGGTTCCAAATAGGAAAAGGAGTACCTCAAGGCTATATATTGCCACCCTGCTTATTTAACTTATATGCAGAGTACATCATGAGAAATACTGGGCTGGAGGAAGCACAGACTGGAATCAAGATTGCCGGGAGAAATATCAATAACCTCAGATATGCAGATGATACCACCCTTATGACAGAAAGTGAAGAAGAACTAAAAAGCCTCTTGATGAAAGTGAAAGAGGAGAGTGAAAAAGTTTGCTTAAAAGCTCAACATTCAGAAAACTAAGATCATGACATCCAGTCCCATCACTTCATGGCAAATAGATGGGGAAACAGTGGCAGACTTTATTTTTTTGGACTGCAAAATCACTGCAGATGGTGACAGCAGTCAAGAAATTAAAAGACAATTACTCATTGGAAGGAAAGTTATGACCAACCTAGACAGCATATTAAAAAGCAGAGACATTACTTTGTCAACAAAGGTCCATCTAGTCAAGGTTATGGTTTTTCCAGTAGTCATGTATGGATGTGAGAGTTGGACTATAAAGAAAGCTGAGCACCAAAGAATTGATGCTTTAGAACTGTGGTGCTGGAGAAGATTCTTGAGAGTCCCCTGGACTGTAAGAAGATCCAACCAGTCCATCCTAAAGGAGATCAGTCCTGAGTGTTCTTTGGAAGGATGATGTTGAAGCTGAAGCTCCAATATGTTAGCTACCTGATGCAAAGAACTGATTCATTGGAAAAGACCCTGATTCTGGGAAAGATTGAAGGCAGGAGGAGAAGGGGATGACAGAGGATGAGATGGTTAAATGACATCAGCAACTCAATGGGAATAAGTTTGAGCAAGCTCCAGGAGTTGGTGTTGGGAAGCCTGGTGTGCTGCAGTTCATGGGGTCACAAAGAGTCAGACACAGCTGAGTGATTGAACTGATTTACCTTTATTTACTTGTTTATTTATTTATTTATTTTGTCATACATTGATATGAATCAGCCATAGATTTACACGTATTCCCCATCCCGATCCCCCCTCCCACCTCCCTCTCCACCCGATTCCTCTGGGTCTTCCCAGTGCACCAGGCCCGAGCACTTGTCTCATGCATCCCACCTGGGCTGGTGATCTGTTTCACCATAAATAGTATACATACTGTTCTTTTGAAATATCCCACCCTCACATTCTCCCACAGAGTTCAAAAGTCTGTTCTGTATTTCTGTGTCTCTTTTTCCGTTTTGCATATAGGGTTATCGTTACCATCTTTCTAAATTCCATATATATGTGTTAGTATGCTGTAATGTTCTTTATCTTTCTGGCTTACTTCACTCTGTATAACGGGCTCCAGTTTCATCCATCTCATTAGAACTGATTCAAATGAATTCTTTTTAACGGCTGAGTAATATTCCATGGTGTATATGTACCACAGCTTCCTTATCCATTCATCTGCTGATGGGCATCTAGGTTGCTTCCATGTCCTGGCTATTATAAACAGTGCTGCGATGAACATTGGGGTGCACGTGTCTCTTTCAGATCTGGTTTACCTCAGTGTGTATGCCCAGAAGTGGATTGCTGGGTCATATGGCAGTTCTATTTCCAGTTTTTAAGAAATCTCCACACTGTTTTCCATAGTGGCTGTACTAGTTTGCATTCCCACCAACAGTGTAAGAGGGTTCCCTTTTCTCCACACCCTCTCCAGCATTTATTGCTTGTAGACTTTTGGATAGCAGCCATCCTGACTGGCGTGTAATGGTACCTCATTGTGGTTTTGATTTGCATTTCTCTGATAATGAGTGATGTTGAGCATCTTTTCATGTGTTTGTTAGCCATCTGTATGTCTTCTTTGGAGAAATGTCTGTTTAGTTCTTTGGCCCATTTTTTGATTGGGTCATTTATTTTTCTGGAATTGAGCTGCAGGAGTTGCTTGTATATTTTTGAGATTAATCCTTTGTCTGTTTCTTCATTTGCTATTATTTTCTCCCAATCTGAGGGCTGTCTTTTCACCTTACTTATAGTTTCCTTTGTAGTGCAAAAGCTTTTAAGTTTCATTAGGTCCCATTTGTTTAGTTTTGCTTTTATTTCCAATATTCTGGGAGGTGGGTCATAGAGGATCTTGCTGTGATTTATGTCGGAGAGTGTTTTGCCTATGTTTTCCTCTCGGAGTTTTATAGTTTCTGGTCTTACATTTAGATTTTTAATCCATTTTGAGTTTATTTTTGTGTATGGTGTTAGAAAGTGTTCTAGTTTCATTCTTTTACAAGTGGTTGACCAGTTATCCCAGCACCACTTGTTAAAGAGGTTGTCTTTTTTTCATTGTATATCCTTGCCTCCTTTGTCAAAGATAAGGTGTCCATAGGTTCGTGGATTTATCTCTGGGCTTTCTATTCTGTTCCATTGATCTATATTTCTGTCTTTGTGCCAGTACCATACTGTCTTGATGACTGTGGCTTTGTAGTACAGTCTGAAGTCAGGCAGGTTGATTCCTCCGGTTCCATTCTTCTTTCTCAAGATTACTTTGGCTATTCGA
Organism: Cervus canadensis; assembly: GCF_019320065.1. NCBI lineage: Eukaryota > Metazoa > Chordata > Mammalia > Artiodactyla > Cervidae > Cervus > Cervus canadensis. The sequence continues at coordinate 31,074,392 of NC_057403.1, read as the reverse complement.
GGTTTTTTGTATTTCCATACAAATTGTGAAATTATTTGTTCTAGTTCTGTGAAAAATACCGTTGGTAGCTTGATAGGGATTGCATTGAATCTATAGATTGCTTTGGGTAGAATAGCCATTGTGACAATATTGATTCTTCCAATCCATGAACATGGTATGTTTCTCCATCTGTTTGTGTCCTCTTTGATTTCTTTCATCAGTGTTTTATAGTTTTCTATGTATAGGTCTTTTGTTTCTTTAGGTAGATATACTCCTAAGTATTTTATTCTTTTTGTTGCAATGGTGAATGGTATTGTTTCTTTAATTTCTCTTTCTGTTTTTTCACTGTTAGTATATAGGAATGCAAGGGATTTCTGTGTGTTAATTTTATATCCTGCAACTTTACTATAGTCATTGAATGTTTATTTATTTTTAATTTGATACAACTTCAGGACATCTCTGGGTTTCAGTACCTGCTAAGAAAATGTTAAAGCAGAAGGTGGAAGATGAGACTCAGGAAGCTTCAATCAAGTGCTTTTCTGGAGGGTGTTCATGACCTTGGAAGAGCCCTGGGGACCCCCTGCACCTGTCTGGGTCTCTGAGTCTTTTCTATGAAAGAAGGGATTGGCAGATAACCCTGCAGACCTTTCCAGTTCTCTAAGGCAAAATGCATCATCTGGGCCTACATTCAGTTGTAACGGAGATTGTGAAGCAATGATCTAAAGCAAAGGACAGTGAGCTTTTATTGTAAAGGATCGAATAATAAATGTTAGGCTCTGTGGCTCAAATTGTCTCTATTGGAATTATTCAGCTTCGCTCCTGAACACACACAACAAACACAGACAATGAGCAAATAAGTTGGACTAGCTATTTTCCAGGAAAACATTATGTACTAGCAAGATGGGTTGGATTTGTCCTATGGGCCAAAGTTTGCAGACTCCTGATTTAAATAAACTGTGTTCCCAAAGGCTTAATTCGAGACTTTGATAAAGGTGATACAAATTCAGATGATAATGGTGATGAAGATAATACATACCTCTTTTCTTCCTTTTATATCAGGTGTATGTGCATATTCCTCCAATGTTAAAATTATTAACTTTAACTGTGTTCAGCAGAGTAATGCCACCTGCTTCCATTGATGCCCATGCCCTAATCCTCAAAGCCTGTGACCATGTTACCTAAAACATGGCAAAGGAGACATTAGAGATTTGAGTAGGGTTATGACCTTGAGATGGAAGATGACTCTGGGTTATCTGGGTGGATCCCATCAAATCACGAGTCCTTAAAAGTGGAAAACTTTCCAGCCTAGTCCAAGAGATTTGGGGGTAAGAAGGATTCAACCCTCTGTGGCTAAGAAAGGGGCCAAGAGAGCCAAGGAATGCTGGGTCACTAGGAGCTGACAAAGGCAAGGAAAAGATTGCTTCCTTAGAGCCTCTGGAAGGAGCAAAGCCCTGTCCAGACCTTAATCACAGCCCCTTCAGACCTGGAGAACTGTAAGATAACAAGTATGTGTTACTTAAGTCACTAGGTCTATGGTAGTTTGTTCAGTAGCAGTAGAAACCTAAAATGCTAAATCCCCGAGAAAAATTTAGAAAACGCAGAGTCTAAAGTATCACCCATAATACCACTCAAGGACACCCACTACGAACAGATAGGCATTTTGTTTTCAGCTTTTCCTCTATGGATCCAAAAAGTGAGTGAGAGAAAGAGAAATATAAATACCTTAGTTACATTGGCTATAATTTATATCCTACGTTGTTTCACTTAACATTTTAACAGAATTTTCCTGTGCCAATAAATTTTCTTCAAAAACATGTTTTCTAGTATAGATGAGTCATAATTTATTCACTTGCCCCCTTTTAATTGTTTCTAATCTTTTCACCAGAATAAAAATTGCTAAGGAGAAAATTCTTGTACATATTCAAGTGTTAGGATGTTACAAGGTTACTATCTCTTTTTTTGCCGTAAAACTTGAAAATATTTTTTCAGTTTTGTTTGATGTTAATTTATTCAAGATCATTTTTTTTTGGTCATTTTTGACAGATAGAAATCTTACATTTTGTTTTAGTCCAATAGATCAATGCTGCTCCATCATATCTTTTCTTCCATAACTGGAAAGGCAAATTCCCATCTCAGGTTTGTGTTTCCTTCTAGTTCTTTTGAGAGTTTGTGTTTTCCATTTTATCTTCAGTCTGCCTGGTGTTTAACTTCCCAATTAATTAAACGTTACTCAGCAGTGTTTCTCTCACCATCTATTGTATGATTCTTAATTTGTGCATTTGATATTTGATAGCTGTTACTATACCCTGACAGTGAAAAGGGCTTCCCTGATGGTTCAGACAGTAGAGAATCTGCCTGGATTGAGAAGATTCCTTGGAGAAGGGCATGGCTACCCACACTAATATTCTTGTCTGGAGAATTCCATGGACAGAGGAGCTTGGCGAGTTACAGTTCATGGAATCGCAAAGAGTCAGACATCGTTGGATATTTGATAGCCATTAAAATCCCCATGGACAGAGGAGCCTGGTGCACTACAGTCCAAGGGGTCACAAAGAGTCAGACATGACTGGGAGACTAAATACAGCACAGCACCATATTCTACTGCTCCTGAAATGCAGATTTCCCCAATGTTGGCATCACCAATATTTGGAGGACCTTACAGTTACTAGTGTCTGAGGTCTTTGCCAGCTCAGCTAGAAGGCTGGTTGTTCCAGAGGTTTGCACTGGTCTTACGATCACCTGGGGGCACCATGGGCCCAAGACCACATTAGCTTGCAGCCTGAAGTTCTCTTAGGCTTCATTCTGCATCATCAGATGGATATTGGCTCCAATTCTTAGTCTCAAGGGAGGGATATTTTCCTTCTCTGCCCAGGGCCAAAGTTAAGATGCACAAACATTTCTTTCTTGTTCCATTCTGCACAATGGGTTTCTTTCTTTCCTTCTGGTGGGCATTTACAGAAGATGTAGCCCTTGGTGTCAGAGGAGTTCCCCTATTAGATTCACCTTGGGAATTTTTCCTGTTATTGGTACATAAAGTAATGATGTGTCTTACAATCAATAATGCATCTTAGAGTCCAGGAAATATGGTATTTCATACATAACATGTAGTATAATCTTGGGTCCAGTTTCTGAATTATCTAGTTTGTTTTGCTTTGCACCAGTATCATGGTGCTTTGAAATGTTTTTTGTTTTAATGTATAGTAGAACAATTTCTTCCTTAATAGTCATTCTTTCTAAAAATGTTCTTATCTTTTTCATTCCAGATTAATGTTAGAATTAATGCTTCAAGTTTTCACACATCATCCATATCAATAAGTGAATAATTTAAAATTAAAAAAGAAAAAGCTTTGCTGGGATCTTTACTGGATCTTTATTAACCCTATGGATGAATATAGGAAGAACTGATACCTTTACAATATTTAAAAGCTAATATATTTCCTAATCAAGACTCAATATATTTTATTAAAGACTTACATATTTTGTTATCATTAACATTTTATTCATATAAGTTTCTCATAGTTCTGGTTAATAACATTTTTCTAGTTATTATATATTTTAGTGCTACTGAGAATAGATTTTTGTTTTCATTAATTTTCTACTTGGCTATTTTTGGCATACAAGAAAGCTGATTTTTTTGTATTTTGATTTTGTAACTAGGACACCTTTCTGAACTTTCTTAATCTTTTTCAAACTATATTTTCATGATTTTTAAAAACCATCATCTTTTAGATTGATCAAAGTTTTAAATATCAATTCTTTAAGAAAATCAAAGAAACACTGCCATGTTCAATGAATACATTGTTTATTTAAAAATGCATTTTGATGTTCAAAAATTCCTATGTTTGAGAATGAAGGAATTTAGATTTTATAAGCAGAACAATCATATTATTGGCATATAGTGATAGTATCATCTGTTCTCCTAGTTTCCCCTCTTATTTCTCTCATATGTGCTATTTTACTGGCTAATATTAGTGATATTGTTCTTGATTTTAATGAGAAAGCCTCTAGTGCAGTGGTTTATAATTACCTAATTTTTCTTGAGTGTGGGGAAGGTCGTGGACCTTTTGAAAATCTGCTGAAAAATGTGCATTCTGTCCTCCAGATAAAAGTAAATGTGCACCCACACCCAGACTCCAAGTGTCTAAGCTTTCAAAATTCTCCCAGCCCCCATAGATTTTCACAAACCACCAAAGTCCATGAAACCTGATTAGGGACTTATTTTTTCCAAGGTTTTACCTTTTGGAAGAATGTTAAAATGTTAATTTAAGATAGATCATCTTTGCCTGACTAGGATATTATCTTTATTTCTGTTTTATTTTTCCCCCTTAAAGTCAGTTGTTGTTGTCTGCATGCTCAGTCCTATCTGCAACTCCATGGACAAAAGCCTGCCAGGCTTCCCCTGACCATGGAATTTTTCAGGCAAGAATACTCATCAGTGTTAATTCCAGTAAACACCGTCTGGGTGGGATGCATCACTCCTCCCATTTCTCCAGCTTGTCTTGTATTCAAACCTTTGCAATTTTTCCAACTAAAGGAAGAGTAGGTTTCCTTGCCCCATTGTCACTGGGCCCAGACCTGTGACTTTCTTTGGCCAACTGGATGCTAGTTGAATGATATAAGAAGTTCAAGATGTACATGTGTGGTGGATGTTCCATCTTGTACTTCTGATATTATCACAAGAAGAGCATATTCCAGAACAATCCTCTATTATAAAGAGAAAGAGAGACAGATGAACAGACTGGCTCTAAACTTTGGGGTGGAGCCTAGACACAGATCAGGGACCCCTCTCAGCTCCTAGGGATCAGCTTCAGTTCCTTGTTATGCAGCCCTTTCCAGGGAGCCATGTCTCACAAAAAGGGAGCTTCATTCTTCAGGGCCAGCAACAAAGGGTGAGGAGTGGGAAGGAAGAGTCTCTTCTTTTATAAAGGGCTTACCTGATCAGGTCAGGTCCACCTAGGATAATCTTTTCGATTAACTCAACATCAACTGATTAGGAATTCCAATTACACCTGCCAAACCCCTTTATCTTTGCCATAATCTGTTGATTAGAAGCAAGTTACCATGGTGGAAGCTCCTCACTTCTCATCGATTAAAAGCAAGTTGCCATCTCCACCCATTTTCAGGGTATAGGAATTATACAAGTTCATTGGGGATTACTTTAGAATTCAGCCTACTACAATCATATATTTGTTATTTTTATCTATTAATGCCATTGTTTTACTATTTACTATGTCACTAATATTAATATTTTGTTCACTGATACAGCACATAACATAATGAACAGAATTTTCATTAATTAATTAATAATGGCTAATGGGTAACATGTAAAGATTATATTAACACATTAATAAAATTAACCATATTAATAGATGGATAATTAATTAATATGACTAATTATGTTAATATAATCTTTACCTGTTAAACCTCTTTGCATTTCCTGGAATAAATCCTGTTTGGTCATAGTTAATAATTCATTTAAAATGCTGCTCATTATATTTCACTGGTAGTTTCATTAGTTCTCTTATTCTCATATTCAAATAGGAGATTGACCCATAGATTCTTGGCCATCCTTGTTGGGTTTGATAACAAAAATCGAGGATAACATTGTGAAACACATTCAGAAATCTATGGTATCTTTCAGGGCTCAGTAAGAAAAACAGGACTACCATAGTTATTAAGAAAAAATGAAAAGTTATATGGATAGGAAAGGATCAGGGGAAGTGAAGGGTGAAGTGTGGGAAAAGTTGGAGGATTAAAGAGACCATTACTGACCTCTTCAGCCCGGCTGGCTGACTGTACAGATTAGGGCTTGTGGGAAAATCTGAAAAGCCATAATTACCCCTAGCTTGGGCTTCGCTGGTGGCTCAACAGTAAAGAATCTGCCTACCAATGCAGGAGACATGGATTCTATCCTTGGGTTGGGAAGATCCCGTGGAGAAGGAAATGGCAATCCACTCCAGTATTCTTGCCTGGGAAATCCCATGGAGAAGGAGTCTGGTGGGCTTCAGTCCATGAGGTCACAAAAGAGTCAGACACAACTTAGCGACTGAACAACAACAACCCATAGCTTATGTAGAGTATGTGGCCACAGGTGTGGCAGAACCCATGCGATGTTGCATGGGGAGCTCATCGAGAAGTCCTGAAAGAGCTCTTTCTGGGGGAACTGTGCCTCTGCACGCATGTAGCCAAGCAGTACAGTGGTCTTGTGGGTGCTGTGGGAAGATAAGCTAGGCTTAGAGTGAGAGCAGAGGGAAGACACTCCAGTTCCCCCCACCTGCTAAGCAACTCTGCATCAGTCTGTCACATTGCCTACCTCAACCTCCTCCTCCTACCCAGGCTGTTCTGGGAGATGCTTGTCCCAACCTCAAACAGCAGCAACAGAGCCAAGCTGACATCTCACAATCCAAGACATCGCACAATCACAATCTATCCTCATTTTCTGAGCTCAGAAGTGATTCAGATGCCATGGAAATGGAATACTCCTTGAAATATGGAAAGGACTTATTCATAAACCTGTGGATGTTGGACAGGGTGACAAATAGGCAAGAAGCAAGAGACACAGAGGAAACGAGGCTGAGGTCTGGCAGGGGGAGGACAGACTTCAGGCTAACGAGTAGTTCTCTGCATTTTCACAGGAAACACAGATTTCTTATTTTTGGACTGATAGTCAGTGTAATCCCACAGTGGTCAAACTACTCCCTCAAGCAAAAGACAGATAGGTCCATGCTTGCAGAGTGCATAGAATGGGAGCCTTCTTTATAGTGGTGATCTTTGCTTATCAAATTTTAAGCTTTAGTTTTTTAAGTAGAGATTTTAAGCAAAGAAAACAAATATTGTCTTTAATAGGAAATATGAATTCATTTATCTGATTGTCAATTTTTGGTTACCGAGTTAAAGGATCTTCATTCAGTCAATTTGTTTGATGATATACTCTTGCCTCACAAGTTCTTTTATTTTCTGCTTTCTGGACTATATATTATCTTAGTGCCTTTTTATTATTTTAAATGTGTACATGAAGACATTAATTCTAGTAGTGATTTTCTAAAATTAGAGAAACAAGGATTGAAGTATGGTGCTAAATATTAGAAAACATAACTAGACCTGACTTCATACTTGCTGTAAATTCCTTGTCTGATGATTCCAAACTCTGTGTCATAACTGAGCCTCCTTCTGAATCTTGTTTTGTCTCTTTAGATCGTGTTTCACCTTGCCTTTTAGTGTGCCTTGCAATGCTTTGTTGAAAGTCAGGCATGTAATGGGCAGTAGAAGCTGATGTAACTTGGCCTTCAGTGTGAGAATTTATGTTTCTCTAGCTAGGACCTCGGCTGTGGTTAATGTTTGTTCTAGATGTAAATACCTGAAGCTTCACGTTCTTCCAGTGTTCTTGTTTTTGTCTCCCTTCTCAACTTCAGGCTTCCCTATGTAATCCTCCTCAGATAGAGTCTGCATCTTGCAACTCAGAAAGCTATAATCCACTGTTACTGTATTAACCGTGTTAGTACACAGTGGCGGTGGTGGGGCAAGGTATGGGGAAGGGGATCATTCCATAATCTTCTGATAAAATCTCAGGATTGTAGTGTTTGTCAGTGTTGTGACCTTCACAAATATTTCTTGGGTGGCATAGTTTTTCTCCTCTGTGCCTAGTTGCTTCTCTGGTTGTAGCATTTCCAAGCAATTTCCTTGAAGCCTGTCCAAGGCTGGAGGGGCCTTGAGTGGAGAGAAATGCCCTTCCTCCAGCTGCAGTAAAGTTTCAGAATTGTGCTCTGGCCAAGTACTTTCCCCTGGAAACTAGTCCTTTGATATGGAGAAGACTTTGGGAGTATTACACACGGATTAGGATCCCCCCTCCTACTGTCAGAGCCATGAGGGAATCTTTCTCTACTCCCATTCACCATGAGAACTTGGCAGGGTCCCTGGAGATAAAGCTCATAAAGCTGTGGTGGCCTCCCTAAGACTTCAGCCTCAGATATTCCTCACTCTCACATCAGCCCATGCTCAATCTCCAGCAAAGTTGTCACTTGGGGTTTCTACCAGTTTATAGCTCCAGTGGCTTTAGCAGCAGTTAAGCAGGTTTCTGTTGCTGTATCTCTCTGGATGCATCTGTCTCTCTAGACTTCAGAGTGGCTCTGTCCTGTGACCTCATTTCTTTGATTCAAGAAAAGTTGTTTATTTTTTGTTTTTACTCCAACTTTTGCTATTGTTAGGACAGGAACAAGAGCTTTTCATATTGAAGCTGAAACCAGAAGTCTTCAGTACTTTTTAACCTAGACACAAAAAGGAGTCTTTTATAGATTATTTTGATTAATTTTGCTTAATTCTGATGTAGACTCTAACCACTGGCTGGAAAAGTGGAAATAAGCAGCTCGGGGTTCATTGCATCAATTTAGATACATCTTTGTAAAGGTGTTTCTTTTTAGAATGAGAAGATATGCCAATATTGGCCTAGGCGGAAGCATTGCAGACTTTTCAATTGGCAGTCACTGGTCATGTATATTACAATGTAATGTGTGGGTATATCTTCCTTTGTCTGCTCTTAAAGACATCATCAAGCTAGACTTCATGACTTCCTTAACAGAGAAGGAAATGGTGTTATTAGTGATGTCTAATGGCTCCCCTGAAGTCACAGAGCAAAGATGCCCATCTTGTTCCTATGCTCCATGAACCTGGGAGGAGACTATCTTGATAAATAGACATTGCCAAAGGGAAATGCCAGAATTTAATTTCAATAATGATAAACAATAGTTATTTCTCAGAAACAAGTATGAGAAATACGAACTTTGAAATAAATTGAAACAAGATTTAAGATGCAAATGTGCACCGTAAAGGCCTATTGAGATAGAAATTGAAAGGCAAAATGGAGTGTTGTGACCAGAGACCAGCCCACAGTATAGCATGGCCTAGTATTAACCAGACTTCCCAAAGACAGATTAGGTATTTGCTTAATGTGGCAAGAGTAGAGAATTTTAGGAGGAGGAAACTAACTTTGGTTGAATATTTACTGAACCACATTTTATTCACTCATTTATTCACTCCTTTGAATGAATTATTGAGTTCCTATTACATGCCTGCACCATTCTTGGCGCTGCCAATTGAAAAGTCAGTGTGATCTGGTCTGTTCCTTTGGGGAGAATACAGTCCAGTGTAGAAGGGAGTCAGGCAGCCAGGGAATGACATCGCATTATGATACGTGCTAAGAGAGGATACCCCACAGATTTCTCTGGAACACCCCAGGAGGAGTCTGAGCCCTGCAAAAATGGGGGCAGGGGATGACAGGAAAGGCACCCTGCAGCAGGACATGAGATGCCAGGAAAGAAAGTGAGCATGAGATGAGAGGGAGGAATGAGCCTGGCAGAGGAAGAAGGCCTGGGGTGTCAGGGAGCCTGGCTTCTTCAGGAATTGCTGGGTTCAGTGTGGGTACCATTAGGTGCTGCCAGTGGGTCAAGGTTAATGCCTTCATCCTTGCACAAGGGAAGCCAGGAAGAGATTCGAGCAAGAGAGACACATGATCAGATGTGAGCTTAAAGGAAATCTTGGAGGCAAGGAAAAGGTTCAATGTGCATCGGAATGGTGGCAAGGAGGCCAAGTGAGAAACATGCAGAAGTGATGAGGACTCCAAGTTAAGGGTGGAGGTGAAAAGGGAGAGAAATTAAAGGATCAAACAGATATTAAGAAGGTGGTGAAGTGGGCAGCACTCGATGGCTGGTCTGGTTGAGGAGGTGAAGAGAGGGACGCATATGTAGGATCCAGGTCTGAGCTGTAATAATGGAGTGATGGGTGGGTCCTTACTGATGTGATGAGGAACAAAATGGAGTGGGAAGAACAAGAGTAGTTTGGGTTGTGTGGATGGGACATCCAGGGGTAAGTATCCAGAATTGGGAATGGAGAAGAAACCTCCACTTGGCAGTTGCCATAACCTAGACAAGGGGTTCTGAAGCAGACCTTGTCAGTGCCCCAGTATTCTCTAGGCCCACCCACAAGCTGGGTGGTGTGTGCACCTCCCACTCAGGCATGTGGATTTCTCTGTCTCTTTGCCTGAGCTCTGCTCTGGCCTGGGGCACTGCCTGGCTCTTGCATAAAGTAGACCAAAAGGACAGGGATGGAGGGAGTGGAGGTGCATTGTGTCAGGGGTTAGCCCATGTTAAAACTCAGATTCCTGGGCCCCCACCAGAGACTCTGATTTACTGGATTTGGTGGGGAGAAGGAAGCAAGACTTGCATTTCTAACAGGCCCTCCTGTACCTCTCTGAGATGTGTTCATGGCACTGTTCCCAACTGTCCTGATCGTAACCTTTCCTTAACACTCTCTATTGTTTCCCTCCCTTCCATGGCTCCTTTCCTTCTTCTCCTTCCTAGGATCACATCCCAATGCCTTGCTGGGGGTCTGTTTTGGTCAAATCCTACCTAAAGCCCCTGTCTTATAGATGATATTCAGTTCAGTCACTCAGTCACGTCCAGCTCTTTGTGACTCCATGGACTGCAGCACATTGGTCTTCCCTGTCCATCACCAACTCCTGGAGCTTGCTCAAACTTGTGTCCATCAAGTCAGTGATGTCATCCAACCATCTATCCTCTGTCATCCCCTTCTCTTCCTGCCTTCAAATTTTCCCAGCATCAGGGTCTTTTCCAATGAGTAAGTTCTTCACATCAGGTGACTAAAGTATTAGAGTTTCAGCTTCAGCATCAGTCCTTCCAATGAATATTCAGGACTGATTTCCTTTAGGATAGGGTGGCTTGATATCCTTACAGTCCAAGGGACTCTCAAGAATTTCTGCAATACCACAGTTCAAAAACATCAACTCTTCAGCACTCAGTTTCATGGTCCAACTCTCATATCCATACATGACTACTGGAAAAACCATAACTGACTAGACAGAATAGATGATATTGGTGGGGGACAACTGTGATAACTATCTCAGAACTGTCATCAGAATTAAAACAGTGAAGGCATGCATGAGGCATCCTTAGGTTAAAATGGCCATTCGTGGGTTGTACCTGATTCCTCTCACCTCTCTTGAAATATCCTGAAAATTTCCATGATAAAAGAAGGAAAGTTTCAACAGACATGGACACTTGGCATGTTAGTCAAAGATATTAAGGACCCTAGGAGGCACTTCTATCAGCCACATGAGAATGGGGCCTATCTGGGCAAGGAATCTGTGGAGATTATTTGGTCATCTATCAAACACCAACATTTGACATAAATAAAAATTCATCCAGTCTGTAATTCACTCTCATATACTCGTTCCCTGGTGGTTCAGATAGTAAAGAAACTGCCTACAATGCAGGAGACACGGTTTTGATCTCTAAGTTGGGAAGATCCCCTTAAGACAGGAATGGATACCCACTCCAGTATTCTTGCCTCAAGAATCCCATGGACAGAGGAGCCTGGCAGGCTATAGCACATGGGGTCTCAAAGAGTTGGACATGACTGAATGACTAACACTTTTTCTCACATGTCCAAACCTTAAGTTTAACCTGTTGGAATATTCTATCCCAAGTAGTATGCCATTCAAGTGGTATACATTCAAGTAGTATACCTTTCAGAAGCAAGGCGTGGATCTTTAGCAAGGCAAAAGTCACTGTCTTTGACAGTCCTTCTCTGGATATAAGTCAAAGAAGTACTGAGCAGTTCCAGGGAGTCAGAGTCAAACTCATAAAGCCAGACTCATAAAAAGTCTGCATGGTGGCTTCCTGTCTAAAAGGGAATGGCCACGCCTTTTTAGACCACGCCCTGACGAGGTCTGATCTGCTTTTACCTAGCTACCAGGTAGGTGCTCAACAACTAAGCAGTATTAGTTCTATTTTCACCTACATTTTCCTTACAATTTAATCATTAGCAAAGTTATCTTTTAACCATTTATTTTAAAGCATAATAGTAAAGCATTAAACCTGATTTTAATACTCATTTCTGTCTAGTTTGCAATTTAAAAATAAAATAACAAAAACCATAATTGTAAAAAAAAGAGCTAAAATGAGTTAAACTTAAAGCAACGGGCTTGATAAATTTTGTATGCCATCACACTAAGGGGAAGGATCCAAATTGAGATCAGTTGGGGTGAGGGTGGAGTAGATATACAGAGTATGTGTGCCCAGTGGTGTCCGGTTCTTTTGCAACCCCATGGACTGTATCCCACCAGGTTCCTCTGTCCATGGAATTTTCCAGGCAAGAATACTGGAGTGGATTGCCACTTCCTACTCCAGGGGATCTTCCCGACCCAGAGATCAAACCCACGTCTCTTGTGTCTCCTGCGTTGGCAGGTAGAGTCTTTACCACTAGCGCCACCTGGGAAGACTCACGAATATACAGAAGGGAAGGGATACTGGTTGGAAGAGAAAGCTGCCCCTCGATGCAGCCAAAATGATGCAAGGGACTGTGCCCATCTCTCTGGGCATTTTTCACTGCTTCCCTTCCCCCCCCCCCCACAGCCTCCTGGGCAGGTGGGGCAGAAAGAGCGGCTTCCATGGACCCCTCCCATTAGTGATCCCTCGACCTTTCTTCAATTGAGCTCCCCTGCCCTCCCCAGGTTCTCCTGAAACTGACACAGAGACAAAAGAAAACATGATTTTCATTCAGATTAATGCAACAGTCTTTTTCTGTTTCTGAATGTTGTATTAGGAATTAGGAGCTCTTAAAATTAAATTTAGCCAAACATACTCACTTTCTCCATTGTCATCGTGTTCATGTTTTCGGTCTGCTTCTGTCTGCTCTCACTTCCTGAACAAGGGGAGAAATATTAGTTCAGTTTAAAAAGTGAAAAAAATAAATAAATAAAACCACGGACAGAAGTATGCCCTTCTTCTCTGGTTCTTAGCATTCTGGAACGCACCTGTGTTAAAATATGAAGAAATAAAACAAATATAAATTATGCATTTTCCAACTTAATTTAAAATGCATTATGCTCTGCTTTGTTCTCCGGAATTAGTCTTATTAAGGGGACAGATCTGTATGGATTAATTTTGAGTCAGTTTATTCACTTCTTTGTAATTCAGTGGCAAGGATTTTTGTCCCCAGGCATCAAATTAATTTTTTTTTTTTTTACTGTAAGTAACACATACAAAATATAGACCTCTTTGTGTTATTTCTTTGTTTACCTAGCAAGCAACACATTCCCATGTTATGTTTCCACCAAATCTTAAATCTCTCCTTTTATAGAGCGAAACTTTCCAAATGATTTTTAAAGCAATGGAACCGTTGTCACAATATTTGAGCTGGGCACAGTCATACCATTATCCTCTTCCTGGTATTAATTTTTAGAGAGATCCACATGGCCTCCCTCCAATTCAAACTCCGAGGCCACCAGCCCCCGGCCCCTGCTTTCCCAATAATTTTGGCAGCATGTGAACTGATATTTTATGATGATTTAAAATATGTACCAAATCATCATTTTTAAGTATTGTTTGAGTACAGTCATTCTTTGTTCCGCTTAGACGTTTTAAATCTTTATTTTTTGCCCCCTTATACTGAGCGAGAAAATCGTCTGAATTCTTAATTAGTCTTCTTTAAACAAAATATCCTTTCATATGCACTAATAAAGACTAAGGATCGTTCCCCTCTTGTTTAAATAACTGCTTGCTGTAGTATAAAATTGTAAGAGACACGATGCAGATCAAGTTACGGGCTTGAAGTGGGGAAGAGGAACAAGCCGTGCCATAATAAGCAGATTTTAATGATTTACTATAAATCAGCATTTTTGCCCTGTCAGTGAGATTGAAGAGGCAGACAGCTCCTCACATGTCTGCCGAGCAAATGTCTTCCTGATGAATCATGTGCACTGAATCACTGATCACAACATTCAAACGGCACATCCAAATAATGAGGGAAACATATACACAGCCTCCCGATGGCTGCTCCAAGGCAGCAGGAATATATGTTTTTTCGTTGTGTGGTAGTTAAACCCTTACATTGATCCTCGGAGGGTTCCACGGAGGGTGATGGAAGTGTATATTACCGGGTTAACCGTGGATGCCCTAACATAGACTCATCTGCATAAACGCTCTGCCCCACCCCCCGACTTTTGATGAGAATCTAATCTAGTCTGCAGGAGAAGAGGAGGGGGGGTCAGTAGAAAGACAGGCTGCAGTAATGAACCTAAATGTAAAGAATCTGGCCACAGAAACCAGGAGAAATCAGAACTAATTTCTGTTGGGTCAAAGGCTCATTCGGTCTGGGGGCAGCTTTCTCGATGCCCCATCTCTGCCAGACTCCCTCCTGCTCCATGAGCCATCTCATCACTTGCTCTACCAGTGTCTGATATTTCCCCCAAAGGCAGTGCTTTGGTGCTGGGACCCATCCTTGGCAAGAAGGACTTATACGGAAATGGTGTGCTGGACCCCCAGACTAGTTCAGGAGGCCAAGGGAACCAGGCACAGATGCCTCTGGCTCAGACACAGAGCCCATCATGGACCTGGATCCATGGATCTCAGGAAGCCTTTTCAGCTGACACATCTGGAAGCTCTCCCTGACTGCCACCTTCAGGCCTCATTCCCCACCCCTGCAGCCTGCCATCAGTATCTCACTCCTATGCTGCTTGTTCCTTGTTGCACTTATAACAGACACCCATCCCAGTCCACTGTGGCCCCCTCAGTTGTAAAGTGAAGTTGCTCCGTCGTGTCGGACTCTTTGCAACCCCGTGGACTGTAGCCTACCGGGTTCCTCCGTCCATGGGATTTTCCAGGCAAGAATACTGGAGTGTGTTGCCATTTCCTTCTCCAGGGGATCTTCCTGATCCGGGGATTGAACCCAGGTCTCCAGCATCACGGGCAGATGCTTTTGCCTTCTGAGCCCCCAGGGAAGCCTCAGTTGTAAGGTCACTATATTTCCTTTTTTTTGAAGCCATCATAGGATCTTGCACAGAAAGCAGGCTTCATCATAACTCACCCAGCCCCGTGAGGAGTGAATGAATGAGTGACGAGGTCTTATTACCAAGCTCAGCTGGCAGCACGGCACACTGAGGCCCCAGGCTCTTACAGACAAGGAGACAGAGTCCTGGGGCCACGGATGATCAGCTTCCTCTTGCCGAGTTCTAACCCCACCCCCTCTGGCTTCAGCTCTTTGTGCCACATGAGAATCCCCAGAAAAGTAGAAGATGGGCAGAGAGAGACTTTTGAAGGGGCCCTATGTCCTGGGTACTCAGAGTCATTCACAGAGGATCATGTCCTCAGAGATGTTATTTCAAATATAAACCCGAGAATAATTCAAAGCTACACCCCGCTCCCACCCCTCGGATGCGTAAGAACCTAATTAGAACTCTGAAGCTTCTGTCCTTCCTGTGAATGAGTGGACCTACGAGGTCAGTTTTGGAATGTCTCACTTTACCACCCAGGACTTCATACAGAGTGCCTTCCTATCTTCAAATGCCTTTGGAAAAGTCAGAGATGTTGCAACTTGCCCATGGTGGTGCCCTCACCCCCGGATCATTTCACCCGATTTTCCCCTAATCATCCTCCTCAGACACCCAGGTTTCTAGACAGGCCAGGGCATCCGGGGCCTCTAACCTCCAATAGTCGGTGCCCAGCTGGGTGCTGGTTCGGAGGAGGCCAAGGCCCCATTCACACCCAGCAGGCTTCTGGAGCTCAGCATCTGGCCTGCTGGCTTCATCAGAGCAACCTGGTTCCACCCCTGGATTGAACCTGCCTCACACTGCTATTGAGGGAAGTCCTCCCAGGGAGCCTCAACTCTGCCTGGAGAGGAAAGGAGGGGCTGGCTCGGAACACAGGGGCACCCCCACCACATTCCTGGCCAGGGTGCTCCCTCCACTCCCTGAGCACAGCTGGGGTTCCATGCTCCCACCTCTGTCTGGAATGCCCACTCTCTCCTACTCCAGTCCACTCAGGAGTCCCGCCTCATCTCCCACTGTGGAAATAACCTCTCCCTTCTCTGAGCCCCACAGTGCTTTGGGTACTGTGGACATTCACCCATTCATTGATTCATTCATTCATTCAGCTAGTATCTAATAGAATGCACTCTGCCTCAACTTGGGAGATCCAGTGGTGGTGGGAGAAAGACCTGAATTCTGCTCTCATGAAGCATCTATCCCATGGGTTTATCCTTTAATCCAGGCTTCTCTGCCTGGTCCTGTCAGTTAACGAGGAAGGCAAGCGTGCCACTGGTGGGGTGGGTGATGCCACTATGCACGGAGCTTTTGCTGTGTGCCAGGGCCCAGCTGTGAACTAGTCAGGGCTGGACAGGGTCCCATCGAAGGTAGCTTCAAGGACCTGTGACCTATATTGTCATACAGGACCCCTACTCAGAAGGGTCCCTCACTGGTTTAACACTCTAATGTCACCATCTTAAAATTCTTAATAATTTTTAAACAAGGGGCCCTGCATTTTCATTTTGTGAAATCATAACAGTCCTGATCCCTTCTTTGAAGGGTTTGCAATTCTGTGCAGGGAAGAAGCAGCAAACAAGTAAACAAATGAACAAGGAATTTAAGGTGTTATAAGTGATGAGATGGCGAGCTGGAAGAGGAGCTACTTCAGACTGGGGGATTCAGGAAGCCTGGGATGAGGGAAACCATATGTGGTGGGAAGGCCAAGGACCTGCAGGAGGAGATGCACCAGTTAACCCCATTACTGAGATAAGCCAGTTAGTGCCATGGCATGCATAGGCACCTGCTCAACCATTTGTTATGTTTAGGATGTGTTGGGGGTCAGGGACTTTGCCCTTCTCTGACCCAGGAAGGAAATCGGGAAGTCAGGAAGGGACCTTCAGTTACCTCCTCTCCCAGCCATCAGCACACAGGGAGCAACCCCACCCTCCTCCTCCTGCCCTGGCCCCCTGGGTCCTCTTGTTCTTAGATCCTCATTATTTATTTGCCTTAGCAAGCCTCCATGGGAAATGTCGGGGATCCTACAGAGAACTTTAAAGACTGGCCACCACTAGGCATCTCAGTTCCTGGGGATGTCCCTTGGGGCTTTTTGATGTAGGTGATGTGGTGCCCTGGCCTGAGGGTTGGAGAAAGGCCAGTCTCAAAGCAGTGCTCATCTACTTAGGTCTCCAGCCCCAGAACCGGTGGATCCTCAGCTTTCACTGTGGCCTCCAGAGATCCCTAAGTTAAGTGTGAATTCTTTCACCCAGGGCGAGTGCTTTCTCTGGGTTTGTGGAAGGGTGTGGAGCATGGAGCCCATTGATTGGCAGTTCGAAGCCCTGTTCCTTGACCCCTCCTCCTACCAACCCGGCTGCAGCCTGCCTTCCTTACAGGGAAGACAGAGCATAAAGTTCACAGCAGATCAAAATTCAACTATGGTGACCATCCAGAAGAAAGCTTCCCGTGGGCAGAGCCTTAGGGCCCACAGAGATTCGCAGTGGATTGCGTACACAGCGCCACCAGCCGGCCAGGGCGGGATATGCAGCAGGTGTGCAGACAGAATGGAAGGGATGAGGGGTCGGGACAAGGGGAACCTCGGTTTGGGGCGGTGATGTGCAGAGGAACCTGCAGGAGACTTGTCAACACAACAAGGGATGACACTGAGCGCTGTGCAGTTGAAAGCAAATTTCAGCCACAATGTAATTATCCACCCAGGAAAAGAGGGGTCCCCTCTCCTGGGACAGCCATCCAAGTGAGGAGAAGGAAAATAAACTCGTTCTAGGTCAATTTAAAGGTTAAATGGAGGTCAGCGAGAGGGAACCGAGACTGTCCCCGACTAGGGAGGGGTTCTCTGGTCACTCGCGCAGGCCTTTAACCTTTGGTTCTAATATTCGTCTGGGGGAAAAAAATGTGAAGCAGATAATTGGATATTAGCAGACATACCATTTCCGTAATCTTAGAAAATAAAAAAAAAGAGTGATTGCAAATTCAGAGGCAGTTACTTTAGAAAGATAGTAACGTGTAATTCCCAGTTTCTGAGACTGTAACTTTTGCACTTACCACTAATTTCTCCACTGCGCCAAATGCAGTGTATACATTTAGTTTAGAATTTATCATCACCGTTTGTGTATATTACGCCAGCAGCATAATCCATCCTCATGAAGCTAATGCTCGGCATTAGGAAAATGGACTCCGTATGGATCCTGCCAGCCTCTGGCCTCAAACACACCCCGAGGAGACACCGCGGGTGTGCGCTCCCCGCCCCTCCCCCAGGGCGCGCGTGGCTTCAGGTTTTGCGCAGTGTCTCCAAATGGCACCGTCTGATTTCTGCAAGTTGCTGGTGTCCATTGTCTGTGGATGTAAAAATCAATGACCTACATAAGATTTTGATTTTACACTGGGAACTGAGAGAGAAAGAGACTGAAGCTCAGATAGAAAATAATGAAACATGTTAAAAAATAAAAGCATATTGAACTCGAAATACATATTTTCTGGAGGATATCTATATTTTTTTGTTCCTTTGAACAGGAACATATTTAATGTCATGGTCATTGATTAAAACAGTTAATTGTATTAATGTATCACTGAGCTGAGAGTGCTGGTCATTCCAAGATGGACCCTCGCCCCGACACAGAGAACAAAAACCCCTAATTTCAAGGCTGCGTGGAACCAGGAACTGCTATTGAGACCTCTCGGTGTATATGCAATCCTTGTTTTTATTTTCTTAAAAGAGAGGGGAAAAAAGCCTCAAACTGCTGATTTCTGCAGAAAAATCTGCAAATGAACTGTTCTATTAGCACAAACATACCAAAGTCTTTAGAACCCCTCTCTTCAAAAGCATAATTAGGTATTTATTTCAGACAGACTAACATCTTTGCAGTAGCTAATAAGATGCAGCCCATTTGAATATTAATATAATAAATGATTAAATTAAACAGCAAGATTCAGACTCAGAAATAGCCTTTATAGGTCCCAGGGGGTCACTAAAACTGTTTCCATTTCTTCCTACAGTTAACATAGTGCAAGGGACATGAATGCATAGAGCAATATTTGTCTTATGAAACGCAGAGTTTTATATGGTGCTATTCAGTTTTATTACTCCACAGTTTGAATCTGGGCCCCGAGTGAAGTCACCATGCTGAGGCCTGACAACCCTTCTTCCTGTCTCACTGCTCACTGGCATTCCAGAGATGCTCCACTGCTTGGCAAAGGGTTCCCTCTGATTGTCCCCATACCAAGAGGTGCCCATGCAGGCGATCACCAGGTCTGAAAGCGATTAAAAAAGCAAAAAGAAATGAAAACTC
Organism: Cervus canadensis; assembly: GCF_019320065.1. Taxonomy (NCBI): domain Eukaryota; kingdom Metazoa; phylum Chordata; class Mammalia; order Artiodactyla; family Cervidae; genus Cervus; species Cervus canadensis. The sequence goes on along the minus strand of NC_057403.1, from coordinate 31,055,300 downwards.
GCTCTGCATAACAAACTGCCAGGTTCATTTTGTGTGTCTGTGTGCTATTTCATGACTCTCCATGTTGTGCCTGTTGTGTGGCTCAAAAGTCACATCCAAAGTCGAGGTGCTGCTGGGGCCAGCTGCGCCAGGATACACCAGACACTTCATCTCTTCACCAAGAGGTAATCACCACCCCCGTCAGCTCCACTGGCACAAAAAAGAATAGGCAAAGTCGGCAATTATAATTGGCCATTATTCCAATAAAGGTGTTTCCCTTTTTAAATTAGTCCACGAAAACTGCACACTCTCCAAATCCCATGAACCTGAGAAGTGTTAATAAACATCTGGCCATGGTTTTTGCTTAATTAGCATTCCTTAGTTTGGACGGAAGTCTGTTTATGTAAAACAAAACACACACACACATGCACACACAGATTCTGCTTTATAAGTCACAGCCCCTCAGACTTCCAAAAGCAGCCATCCCTAATGGTTGCTGAGAGATTTGGGTCTTTCCAATACTCCTATTTGTCAACTGAGCATCAGAAGAGAAGAGATATTTGGATCTGCATGCTTAATTTTATTGTGCAAGTCTCAAATCCAATATCTAATAACTTGATATAGTCATGCCGTTGGAAAATATTCACATTTCCAAAACAGCAAAGAGATTGAAGCTTGGAGGTCAGCTTGAACAAAGTAGAAAACAACGCAAACCAACCTCAAGCATGCCACGGGCCACATTATTATTATCCACAGTCTAAAATCTCCCAGCCATATCTCTCTAAGGAGCAGCATTGGCAGAAAGGTAATGGATAAACTGTAACCCAGCTTGCAAGACTCTACTGTCTAAATTAGATAAAAGAAAACTAGGAAGAAAACTCAAAGATAAGTGGTACAAAGTAAATCAAAACAAATCATCTTACCAAACTTTATTCACATCTGATACCATTTTTAGAAATTAAGGTCAGTTTTGTGGAACTAATAGGGAGTTATACCTATATATCTTGGACACCGTGACAATGCTGGAGGGGAAGATTTATACTCCATGGTTGCAGATGCAGAAGAAAGATAGGCGAGATCAAATGGAAGTGCATGATAACAAATGAAAAATGGTCCCCACAGCCCATAAATTAATTGAGAAAAGAAGGTTGTCATTATTTGAACATGCTTTAAAATAAGGTATGGGGTCCAGATGGCTGAGGATAGATAGGCCCACGAAGTTTGAGTAATTGATGACTTAAAAATAAAACAAGATCTTAAAGAAATGAATCACATCAGGCAACTTAGAGGAGGAATATTATAAGAGAAAGGAACAAATTAAAAAAAGCACACAAAGCCAGAGATGAACCCCACATCTCCTGGACCATTAAAACTAAACAAAAGCATGCAAGCAAGCGTTAGTGAGAATTCAAAATGGGGAGGGGGGGGTCAGAAATAGAGTCTTAATAAAGGGGCATTTTAGATATTACTTTATTAACCTATTTAGATTTGCTTGGGGTTTTCTGCTGCAAAAGCACTCCTTTTCCTTGTTTTTTTTTTTTTTTTTTTTTTTACACGGTTTCAAAATAGGGCCACACTGAGGTGGGCCACCAACCTTGCAAATAATAGTTTTCTGCTGCTTCCTTTTGTGTTAATTCCCCACTGGAAAATTCAAAAATAATTTGTCTTTGGGGAATACTGAGGGGTGACTGGCAGCTTGGGAATTTTCTTTGTGGCCGACGGTGGGAGGGCAAAAGAGCAAACCCGATTGATTTCCCACAGCTGTAGAGGACCAGACCTTTCTTTCTCTAAGCAGGGGCCATCACTGCCTAAGTAAACCCATCTCCTCCCTCTCCTTTTGCCAATGAGAAGACGGTGATTGTCCATTGGCTCCTGTCCTGGAAATAAAATTGCTGGGGCAACTAGATGCTACGAGTTCTAAGCTAAACACCAAATTCTTCCTTCCTCCCCCGTCTTTCCCTTCCTTCCTTTATTTCTTCCTTCCCTGCCTTTCCTCTTTCATCTTTTGCTTGTTTCTTTTCCTTCTTTTATTTTAATTTTTTACCAGAACTCCTTTCTTCCTTCCATGTTACATTTCTTTCTCCCTTTTTTCATCACTACTTATACCACCATCTGTAATTCCACCCATATCCTTGAAATACAGGAAATAGAGCAGCGGTGCTGTATTCCATATTTATGACTTCTCAGTACATCAGAGCATTACTGACTTCGGAGAGCCCCCATCTGAGCACAGCTCGGTGGAAACACTCCCTGTAGGAGCTGAGAAAGGATGGCTTGGGGCAGAGCCGCCCTGGGAGTGTTCCCATCATGTCTCTCCGTGCTCCCCAGCAACACTCTGCTTGCTTCCTGCTTCTTTTTTTTTTTTTTCTCTCTCTCTCTGCTTTTCTTCTTTACACACATATATATTTTTGCCCTCAAAGCCATGGGTTTGCTGTTCATGCTAAGAGAGTATTATGAATATTCTGAATGAAAATAGAACTCTGGGAGAAAAAGCTAGGCACACAGACCGGTGTCAGTGCGGGCAGTCCCTGGTTCACAGGGTGGGCAGGCAGATGAGTGCCAGCTTTCTCATGATGCTCCCTTCCACAGCACAGCCCAGCCTTCACACTCTATTCCTGGCCACTGATTACTGATGACTCAAAAAATACATATAGCAATGGAATTCCACTGCCTCTGGAAGTGCATGGCTATGGGCTACCTTTGCCTCAAGAAACAGACCCAGGCATGTGCGCATGAATGTGTGTGTGTGTGTGTGTGTGTGTGGCAGTTGGAGCTGAAAATGTGCTGTTGTGCCAAAATTAAGGCAGAGTTAAGAAGTCTCTCATCAAAGTCCTCTCTCATGTGATTAAAGGTACACTGATCTCCAAGGAGAGACACACGTGGGATAAACCAGAATATGGCCCTCCGCGCTGAAGGCAAGCCAAAGGACCTGAAAATAATATGAAGACAGAAATATAGAGGCAGCAAACATTTCAAGAGAAGGAGACTTGATTTGAATACTCTGCCTGGAGATTTATTTGGCCTTCTTGTCATAAAAGGCAAATGCCCCCCTCATCCCTAGATAGCGAAGGAGGGAGGATAAAACCTCTTTGCCCGAGTGGCAATGGCTATGTCTTAGTAGAGGCTAAAAATGGATGAGAAGTATCAGAGAAATGAACTTCTGTGGTTTTCAAAAAACGGTTCAGAATAGATGAGCCAACTCCTTTACATGTTCAAAAGAAAGAGGGAACAATTTTGTGAAATGCTAAGGCAGTGCAAAGTGAATGTTAAATAGTTTTTATCCACAAAAAAAAAAAATAGACTTATTCAAATGCATGTCTTGCTTGTCTTTAACTAAAGTGAAATTTCTTAAATCCAGCTGTAGTCTTATGGGTGGCGGGAGAGCGTGGGGGGCAGGGGGGACGATGGAAGCACAGAACATCTTCCCTGAACCCAACAGCATGTCGTTTTAAAAGCAGAAGCACACGCTATTGATTTTTTTTTTTAAATACAAATTTGGCAGATTTCACATGATCCATTACATTTCTCAGGACTGTTAAGATGCAGCTTGCATGATTTATTCAGAATAAGGTCCATTTTTAGCTATATTTAAGTCTCCTATTTGTTATTTAACATGTGTTTAATGTTTTCTGTCCCTGCTGTGCACAGCTGCAAGCTGCTATTTTTTGGCAATTTTTGTGACTGGGAAGTGATTTGTGTCTTTGCATCTCACCTTTCTATTCTATGGCCTGCTGTTTTGATTTTCTCCTAAACTTTGAGAAATAAGTTACTCCGTGTCATGACCTCTGCTTCCCTTTGCTGGGCAAACATGAGGGCTTGAAGGACACAAGCAAACATGACAAACCTCTGATATGTTTTTCAGAAAGACATTGCTGGGGAGCTGGGGTGAACTGAAATTTCAAAAAGTTTATATTTAAACAACAAAGTTCTCCCATCTTAACCTCTCACCAGAGTGGATTGAAGCTGGTGATCTGAAAAAAATGTACGTCCTCCCTCAAGAATGTGTGTTGAGATTTAATATGATGCTGACATGATTCTTGAGGACTTAGCCAGGTAGGAAGCAATGTCTCATCCATCATCTATAGTTGGGAGGGGGCAGTCTCCCCTCCTCCCAGCTATTTTAGAAAATATATTCTATGGTTCTGGAGGCACTGGGCCCCCAAAGGGCTTGCTAGAGCTGCCTTTAAAAAGGAGAGTGCATCTCAGGACTTCCCTGGTGGTCCAGGGGTTAAGACTTCATGCTTCCAATGGGGTCTTGGAAGGGGACATGGGTTCGATCTCTGGTTGGGGAACTAAGATCCCACATGCCACATGGCAGAGCCAAAATATAAAATAAATTAGTAAATGAATTTTTAAAAGAGGAGAACATGTCTGAAGTGATGGTGGCAAGCCAGAAAGGTCATTGCAGCCACTGCCTAGACAGACCCAGGAAGTCAGCAGTCGGCATCCACTCTGCAAAGTACAGAGCATCAGGCCTGGATAAACAGCAGTTTTGCCAGCCCAGTTGGATAGATCACATATAAGTAAAAAGTCTGTAAGTGTTTATCTGATTCAGGCAAACACGGTGATGGCATCGAATGGCTTGGTGATTTATTTTCCCAAAGCCTGAAGGATCTTGCTTAATATTGCTTGATATATGCTAACCTTCCCTTTATAGGGTCTGCAATTGAAAGCCATGTTGCAGTGGTTTAATCCTGGCCTCCTACTTATCTAAAACACACTCTCTGACTGTGCTGTGAAAATTGAATCTTTTCCTCACAATCTTACTGACATGAAAAATATATAATACAGTAAATGATTAATGCAGTTATAAACTATACCTGAGATAAGATTTAAGTATTCATATTTCTATCATGTTAATACAACACGATAAACCCATGAAGCAAACTTGACCGGGGCATTTGTTATTCTGTCCAGTGTTCAATTATTCTTTGTCCAAATACAATTTAGGGGCTTGCCGTAATGCAGTCACTCGCTGCAACACATTATGTGCTTCTAGGAGATAATAAGCTGCCTCGATGGTCAGCCTGGGAGACCCCGCTTCATAAAAGGCCCCATGGAACACAAGGGGATGTACAGATGCTGAGGATGGGCTCTGGGCTGGGGATGGGCTCCCTGAAAAGATCTTGTGCTCCAGAAGGCCGAGTTCACTGTACTCACCCTTCCTCCCTTTTATAAGAAAATCTCTCATTAAAGGAAAACTTATTTGCCATAATCAAAAGGAAGCTTACAGCGAGTGTGATTACTTAAACACCGCCTTCCCCTAACACTGAAGAAGGCTTTTTATCTGCGACTGGAGAAAAGCCATTTCATTGTTGGCTCTAAATGGCCCCTCCTTTCGTTGTGCAAATGGCTCACACACGCCGTGTGCCGGTTCCCACCCACCTCATTATTTTTATACTTCTGATGATGTCGATTTTGATTTTCAAATGCCAGCCATTTATAGTTCGTTCTAAAACACACAAAATTAAGTGATTCAAGATCTCTGCCATTAGCTGGGCTTTGAGGGCCTCCCATGAAGTTCAGAAAAGGCAGGATCCCACCGTGTTCACACCCCCAGTTTGGCATTCTGGATCTGTCCCTGATTAGCCCCGAGACCTTGATCAAGTGACTTCCCCTCCACAAGCCTCGGCCCCCTGCCTGTCAGGATAGAATGTTGTTGCTTCCTACCACTTAGGGTGGATATGCAACCCCGAACAGAATGTAGCCTATGTGAAGTTTTCGATAAATGCCCATGATTATGCACGCTTGCGTGCTAAGTCGCTTCAGTCGTGTCTGACTCTGTGCGACCCTATGGACTGTAGCCTGCCAGGCTTCTCTCTCCATGGGATTCTCCAGGCAAGAATACTGGAGTGGGTTGCCATGCCCTCCTCCAGGGGATCTTCCCGACCCAGGGATCGAACCTGCATCTCTTACCTCTCTTGCCTTGGCAAGCAGGTTCTTTATCACTAGCGCCACTTGGGAAGCCCTTCCATAATTACGGGTCGACATTATTTCCAGGTTTCTCAGGACAGCCAATCAACTGACACTGGACCGCAGGGTCATGGTTACTACCTCTCTGCTCCAAGCAGGACAGGAGCTCTCAGTACCACATCTTGATTCAGGTCTCCAGCAACTGCTGTGGCTTTGAAAGATGCTGCCACCCTTGGCATTCTGACTGCAGAATGTGCCTGAGGGCCGGCACATGTGGGCAATACTCTGCAGGAGGCTCATTCAGCACCCAGCACAGGTGGGGCTCATAGCAACCTTGGAGTCTAGGTGTGGGGAGTGCCAACGGGTGTGATGCAGTGTGCACACAACTCTCCTGTGAGTGTCTGCACATAGATCCTGTGAGCCACTCTTGATTATGACCCAGTGGTAAAGGAGAACTTACCTGACTGACTGCTCAATATCCTCAATAGGGTAGAGTCCATGTCAGGAAGATAGGAGAATCTAGGTCTCCCTGAGTCTCTCCCTAGCCTCAAGCAATCTGTCATGCAGTAGACAAGTTATAAGAAGGAAAGAGATCTGCTTGTTTGAAGCCAGGATGAGATGGACCATTGTACTGGTTCATGGTGGCCAAAGAAAAGATGGCAGCTAGAGTCCCCTGGTCTCAGGGTGAGAGGGAAGTTGGGAAGGCCATATGCTAGATAGAACCAGCCTCTTGAGACTGGACCACAATTGCTTTATGGTGGGAGTCCAAGTGGGGGGAGGCAGTCTTTAACCCTCCTTTTTAGAAATTGACATATTAACACTTATTTCACAGAGCTTAATGAAATCAGTTGTGTCTGTCCAATTGCTTTTCTGGAACAAACAACCAGGTTCTTGATGGATGTTCAATAAACATTACCTTTATCAGAATAAAAGGCCTTTGCTGCAACTGTGGGGTCAGAAATTTGCACTTGGAAAATCATGTCATGGGTAGGATTTTTGACTGCACATTGTTAGGGAGGGCGCTGATGGGGCAGAGCACTGAGAGGAATCAGAGGCTGGCCTCTTACTAGCTGCTCACCACTCCCCAGACCTGGCAACCTTGACATCTCTCTGCATCTGGCATTCTCCCTCCCTTGCTTAGACCTGGAAAGGAGCAGATCTGTGTTTTCTTTCCATGAGGCAGTTTGGCTATTCCTGTAGAGGGGCTGAGCTTTGCATGGGCTGCCAGCTTGCATAGGAGGGCTCACATCCCCCCAAGCCTTCCCTACCTGCTCCTTGACGTTGAAAACTTCTTAGCGAGGAAAGGAGTCTTTTAAGTTGAGATAGTTGCAAATGATCTTAGGTTTGAAAGGGTTTCTTCACCAAAACTGAAAGCAGATTTTCTTCTAAAAAGTTTTTTAGCAGGAAAAAGAGGAAGGCTATAAATCCCATGAAGGCTGTCATATACCTGGTACCAGAAAAATATTTGCCTAATGAATGAATAAGTGAAGATTGCATGAGGAGCTGGATGTCTGGCAAGGAAGGCACCGCAGATTCTGAAAAGTACCTTCTCAGAGACACTTATTTTCCTCTCTACCTCCAGCAACCAGCAAAGTGCCAGGCATAGAGGAGGCATCCAGTAAATATTTGCTGAAATGAAAATGATGAAAAATCGAGACTAGCATGGGTAAGTACACTTACTTACTTAAAAAACTGACACAAGTCTTGAAATCAGCTCAAACATGCTTCCCTATTCTTGGCCACATTGACTCTGGCTTCATGAAGTAGCAGAAACCAGAACCTGCCCTCTTCTGGTTCTGATTCTTCTGACACTGTTCCTTTGTGTAAAAATCTTCCTTGTATTCACTGGTCTCTGTGACTTTCATTGCATCCCCTCCTTAAACCCCCAGTCAATGCCTTCAGAATACAATCCATGCAAACTCACCATGGTAATCTGGATAGACCCTCTTCTTTTCCTCCCTTAATTTTATATCAACCTATGTTTAAGGGGTTACAATCATCAGAACATTTTAGCAAATAACAGGTGCAGAAATGTCTTGTGACCCAGCCATCCTGACTTGTCCAAGACTGTCCTGGTTTAGGAATGGAAGTCCCACTTCCCAGAAAACCCCTTGGTCCTAGTCAGACCAGGATGATTGGTCACCCTACCCAGCGATTTCGTCTAACAATTAGCTCTAAGAAAATAACCATAGATGTGTGTCAAAATTTAGCTACTAAGCTTTTGCCAGAGCCTTATTTATAATATTGAAAACTTGCAAATGAGCTCAATGTCCAACAATAAAGAAGCAGTTAAGAATGATCCCCTCTTTGCATACGGCAGGCTGCCCTGCTGCCATGACAAAGAATGTGCTTTAGGAACTTGTGGAGGCATGGGGAGATGGAAAAGGATGCGTGATACATACGCATATATAATGCAGATTTATGTAAATGCACACATTCTACATAGGTAGAGTATGCATAGTACTTAGGGCTCTAGAGCCAAACCAGCTGGTGAAATCCTGGCTTCACTGCTTACTAGCTATGTAATGTGGGGTAAATGACTTAACTCTACCATGCCTTGGTCCCCTCCTCTGTGAATGTAAGTAGTATCAGCCCCTTCCTTGTCAGCTAGGAGTGAGGATTTAATGAGTTAATACAGGTAAAGCATTTGGAACAAAGACCAGTACAGGGCAGGTCCATCATAAAATAACCACTGCTGCTGCTGAAGAAAGTGCTTGCTGATTCTTTGTGATGCGCCAGGCTCAAGGCTAAACTGTCATGACTTAGCTTCTCATAGAATCTCCATAAACTGGTGTGGAAAGTAGCTAAAGGTCTCAGACCAGCGAGTGGTCAGCCAGGATCCAAACGTGGGCTTTCTGACTCTCACAGTCAGCGCTGAGAGCAAGTCTGGTCAGTACCTTGCGACGTGGTTGTCATTAGGTATGCACAGGCAAACTCAGCTTGGATAAAACTGTACCTGTTTTTCCAAATCTCACCTCTGCGGAGTCATTAGCACTGGAACATCATGAAGAGAGAAGGGTAACTTAAAATTGGACCTCTGGTTTTCTCTCAAAATTTCTTTAGAAAGATGCTGCCATGAATCAGAATGAAACCAATGTTTTAATGTGGACCAAGAAGACTGACCATCACATGCCTGATGACACAATTACAGATGGTGGAAACCCCCAGGTTCTTAGGGATAGAGGAAAGAATTTCACAGTTAGGAGACAACTGGGTGTCTAACTCAGGGAGGACTCTTTTAGTACTGAACATTTATCTTCTTAAAGCTTCCAACTGACTTTCAACAGAACACCCTTGTCTTCAAAGGATCAGTTCAGTTGCTCAGTCATGTCTGACTCTTTGCAACCCCATGAACTGCAGCACGCCAGGCTTCCCTGTCCATCACCAACTCCCAGAGCTTGCTCAAACTCATGTCCATAAAGTCGGTGATGCCATCCAACCATCTCATCCTCTGTCGTCCCCTTCTCCTCCTGCCTTCAATCTTTCCTAGCATCAGGGTCTTTTCCGATAAATCAGTTCTTCCCATCAGGTGGCCAAAGGATTGGAGTTTCAGCTTCAGCATCAGTCCTTCCAATGAATATTCAGCACTGATCTCCTTTAGGATTGACTGGTTTGATCTCCTTGCAGTCCAAGGGACTCCTCACTTCTATCTGACTCCAAGAGTCTTCTCCAAAACCACAGTTCAAAAGCGTCAATTCTTCGGCCTCAGCTTTCTTTATGGTCCAACTCTCACATCCATACCTGACTACTGGAAAAAATCATAGCTTTGACTAGACTGACCTTTGTCAGCAAAGGAATATCTCTGCTTTTTAATATACTGTCTAGGTTGGCCATGGCTTTTCTTCCAAGGAGTAAGTGTCTTCTAATTTCATGGCTGCAGTCACCATCTGCAGTGATTTTGGCACCCAAGAAAATAACATGGTTTCCATTGTTTCCCCATCTATTTGCCATGAAGTGATGGGACTGGATGCCATGATCTTAATTTTTTGAATGTTGAGTTTTAAGCCAGCTTTTTCACTTTCCTCTTTCACTTCCTCAAGAGGCTCATTCATAAAGGTGGTTCAAGGTGGCAGAGTAGAAGGAAGTGTGCTCATCTTCTCCTGTGAGAACTCCAAAATTGCAACTTGCTACTGAACAACCATTGACGGGAGAATGTTGGATCCCACCAAAAAAGATGCCCCACATCCAAAGGCAAAGGAGAAGCCCCAACAAGATGGTAGGAGGGGCAAAATCACATTTGTAATCAAACCCCATACCTACCAGAGATGCCTGGAGGGCTCAAATAAAACCTTGTGCACACCAGGACCTGGAGATCCCACAGGTCTGAGCCAGACCTGCCTTTGAATGTTTGAGTGTCTCCTGTGGAGGCATGGGTCAACAGTGATCTGCTGCGGGGACAGGGGCACTGGCTGCAGCAGACCTGGGAAGTGCAGCATGTGGCATAAATCCTCTTGAAGGAGGTCACCATTAGCCCCACCATAGAGCCACCGAGCAGACGACCCACAAACTAGGGAACAATTATACCAAGTAAGTTCTCGTACCATTGCAAAAGTTCTAGGGCCCACAATAGGTTCCCCAACCTGGGTATCCGCCAAAGGAACTGAGAACCCCCAGGGAATTTGACTTTGAAGACCAGCAGTATTTGACTACAGATCTTCTACAGAACTGGGGAAAGAGACTCTTGGAGGGCACAAACAAAACCTTGTTCACACCAGGACCCAGGAGAAAGGAGCAGTGACCCCACAAGAGACTAAGCCAGACTTGCCTGTGAGGAATTTAAAGAATACACATCTGAAAAGGATGGGAGGGAAGTTTATTTAAAAGTTTAATCGAATAAGAAATGCAGACCAAGCCCTAATGTTCTATAATGTGCTTCAAAGATAGACTGTCAATCATAAAAGTGTTTGAAAATATCAGAATCAAGATCACCAATGTGGGTTTTGAAAAAGCAGCACTCCATGAAGTGGGACATCACCACTTATGGCCAAGAGTAATTGAACCTGAAGAAAGCATAGATTCAGGATATATATGTATATGGATCACTGATTCACTTCACTGTATACCTGAGGCTAACACAACATTGTAAATCAACCATACTCCAAGAAACATTTTTAAAAAGAAAGCATAGAGTCCAATTTTGATAACTTTGTGATTTAAAAGAACAAACCAAAATGAAATGGAATGGATAAATGAAAGTCTTATTTCTGAGTCAAAGCACTTAACATAGCACCTCGCTTTCCAAATAAAGAAGCTATATGGGCTTCCTTGGTGGTCCAGTAGTTCAGAATTTGCCTTGCAGTGCAAGGGTCACTGATTTGATCCCTGGTCAGGGAAGATCCCATATGCTGCAGGGCAGCTAAGGCCCTGTGCCACAGCTACTGAAGCTCATGAGCCTAGAGACTGTGCTCTGAAAGAAGAGAAGTCACTACAATGAGAAGACTACACACCTCAACTAGAGAAAGCCAATGCACAATGACAGAGACCTAAAGCAGCCAAAAATAAAATAGGATCAATCAATTTAAAAAAGGAAGAAGAGAGTCCCTTGGACTGCAAGGAGATCAAACCAGTCAATCCTAAAGGAAATCAGTCCTGAATATTTATTGGAAGGACTGATGCTGAAGCTGAAACTCCAATACTTTGGCCACCTGATGTGAAGAACTGACTCACTAGAAAAGACCCTGATGCTGGGAAAGATTGACGGCAGGAGGAGAAGGGGATGACACCGGATGAGATGGATGGATGGCATCACCAACTTTGTGGACATGAGTTTGAGCAAGCTCTGGGATTTGGTGATGGACAGGGAAGCCTGCCATGCTGCAGTCCATGGGGTATCAAAGAGTCAGACACAACTGAGTGACTGAACTGAACTGAACCGATGGTGTTTATTCTGACTGATGGTTTTATTAAACTTAGGGGAAAAGGTGTGTGCATGTGTGTATAAAATATTATACTACATTGTAGTATGTATTTACTCTATTATCTCTCACTATGGTCTTCCTGGATAGCTCAGTGGATAAAGAATTTGCCTGCAATTCAGGAGATGCAGAAGATGTGAGTTTGATCCCTGGGTCAGGAAAACCCCCTGGAGAAGGAAATGCAACCCACTCCAGTATTCTTGCCTGAAAAATTCCATGGACAGAGGAGCCTGGCAGGCTACAGTCCAAAGGTATATTTATTATAGTATATTATATCTTAATATGCATGTATATTTAATCTATATGTATATAGATCAAAGGATTTAAAACAAAAAATAATAATTATATTTGGGTTGCCAGTTATAGATGTTTTCAAATTTTTCTTTGTCTCTTTCATCTGAATTTTCTACATTATCCTCAATGACAATGCCCTATTTTAGCAATAAGAAAACTCACACAGAAGAATGCAAAAATATCTGAAGCCAAACCTAGGCAGTCCAAAGCCGTCTGTTTCTAGTTTCTATGCTAAACCCAACTTACACATTCAGAGAACACTATTCCTGTTACATGCATGCAGTAATGTTTCATCAGAATTGCATCTGGAGTCACATCCCTGGCCACTGGGCTGTCAGGGATGAAGATGGGTGCTTCTAAATTCTGGGGGACTGGCTACCTATTGAGCTGTAGGTGGTGCCTGCATTTTGTTACCCACGGTGACAGCTGCCAATGTGTGACTGAATGTGAAATGTCAAGTTCTCTGGCACCATTCCTGGAAGAATCTGTAATTTACTGGCTCCGTCATGTCACTCTCTGAAGTATTGCCTGGGAGACAGGCTATGACCCACCCAGGATCTTGGCAGAGTTTTCTTTGGGGTCCTTTGAAGGCCACTCTCCCATCAGGGTACTTGGGCGGGGACCTTCCCACCCATTTCCTCTGGCTTCGGATTTCTGCTGGGGAAGTGAAAGGGGTCTTTGGCACCTTCCTGTTTTGTGTTTCTTTAATTCCTGTATTTCTGGGTGAAATCCCACGAAGGCACAAAGTGTGGAGCGGGGGATGCTGTTCGCCCCATCCTATTTTAAACCGTGATAAGGTGGCAGGAGCCTCTAACAATCAGGAAGGAAGAGACGCCTGGGGAGTGGCAGGAGTGAGCTGAGCTGACTCCAAAAAGGCTTTGGTATTTGCTGGAGGACTCACAGACAAGGTGACGGCCAGTTCCATTATACTTTTTATTTTTTAATACCAGTTCAGTCACCTGAGATAACCCAAGACAGCGTGTGGTGATTGTTTATTTTCATTGCTGTAAATAAAATGCATAATTAGATGTCATTAATTAAAAACTGACACTGGACTGTCTGATTACATCTGATCAAACAAGTCCCCCCAAAATATAGGGAAAGCAGCAGATCCTTCCATAGGTGAATATCACAGACTTCTCATTGAGAGGGTGTGTTCATATCCAGTGCCTGACAGGCTGCCTGCAAACCACTGCAGCTGGGACAACTCCTTGGTCCCCATGCCTGTGTGTTCTGGGGGCGGGGGAGAGCAGATAGGAAACCCACATGCTGCAAATAGTCACCTCCCAAGCAAAGAATCACCCTTCTCAGACATGAATGACTGGTCAGCTTGATCAAACAACTGGATGGAAGAATGAAGTGGGAGTGGAGTGAGTTATGAGTCTAGAGTTTAAACACAGCTTGTCACACAACAGTCTGAATGGGTGTGCTTGATGTGAATTAGTGTATTTCCATTTTGAGTAACTGACTTAACCCAAAACATCCAGACACACCTCATTATTTAATAGACTCTGAAGCCTCTTCAGCCCTGATCTTAAATACTAAATTCAAATTTCATTTGGATGTGTTCTCTTGGGTGCTCCTTCAACACCTGAGTCGACACATTATGACCAAACTCATTGGCTGCTGACCTCGCTGATGAGAGGCGGACTTAGCCGAAGCATCTTCCGTGAGCCCTCCCATTCACTATCCATCTCCAATACCAGCAAACAGCAAGTTCACAGAGCAGCCAGGGTGTTCATAGGACCTTCTGCAGTCTTGCCTTTAGTTTATCTCCTCTTCGATTGGCCCTCCATACTACAACAGAGATGGTGTTCTAAATATGGGCTGGCATATACCACCCTCTTCCTTGGAAGAGCTTACTGACTCTCCGCTGGTTGTAGGATAAGTCCCACAGATTTTAATATGTCCTTCCAGAACTTTCTTGATCCCCCAGCCTGGTAATGTTTGAGTCCCTCATGCTATCGCATCCCTCTGCAGACCTGACATAGCTGTGATAGAAGTCACCATGAAGGAGCTACACTTCTTGAGTTTGAGGGACCCACCTAGCCAAAGACATGGATGAGAGGAAGTGCATTTGCCTGACATTGTCCACCCCTCATCTTGTTCTCTCTGAGCTCAGCTCCCATTCACAGTCTGCATTTGTGCTGTCACAGCCCAGGCATCACCTGCAGGAGGACCATTCTCTGCTGCCAGGGTTCTCTGGTTTAGTTCCCTAAGCATCTGGAGGGTAAGGACCAGTACTTTTGCATCTTGTCATTATCCAGCATGCAAATCCTGAAGACTCAAGAAGTGTTTGTGAACTTATCACAAAACTGAAGCAATTATTCAGGCAACGTAAGCCGGAAAAGGTTCTACTTCTCAAACACATTGCCAGTCGAGGCTCTATTCTGAAATGAGAGTCCTGGATCTTTGCCTCCCTTCTCTCACTTGCTCACCTGGGTGCAAACAGGATGCTGTAAACCCCAAGTGTTTGGAGAAACTTGACGCTGTCAGTCTGTGGCTCCGTCAATCACAGGCCTTTCGAAAAGGCTCAAACTCATTAGGAGGGTAAAAAAGCCTTTAAGAAAATGTTGTCAGAAAGAATCAATCAATTTAAACATTTAAAAGTAAAATGTGCGGCAGTCTCTAAGGTGGGGCTCTCATAATGCAGGATGTTCCCTCCTGGTCATGTGCCTGAGGCCCAGCTGCTCCTGGGGACTAGGTGGGGGAGGGGGAGAAGGCGGGAGAGGGGAAGAAGCGTTGGGGGAGGTGCTGAGGTTTCACGAGGATGGACTCTGTCCCTCCAGCTGCCGCATGCCTCACATTCCTAGGAAGGAATGACAGTGGTTCAGGTCCTTCATGGGTCATGGTGCAAAATGATCATGTGGTCCTCATTTCTGGCTGGCATGGGGCTTGCTTCTGTTGATTCCTCTTTGAAAGAAGGAAGAAAGGGAGAAAGGAAAAATGAATGGCAAGCAGGAAAGACAGCAGGGATCCTCATTATTTGCATTTTGATGACATCGTGGGCCTTTTCGGACTTGATTTTCAGCATGGGCCTCCAGGCTAGTTACTGTTATCTTCATATTTGCTCTTCAGAGACATTATATAACTTGCTAAGGACATGCAACTAGGCTCAAAGCCTCCTTAGAACCCACTCTGATTTACTTTATTACCTTTTTTTTAAAAGGGCAAAAAGGAAGAAACAAAGATCCTCAAATCAAAGTGGAAACACTCTCTTTAGCACGGGGTATCTTTCAATATAAGGGGACAGAACAGATCAGCCCTGAAAACAAGTTTGGGGGTGGAAGGTGAGGATGTGGCCAGAGGAGAAGATGGACTGGGAGAGGGTAGATGAGGTGTGATGGCTATGGATTCAGCTAGTGGTCTTCTCACCCAGGTCAGTGGTTAAGAAATCTCTAGAACAGCCTTTTTTGGGTGAAAGTTAATAAATCCAAGACCAAATTATAGTTTGAGGTAAAAGGACAATTTCTTGAAACTTCAGAATAAAACCCAACCAATGGAGTGAAAAAATATTAAGTGGTTTCTTCTTATATCAGTCTCATGGGATCTCAAATCCTGACACGTTAACTAACCAGACAGCTGCCTGCCTGGGGAGATTTCAAGGGCCTCTGAGAGTACCCTGTTCTGTTTCCCTATCCTAGAGGGCTCTCCTAAATACTGCCCCTGCCAACCTGAAATTCAAACCACTGGAATTGACTTCGGCCTCAGAGTTTCACTTCCGCAGACGCCCGTAGTAACCAATCACCCACAAGTGTCAGTGAGTTTCTCAAAGCAGGAGAGGAGGCTTCAAGAGGATAGAAAAGAGAAGGAGAAGACCATGACATCATGGGCTCCAGAAGTGGGGATTGGGAGAACCGAAAACTGACCTGCATCCTCCTCTCTTTTCTTAATTAAAAAAATAAAATAAAATTATGTTCTTCACAGCTTATCATGAGACAATCCAATTTAGTTCCTAGGCAAGTTGTTTCCAGGGACTGACATATAGGAAAATTGTTCTATACAGAGTAACAGGGAAGCTCCAGAGAAGTCTTCCTCTCCCATCAGGCTGCTACCCTTGGGGATGGCACCTGTCCAACTCTGCAGAGGTGTCCAAGAGATTCTAACTAAGCCTGCGTGGCCACTGTGCCTCTCTTTTGATCTCATGGGGATGTGGCATAATGTCTGTTTTCTTTGAGGGGAGGAGCAAGGACAACCAAATATCTATAATATTTAAATTTAAAACTGAAGTGAATTAAAATTATTTAAATCATTCACTCTTTTACTTTATTGGTTGAAAAATTTTCATAATAGCTAGAAATCTCATTGATTATTTCATGTGTCAATGCACATGTAGGCTCACATGCGCTCGCGCACACACACATACACACAGAGAGACTATATTTATATGGTACCTGGTCCTTTGCTAAGCATCCTGGAGGCTCGAAACTGAAAAGAAACTTAGTTATATAAACATCCTTCAAACCCTGTGTAAAGAAAGGGATTCCTGACAATTAGCCACCTAGTGTCTGTTTAATCCCTTCTTGTAATGGAGAACTTACTCCTTCTAGAGATGGTTCATTTCCTGTTTAGACAGCTGATAGTTTAATTTTGACTTCACATAAAGAAGAACTTTCTGTTTGCCTAGAACATTCCTGAATTCTTTGGACATCCCAGGTACTGAGCTTAGCCCTCCACAGTATTATCTCTTTCAATTATATCAACAGGCCTGTAAGGCAGGGGTTATTTTACAGAGGAGGAAACTGGGGCTTGGAGACAACTCGCTGAAGATCACACAGACATTAAGTGGCTTGGAGATCTGACCCTAGGCCTTGATCCCTAGATTCTTACTCTTGATCCCTAATCTTGAGCCTGTATCCATCTATCTGTCCTCCTCATGGAGCAAAGCTAATTCCCCTCTCCATGTGTAATAGTCAGGCTTCTCCAGAGAAATAGAACATACGTATACATATATATACACTTGTGCTTTCCAGATGGTTCTACTGGTAAAGAACCTGCCTGCCAATGCAGGAGACATAAGAGACACAGGTTCGATCCCTGGGTCAGGAAGATCCCCTGGAGGAGAGAATGGACTACCCACTCCAGTATTCTTGCTTGGAGAATCCCCTGGACACAGGAGTCTAGCATGCTGCAGTCTACAGGGTCTCACAGAGTCAGACATGACTGAAGTGACTTAACACACATGCATGCATACATGAACACACATGCACCGATACACACATACCAATACACACCCACACACGTATACACAAAGAGATTTATTCTAGGAATTGGCTCAGATGGTTATGAAGACCAAGAAGTCCCCTGGTCTGCCATTTGTAACCTTGAGAGGCAGGAAAGCCAGATGTAATTCATTTCTAGTCTGAAGGTTAAGAATTGGGGGACCAATGGTATAAGTCTTTGTTTGAGACTAAAAGCCTGAGAGATGGGCATCCATGTCCTAGGCCAGAAGAAAGATGTCTCAGCTCCAGTAAAGGGATCAGATTGGCCCTTTTTCTGCCTTTTTGCTTTTTTGAACCCTCAGTGAATTGGATGATGCCTATCCACACTGTTGAGGGTGATCTTTTTCCCTCTCTGCTGTTTCAAATGCTAATCTCTTCTGGAGTCATCCTTACAAGCACACCCAGAAATAATGTTTGACCAGTTTTCTAGATAACCCTTAGCCCAGAAGCACATAAAATTGATCATCACACCATGGCAGCCCCATGGAAGTGGGGCTCTCCCCACTTACACTAGGAGGAAGTGGCCAGCTCTCCCATTCCATCACCCCACCTAGCCTTCCCAAAGCCTCATCTTTTACAAGCTAAAGATCTCATTCCAGAAATTCAGTCACTGTTTCTTAAACACAGGGTGGTTGACTTTCTGTGAACATCATGGTTTGTATAAACAAATACTACTTGTGCACTTGGCATGGTGGTTACCTCCTACCTACACTACCTACAGAAGTAGCAGAGAAACCTTCCCAGAGTGGCAATTCTCAAATAACCACACCCCACCAGGCCTGTGACTTGGCCTTCGGCACAGATAGTTCATCTATCAAATATCCTCCCGTGTCCATGCTCTCTTGACAACTGGTCTCTGAGGTCCTTAAGGCAGGATTTATCTATCTTTGTTCTAGCAACATCTACTATGACTAAGGTACACAGTTAAAGCTCAACAATTGTTTGTTGAATGAATAAATGATTCACTCAATTAGGATAAAAATTATGTAACTGATATAAAAGGAGAGCCATTCCTACAACTGAAATAATTTCCTCTTTGTTGCTGTTCAATTGCTTAGTCGTGTCCAACTCTTTGCAACCCCATTAACTGCAGCATGCCAAGTTTCCCTGTCCTTCATTATCTCCCAGAGTTTGCTCAAACTCATGTCCATATAGTCAGTGATGCCATCCATCCATCTCATCCTCTGTCACCCCTTTCTCCTCCTGCCCTCAATCTTCCCCAGCATCAGGGTCTTTTCCAATGATTTAGCTCTTCCCATCAGGTGGCCAAAGTATTGGAGATTCATCTTCAGCATCAGTGTTTCCAGTGAATATTCAGGGTTGATTTCCTTTAGGATTGACTAGTTTGATCTCCTTGCTATCCAAGGGACTCTCAAGTGTCTTCTCCAGCACCACAGTTCAAAAGCATCAATTCTTCAGTGCTCAGTCTTCTTTATGATCCAACTCTCACATCCATACATGACTACTGGAAAGACCATAGCTTTGACTACAGGAACCTTTGTCAGCAAAGTGATGTCTCTCCTTTACATTTCCTCTTAGGGAAAATACAAAGGGTTAGAGATATAATTATTGACTAATTAGAGAGATTATCTAGTTTCTATCATTTGTTGGGAATTACCTTTTAGTTCTTATAAATGAGATAGTAAATGGGAGGTCCAAAATATTTTCTTTTTTTTGTTGTTGTTTTTAATATCTGATCTGAATCAGTTGCCAGAATTGGAAATAAGAAAGTAAAATTTGAATTTCCAAAATCTTTGGAAAAGCCAGAAGACTTGGTCAATCATTTCTTCTTGGCAAAGTTTGGCCAGAGATGAATAGAAGCTACAGCATTAGGAGGGGGCCCACTTGCCCTCCCTCCCAACTACACTCTGTATAGATCCCGTCTGTTCCCGGAGGGGTCTGCACTGTGGCCGTTTTCTGGCGTCCATGTGCACCACTTAACACTGAGCAAAAGTGAGACAGGCTCCTCCATTCATTTTGGGCCATGGATTCTTATAGGAAGCTCCAGCTCTAAAACCCCTCCCTGCTGTGTCTTGCCCTTAGGGTGCCTGGGAGTCACCAGCAGCAGAGGCCAGTGACATGTAAGTTAGTAAAACCTTGTTAACTAAACTTCACTTATCAGATCCATTCTTGAATGTTTACTTTTAGGCAAGTTTTACTGGTAAATACATCATAGCCCAATAAATTTAATTTTGTTTGGAGAATTGTTGAGACTTTTTCAAGGCTAGCCCCAAGCGTGAAGCAAACTCCTATAACAAGGAAAGCGTCGTGTGTATAGATGGAACCTTCTAAGTTTTCCCCATGCCTCCAACCCTCACATGCAAAGTTCTGCCAGGACCCATTTGTGTTAGTCTGCAGAGACCCCTGAGCAGCCTCTAGGTGTGTTGGCAAGTGTGTGGCTGTACCTCCATAGTGTGGCCTTACTGTGAGATTCCAAAGTCCAAGAGGCAGTGGATCCAGCACTGTCTCTGCAGGTAGAGATGCCTTCCTGAAGCTCAGCTCTGGAGAAAGGCAGGCACTCTGTGGGGCTCTTACCATGGCCTGTGGTTTGCAGACACCATATCCATCAGATGGCCAAGCCCACTAGTGTTTTGCTTGATGTTACTGGGCTGCTTGCAAGACCATATCTTTGAGCTTCCTTCCCTCCTTTGTTGAGCAGAGGGGGTAAGTCAGGGAAAGCTTTTATGGGGCGGCTGCATTTCCAAATGTTCCTCTGTGATTGACAGCTCTGCCTTCAGCTTCCCATTATGGCACCTGCAGATAATGAGATATCCTGAAACGGGAATTTCCAGCGCCTGAGCCTGCCAGGAATATTATCATCAGTGTTCTAGCCAGCCATTCCTGCTGCACACATGACCTCTACAAATTTGAAATGTCAAAACACAGCCAGGAGCTGAAACCAAGGCCACTCTGGTCCAAGTGGCTATTGGCTCTTGACTGTCCAGGAAGGAGTCCTTTATCTCGGGAGAATTATGGATTACCAGAAAATAGTGATCTTTTCATTAACCTATATGTATTTAGAATGTAGATAATGTCCGTCTTTCATCATTCTCACAGCCTGTGTGTAGGGAGACAAGAGGGCAGGAAGCCTCAGCATTTCCCCAGTGAATCTGGATCTGTTTGGAGGCTAAACCAGGCCATCAAACCTCATTGTCCTTAGTGGCAACTGGGGGCCTTAATGCTGTAGATAATGTAACTTTTTAGATCTTTTTTAAAATTAATTTTTATTGGAGTACAGTTGATACAATGGTGTGTTAGTTTCTGCTATTCAGCAAAGTGAATCAGTTATGCAGATACATATATCCCCTCTTTCATAGATTCTTTTCCCATACATGTCATTGCAGAATACTGCATAGAGTTTCCAGTGCTATACAGTTAAAACCACTTATATCCTATTATGTTATCCGAGAGGCTAAAAGTGGAGGCACTTGATCTTAAAATTGAAATTTTGATATTTTAAGAGTCTCTTTTCTTCTGTCTCCCTTCCACTTGTGCTGTGAACTTATAGCTCTCAGCACTGGGTATTTGGAACTCAGCTCTTTGCCCCCAAACTGTTGTTCTGTGCACTCACCATGTCAGGCGCTCCATGTCAAGGGGATCTTCAGTGTACAGTGGAAAACACTGGGCTGAGAGTGACATCATGATGAACATAGAAATGTAGCTTACAGATGGATCTGCACAAACAAGGACCCAGAGGCCTAGAGGCACACAGCATATTCAGGGGCCAGCAAGTGCTGTGGTGGGCCTGCATCACAGTGTCTGAACACAATAGCCAGCTTGTCTAGGGAGGCGTGGACCACAGCCAGAAGGGCTAGAGCTTTCCCCAAAGCTGGTAGTGACAGTTCTTCCTACCCTTCTCCTCCTCCCTCCTTTTCATTATGTTGGTGAACCAGTCCTTCCCTACCCTCAGTTCACCTGAGTTCTAAGGACAGACACACAAGTCAGTGTTGGCCACTTAAAAACATTTCTGAGATATAATTGACATAGGATATTGCATTAGTTTCAGGCATCCAACATAATGGTTTGATATTTGTATACATTGAAAATGTCACCAGGGCAAGTCTAGTTAACAGCCACTTTGGAGAGTGCTCCATCCCCTAGTCATAGTGGTTGGTTCAGGATGCACCATTAATCTAATTGGGCCAATGGGAATTAGCCTTGTGATTTTGGTTGATGCTTTCAGGAATGAGGTATGCTGTTTCCACTAGGATTTCTAAGCAGATTGAATAGAAGCTGTTGGTCATATCAGCACTGCTTGTAGACAGCCTGCCTATGAATGACATTAACACAGGGGTACAAAGATCCAAGAGTTGGATAAAGGGTTTAAATGACATCATTGGGCACCTGCCTTCAGTCATGCTTGAAGCTGGAGCCCCAACTCTTAGATATTACATTGGCAGGGGTATGAGTTTATTTATTTGTTAGTTCAAACAAGTTTGAATTGAAATTCTGTCTCTCGAAGCCTCAGAGAAGCGTGACTTATGTCATGACAAACACTGGCATGACTAATAATTCCGTTCTCATCTTGGAGATTTTGATGGTGACCCACTGGTTATGCCATCAGATAAAATGATATTGTGATGAATGTCTGTTCAAACAGGTGAAGGCTGCGCCGGCACATCTTTCCAGCACCTAACCCCCTCTCCACTTGCATGGTTGCTCTCTAAGTCCCCACGCACCAACTGACAAGTGTAAAGACACATTCCTAGGCCCCACAGTGTGGATCTGCCCCTGTTCACCAGAGAAGGCCCTCCAGGAGGCCAAAACCAAGGACTGCCAAAGCAGAAAACCCAGACCAAGTGCTCCAAGTGAGGCTGCTTAACTGAAGAGATCAGAATTCCACTAGAGCTCCAGGCCCCATGGAGGCATCAGCATGGGATGATCCAGAAGATGGAGCCTCCCTGGGGAGAAGATCCACTCCAGGGGACCCTGGCCACTAGTTGAAGGCCCTGGAGCCCACGTCCTATTCCATCCTGGAGGGTTTGTGTCCACTGGGAGGAAGCAGAGATGGCTGAGAGTCTGCAACCAGGAGGCATATTTGGCCCAGAGGGGTTCTTTCTTGTCAGGCCAAGGAGGTTTGGAGTAGGTCAGAGAGGATTTACCATTCTGCCTCCCCCAACCTCACACTAATAGTCAAATGCATCCTGAATATGATGGTCAGTAGCCGCAAAAGACTGGAGAGTTTTATTCTGTGCTCCAAAACCCAATGTCTTTCCTCACACCTGCACCAAACACAGACAGACAGACAAAGACACATGGGCACACACAGGCACATGCACACACACACACACACAGGTACATGCAGATACACAGAAACAAACACACAGACACACACAGACACACAGACATACAGACACACACTGAGACACACACAGAGGCACACAGACCCACAGATACCACGTACATATACACAGATACACAGACACACACACAGATAAACAGACAAATACATACACACTAACACACATAGACACAGATACAGACACAAACATACACAGAAATACACAAACATAGACACACAGATATACATACATACACACAGACACACAGATACACACACACATGCACACACAAACACACAGATATACAGACACAGGCACACAGACAGACACACATACACATATATACACAAGCACATAGACACAGATACACACAGATACACCTACAGACACATAGATACACAGATACACACAGATACATAGACAGACACACACACACATACAGATGCACAGACACAAGCACACTGACACAGATACACAGACACAGTCACACAGACACAGATACCAGGCATACTGACACAAGCACACAGACACACATACACACTACTTTTTAAAGGCACAAAAGGGTCCATCAGGGCAAATTCATTCAACTCAGCCACCCCACCGAGTCAAGTGGCCCTAACCATACATGTATCCCCACTGAGTCATTGATGTTATCCCAGGGTCCTTGGAAAGTTTTTTTCTTTTCATTTTTTCTTTCCTCTCAGTGGTGTTGAATCACACACAGAAACTTAGGGTAACTGAAATAAGCCTCACGTGGTAAAATTAGAAGTATCTCAGGAAAAGTACATAAATAGGCTCACAATCAAAACAAATCATTCACCAGCCACTGCTTTGCCCCCGTTCAAAGACCTGCTGGGTTTTGGGCTGCCCACGGCAGGCAGGGAAGCCGGCGAGCCTGGTCCCCGGAGCCCATGAAGAGAGCGGCAGCAGAGACCAGTGGCCGGCGGGGCCGCGCAGAGAAAATGGCCGCCCTGCCACCAGGCCGTCGTGTGCGGCCCTGTCAGGAAGGAGCCACGCTCCGGCCGGCCTGGCTGGCTCCCGCTAAGCACTACTGCCGTGGTGGCGGTGGGGGACAGGAGATGAGAGACAGAACAGGGCAGCTGCAAATGAAAATCACCCTGGGGAAGGTTACAACTAGATAAAGTTTTCGACAATAAGATTCCAGAGACTGCTGACGGGAGCAAAGCTCAATATTTTAGTCTCAGTACAAATTTGCTTCAATCTTATACAACTCCCATGCAGCATTGCCCACAGCTGCATGCTGTAAACAACAAACAAATCTATTTCCATCAGCCCTGCTGATGCCAGGAGAAAAGTGCCTGATCATAAGACATGCACAGATGCAAACCCTCACCTGAGCCTGGCGCTGCCCTCCATTTGGCCTCTCTAACTTAATATCGTTGTTACAAAGCTATTGGTCTCCTGGTAGCGAGCTGGCTCAACGCAGCGCCTCTTCTTCCAGCTAATCTGACAACTCCGATCCAAGAAGCATCAAGGGCCCAATTAAGAAGACACATCTTATCAAGGAGCTTATTTTGCATAACAGAATACAAATGACGAATAAAAATTTAATGTTTAATAACTTAGTACAAAGAGGGCTGTTGATATAGAATGCCTGGAATTTTTATGGAGGCTGTCAGACTTGTGATAAAACTGTTATATAGGAACACTTGGCAAAAAACAGCGTAGAATTTTTCAGTAATGGTGTGTGCATGATATTGCATTAATTCTTGATAGGGAACTAACTGTAAGCCTGGGAATCAGCCAGTTTGAGTTGCAGTTTAAGATGGTGTGTGTGTGTGTGTGTGTGTGTGTGCATGCATGTGTGTGTGCATGCATGTGTGTGTGTGCATGTGTGCTCCATTCAGAAGGCTTTGAGGGTGCGGCTGAACATGCTGCATGTTTCTATTGAAGGGGATCTAAGTGCATTTTAATGAAGATTTTGCTGAGAAGATGCTCAGTCCTTCATAAAGCATTTGGGTGTGTTTTCCCAGAAATAACAGGAAATGACTGGGGTTGTTTTCTGTGTTGACCACTTAGTGGAAAGGGAGGCCTGGTGCAAAGGGTCTGGCAGGATCGCCTGGTGCCCTGCTCTGGTGCTCTAGAGTTTCTTCTTTACCTGTAAGTGAGGGTGAGCAAGTGACAGAGGAGGCTGGGATGCCGGAGGATGCAGGGAAATACAAACCATGTTGTTTTCCGGACTCTAATATTTAATCCCAAGCAATAGCTAATACAGATACACGAGCCTGAGCCTGAAATATTGCTTAACTCTCCACAGAATTTCCCCATTGCTTTGGCCAAGAGGGAACCTTTCAAAGGTACATTCATTCAAATGCTTATTGAGAGCCTAAACTTGGCTGGGCTTTGGGAGGAAAGCTACAGCTCTAAGAGGCAGCTCTGGAGAGAAGGTAGGACCACAGGATTGACTCTTGGCTCTGTCGTGTGCTGCCTGCAAGACACCAGACAAGTTACTGAAACTTCATAGCTGTGAACAAAGCTATGAATGGGACTACCTGCCTGACCAAGTGATAGCCTACCTGGGCATTCAGTGTGGAGTCAGGAGCACAGCAAACTCTCCACACACATCAGCTTCCCTTCATGCTGTCGACACATTTCAGGTCAATTGCATCTCCCTCCCAAGACTGGGCCCACAGGAGCCCTGGTGTCCCCAGTCTGAAGGGCTTTAGACTGAACTAGGAAAAACCCTTTTGACTTTATGAATGTGACTCCACAAAATTCCAATGTCCATCAAGAGAAATGGAGCCGTCATCTACTAGTAATGCTTTATTTTTAAAAGTGTCCATTAACCAGGGTTACACTCAAGCTGAATCAGAGTGGAACTCTTTCAGAAGTACATATCACATCTAGATGAACGCAAGATGAATTTCGTACTCATCCTGTCCTATTGCATTAGTGCTATTATATGGGATGCTAAATGAATTTCTAATGATTGGACACTCCAAGGAAAATGTGACCCCTTTAGAGCAGTCATCAAACTCAATAGGCAGATTGGAAATGGTGGGTTGGGGGGCTTGTCCCTATGACAAGAAAGCCAAAACAGAAGAAAACGCTACCCTGAGTGTTATTGTGTGGGCTATTGAAAAACATAATTTACTGGATGAGGCTAATATTCAAATGCAAACTTATATTAGAATTAACACTATAGGAGGGGCTTTTACATGGAGGATTTGTTACAGAAATAAAATCTATTGGTAACACTTTCATTGTTCCATCATTATGAACTCATTTGGTATTCACTGTAATAGCACTGATCATAATGAATTTGTTTGATATTCATGTGGCTCTCCCACACATTAACAGAGTTTCTGTTATAATTCACCATCCAATGAGCATTAGTTAATGCAGACTTTGTACCAATAAAGTTGCGCCATCCCATTCTAAAGTCGCCTGGAGCTGTCTTGGAGTTAAGGGACATGTTGATACCGAATGGTCTTTCTGGTTCCTCCTGGTTCTCCTGCCAGCCCTCAAGCTGGAGATCTTTCTGGATGCCAAACTGGACATAAATGAGAATGGTCACAATTTAGTGTTTGGAGCCCAGAGAAGTCAAACTTTTGCCTCTTGATACCACTAGCTCAGCCCTGGCAGATGTTGACATTAGAATCATGTTTCAGTAAGAAACCCGGCCCCACCCAGGCTGCAAGGGACCCAGGAAGGTAGAACAAAATGCTGCTTGTGCCAGGGTACACAAGCCTCTCTATTCTCCAATAATTTTCTACAGGGTATTTCAGAGCTCTGCCTTGGTGACTGTGCAAATGTTTGTCCTGCCTTAGTGCCCCCGGCCAGGAATGGAGCCAGTTTCTCAGCAGCCCTCACTCACCAGCCATCAAATAGTCCTGACCATCCTACAGAAAAGAAAATCCTACCCATCCTGGCCCAGTTACTTCATCACTCGTCAGGGCACTGGGTGAGGACTCTCTATTAAGCTCTCTGGTAATTAAACTTGTAAAATGTCCCTACGATGCTCCCTAGCTTTGGAGTAATGGATTTACCTGAGATGGCTGCCCAGGAGGGAATTGTCCTGTGATAGGCGAAGAATTGTTCCAGCCGTTACCATGACTCTTTCTGTTTCAATTACCCAAATATTTAATACTTATCCAGCAGTTCCCGAAAACTCATAAGCCAGCATCATTTTTCTTCAGAGCAGATGCGACCCTGCTTATCCTGAAAAGGGCCTCTGTTTAATCTCTCGGCACTTAGAGAACTCTGACCTCCAGACTGACGACATGACACCTAAACCCACACACCTTATATCTTCAGTGTCTCTGGCAAAGACAGGTCCTTTAACCTCAGGCCTGAGGAGAGAGAACAAAGAAGCAGGCACGCTTGTGCCTTTAAGGAGTGTGTGGGAGGTTGGTAACAGAAGCAGGCACGTCTGCCACCCAGTTTGACTGTCCCCCACACCGTCTTCCCAGACAGAGGGCAGGACTCGGGACCATCTTTCCCCTTACTAACTGGGAGTCTTTGGACAAGTTACTTGCCCAAAAGCCATCTAATAGCTCAGTGCTCATAAAACTAAACTGTTCCATCTGTAAAATGGAGATACTGAGCTGGCTGCAAAGATGAAGGAACACAGCTCATCACAGCTCCCAACACAAAGACTGAGTGGGAACAATATTAGAATTCAAGAGTATCTCAACAAGCTGCGTGTTAGTGTCTCTGCTGGGAATGGTGGTTCCTGCACTGTTCCGCCCACATTAGTCAGGTTTCTGAGTCTCTTTCATCCTCTCTGCAACATGGAGTTTCTTTTCCTTCCAAGTCCTCCTCCCAGGCCCTGATTTCTCCAGTATCTGTGGGTAGAAAGGGGGTGGCACTTAGGCAGATGTTTAGGCAGACCTTCCCTCAATGGCTTGGGCAAAGGAATCTGGCTTCCATGAGTCTTATTCTCTTATTATCATTGTCATTTTGCTCTTTGACATAGCAAAGCATATTCCATTTTAAGCAACCAATATTAAGCCATTAAGCTATAATAGAAACTGATAACTTTGAGCATTTTAAACATTAGACCAGGAGAGTCTGGAATATCACATTGCCTGGTGCTGAAACTGTCCTCAGAGAGATGTATCTCCAAGTTGTTGGTGTGCCCAGCTACAAACACAGATTCCTCCTTGACAAAAAGGGAAAAGATGTCTTGGAGGTTAAGGCTGACTGGCTTCTCCAGGTGAGCTGACCTTGTCTGTGGATGAATTAGGGTCGGTGCCAGAGGCCGTGAGCTGGCCTGCCCTCTTTTTGTGGTTTTCTGCCAGACCTTAGAGTTATGTAGCATAGTTTTGGGTAAGATCAATACTCATTGAGCCCAATATAAATATGGTCCCCAATGTGCCAAGAAGCAGCCCAGGGGTTGTGCCCCCAAAATTAGCCAACAAGTTGCTCTTGTGAGCTGCTTTTAACCTAACCTTGAATAAGTGAACTGTGGTTTGATTCATATCCTTCAAGTGCACACATTTATTTTTTTTTTTTTTGGAAGAGACACCAAGTTGAGAGAATTCCTCTCTGGAATTGAAGAAATAATGAATGTGGACCTCACCAGCCCCTGGCCTTTTCGTAGTTCATAATGAAAACGAATGTTCATTTTTCCTTTAAAACTGTCTCGAGCTAAATGATACTGACGCTTTCAATTTTTAACATCATAATCAATAAAGGCTGCTTATGCACACTTTGCAAAACCATCAGTTTAGAAGTTTGAAAAAAAAATCTGCATATGGCTGCAGCTTGCTGGCTGGAACGCTCTCGCACTAAATCTTCTGAGTTAAAGTTTTACTGGTGTGTTATGAGTAAAAATGCCTTGTCAGCCATCTGCCAGTTTTTCTCCTAACATCCATATTTCCAACCCTTGCTAAACATTGGGAGCATGCGGCCACAAGAGGCCACCTCTACAATTAAACAGCCGAGTGCGGCAGCAAGAAGCAAGGGCATGTCACAGGAGAACTGTCTAGTATTAATTTTAAAAGTCCATAAAGACTAGCTCTGACCTATCCAGGATGATAGACTGGCAGTTAAATGGATTAGAAACTGTTAACCCCAGGAGACAAAACAGGAGGAAAATAAAAGCAGAAAAGAAGAAAAGAAAAAGAAAAAGAGAAAACACACACAACAACAAACAATGCACCAGTGTCAAAAGCTCCAATAAATGCTAATCATGGCTGATTAATCAGTCTCTAATTCCACTGATCCAAAAAGGTTACTGAGTCAATTGTGTAAAATTAGCTCCTTCTCATGTGTCCCTCTGCATTTGGAGTCTCTATCTGTTCATTTGCATCTTTTGCCAATGTTTACAAAGAGTTCAGTTCATTAGCTCTTGAGCATGAAGTCAGAAATTGGAGGGGACTCTGCATTTTCTCACTGAGAGTGTACTTAAAACAAATAGCATCGCTTCCTCAAACATTTATAGATTAAACTAAATGGCATTAATTACTTTAAATCTCCTATTTGTAAGGAGAAAGAAGAGGAAACGAAAAATAAAAAATCCTCTTTCTGAATATCCACAGTTGCCTGCAGAATTGCTTCATTCTTGTCTCCTGTCTTGTATAGATGGGGGCAAAATGTTTAATCATGGAATTAACAGGCAGCGGATTGCACAGGGAGGTAACAAGGCTTGCTGGAAGGAGGCTCACTAACTTTTTATAGAGCGGCGTTTTGCAAAGCTCAGAAGCAGAAGGTTGCTTTTGAAAGTCCTTATTAAAAAGAGATCCCTGCCACATATGTAGGAGCAGTCTTGGGAGATACCTGTTTTACTCGTGTTTGAAAATTTCAAAATCTGCCAAGACAGGTGGAGGGGGCAAGGCTGGGAGGGCCCAGGAATTCTGCCCCAGGCTTGTAGGGAAGGTGGGCGGATGGGGTGATGGGAAGCTCCAGCTTGTTTTCCAAAAATCCCCCTCGAGGTGTGTTTCAGATGAGGGAAGTGTGCTCAGAGAAGGAGACAGAGAGCAAAACAAACAAGCAGGTGAGTGTGAAAGCCTGGGAGTCAGCTTGGGAGAAGCCACACACCTCCTTCGGAAACACATAGCATCCTTGGTCCTTGGGAAGGACGGGTGCACTGCCTCCTGTTCAGACATGACTTACACTGCCAATGTCTCTGGGAGAAGTGGGGATGGGCCAGGAGGAGCTCTCCCGAGAGCTGGTTGACCTGGGTGAAACTATCCAGTGTTCAGAGCCAAAGAGATTTGAGACAACATCCTGCTGCTGAACAAACCCAGGGTGTCTGCTTGGGGCGCCAGCATCCATGCCTGATCCCCAAGTGCTCTCCCCACCTCTAGCTGAAGCAAATTCATTTCTTCTGTCTGTGAGCTTCTACTTGTATATATTTTCCTACACAATTTTTAGCTGAAATGTCCTTCATCCCTCCCCCTGCAAACATCTCCCTTCTTCACATTTCGGCATGGATTTGGTATGAAGGGCTGGAACCCACTGATGTCGACCTTGCCCTCCCAGAACTCACACAGAGCAAGGGAACTTCAGGTACACAAAGAAGCAATTATCATCAGGTGTGATGTAAGAGCCTCACCTCCCCCAGGAAGCCTCCCTCGACACTTCAGGCCATATTCCCATCCCTCTTTCCCATGAGACCCTCAGCAAGCCACCAAACACTGTTTCCTAATGATGATTTTTATGTCTATCTCCTCCTCTGAGTGTGAGTCTTTTAAGGACAGGATAGACCATCTGCATCTTGTCATCCCCCAGATTAAGCACGGCACAGGATAAAATATGTGCTCAGTAGGTTCAGTGGTAAAGAACCCTCCTGCCAATGCAGAAGACACAGGTTCGATCCCTGGATCAGGAAGATCCCCTGGAGGAGGAAATGGCAACCCATTCCAAAAATCCTGCCTGGAAAATCCCATGGACAGAGGAGCCTGGTGGGCTATAGTGCATAGAGTTGCAAAGAGTCAGACATGACATGATGGAGCGACTGAGCACATACAAACATTTGTTGAATGAATAAATGAGTCAGTCTTGGCAATATGCTGTGCAGGCAGCAGAGGTTTTTCTTTCCAGTTCTTACATATCATGATTCAGAACTGGGTCCCTGATGCCTCTGGTCCCAGGAATTAGGTTTGCAGAGTGTGGAGTCTGTCATAATGTGTACGTATTAATCAAGTCTATGATGAGGTTATTAAAGGGAATTTGTTGCAAGACTTGGATTTGGGGACTAATGTAATGGGAAGTTACTTCTTACCTTCATCTTCTTTTATTTCTCTGTCAGCTGAATACTAGTATCTTGAGGGCAGGTCTATCTTTTCATCATCTTGCACATAAGATCTGGCACAAGTCTGACTCATAGTTGATGCCTCGTACAGGTTTGCAAATGAATCAGTGGGTGGGCTTGGGGCCTGAGCTCTGGAGCCCCAGTCTTGTGCTATGACAGATCAAGGGGCCAGATAGTGTCCTCCAAAGCTTCTGAGCCCTAGTACAGTCTGAAGGTAGCAGGAGAGGTTAAAATCACTTTACACCAAACTCATCCTTGTAAATCCCTTGGAACGGCATCCTGTTGGAGACTACAGAGGCCTCTCCATCAGTTAACACACCACTTTCCCCTCCAGTGTAGGAATATAATGCTGCCTGGGGAAGGGGCACCCAGTGAGGCAGCTAACCTGACTTGAGGAGTCATGTGGTATAAAAAGGCATGTCTTTCTCTGTGCTATCACATAATGGAAAAGAATATAAAAAGAATATACCTACATGTGTAACCGAGTCACTTTGCTATACAGGAGAAATTAACACAGCATTGTAAATCAACTGCACTTCAATAAAATAAAAAATACATGCCTTTCACTTGTAAAATCACGCTCTTGGGAATAGTAGTCTGGATGGCCAAATTGAGGCGGGTGGTGAGAGGTTCATGCGCTGGAGGGGAAAGGAGAGTTACTGAGGATCTGCTCCCAGGGTCACACCACCCACATTATGCCAACCCCGGCCAACAGAAGCAGCCACATTGCCCGCACTATTACTGTCATTGTCGTTGTCCCATGGAGTCCCCCTCGGCTCCCCAGAAGCATTGAGGAAACAGCAGAGGCTCAAGTCCGTCCACGTGAATGACCCAAGTGGGGGGCTTGCGAGTCCAGTCCTGCTGCTTCTGGACCCTCCCTGAGCTCACATCCAGGTGAGCTCTGAGCAGAGCCAAGGTGGGCTTGCCTGGGGTGAGGAGGGGGGAGAGGAGACTCATTACAGCGGCTACTCGGCTCTGCTCAGCCTCCTGATTCATCATGTTTTTTTATTAGCTCTCTCTTCCCTGATAAACCTTTGCAGGAGAGGAGCTCTCGCAAACAGCTGGAGCAAGTCCCTTTAGCAGGTGGAATTTGGCAGGCGGGTTCCCGGATCCTGCCGCCAAATCACTCAAGCTCCTACTTAAATGAGGGGGAAAGAGGGACTCTGAGGAGGCCTGGGTTCCGGCTTCCTGTTGAATCCACAGAAGGATAAGGGATAAAGGAGGAGGCCAGGGAGAGGGGAGAACTCCCACCGGCACTCAGAGCTTTTGGGTCTCAGGTAGCTCTTTTCTGCCAAGGAGATTTTTATATTTGGGGTACCAATTTCTCTTTAGCTCTCTTACCTCCTACGTTTCATTTTCATTTGTCTGTTCGGCAAGGGAGTCAGGGGCAATTTTCTGGGGAATAAATACACATTCTCTTTTCTCCCCTGATCTTCCCTCTCTCGCCTCCTTTGTTCTCACTCTAGCCCTCTGTTCCTTGTTGCATTCAATCTGGAGTCAAATGCAGAAGAAAACAGGAAAATCAAGGGCTTTTAAAAATATATATATATATATTTTTTTAGTGGAATATTTTAAGCATTTTTTCCTGACCTGAAATTTGAGAAGACATTTGTACAGCACCAGGCATATTTGGTTTAAAAACCTCATCAGTATTTGGACTCTCTCGCTCATGGACAAGGTCTCCTGTCCCAGGGGAAAACAGCCCAGGAGCAGACATGCGGTACCCAAAGCTTCCTTCCCGGTACAGAGTTTGGGCTTGGGCTCCCTTCCATCATTTGTCTGTATTTGCGGTTTTGCTCTTCCTTGATGGTAGGGGAACCAGCCACGGTCTGTGTCAAGAAGCAGGATGGGATGCTGTTTCTTAACTCAGCAATGGACCCAGCAGGAAGCTCACATGTCCTAAGCCAGGGTGGGAACTGAAGGGTTGCTAAGACCAGAGGTGAGAAGTGCTCTCTGCACTGAAAAGTGAGCACGAGTTGGTCTTGGGCAGACAAAAAGATTTCACTGTGCGTGATAACTGAGATGGATTGGTCATGGTGTCCCGGGCTGCTGGGTTGGGAGGGGCCGTGGTCCTGCAGAGCTGAGCAGGAAAGGTTGCTTTTGCTGGGACAATGACATTGGCCATGAACCCTACAGAGAAGAAATGTCTCCACGTATTTCCTTCCTTGGCCCAGAATCTCGAAGTTCATTTTTCAATCGTCGGCAAAGCCTTTCAGAAGTCAAGAAACACTCAATAAATCCCTATCGAATACATTCATCAACTAATTTAGCTTTCTCCGAGTCACCATGTTGGCAAATTGAATACTCCATGGGAATTGTTCTTTCCATGGGACTTAACCACTTCCCTCCCTCGCCCATTCTCACTGTGGTTTGTAAAGGGCTCTGAGGTGCTAGAATTGACTCAGTTGTTTGAGTTACCCCGATGATGATCAGCAAAAGAGGGTGTGCGCATCCTCTGAGGGGAAATACAATAACATGAATGGCGACGGTTGCCTTTTCTTTGACGCTTTTTGAGCTGCAACATCCATTTACACCGCCACTTGAATACACATAGAAAAAAGACAAAAGGAGAAAGGTAAAGATTATGAGATGTATTCCCTATAATATTTAATAATCACATTGAAACACTGACATAAATTGTGCCGCATTTACAAATCTCTGTTTCCTTTGAAAATTACACCCCAGCATTTAATTCACCAAAATAACTCATTTTATACAGCACAACAATGTAGTAAAATAACTCATCTCGAATATGTGGATATGAATAGATTTAACACATCTGCATTGAACAAAATGAATTCATCTAAAAGCTGAGAAACTGCTGTTCTCTTTCGAGAGTTACCGATTATTTTACCATTCCCTTCAGTTTACTTGTTTGTTTTTGTTAAATTACTTTAGGAATTAGGAAATGAGAAAAGCAGAAACACTGGGTAGGTTTTTCTCTACTTGGAATAGGGGAAAGAGGCATAAATAATCATTTGTATTATACCTTATTTCATGAAAAATTATATTTACAATTGTGTGGAGACCAGGGAGAACCCTCCATTCACTATAGGTTGTTTTGTTTAATCCTTGGAAAATACTGTATTTCCATTACAACGTTCTGCCAACAGAAGTTTAGATTATTTTTGAAGCTGAGTATAAAGTGCTAAAAACAAATCAGAGTTCAAGTGCATTGCTGGGTTCCCCTGGGAGGAGGAATTCTTTTGCAGATGTGGGGCAGTGTCCCTGAAAAGGAGATGGAAAAAGTGTCTATCACATCTCAGTTCTCACGCAGGTCTTTGGGCACCCTACCCACTGTGCCACAGAGGAACTTCCCCAAGGCTGAGGTGTGATTTCTGGCCCTGCCTTCTGGGTAACAGAGGCATCCTCAGAATCAGGGCCCGTCTGTGATAGATGGTTTGGGGATGGTCAGGCAAGCCAGGACCACCGCTGGAGGGGAAAAAGCAAGGTCCAGGTAAACACATCCTGTGGTCAAGGTGGACCGAACCATTTCTGGGTCCAGTAGGGCCTCTTCCATGCACAGCACTTTTTGGGCAATGAATGGAATCTATTGGGCTTCCCTATTAATGCCATGGATCCCCTTCTCCATTGTTAGTGCAGCCAGCAGTTCTCTCTCTCTGTGAGCTGGAATAGAAGATGGACCACATTGGTGGAGAAGGATGTAGCCATGGAAGGCGCCAATATTTTGATGCAGAGTCTAGGAGGAATAACTTCCAGGCCATCTGTCCTCCTGAGACTCCAGCCACAACTTCCAATTGCCCGGACTGCAAAGTGGAGAGGCACAAACACAGCTCCCTGGGTGCAGAATCTCTATCTTCATGATTTCTTTCCTCAAACAAATATTGTCATCCCTCTAACAGGAATTTTTGTCAGTAATCCATTCCTGTTGAATCTCTCCAAAGCATTCAACTTCATTTTTATAGGGAAAAAATCTATTTTTTCTCATTCTCAGTTAATCAATTTGCAGAATTTATTAAACTGTGTGAAGACAATTGAAAGAAAACCAGGTGCGAGTAGGTTTGAGAACAAACTCATCTGAGTCCTGATAAGCCTTCCGTTCAGCCCGTGGGCCCCCAGGCTTGAGCTCTCAGGATGCTGTGGGCCTCTGTCAGTGCCACTTCCAGAAGAAATGCCAGCTCTGGCTATCTCTGCGTTGGTGAAGAAGTCAAGGGCTTTCTGGGTCAGACTGGGTGCAATTTAAGAGGTATTCAGGAATAGGTGGGGCTTCCCAGGTGGCTCAGTGGGTAAAGAATCCAGCTGCAATGCAGGAGATGCAGGTTCAATTCCTTGTTCAGGAAGATCCCCTGGAGGAGGGCATGGCAGCCCACTTCAGTATTCTTGCCTGGAGAATCCAATGAACAGAGGAGCCTGGAAGGCTACAGTCCATCGGGTCGCAAACAGTCGGATATGACTGAAGTGACTAAGCACATACTCACGCAGAGAATGGCTAGGCAAGGCTGAAAAATACAAGCAGGGATCAACTGATGGGGCCTTGGATTAAGTAATTTAAGAGATTATCCTGGGAGCTACTGATAATTTTTCCAAAGAAGCCTTTTTATCCAATATGCCTTTTAGAAAGCTCACTCACTTCAGATAGGGAAGGTAAACACGTGATAGCTTGGATTGTCCCTTCATGTTCTTTTTCCCTCCCTGGGATTGTAAATTTGCCGTGTTTGTGGTGTGATTTTGCCATGCTCCCCAGTAGAGTAGGCAGCTTATTGTCTTTGGACCTGGCAATGTGATTGCTTTAGCCTGTGAATGCTGAGTGCACATGATGTGACCACAGGCTTCATATGTGTTTGCATGATTAGGCTTGCCTTCTCCCCTTCCTGCCGTCTGCTTTAAGACACACTTGCCCTAGGAAGTCACTGGGCCTTCAACCTGAGCCCTGGAGGGAGAGATACGTGATGCAGACCCAAATCTGACCTGCAGTCTGGAGAAAAGTCACCATATACCGTCTGTGGTCCCAGAGTGAGAAATGCACGTTTGCTGTTGTAAACCATTGGGATTTGAGGGTTTTTTGTTACAAAGCATAACTGTGAAGGATGACTAAAACAGGACTGGACAGAAGTGAGTGAAACAAGAAGCAGGGAACCCATCCTTCTGCCTCATCTCATTCGATCACTTTGGGTGAGTGCTTGCCCTCCTCTGAGGTCCATTTTCTTACTGACAAGGTGAGGAAGTTTTAGGAGATGGTCCCTTGGTGTCTTGTATGCTTCTGTAGAGGAAGAGGTAGGAACATCATTTAGTCTACAGGAGGGATGATTTCCATCAAGTTCACCAGGAAATGGTCCAGGCCCTCCGGCAGCTTGCAGTCCCCTGGAGGCCAAAGGTTGCTTTGTAAGCAGGCAGGACCCAAAGCCACACAGAGGCAGCCTGTCCCAGTGCCCCTGGAGTTGCCACAAAGTACCCAACTCCCACATCAGGCTGGGCACACACATCCTGAATTCTCTGCCAGCCATCTCCCTGATGCTGGGGCCATAGCATCCCCAGAGAAGAACGTCATATGCATGTTATGGGGCCATTCATAACAGACGGGAAACTTTATGCCAGGAGCCAGCCCTGGAAGGAACAGCTTCGGGGTGGGATTTCCCAGGAAGGGTGATTATCACAGAATCAGTAATAAGGATGGAAGCGCTCCATGAGAACAGTGGGAGAGGCCTCCCGGTGCAGTCACTTTAAGGTATGTCGCCTTCTTCAACGCCAGGGCCACTGTCAGAAAGGCAACTTCATCTAACTAATTAGCAGGGTTTGCCACTTTACAAATCTGCCGTGGCTTTCTTGGCACGGAACAGCTGCTTAGGCAAAGAGCTGTAGGAACCTATTAAAACTCACAGGCCTGAAAAGGCACGAAGGGGAAGGGGGAGCTTTAAAAGAGAGAGGGTGGAGGAAGGAAACTTCCCCACACAGGTCAGCACCAGCTCCCCGGCTCTGCCCCACGTCCAGGCGGGAGGTGGGTGAAAGGATGTGAGGGGGGCCCTTCCTCGGCGGGAGCCGGCTCCATTGTGCTCACTTGGCTTTTCCTCTTGAAGTGCTCTCGGTTTTTAAAGCGGCTTTGAAGAAATGCTCTCCCGTGGACGGCAACCTGTCACCGCACCCTGTCATCCGTCTAGTAATTAAAATCTGACTGATTTACTGACTGGCACGGACCATCACAGCCCAGGAGTCAGCTGATGTTCATCTTTCCCAAGGCTGAATTGACTTGGTGGGAAGAGACGGCTGACTCCCGAGCTGAGCTGTCACTCAGCTGGTGTGGAAACCAGGAAGACAGCTAACAGAGCCCTCGCCAGCCATCTTTGGTTTATTTTATTCTAATATTTATTGCCACCCAGAAAATAAACATAATGCAGACGAGTTAGGGGGAGCAGTGCGGGCCAAGCCGTAGGGCTGGGGGGGGCGGTCAGGCAGGCAGTGGACGCACCAGCTGGCTCATGGGGAGCCGTGGGAACGCCATTTGTTCTTCATATACAAGCAGTTGATGGGGGGTTCGGGGATCCGGAGCTTTAAAAAGCCAGCATGATTATGTCTGCTCATGGAAGAGCAGTGATGAACCAGGGTGCCTTGGGGGTGCTGATAGCTGGGGGGCCCTCAGAGTCAGGCATGGGCTCCGGATGCCCTGAACTGCCCTGCAGCCTGTGGGTGACCCAGCATCTGCACCCTCCACCCTTGACGGGGAGCAGGCCTGCCCGCACTGTCCTCTCATCATCTTGGCTTTGCTGCCTCAGGCCTGGGACACGGCCCATGCTGACCGTTCTTGGATTAGTCTGTACAGAGAGCCCCTTAGTAGCAGCCTCTGGCCCCCGTGAATTACCCATGCTCCCCTGACAACTCGGTGACCCCTGGCCTTCTCCAGCATCTTGTCCAGCCTTCATGTTTTGTTCTTGAAAGTCTGTGCAGGGCTACACAGTCTACAGCTCAGAAGGCATCTGACTTCAGGCTTCCTGGAGCCATGGGCCAGTGGGAAGCCCGAGACAGTCACCAGGTAAGGACAAAGAGATTCACACCTTCAATCCCACAGAGGGTGCCAAGGGGCAGGGGGAGCCCAGGGCCCTCTTTGCAGACTTGGGGAATGCATATCTCCCCACCCCGGCTCAGGGCCAGGACTAGAAGAGGCGCCGGGCACACAGGTGTGGGAGCTAAGGTGGCCTCACCCTCGGGGGACACCACGCGGGGCTCAGCCAGGCTTTCTTCAGCTTTGTTCCCTGGCACCTCCCGTCCTCACTCCGTGCTGGCCCTGCCTGAACGTTCCCCTCTCACCTTTGCTGAAGCAGAAAGGGTTGGAGCCCACACTTTTCAGGTGGCCACCTCTCCCAACTGACAGATCCATCAGCCCTCCTGACGCCTAAATCACAGAAAACCAAAATACGTGTGTATTGTGTGGTAATGCACTCACACCTCACTGGGCTGGCTGTCCGCTGTGTGTATTTGTGTACAAACCAAAAATAATATAACATGATACACATGTATATTTTAAACAAAAATGATAACATTGCACATGCACACATTTTTTAAAACAAAGACAATGACTGTCTCCTCAGGAAAATAGGGAGGGGCAGAAGGAGACCCTACAAGAGAAAAGAAGTTTTCCTGTTGTCTTTGATCCCCTCATACTGTCTCCTTGGGGTGCCTGTTCTCCTTTTGCTTCTGGGACAAGCAGTCCTGTGGGGGCAGGGTGTGTGTATGGGGGGTGGTGCCTGGAGGAAGGGGAGATGGACCAGATGAGTGCCCCATCTCACAGGGCAAGCTCACTGGAGCCCAGCCAAGTCTGTACCATCAGAGGCCACAGAGCAAGTCCACGGAGAGCTGAGACTGACAAGAACCAGGGCTCCAGCCCCTTCTGGGCTCTTCCCACCACCTCTGAGGCCAAGGGTTTGGTTTCGTTTTGTTTGTCTCCTTAAGTCAGAGCATTAATTCTAGATCCTGGTGGAACAAAAGACATCAGAGCTCATAAACCAGGTATTAACACGGAGGGTACCTAAAACATTCAGACCAAAGGACTGCCTTAGCCATCAGATACCTTGTCCTTCATAGCCCGACTCACCTCCTAAACACTTGTGCGAATTGAGGTGTCCCCCCCCGCCACATCATCTCTCAGCTGCTGCCAGCCACCTGCATACCTGTGTCCGTGCAGCACGGCTCCCCAGACTGAGGCATCTGCTAGACTAAATGATAACTTCTGGCAGGAGGGGAAAGCAGACACACAGGCCCAGTTGTCACAGAAACCCCAGGATGCGCTCCTGGTTTAGTATCGAGCATCCCAAAGGATGCTGCCCTCTGGCAGCAAAGCACCTGCTTCACCCAGTTAGACACT
Organism: Cervus canadensis; assembly: GCF_019320065.1. Taxonomy (NCBI): domain Eukaryota; kingdom Metazoa; phylum Chordata; class Mammalia; order Artiodactyla; family Cervidae; genus Cervus; species Cervus canadensis. The sequence goes on along the minus strand of NC_057403.1, from coordinate 31,016,160 downwards.
CCAAGGGGAGAAGGGAACCCTGGATCCCAGGTCTACCTGCTCACTCCCCTCTGCAAAAGTTGGGAACAGGGGCGAGAAGAGTGGAAGTTCATGTTTTTATTTTGAGTAAATCAATTGGCTAATCAGGGTGGGATTTTCCATCTGGGAGTTGAAAGGGCAAAAGGAGAACAGTTAATTTTTCAAGCCATCACTTTAAAATACAGCCCCCTATTTGCGAGCTGCGTTTGATGCAGGGTCCAGGCGGGACATCAAGAAGCAGTGTCAAGGCCAGAACAAGCATATTTTAGAGTAACAGCAAGTAAATTAAGCCAATTAAGCATTCTTAATGCTTAGGATTTTTTTTTCTTTCTTCCAAGAGCTCTTGCTTTCAAGACAGAATGTCTTTTTTTTTTTTTTTTTCTTTTTTGAATTCACACCCTTGATTTTCACCTGCATTTCTCTGTTAAGAGGGACTGCATGGACTGGTCCTGGTGAGGGTGGGAGCCCAGCTGTTCAAGAGCAGGAAGTTTGTCCTGTCCTAGGGGGTCTTGGCTCTAAACAGGAGGCAGAGGGCGGCTGGGGGAAGACTTTTTAAAGGCACAATCGGGTGCAGAGGGAGGTGGGAGGGGGGATCGGGATGGGGAATATGTGTAAATCTATGGCTGATTCATATCAATGTATGACAAAACCCACTGAAAAACAAAATAAATAAATAAAGGGGAAAAAAAATTAAAAAAAAATAAAAAATAAAAAAAAATAAAATAAAAAAAATAAAGGCACAAGCCACAACAAATGAGGAAGACTCCATATTTGATCTCCCAGATAGAGGTTTAGTGAGGTGAAGTGAGATAAAGAAATGAAAACATTTCTGGAAATTCTCAGGAAGAAAAGGTGCTAGATAAATGCAAGTTACATTTATGACTCTTTTTATGTTAACATTGTGGGTGGTCTTAGAGCACATGGCCCATTCACTCAGCTTCTGATCATGACATTGAGATTTGCGAACTGATGAAGCTTTGGTGTGATCACGGACGTGAGGCGATGGCTCCACCAGCCACTTTGCTAAGGGGGCCAGGAGGTCACTGCCAAGAAGGAGGAGAAGCCATGCAAAATCAGGTTTCTCAAATTTTTTTGATGGTTCCCCATGTAAACTCAGCCTGACAGTCACCCCAACCACTCTCATTTTTCTGGGGAAAAGACCTGATGATAATAAACAATTGGAAAGTCACAAAATAAGCAAGTGTGGCTAGCAATGCACATAAATTGCATACTGTTTACTCTACGAGCAATGAACATTAGCATATATGCACTTGGTTTTATTTTATAAAACAATGCCTCATAAACTGAACACTAGCCCAGCAATTTTATTACATTTACCTTGATAATATGTTGCAAGCCATTTAAACAGAACAAATTCACTGGCAGACCATCGCCTGTGAAGTATGACTATACAAGCCGAACAGTTTGGGGATAATGTATAAATCGGTGTTAGTATCAAGGGTAAGGATGATTCACATTCACGCCACAATGCAAACACATCTTTGACTTAAAAATGTTTGACCTGGAGGTCAATATCACTATTCCTGGAAAGGTGTACCCCCATACGATGCTTCTCTGGTGTCTTAGACAGTAAAGAATCTGCCTGCAGTGCCAGAGACCCTGGTTCGATCCCTGGGTTGGGAAGATCCCCTGGAAGGGGGCGTGGCAACCCACTCCAGGATTCTTGCCTGGAGAATCCAATGGCCAGAGGAGCCTGGCGGGCTGCAGTTCATGGGGTCACAAAGAATCAGACACGACTGAACCATTAACACTTTCATTTTTCATCATATGATGCAGAGTAGAGCAACGGCCAACAGCAAACAAATAATGAAGCAAATTTTAGTGCAATTTAGAAATTAACGAAGGAAGATTGGCAGCCTTCGAATATTAAGATCTACACAAGAGACCAGTCATGGAGTGTCCCTCTGGAAAGTCAAAGAAACATCAGGGCTCTGCATGGGGGTGGGTGCACCCGTGCCACAGACAGACTCAATAGGTGAGGTCTCCACAGACTAGTACAGTCCCAATCCCCATTTGTGAATTCCTAACTGCATTAACCCTCCTCATGAGTTATTAGTACCTAGCACTTGGTAATACGGAAATCTGAAAGTTGCTGTAATTCACTTTTAAGGGTCAAAAACAGGATTTGTCCTCCATGGACTCTTAAGAGAAAAAGTGGAAATTACCAGAAGGGAAGCAGCAGTTAAATGTTATGGAAATTCAGAAGAAAGAGGTGACTTCCACCAGGAGGAAAGTGACACAGAGGGGACAACAGGGAGGATAGCTGGGGGAATAAAGAACTAGAGGGAAAAAAAAGCAAGAAGGACCCATTTGACTGGAGAATGGTGTATACAGGAGAGCAATAAGCTGAAGTCTTGGTCATTATCTAATGGAAATGGAATTCCAGCTGAATGATAGGTTTGCAACATGAACGTGCAGAAACTGACGCTAAGCACTGCATTCTTACAGAGCAGTGTTTGGAAAGTTAATGCAGAATCCCCAGGATAACCCCCGGTGCAGCTGAGAATGGACAAGCATAGTCCAGCGTTGTGGTGGAGATTTAGAATTTCCTAAGCAAAAGAGCGGGCTTCCCAGTTGGTGCTAGTGGTAAAGAACCCACCTGCCTGTGCCAGACACATAAGAGACACGGGTTCGATCCCTGGATCAGGAAGATCCCCTGGAGGAGGAAATGGCAACCCAATCCAGTATTCTTGCCTGGAGAATCCCATAGAGGAGCCTGGTGGGCTACAGTCCCTAGGGTTGCAAAAGAGTTGGACACAATTGAAGCGACTTAGCATGTACGCAAACAAAAGACAGCGTACATGCTAAGTCACTTATTGGAAAACCTGAAACAAGATCCCATAATAGGCATCTATAAGGACTAGATTAGGAAAACCTCTTCCCCACCCCTACCCCAGGTCCCAGGGCTGGCTCTCAGGGAGAGTTCTGCAGGGACTATTACTTTTGGAGACTTTACCTACTCCCAGATATACAGCTACAAGAAAATCAAAGGAATTGGTGGGAGCTAGAGCCCTTCTTTAATATAGCTTAATGTAATCAAGTTTTTCAGGGCTCAAACCCAGTAAGCTGGGAATCAAGAGCTCTGAGTTCAAGTCCAGCCTCTACCACTCACTGACTGCACACACTTGAGAAAGGGGACATACCTTTGGGACTTCATTCTCTTTCCTAGAAAAGGGGGGATAGCAACCTCCCTACAGGGTGCCGGTGAGGAGCAAAAGGTGTCATGGGGCCAGAGTCTTTAGCAGACTCAAAGCGTGATGCATCCCTCTGTGTATACCTAGGGTCCTCTGA